>NC_138768.1:861926174-862526174 GCF_965119305.1 Pelophylax lessonae | reverse complement strand
GGAAGAACCTATCCAATTCTCGTCAACTGGGCTCATTTCCCTGGACCATAATTACGTCCGATGCCAGTGGCCTAGGCTGGGGAGCCCATTGCGGAGAAATCAGTGTACAGGGGAGATGGTCCTACCCCACAAGGGGGATAGTCTCGAACGTCCTAGAGATGAGAGCAGCCTTCCTAGCGCTAACATCATTGGCTTCGCTGATACAGGGCCAGAGAGTAGTGCTCCGTCTAGACAACAGAGCAGCAGTCTCCTACCTGCAGAGGCAGGGAGGAACCCGAAGCAGATCTCTGCTCAGGGAAGTGGAGCCGGTAATACTTTGGGCAGAAAAGAATCTCGTAGACCTGAGGGCAGTTTACCTCCCAGGCAACGCAAATACAGAAGCAGACAGGCTGTCAAGAACATTTGTAGACATCAACGAGTGGTCATTACATCCCCACATTTTCAGCCAGATCTGCAACCTCTGGAAAACCCCCCAGGTGGACATGTTTGCCACAGCAGGGAACACGAAGCTAACAAGATTTTTCTCTCGTCTACCACATCCCCAGGCGGAAGCAGTGGATGCTCTTTCATGCCCATGGGAGTTCAGAACAGCATATGCCTTCCCTCCTCGACCGTTGATACTGAAGTTTCTTCAGAGGCTCCTGAGGGAGCATGTACAGATACTGGCGATCCTACCATTTTGGCCAAAGAGACCTTGGTTTCCCCTGGCCATGTATCTCTCGGTGAGCCCTCCGGTCAGAATTCCCCCCTTCCCTCACCTTCTATCTCAGGGGGGACTGACCCATCCAGATCCCCAGAAACTAGATCTTCGAATCTGGAACTTGAGAGGAAGAGGTTTCAGGCCCTAGGTTGTTCCTCAGGGGTTATAGCTACCTTAATGAAGGCCAGAAAGTCATCCACAAATGTGGTATATTCAAGAGTTTGGAACAAATTCTTATCCTTTGCCACAGGACGCGGGGTAGATCCAGCCTCGCCCTCCACAACGGATATACTCAGCTTCCTCCAAACAGGTCTCGACCTGGGACTGAGCCTAAGCTCGTTAAAAGTACAGGTAGCAGCCATTTCAGCCGCAACCAACAGAAGATGGGCAGAAGATCCGTTAGTGATAACATTTCTCAAGGGAGTCCTGAAAATCAGACCACCTGTCAGGCATCCATATCCTCAGTGGGATCTGTCGGTGGTGCTGCAAGCCTTATCAGATAAACCTTTTTCCCCTTCAGAAGATACGTCACTGTGGAACCTGACCCTGAAGACCACGTTCCTGTTGGCCATCACTTCAGGGAGAAGGATTTCAGAACTGCACGCCTTGGGAATAGGCAAGGACCATATCTCTTTCTTCCCAGACAGGGTGGAGCTGCGCCCTCTGCGTGGTTTTACGCCAAAAGTCACAACCCCGTGTCATCTCCTGGAACCCTGGGCATTACCTGTATTTTTGGATACGGACTCAGGGGCATGTCACGACTTGGACCTCTCTAGAGTTCTAAGGGCCTACCTGGAATCCACTAGATCCTTCAGGAAATCTCAGAGACTCTTGGTGATTCCCTTCGGCAAAAACCGAGGAAAAGAGGCAACCAGCAGAACGTTAGCCTCTTGGGTTGTGAAATTGATTCAAAAAGCTTACAAGTCAAGGAACATGGTCCCTCCGGCGCGGGTGAACGCTCACTCAACTCGAGCAGTCTCGGCTTCTTGGGCAGCAAGGGCTAACGTTTCCTTGGAAACAGTATGAAGGGCCGCCACCTGGTCTTCTCGCCACACATTCCTGAGACACTATCATATCGATCCTGGTGCTCTCACAACCGTGGAGTTTGGAAAGAGAGCAATCCAAGCGGCAATGTCTATAACCAATTAAAATACTTTAAGTTCAGCATTATCCCACCCGTCTGAGCTAGTTATTTATCACCTGTATGCTGCCATGGAGGCACCTGGAAAACGGAAAATTGTATCATATTTACCGTAATTTTCCTTTCCTGGTGCCTATCCATGGCAGCATATGCTCCCACCCTGGTATTCTATATTACTGAGAATGATGGGATAGGGGGCCAGGTTTTCTTTTATGCTATTCACTGGTCCTGAGGGAGGAGTCGAGGCGGAGCTCTATCACCTGTATGCTGCCATGGATAGGCACCAGGAAAGGAAAATTACGGTAAATATGATACAATTTTCCGTTTTATTTTTTTATTTTGGATAGAGTAAGGGAGGGTTAAAACAGCTGTCTTATCTTGGAGATTTCCTTTCACTTCCTGTCCCATAGCCAAACAGGAAGTAAGAAGAAATCCCTGCAAATTAAAGGAATTCCTTGGGGACCCCCCAGGTCACCAGAACTAGTTTCCCTAGTGAAAGATTTCCCCTCTTAATTTTCTGGGGATAACCCAAAATTTGGAATTTTTCTTCTACTTTCACTTTCAATGATAATGGTAAACAGGAGAAATAGAGAGGGTAAATCTCCCTAACAGGGGCACAGACTGCAATAAACTTTGACAGGGGTTCTAATCTATCCAAAACTAAAAAAAAAAACGAAAAAAAAAAAGGTTTTGCCTTTAGTTATACTTTCATGAATACGAAATGGGAATGAATCTTCTACTTGCGAAAGCAGACAACGTGAAAATTTAACAAATATTGAAATCCTTTCCCGCTCTATTTATAATTCTATAAAAGGTTTGGGATGGTGTAAAGCAGGAGGGCTAGGAGAAGGGATGAGCCAATCTGCTGGGGGTTCATTTCAGAAAGTCATCAATGGAAACCGATGAAGTGGTGTTGCTCCATCCTTCAATCCTCACTTTTACCCGGTGCTCACACTATAAGGCTGCCAATGCCTCTGTATACTGGGAACCATTGGAGGGACAGGTGGCACTCGGGTAAACGTCAAATGGAAATATCCTTTATTGAAATGACATGAAGCAGCTGTAAAACATCCAATGAAATTCGGCTGTCATGCCTTAATCGTTGCTCATGATTAAGGCCTGGTGGGCGAAACACATTGGATGTTGTACAGCTGCTTCATGTCATTTCAATAAAGGATATTTCCATTTGACGTTTACCCGAGTGCCGCCTGTCCCTCCAATGATTCCCAGTATACAGAGGCATTGGCCGCCTTATACAGTAGTGTGAGCACCGGGTAAAAGTGAGGATTGAAGGAAGGAGCAACACCACTTCATCGGGTTCCATTAATGACTTCCTGAAATTAACTCCCCAGCAGATTGGCTCATCCCTTCTCCTAAAAAAAAAAAATCGCAATAAGCATATTTTGATTGGTTTGCTCAAAAGTTATCGCGTCTACAAACTAGGAGAAAGATTTATGTCATTTTTTTTTTTTTTTTTTACAGTAATGATGGTGATCTGTGATTTTTAGCAGGACTGCGACATTGCGGCGGACAGATCGGACCCCTAACTGACATTTTTGACACTTTTGGGGGTACCAGTGACATTACTACAGTAATCAGTGCTAAAAATATGCACTGTCACTGTAATATTGACATTGGCATGGAAAGAGGTAAACCTAGAGCAATCAAAGGGTTAAGAGTGAGCCTAGGGGGTGTTATCTAACTGTGGGGGGGGACTTCTGAAATGACCACAGAGAACTGTGTTCCTATATAGGAGGATCACAGGTGCTCTGTGATCATTTCAGAGAGAACCGTGATGGTGAACCTTGGCACCCCAGATGTTTTGGAACTACATTTCCCATGATGGTCATGCACTCTGCAGTGTAGTTGAGCATCATGGGAAATGTAGTTCCAAAACAGCTGGTTGCCAAGGTTCCCCATCACTGCCCTAGGGGGTGTTTTCTAACTGTGAGGGGGATGGGCTTATGAAATCAACACAGAGACCTGTTATCATAAATAGGAGGATCTGTGCTGATTCCTGAGAGAACAACGGTCTGCTGTGTTTACATCAGCAGACCGTCGTACTCTCTCAGTGGGGCGGGTGCCCTGCGGCAATCGCGGCCACCGGTCCCGTGGATCGGCACCCCTGCTAGCCTAGTGGGGGCAGGCGGGGTGCGCGCCACTGGCTTCCAGGAGCGCTCCCGCAAACTGGCCTACCCATACGTTAGTTAGCGCAGCCAAGCAAGCCTGCCGTTGTATATCTGCGGCGGTCGGTAGGCAAGTGGCTAAAGTGATAAATAGTGTTTTGAAAGAAAATGATTGCACAGCAGTATGACAATTTTAAACCGCAAACATAGGCCCAAATTTACTGAGTACATTTCCAAAATTTTATTTCTGCCAGTTGAAATGGAATTGTGTCCTTTTTCAACCTAATAATAACTATGGCATCTCCTAAAATCATCCCATAACAGGAAGAAATGAATTAGCCTTCAGTGCTCTTGTACCCCAGCACCTACCCCCAGCCAACCAACTTTCTGTATGGACACCACAGCAATAGGGAAGCATGCCATCATATTGTGGGATTGTAGGGGTTGGAGAGTAACCGTCACAGGCTGGGGTGGGTCTAGGAGGACATGGGTTCAGAGGAAGTGGGTTGAATGATGTTGGCCATCAGACTGTAGACTTCTAGTGTCAGAAGAAAAGCACAGTGGAAACATATTGATTTTTTGTTTTGTTTGTTTGCTTTTTGCTCAAGTTCTTCCTTAAGTTAAACATTTGTGTTTCTGTTTCATTTTACTAACCTCTCTAGGTTCTTCGGGCACTCAAATGCTCCTTACAGCCCACTGTGAAGGACGTTTCTCTCACATGGACCCTTCCTTCTGGTGTGGAAGCCATCGTCCTGTCCAAAGTCCCCACTGCCATCTTCCAGGGTCAAAGATCTATTGTCTATGCTCAGCTGAAGGGAAAGGTTTGTGAGCCCAGAGATTGTGTTTTGAGTGTTTTTTCAGTTTCAAGACTGCCAAAGTTTGGGTAGGATGAGTTCTAGCAGAAATTAGGAGATCTCAGGACTTAGACTGGGGCAGATGGACATGGGCTGAAAAATATCATACTGTCATACTGTACCAATACCAGGGATCGACAAACCCCAGGCGCCAGGTCGCCATTGCGACTAGAAAATGTGGACTGGCGCCTTGGCTGCAGTCAGTACCAGTAGCTAGCATGGGGGGAGCAGCCTAGGCGCACCATTGCCGGGCAGCAGGCAGGACTTAGACTGGGGCAGATGGACACGGGTTGAAAAATATCATACTGTCCTACTGTACCTATACCAGGGATCGACAAACCCCAGGTGCCAGGTCGCCATTGCCTCGGCTGCTGTCAGCCCCAGTGGCTAGCATGGGGGAGCAGCCCAGGCGCACCATTGCCGGGCAGTAGGCAGGAACGTTTGTTTTTTGATGCCAGGGGTGGGGGAAGGGAAGCGCTATGAAACCAGGTTAAAGGAGAGGGGTGGGACTGTGAGGGGTGGGTTAGAGCAGACGAGGGACTGTAAAGTAGTAGGAAGGGTGGGTTGGGGGAGGAGCGGAGCTGACAGGGGCGGAGTGGAGCCCCTGGCAGGAAGTGTGCCCTGCAATATATATATAAGTGCGCTGTTGTGAATAAAACAATAGTGCAAAATTAAAACACTAATGACAAATGACATTTCCAATATGTACAGACATAAATACCTAAAAGTGCAATATAGTGCAATTATAAATGAAAATGACAAAGAGTCCCAATGTGATATAAAATCCAGCGGTGACAACTCAATCATTTCTGTGTGCTGCATGCATCACCACTGTGCAAAAAAAGGTTAAATTGGCTGCTTACCAGAACCTCACGGGTCAATGGGCATGTAAATTGATAAGGGATGAATCCACAGACCAAAGAATGATCAGCGTCTCCAGGGTCACATATAAAAAGTAGAGAAGGAGGACTGATTATCTCTAATAAAATCATATTTATTTATGTTAAAAGCCACTTACAAACCGACTAGGAGATGTAGCACAATATTCGTGGAAGCACGGCCGCTGCAGTGCAGTCCGTGCGCGCTGACGTCACGACTGCCCCCCCTACGTGTTTCCCCTGATTAGACGTCAACTGGGATTGGAGCTGATCAGTGCCATTTTAAGAGCTTTATAGGCCCCCGGGCAATGCAGTGCACTGGGGCCCCACCTACACAATCACCCACGAGAATAAAAATGCAAATTATCGATAAGGCGATATTTATTGGTACCTCCAACAAAATCAGTGTTTAAACATTAACACAACGTTTGGACAATATAACACAAGCTTGAAAAACAAGAAATTACAGACCGAAATGGCGCAGTACAAAAGCACCATGGATTATTTTTAAATTTTGCGATACTTCGGAGGGGTGGCGGGAGAGAGAAAGAGGGATGGATGCAGGGAGAGAGAGAAAGAGAATGAAAAAGGGATGGAGGGAGAGAAAAAGAAAGAGAGATGAATGGAGAGAGAAAAATAAAGAGGGATGGAGGGAGAGAAAAATAAAGAGGGGTGGAGGGAGAGAAAAAGAAAGAGGAATGGAGGGAGAGAGAGAAAAAAAAAGGGATGAAGGAAGAGGGATGGAGGGAGAGAAAAAGAGAGGGATGGAGGGAGAGAAAAAAAGGGATGAAGGAACAGGGATGGAGGGAGTTAAAAAAAAGAGGAATGGAGGGCGAGAGAGAGAAAGAAAGAGGGATATAGGGCGAAAGAGAGAAAGAAAGAGGGATGAAGGGCGAGAGAGAGAGAGGGATGGCGTGTGAGAGAAAAAGAAAGCGGGATGGAGGGCAAGAGAGAGAGGGATGGAGGGCGAGAGAGAGAGAGGGATGGGGGAGAGAGAGAGGGGAGTGGAGTGGGGAGAGAGAGGGATGGAGGAGGAGAGAGAGAGGGATGGAGGGGGAGAGAGAGAAAGAGAGAGGGATGGAGAGAGAAAGAGACAGAGGGAGTCTCATCAGTGTCCCTAATCAGTGCAGCCTCATCATTGCCACCTTATTAATCCCAATTAATGCTGCCTTATCACTGCCCATCAATGCTGCTTTATCAGTGCAGTCTCATCAGTGCCACCTTATCTGTCCCTATTAATGCTGCCTCATCAGTGCCCCTATCAGTGCAGCCTCATCAGTGTCCCTAATCAGTGCAGCCTCATCAGTGTCCCTATCAGTGCAGCCTCATCAGTGCCCCTATCGGTGCAGCCTCATCAGTGCCCCTATCACTGCAGCCTCATCAGTGTCCCTAATCACTGCAGCCTCATCAGTGCCCCATCGCTGCAACCTCATCAGTGCCCCCATCGCTGCAGCCTCATCAGTGCCCCTATCGCTGCAGCCTCATCAGCGCCCCTATCGCTGCAGCCTCATCAGCGCCCCTATCGCTGCAGCCTCATCAGCGCCCCTATCACTGCAGCCTCATCAGCGCCCCTATCGCTGCAGCCTCATCAGCGCCCCTATCGCTGCAGCCTCATCAGTGCTCCTATAAGTGCAGCCTTATCAGTGCCCCTATAAGTGCAGCCTTATCAGTGTCCCTATCAGTGCAGCCTCATCAGTGCCCCTATCAGTGCAGCCTCATCAATGCCATATCAGTGCAGCCTTATCCTTCTGGATTAATGCTGCCTTATCAGTGCCCCTATCAGTGCGGCCTCATCAGTGTCCCTATCAGTGCAGCCTCATCAGTGCAAGAAGAAAAATCACTTATTTGCAAAATTGTATAACAGAAATGAAGTATGGTTTGTTTGTTTTTATTTTTCAAAATTTTCGGTCTTTTTTCATGTATTTATTAAAAAAAAAAAAAAAAAAAAAACCTAGTGGTGATCAAAAACCACCAGAAGAAATCTCTATCGGTCTCAAAAAAAATTGGAAAAATGTAATTTGGGTACAGTATTGCATGACCGTGCAATTGCCTTTCAAAAGTATGACAGCGCTGAAAATTTGCCTAGGGGTGAAAGTAACCAGTAGGCAAAAGGTTAGAAAAAAAAAACTGTCTCCTAACTTGTTTAGCTGGCTCGTAGATTCAAAGCAAATTAGTCAAGCCCTGACCTATACTGCGTATATTTCCAGGTCAATACAGGCTTTGCTGGTGGTACATAAATAAATGATCAAACGTGTTAGACCCAATCCAAGGGAAATGGACAATGTATATCTGTAGTATGCAGCCTTTCTGTGATGTGCAGGGTTTAAGGTGGGGGTAGGTAGTCACTTTTTAGAGAGTCGCCACCAATAGCTTGGCAGAGCTCTGGTCTCCTCATGACGGTAGGTAGAACAACGTGGAAGCAGTGTCACAAAAAACACAAAGTAGAGGAGCATCTCAGAATCTTAACCACTTAAGCCCCGGAAGATTTTACCCCCTTCCTGACCAGGGGGTATTTTGCGATTCGGCACTGCGTGACTTTAACGGACAATTGCGCGGTCGTGCGACGCTGTACCTAAACGAATGTGACGTCCTTTTTTTTCCCACAAACAGAGCTTTCTTTTGGTGGTAATTGATCACCTGTGCGATTTTTTGATCATGCGCTATAAACAAAAAAAGAGCGTCAATTTTGCAAAAATAACAATATTATTCACATTTTTTTATATGAAATCCCCCCCCCCCCCAAAAAAAAAAATGTAAAAATCTAAATTTTTTAACATTTTCGGCCAATTTGTTTTATGTTACATATGTTTGGTAAAAAAAAAAAATCGCAAAAAGCGTATTTTGATTGGTTTGCGCAAAAGTTATCGCGTTTACTAACAAAGATTTTTGTCATTTTTGTTGTTTTTTTTTTTAACGCGTAATGGCGGCGATCTGCGATTTTTTTTGCGGTACTGCGACATTGGGGCAGACAGATTGGACCCTTGACTGACATTTTTGACACTTTTGGGGTTACCAGTAACATTTCTACAGTAAACAGTGCTATACATATGCACTGTTACTGTAAAAATACACTGGTAGTGAAGGGGTTAACTTGATTTGAGAGGGAGGGGCTGTGTGTGTCCCTAGGGGCGTGATTCTAACTGTGATTGGCTGTGGCTTGAGCTGTAGGAACAATGATCAACAGTCCTACATAGTAGAACCGTATGATTAGTGTTTCTACACAGGGGAGAATGACAGGCGACTTGTTTACACTAGCCACCTGACTTTCTCCCTCTGCAGCGACGATCGCAGAGTGACCAGCGGACATCGGGTCCGCCGGTCACACGCATGGGGGGGTCCGCCGGCGCGCGCTCGCTCCCCAGAGCCTCACAGGCTAGTGACGTATATATACGTCACTTTGCCTGTGAGGGGCTGACTGCCGCAGTATATCTACTTGCGGCGGTCGGCAAGTGGTTAAGTAATCTTTTGGAGCTGGAGGCTTTGTAGAGCTTTGGGTGAGAAAAAACATCCACTTCTAGGTAACGTCTTACCTGGTAACCAGACCCCATTATTCTTATGGGGAATCAACTAGGAGGTACCATGTTAGTTTGGAAACATTCAGTTTAGTTTAGTGTTTTCTTTGTACCAGCTGTACAAAGCCCTCCTGCCTTGATGAACAGGACTGTTCCTATAAACAGTGTTCTATTGCTGAACGGTGATTTCAGCTACATATATGTTACTAGGTATTTCTTGACTTTAGTAAAACCTAACACCCCTTTACACTGTATGGTATCCCTTACATAAAATAACTTAATTTTGTGATATATACTTTCTCTAAATATTTCCTAGGTGGAGCATGAAGCGGAAGGTGAGGTCTTTCTGCAGTACAAGTTTAAAGATGAAATGGTAAAGAATGATCTTCGTTTCGCGCTGAAGGTGCAGAACGCAGAAAGGTTAATATTTAGTATTTAAAACCTCCCTAATTATTGGCAAACATTCCCAGTGTTATCCTTTTAGAGTTACCACTAAGAGACTGGTAGAGCGCTCATCTCCTCATGTACAATGTTCCTATTCTTACCCACCACCCACAGACTAGCAGAGCTCTGGTCTCTTCAAGTATTGTGTCTCTCCTCTTACCCACCACCCACAGACTAGTAGAGTTCTGGTCTCCTCAAGTACCGTGTCTCTTCTCTTACCCACCACCCACAGACTAGCAGAGCTCTGGTCTCCTCAAGTACTGTGTCTCATTTCTTACCCACCACCCACAGACTAGCAGAGCTCTGGTCTCCTTAAGTACCTTGTCTCTTCTCTTACCCACCACCCACAGACTAGCAGAGCTCTGGTCTCCTCATGTACCACATCTCTTTTCTTACCCGTCACCCACAGCTACCAGAGTTCTGGTCTCCTCATGTACTGTGTCTCTTTTCTTACCTACCACCCACAGACTAGCAGAGGTCTGGTCTCCTCATATACTGTGTCTCTTTTCTCACCCACAGACTAGCAGAGCTGTGGTCTCCTTGTGTACCGTGACTCTCCTCTTACCCACCACCCACAGACTAGCAGAGCTCTGGTCTCCACAAGTACTGTGTCTCTTTTCTTACCCACCACCCACAGACTAGCAGAGCTCTGGTCTCCTCAAGTACTGTGTCTCATTTCTTACCCACCACCCACAGACTAGCAGAGCTCTGGTCTCCTCAAGTACCTTGTCTCTTCTCTTACCCACCACCCACAGACTAGCAGAGCTCTGGTCTCCTCAACTACCGTGTCTCTTCTCTTACCCCCACCCATAAACTAGCAGAGCTCTGATCTCCTCATGTACCGTGACTCTTCTCTTACCCACCACCCACAGACTAGCAGAGTTCTGGTCTCCTCAAGTAACGTGTCTCTTCTCTTACCCACCACCCACAGACTAGCAGAGCTCTGGTCTCCTCAAGTACTGTGTCTCTTCTCTTACCCACCACCCACAGACTAGCAGAGCTCTGGTCTAATCATATACCGTGTCTCTCCTCTTACCCACCACCCACAGACTAGCAGAGCTCTGGTCTCCTCAAGTACTGTGTCTCATTTCTTACCCACCACCCACAGACTAGCAGAGCTCTGGTCTCCTCAAGTACCGTGTCTCTTCTCTTAACTACCACCCACAGACTAGCAGAGCTCTGATCTCCTCATGTACCATGTATCTCCTCCTCTTACCTACCACCCACAGACTAGCAGAGCTCTGGTCTCCTCAAGTACCATATTTCTTTTCTTACCCACCACCCACAGACTAGCAGAGCTCTGGTCTCCTCAAGTACCGTGTCTCTTCTCTTAACTACCACCCACAGACTAGCAGAGCTCTGGTCTCCTCAAGTACCGTGCTTCTTTTCTTACCCACCACCCACAGACTAGCAGGGCTCTGATCTCCTCATGTACTGTGTCTCTTCTCTTACCCACCACGCACAGACTAGCAGAGCTCTGGTCTCATCAAGTACCGTAACTCTTCTCTTACCCATCAGCCACAGACTAGCAGAGCTCTGGTTTACTTACGTACTGTGTCTCTCCTCTTACTCACCACCCACAGACTAGCAAAGCTCTTGTTTCCTCGTGTACCGAGTTTCTTCTCTTACCCACAAACTAGCAGAGATCTGGTTTCCTAAGACCCTTACATATATATATATATATAATGGATAGATTGAGGGCAGGTATGGCTGGAAGGAGCCCACCCCTCTTTAAAGGTACAGGAGCGCACTGGAACCCAGCAGTAGTACAGTGGCAGCAAAGGAATACAGTGCATCCCCTCACCAAAAAAGTAACAGTACAAACAAATAGCAACTGCCCTAACCTATAATCACCCTTTTTTTTAGGCCCACCGTCCACAGAGCAGCAAAACTTATGTCTACTCATGCCCTTTCTGTCTTCTCTCACTGATCATCCACAGTCTGGCAGAGATCTAGTTTCCTCATATATGCTGTAGCTTCTTTCAGGCCCATCATCTACAGGCTGGCAGATCTCTAAAATCCTCATGTATTGTCCATCTTCTTTCAGTCGCCATCCACAGACTGCCATAGTCCTGGTTTCCTCATGCACTGTCTATCATCTTCCAGGCCCACCATCCACAGACTGGCAGCCAAAGCTCTGATCTCTGAGCTGGAACATGGAACAGAGTCACAGTCTGAAGATGTTAAGAAGAAGATATTGGACACCAGTCTGCAGTCTGGTGTTGTCTCCTCTCTCACTGCCTATGTAGCCGTCAACAAGGATACCAAGACACGTGTGGAGGGTCCTCCCGTGCGCAGGGATGTCCCAGCTCCAGGTATGTCGTCACATTTGAATGCAGCAGACTGGTCCGTAATGCCAATAACAACATATGTTTGTCTTGGGGAAGGCAAAAAATAATTACTTCTAATTGAGTTCATTTTCAGCTGTGACTATGGCAGATCGTTGTAATTACAGTCATCTAAAGAATATCTTTTCTAAAAACTAATACCATTTAGCCTTACTGTAACCATGAATATGAACTCCCATTTAGTACTGTGGTAAATTGTATCTTAACTGCTTGCCGACCGCCGCAAGTACATATACTGCGGCGGTCAGCCCCGGCTAGGCAAAGTGACGTACCGGTACGTCACTAGCCTGTGAGCCAATAGGGGCCGAGCGCGCGCCGCCGGAGGCGAGCGCGCGCCGCCTGAGGCGCGCTCCCGCCCCAGCTCATTCACGGACACCTCCGTGCGAGTGACCGGCGTACCCGATGTCCGCCGCTCACTCGCGTTCGTCCGCTGTGAAGGGAGAAAGGCAGGCGGCTAATGTAAACAAAGACGCCTGTCATTCTCCCCTGTGTAAAAGCACTGATCACTCGGTCCTGCTATGTAGGACCGTTGATCTCTGCTCTTACATGTAAAGCCACATCCCTGCACAGTTAGAAACACGCCCCTAGGGACACACTTAACCCCTCCCTCTCCAATAAAGTTAACCCCTTCCCTGCCAGTGTCATTTTTACATTAACAGTGCATATATATAGCACTGACTACTGCAGTAATGTCACTGGTCCCCCCAAACATGTAAAAAATGTCAGTCAAGGGTCCGATCTGTCCGTCGCAATGTCGTAGTTCCACAAAAAAAAAAAAAAAAAAAATCGCAGTTCGCCGCCATTACTCGTTAAAAAAACAAACAACAGAAATGACAAAAATCTTCCCCTTAGTTAGTAAACGCAATAACTTTTGCGCAAACCAATCAAAATACGCTTATTGTGATTTTTTTTTACCAAACATATGTAGCAGAAAACAAATTGGCCAAAAATGTTAAAAAATTTAGATTTTTACATTTTTTGGGGGGAATTTCATAAAAAATGTGAAAAATACTATTTTTTCAAAATTGTCGCTCTTTTTTTGTTTAGAGCGCCTGATCAAAAAATCGCACAGGTGATCAAATACCACCAAAAGAAAGCTCTGTTTGTGGGAAAAAAAGGACGTCAAATTCGTTTGGGTACAGCATCATACGTGCAATTGTCCGTTACAGTCACGCAGTGCCGAATCGCAAAATAGGGCCTGGTCAGGAAGGGGGTAAAATCTTCCGGGGCTTAAGTGGTTAACAAAAAAAAAAGACATTTAATATATTGTAGCTTCTCAGTGATTAGATGAGGCAGCTGCATTTGTTTTTAATTTTCAGGCTAAGAACGTTTTCTGCAAGTACAGAAAATACTTGCTGATCATGCCAGAAACGCTATGTCCTTGTTCCTAAATGAAAGCACAAATTTTATCTTTATTGTGTGAACTACTAATCTCATCCATCCGACGTGTACTGGAGATGAACAAAGGCAGACATGTGTGGCCTGGGTGGCAGACATGGCTTCCCCCTGTAGAGGAAAAAAGTGTAGACAAGAAGCAACAGGTGAAAATAAAAGAAAAAAGTCTGAAAAAAAGAAAACGAGGGCCGCCACCACCTATACAGTGCCTTGAAAAAGTATTCATACCCCTTGACATTTTCCACATTTTGTCATGTTACAACCAAAAACGTAAATGTATTTTATTGGGATTTTATGTGATAGACCGACACAAAGTGGCACATAATTGTAAAGTGGAAGGAAAATGATAAATGGTTTTCGACATTTTTTTACAAATAAATCTGTGAAAAGTGTGGTTGCATTTGTATTCACCCCCCCTGAGTCAATACTTTGTAGAACCGCCTTTCCCTGCAATTACAGCTGCAAGTCTTTTTGGGGATGTCTCTACCAGCTTTGCACATCTAGAGAGGGACATTTTTGTCCATTCTTCTTTGCAAAATAGCTCAAGCTCTGTCAGATTGGATGGAGAGCGTCTGTGAACAGCAATTTTTCAGTCTTGCCACAGATTCTCAATTGGATTTAGGTCTGGACTGTGACTGGGCCATTCTAACACATGAATATGCTTTGATCTAAACTAGGGATCGACCAATTATCGGCAAAGCCGATATATATCGAGGGCCTATATGCACTTTCCCCGATATATCGGAATCGGCCCCTGAGGTTACCGAAATTGCAGATATTTCGGGAAAGTGCATGTACCGGTGTGATGTCTGCAGCTATAGGCATCACCCCGGTACCGGCGTCCATAGCCGATGTGGCTGTAAAGCCGCTCGGCTGTCATTACAAGGAGCGTGAGGGGACGTCCCCCCCCCCCCTCCCGCCGCCATCTTCGGCTCGCCTGGGTCTCCCTTCCCACCGGGAGACCCGGGCATCCTACCTCCACCGCCGCTGAAGACCTGATCAAAGCCGCATTCGGCTCTGATCGGGTTTCCAAGTAAAAACCCAGAAGTAATGTCATGACATCACTTCCGGGTACTCGGCGACAAATTAAAAAAATGACAGCATTCAAAATTGCCAAACTTGGCGTTTTGAATGCTTTTCAGTGCGTTTTGAGTGCTTTTCACCAGAGTACCTGTGAAAAAAAAATACATTTTTTTTTAAATGTCCGAAAATATCGGCCGATACCGATATCCGATGACCAAAATATCAGTATCGGCACTAAAAAAACGATATCGGTCCATCACCAATCTAAACCATCCCATTGTAGCTCTGGCTGTATGTTTAGGGTCGTTGTCCTGCTGGAAGGTGAACCTCCGCCCCTGCAGACTCTAACAGGTTTTCATCTAAGATTGCCCTGTATTTGCCTCCATCCATCTTCCCATCAACCCTGACCAACTTCACTGTCCCTGCTGAAGAAAAGCGTTGCCAAAAAAGAATGCTGCCACCACCGTGGGGATGGTTTGTTCAGGGTGATGTGCAGTGTTCGTTTTCCACCACACATAGCGATTTGTTTTTAGGCCAAAAAGTAAAATTTTGGTCTCATCTGACCAGAGCTCCTTCTTCCACATGTTTGCTGTGTCCCCCACATGGCTTCTCACAAACTGCAAAATGGATTTCTTATGGATTTCTTTCACCAATTACTTTCTTTTTGCCACTCTTCCATAAAGGGCAGATTTGTGGAGTGCACGACTAATAGTTGTCCTGTGGACAGATTCTCCCACCTGAGCTGTGGATCTCTGCAGCTCCTCCAGAGTTCCCATGGGCCTCTTGGCTGCTTCTCTGATGAATGCTCTCCTTGCCCGGCCGGTCAGTTTAGGTGGACGGCCATGTCTTGGTAGGGTTGCAGTTGTGCCATACTCTTTCTATTTTCCGGTAATGGATTGAACAGTGTTCTGTGAGATGTTCAAAGCTTGGGATATTTTTTATTACCTAACCCTGCTTTATACTTCTCCACAACTTTATCCCTGACCTGTCTGGTGTGTTCCTTGGCCTTCATGATACTGTTTGTTCAGTAATGTTCTCTAACAAACCCCTGAGGGCTTCACAGAACAGCTGTATTTATACTGAAATTAAATTACACACAGGTGCACTCTACTAATTAGGTGATTTCTGAAGGAAATTGGTTCAACTAGATTTTAGTTAGGGCTATCAGAGTAAAGGGGCTGAATACGAACGCACGCCACACTTTTCACATATTTATTTGTAAAAAAAAAATGTAAAACCATTTATCATTTTCCTTCCACTTCACAATTATGTGCCACTTTGTGTCAGTCTATCACATAAAATCCCAATGCAATACATTTACGTTTTTGGTTGTAACTTGACAATATGTGGAACATTTCAATAGGTATGAATACTTTTTCAAGGCACTGTAAGTACTGGTAAGCTGCAGTATATAATAATATTTGGTTTTGGGTTTGGACACACTTTATATTCTTCCAGCCCTTATGACCACAGTCGCATGTCATGGTGAGGAATCCACCAGAATCCCGTAGAGTCTGTATAATGGTGTTTATCCCTCATCATCTGTCCTGTCTTACAGCATTTATGATGATGCGCTCAGGATTCTCTGGATCACCTGGAAGGATGGCTTTTCAATCTGCTCCCATGCCAATGGCATACAAGATGGCCAAAAGTAAGTGCCATATTTTTTTGTGGTTGCTGATTCTGCTTTGCTGCCAGGTTAGAAAACCCATGATGCTCTGGGAATTCTGTCATGGAAGCAGCCCTAGTTGTAAATTGCAAAAATGTGTTCTTACTAGCAAAAGTGTCCCCATTCCAGGACAAGTAAGTTTGTTGGGTTGGGCTGATGGTTAATGTGTAGTGTAGCATACAAATGGTGGGGGACAGAGCCAGTAGAGGGGGCACCTGTGGAGTGGAGGAAATGTTTGCACTATTGGAGTGAATTAGGTGGCAGTGTTGATGGACTGATGTCTGTTTGCAGAGGGTAAATGATGGATGCAGAGAGAGGTGTACTGTGGGTGGAGGGGAGGTTGGTGAGAAGGACAACATTGTGCTCAGGAGCAGAAGTAGGCAAGGAGGGATGCACTGTAAGCTGGCTGCGAGGTGGCCAGGAATTGATGAGTTGTCATTGGAGGGTGAAGTGACCAGGGAGGAAAAAGCTGTAAGTGGGGGTAAGCTGGGTGAGGTGGCCAGGGAGGGATGTAAGTGAGGTCGCATGATGGGGGATGAGAGGGAAGGGAGATGCTATGACCAGGAGAATTTGTGAAATGGATGTGAGGAGCAGCTGTGATGTAGGGAATACGGTGGGTGAGAGGGAGGTCCTATGACCACAAAGGTTGGCGAGATGAGTGTGAGGAAGATGATGTGACATAAAGGATAAGGTGGATGGGAGAGTGGTCCTATGACCAGGGAACATGGCGTGATGGGTGTGAGGAAGATGCTGTGACATAGGGGATAAGGTTGAGGGGAGGAAGGTGCTGCGATGTATTGAATAAAATGGGGGGGGTCCTATGACCATGAAAGTTGGCGAGATGAGTGTGAGGAAGATGATGTGACATAAAGCATAAGGAGATGGGAGAGTGGTCCTATGACCAGGGAACATGGTGAGATGGGTATGAGGAAGATGCTGTGACCTAGGGGATAAGGTTGAGGGGAGGAAGGTGCTGCGATGTATTGAATAAAATGGGGGGGGGGAGGTCCTATGACCATGAAAGTTGGTGAGATGGGTATGAGGAAGATGCTGTGACATAGGGGATAAGGTGGACGGGAGGAAGGTGCTGCAATGTATTGAATGAAATGGGGGGGGGGGGGGTCCTATGACCACGGAAGTTGGCGAGATGTGTATGAGAAGGATGATGTGACATAAAGGATAAGGTGGATGGGAGGGTGGTCCTATGACCAGGGAACATGGTGAGATGGGTGTGAGGAAGATGCTGTGACAAAGGAGATAAGGTGGACGGGAGGAAGGTGCTGCAATGTATTGAATGAAATGGGGGGGGGGGGGTCCTATGACCATGAAAGTTGGCGAGATGAGTGTGAGGAAGATGATGTGACATAAAGGATAAGGTGGATGGGAGAGTGGTCCTATGACCAGGGAACATGGTGAGATGGGTGTAAGGAAGATGCTGTGACAAAGGAGATAAGGTTGACGGGAGGAAGGTGCTGCGATGAATTGAATAAAATGGGGGGGGGGGAGGTCCTATGACCACAAAAGTTGGCGAGATGAGTGTGAGGAAGATGATGTGACATAAAGGATAAGGTGGATGGGAGAGTGGTCCTATGACCAGGGAACATGGTGAGATGGGTATGAGGAAGATGCTGTGACATAAAGGATAAGGTGGATGGGAGAGTGGTCCTATGACCAGGGAACATGGTGAGATGGGCATGAGGAAGATGCTGTGACATAAAGGATAAGGTGGATGGGAAAGTGGTCCTATGACCAGGGAACATGGTGAGATGGGTGTGAGGAAGATGCTGTGACCTAGGGGATAAGGTTGAGGGGAGGAAGGTGCTGCGATGTATTGAATAAAATGGGGGGGTCCTATGACCATGAAAGTTGGCGAGATGAGTGTGAGGAAGATGATGTGACTAGAGTTGAGCGGACACCTGGATGTCCGTGTTCGGCAAAACTTTAAAAAAAAGTCAGGGTCCGTGTCCCGGACTTTTGCCGAACTTTTCCCGGACACCGAACCTCATTGAAGTCAATGGGGACCCGAACTTTCAGGCACTAAAATGGCTCTAAAACACCAATGGAAAGGGCTAGAGTGCTGCAAATGGCAGCAAAACGTTGTTAAGAGCATGGCAAGTGCTCTGCAAACAAATGTGGATAGGGAAATAACTTAAAACAACAAAAAAAAAAACAGAAAAATAAAACAATGTTCTTCATCTCTGAAGGACGAGCCCCATATGGAGTAGGAGGGAGGTTGAGGTGGTGGTGGATGTGGCGGTCTCATAAGCGTGCGCACAGGGTGTGCCGGATGTGCCTGGGCACACCCTAATCACCTAGGGCACATAGCATTATCGCTCTGTTTGCCAGTGAGGAGATGGGAAAGATCTCCCTCGGACCTGCTCTGCTCTATTTCTCTTTGCCAGCAGGGAGAGTAATGTATTGGGGCCATGTACATGTAGGCAAACACATGCATGTGTATTTCAACTTTGGGGTGCACACCCTAATGCAATAGGCTGCGCACACCTATGGGCGGTGTAGGTGGAAGCGGCGGTGGAGGAGGACCAGGGCCGGATTAAGAGCATCATGGGCTTGGTGCTGAGATTTTTGAAGGGCCTTAAGGGCCGTGCCTTGACATGCACCCAGAGGAGGAAGGGTGCAGCCATGCATGCCTAATTCAACATGGGATGCTGTCTCTAAAGCCCATAAGCACATCCATGCATCGGCAACTGTCCCTCCTTGTCCGGCCTTCGTGCTGAGTGGGGAGGTTCTAAAGGGAGCTGCCTTGGGAAGCGAGCATAGAAGCCAGACTTCTGTGTTTACAAGTGACAGAAGAGCGGTAACAGTGAATATGGCCAACCCGGGGCCTATATAAAGGTAGGGGCCTGGAGCTGCAGCTCCAATAGCCCCTACGTTAATCTGGCCCTGAGGAGGACGAGGTAGCCAACACTGCTTCTTTTCACAAATTTTAAATGAGGGTACACCCCAAAAGAGTGAGAAAGAGCAAAAATAGAACAATGGCTGGGTAAGGTCGGTATCCATCGCTATTCTGCACAAGGTACGGAAAAGTCCCGTGGGATCCATGCCTGGTTCATTTTAATGAACGTGAGCTTGTCCACATTGTCTCTGGACAGGCGGCTGCGCTTGTCTGTGATAACGCCCCCAGCAGTGCTAAATACCCGTTCAGATAATACACTGGCTGCAGGGCACGCCAGCACCTCCAAGGCGTAAAGGGCAAGCTCAGGCCATGTGCCCAACTTGGAGACCCAGAAGTTGAAGGGGGCAGACCCCTCATTCAGTACGACTAGGCGTGTGCACACATACTGCTCCACCATGTTCGTGAAATGCTGCCTCCTGCTAAGACGTTCCATATGAGCTGCTGGTGCTGCTGTTTGTTGTGGCGTGCTGACAAAGCTTTTCCACATTTCAGCCATGGTAACCCTGCCTTCTGAGGTGCTGGCGGTGCTCTGGTTGCGTTGGCGACCTCTTCCTCCTCCTCCTCCTCTGCCTTGTGCTTCCACTGTGGCCCCGCTGTCAGGTGGGAATGCCAGCAGCATGGCGTCTACCAGCGTGCGCTTGTACTCGCGCATCTTGCGATCGCGCTCCAATGAGTGAATTAAGGACGGTACGTTGTCCTTGTAACGGGGATCCAGCAGCGTGGCCACCCAGTAATCAGCACAAGTTAGAATGTGGGCAACTCGGCGGTCGTTGTGGAGACACTGCAGCATGTAATCGCTCATGTGTGCCAGGCTGCCCAGAGGCAACGAAAGGCTGTCCTCTGTGGGAGGTGTATCGTCCGTGTCCTCTGTATCCCCCCAGCCACGCACCAGTGATGGCCATGAGCTGGCCTGGGTGCCACCCTGCTGTGAACATGGTTCCATCTCCTCCTCCAGCTCCTCCTCCTCATCCTCCAGAACTGTGCCCCTGCTGGACAATTGTGTCCCTGGCGTTTGTGTGTGCAGGAGCCCCTTGTGAATGACTGCCCTGAAAGCCTTGCAAATGTTACCTCTTCATCCTCCTCCTCCTCCTCCTCCTCCTCATCCTGTGCCACATCCTCTTCCATAATCGCCCGAATTGTTTTTTCAAGGAGGCATAGAAGTGGGATAGTTAAGCTGACAACGGCGTCATCGGCACTGGCCATGTTGGTGGAGTACTCAAAACAGCGCAACAAGGCACACAGGTCTTGCATGGAGGCCCAGTTATTGGTGGTGAAGTGGTGCTGTTCCGCAGAGCGACTCACGCGTGCGTGCTGCAGCTGAAACTCCACTATGGCCTGCTGCTGCTCTTTGCAGCATGTGCAAGGTGGAGTTCCACCTTGTGGGCACGTCACATATGAGGCGGTGAGCCGGAAGGCCGAAGTTTCGCTGCAGCGCTGACAGGCGAGCAGCAGCAGGGTGAGAACACCGAAAGTGCGCACAGACAGCTCGCACTTTCTGCAGCAGCTCTGACATATCGGGGTAGTTTTTAAGGAACCTCTGCACCACCAAATTCAGCACATGCGCCAGGCAAGGGATGTGCGTCAAACCGGCTAGGCCCAGAGCTGCTATGAGATTTCGCCCGTTATCGCACACCACCAGGCCGGGCTTGAGGCTCGCTGGCAGCAACCACTCATTTGTCTGCTGTTCCATGCTCCTCCACAACTCCTGCGCGGTGTGTGGTTTGTCCCCCAAACAGGCAAGTTTTAAAACTGCCTGCTGTCGTTTACCCCTGGCCGTGCTGAAGTTGGTGGTGAAGGTGTTACGCTGTCCGGATGAGCAGGCGGTAGAGGATGAGGAAGCGGAATAGGAGGAGTTAGGAACAGGAGGCAAACTGAAGCGCCCTGCAATCCCCGGTGGTGGAAGGACATGCGCCAAATTGCTATCCGCCTCATGCCCATCCGCCACTGCATTTACCCAGTGTGCCGTTAGGGAGATATAACGCCCCTGACCGTGCTTACTGGTCCACGTATCGGTAGTTAGGTGGACCTTGCCACAGATGGCGTTGCGCAGTGCACACCTGATTTTTTCCCCCACTTGGTTGTGCAGGGAAGGGATGGCTTGCCTGGAAAAGTAGTGGCGGATGGGCACCACGTACTGTGGGACAGCCACCGACATAAGGTTTTTAAAACTGTGCGTCTCCACCAGACGGAATGACAGCATTTCAAAGGCCAAGAATTTTGAAATGTTGTCATTCAGGTCCAGGGATCGCGGGTGGGTAGGGGGGTACTTCCTCTTCCTCTCAAGTGTTTGGGAGATGGAAAGCTGAACACTTTCACGGGACATTGTGGAGATGGTTGGTGACCCAGGTGGTGGTGTTGCTGACAGATCCTCTGTTTGCGGGGTGGTAGGTGCCGGTATCACTACAGATGTGGCTGGAGCGGCCGAGACTGCAGCAGAAGAGGAAGCAGGATGAGCCAGAGATGTTTCTTGGTTTTGAAGGTGTCTACTCCACTGCAGCTCGTGCTTTGCCTGATCATGCAGGTTGTGCTCAGGTTGAGAAGGTTTATGCCTTGCTTCAGGCTCTGATTGCACAGGGTGCAAACCACTCGTGTCCTGTCATCAGCACATTTTCTAAAGAACTTCCACGCTAGAGAACTCCTTTGAGCTGACTTTGGTGCGCTCGTTCCCTTGCTGCGTTGGGCAGTAGCGGGCGTAGTGTCTAGGGCACGGCCGCTCCGCTTCTGCACCCTGCTCCCTCTTCTGCTGTGCTGGTGGCTCTGTGCGACCACCGCCTCTTCCTCCAAACTACTCAGGTCACCTGCATGACGTTCATTCCATGTGGGGTCGAGGACCTCATCGTCCTCCACATCATCTTCCACCCAGTCTTCACTCCTGCCCTCCTTGTCGGTCTCCACAATTCTGAACGCCGCAGCAGTTGGCACCTGCATTTCGTCATCATCGGAGACGTGCTGCGATGGTCCTTGCATGTACTCATCTTGAGAAATAAGTGGTTGGGCATCGCTGCACTCAATCTCTTCCACTTCTGGGGCAGGGCTAGGTGGATGGCCCTGGGAAACCCTGCTAACAGAGTCCTCAAAAAGAAGAAGAGACTGCTGTATGGCTTGGGGCTCAGACTGCTTGCCTGATTTCCAAGGGGGTGAGGTGAAAGACGGTTGGACATTGGCTGCAGGTGCCAACTCTGACCTTTCTGCAGTAGACTGGGTGGGAGACAATGTGAAGGAACTGGAGGCACTGTCAGCAACCCAATCTACTATCGCCTGTACTTCTTCAGGCCTCATCACGTCTAGAGGCCCATTATACCCTACCAAATACTGCTGCAGGCTCTGTCGCCTACTCACACTTGAGGAAGGTTGTGCGTGTAGCTGGCACAGATCGACCACGTCCTCTCCTTGCAACAGGAGCTCTACCAGCAGCACCACGACCCAGGCCACGGCCCCTATTTGACGGTCTCCTCATATTTCTGTAATTTATGATCTTGCCCTAGAAAGGTGTTTATTGAATAGCGGAACAAAACAACAACAGTATCGCACGGGTGTATCTTACAGTCAAATATGCAAACTATGCCGCAATTTAATGTTTTTTACCCCAAAAGGGTGTATATTGAATAGCGGAATAGGAAAAAGGATAAAAAAACGGTGTATCTCACACGTACAAACACAGACTAGGCCCCGATTAAAATTTTTTGTACCCTAAAGGGAGGATGAGGAAGAGGAGTAGGAGGAGTTGGGAACAGGAAGCAAACTGAAGCGCCCTGCAATCCTTGGCGGTGGAAGGAGATGCGCCAAACAAATTTAAAAGGTGTATCTCACACGTACCGATACAGACTATGCCGTAATTTAATTTTCTTACACTCCAAAAGGGTGTATATTGAATAGCGGAATAGGAAAAATTTTATAATACGGTGTATCTCACACGTACAAACACAGACTAGGCCCCGATTACAATTTTTTGTACCCTAAAGGCAGGATGAGGAAGAGGAGTAGGAGGAGTTGGGAACAGGAGGCAAACTGAAGCGCCCTGCAATCCTCGGCGGTAGAAGGAGATGCGCCAAACAAATTTAAAAAGGTGTATCTCACATGTAGCAATACAGACTATCCCGCAATTTAATTTTTTACACTCAAACAGGGTGTATATTGAATAGCGGAATAGGACAAATTTTACAAAACGGTGTATCTCACACGTACAAACACAAACTAGGCCCCGATTACAATTTTTTGTACCTGAAAGGCAGGATGAGGAAGAGGAGTAGGAGGAGTTGGGAACAGGAGGCAAACTGAAGCGCCCTGCAATTCTCGGCGGTAGAAGGAGATGCGCCAAACAAATTTAAAAAGGTGTATCTCACATGTAGCGATACAGACTATCCCGCAATTTAATTTTTTACACTCAAACAGGATGTATATTGAATAGCGGAATAGGACAAATTTTACAAAACGGTGTATCTCACACGTACAAACACAATCTAGGCCCCGATTACAATTTTTTGTACCCTAAAGGCAGGATGAGGAGTAGGAGGAGTTCGGAACAGGCAGGAGGCAGACTGAAGCACCCTCAACTCCTCGGCAGTATGAGATGCGCCCCAAAAATTGGAAAGGTGTATCTCACACGTACTGACACAGACTATCCCGCAATTTAATTGTTTATACCCAAAGGTTTTGATTAAATAGCGGAATAGAAAATATGATCAAAAAAAGTGTATGTATCTCACACGTACAGAACCACACTAGGCCCCAATTACTATTGTTTGTACCCCTAAAGGCAGGATGAGGAGTAGGAGGAGTTTGGAACAGGCAGCACCCTCAAATCTTCAGAAGTATGAGATGAACCCCAAAAACTTGGAAAGGTGGATCTCACACCTACCAACACAGACTATCCCGCAATTTAACTGTTCCCCAAAGGTTTTTATTGAATAGCGGAATAGAACATATGATCAAAAAAAGTGTATGTATCTCACACGTACAAAACCACACTAGGCCCCAATTACTATTGTTTGTACCCCTAAAAGGCTGGATGAGGAGTAGGAGGAGTTTGGAACAGGCAGCACCCTCAAATCTTCAGAAGTATGAGATGAACCACAAAAACTTGGAAAGGTGGATCTCACACGTACCAACACAGACTATCCCGCAATTTCATTGATACCCAAAGGTTTTTATTGAATAGCGGAATAGAAAATATGATCAAAAAAAGTGTATGTATCTCACACGTACAGAACCACACTAGGCCCCAATTACTATTGTTTGTACCCCTAAAGGCAGGATGAGGAGTAGGAGGAGTTTGGAACAGGCAGCACCCTCAAATCTTCAGAAGTATGAGATGAACCCCAAAAACTTGGAAAGGTGGATATCACACCTACCAACACAGACTATCCCGCAATTTAACTGTTCCCCAAAGGTTTTTATTGAATAGCGGAATAGAAAATGTGATCAAAAAAAGTGTATGTATCTCACACGTACAAAACCACACTAGGCCCCAATTACTATTGTTTGTACCCCTAAAAGGCTGGATGAGGAGTAGGAGGAGTTTGGAACAGGCAGCACCCTCAAATCTTCAGAAGTATGAGATGAACCCCAAAAACCCCAAATATCAGTCAGCTCTGCTGCAGGCCACAATTTAATTTTTTTTAACCCAAGGCTGTATATTGAATAGTGGAATAGAAAAAAGTGTATGATTTTTGAAACCACTCAATAATAGATCGGGTGACTGCAAACCCCCCCCCACACAGCAATATCGATTGTAGTTTGTAGAACACACTGTCTGACCCTAAAAATCAGCAGACTCTCTCCCTAAAAGGATTGATAAGATCGTAGATCGGGTGACTGCAAACCCCACCCCACACAGCAATATCGATTGTAGTTTGTAGAACACACTGTCTGACCCTAAAAATCAGCAGACTCTCTCCCTAAAAGGATTGATAAGATCGTAGATTGGGTGACTGCAAACCCCACCCCACACAGCAATATCGATTGTAGTTTGTAGAACACACTGTCTGACCCTAAAAATCAGCAGACTCTCTCCCTAAAAGGATTGATAAGATCGTAGATCGGGTGACTGCAAACCCCACCCCACACAGCAATATCGATTGTAGTTTGTAGAACACACTGTCTGACCCTAAAAATCAGCAGACTCTCTCCCTAAAAGGATTGATAAGATCGTAGATTGGGTGACTGCAAACCCCACCCCACACAGCAATATCGATTGTAGTTTGTAGAACACACTGTCTGACCCTAAAAATCAGCAGACTCTCTCCCTAAAAGGATTGATAAGATCGTAGATCGGGTGACTGCAAACCCCACCCCACACAGCAATATCGATTGTAGTTTGTAGAACACACTGTCTGACCCTAAAAATCAGCCTCGCCCTAAAATGCCTACAACTCGCCCTGCCTAACACACTCCGACCTGTTCCTTAATTCTATGCAGACACAAATGAGTTTTGCCTGCCTGTCTGTCCCTAATCAGCAGCCAGCACGTTGATGTGTGCTCTGTCCCTGAACTAAACAGCAGAATGACGCCGCAGCGGCGCTGACTCGAACTTATAAAGACTTGGTCACATGCTTCAGATGGCCAATCACAGCTACTAATACATTTGTAGGCATGGCTGGGATGGCTTAGGCACACCAGTTAAACGCTTGTTGATTGGCTGTTGAAAGCCCGCCATGAAAAGCGTGCCAATGCATGCAAAACCCGGAAATAAAACGACCGAACATGGATTTTTACCCGAATATACAGTAAAGTTTTCGGGTCCGTGTTCGGGTAACAAAAATCCAATTATTCGGTACGAACACGAATAATACAGTCCGTGTTCGCTCAACCCTAGATGTGACATAAAGCATAAGGAGATGGGAGAGTGGTCCTATGACCAGGGAACATGGTGAGATGGGTGTGAGGAAGATGCTGTGACAAAGGAGATAAGGTTGAGGGGAGGAAGGTGCTGCGATGTATTGAATAAAATGGGGGGGGGGGGTCCTATGACCATGAAAGTTGGTGAGATGGGTATGAGGAAGATGCTGTGACATAGGGGATAAGGTGGACGGGAGGAAGGTGCTGCAATGTATTGAATGAAATGGGGGGGGGGGGGTCCTATGACCACAAAAGTTGGTGAGATGGGTATGAGGAAGATGATGTGACATAAAGTATAAGGTGGATGGGAGGGTGGTCCTATGACCAGGGAACATGTTGAGATGGGTGTGAGGAAGATGCTGTGACATAGGGGATAAGGTGGATGGGAGGAAGGTGCTGCAATGTATTGAATGAAATGGGGGAGGGTCCTATGACCACGAAAGTTGGCGAGATGGGTATGAGAAGGATGATGTGACATAAAGGATAAGGTGGATGGGAGAGTGGTCCTATGACCAGGGAACATGGTGAGATGGGTGTGAGGAAGATGCTGTGACAAAGGAGATAAGGTGGACGGGAGGAAGGTGCTGCGATGTATTGAATAAAAGGGGGGGGGGGGTCCTATGACCACGAAAGTTGGCGAGATGGGTATGAGAAGGATGATGTGACATAAAGGATAAGGTGGATGGGAGAGTGGTCCTATGACCAGGGAACATGGTGAGATGGGTATGAGGAATATGCTGTGACATAGGGGATAAGGTGGAAAGGAGGAAGGTGCTGCAATGTATTGAATGAAATGGGGGGGGTCCTATGACCACGAAAGTTGGTGAGCTGGGTATGAGGAAGATGATGTGATGTAAAGAATAAGGTGGATGGGAGGGAGGTCCTATGACCAGGGAACATGGTGAGATGGGTGTGAGGAAGATGCTGTGACATAGGGGATAAGGTGGACAGGAGGAAGGTGCTGCAATGTATTGAATAAAATGGGGGGGGTCCTATGACCATGAAAGTTGGTGAGATGGGTATGAGGAAGATGATGTGATGTAAAGAATAAGGTGGATGGGTGGGAGGTCCTATGACCAGGGAACATGGTGAGATGGGTGTGAGGAAGATGCTGTGACATAGGGGATAAGGTGGACGGGAGGAAGGTGGTTTGATGTATTGAATAAAATGGGGGGGGGGGGGTCCTATGACCACGGAAGTTGGCGAGATGGGTATGAGAAGGATGATGTGACAAAGGATAAGGTGGATGGGAGAGTGGTTCTATGACCAGGGAACATGGTGAGATGGGTGTGATGAAGATGCTGTGACATAGGGGATAAGGTGGACGGGAGGAAGGTTCTGCGATGTAAATGGGGGGAGGTCCTATGACCACGAAAGTTGGTGAGCTGGGTATGAGGAAGATGATGTGATGTAAAGAATAAGGTGGATGGGAGGGAGGTCCTATGACCAGGGAACATGGTGAGATGGGTGTGAGGAAGATGCTGTGACATAGGGGATAAGGTGGACAGGAGGAAGGTGCTGCAATGTATTGAATAACATGGGGGGGGGGTCCTATGACCATGAAAGTTGGTGAGATGGGTATGAGGAAGATGATGTGATGTAAAGAATAAGGTGGATGGGTGGGAGGTCCTATGACCAGGGAACATGGTGAGATGGGTGTGAGGAAGATGCTGTGACATAGGGGATAAGGTGGACGGGAGGAAGGTGCTTTGATGTATTGAATAAAATGGGGGGGGGGGGTCCTATGACCACGGAAGTTGGCGAGATGGGTATGAGAAGGATGATGTGACAAAGGATAAGGTGGATGGGAGAGTGGTTCTATGACCAGGGAACATGGTGAGATGGGTGTGATGAAGATGCTGTGACATAGGGGATAAGGTGGACGGGAGGAAGGTTCTGCGATGTAAATGGGGGGAGGTCCTATGACCACGAAAGTTGGTGAGCTGGGTATGAGGAAGATGATGTGATGTAAAGAATAAGGTGGATGGGAGGGAGGTCCTATGACCAGGGAACATGGTGAGATGGGTGTTAGGAAGATGCTGTGACATAGGGGATAAGGTGGACAGGAGGAAGGTGCTGCAATGTATTGAATAAAATGGGGGGGGTCCTATGACCATGAAAGTTGGTGAGATGGGTATGAGGAAGATGATGTGATGTAAAGAATAAGGTGGATGGGAGGGAGGTCCTATGACCAGGGAACATGGTGAGATGGGTGTGAGGAAGATGCTGTGACATAGGGGATAAGGTGGATGGGAGGAAGGTGCTTTGATGTATTGAATAAAATGGGAGGGGGGGGTCCTATGACCACGGAAGTTGGCGAGATGGGTATGAGAAGGATGATGTGACATAAAGGATAAGGTGGATGGGAGAGTGGTCCTATGACCAGGGAACATGGTGAGATGGGTGTGAGGAAGATGCTGTGACATAGGGGATAAGGTGGACAGAAGGAAGGTGCTTCGATGTATTGAATAAAATGGGAGGGGTCCTATGACCACGAAAGTTGATGACATGGGTGTGAGGAAGATGATGTGACGTAAAGAATAAGGTGAATGGGAAGGTGATAGTAGGACCAGGGAACTTGAAAAAATAGTGGTCTGGTGCGCTAAACAAAATATAAATCACTTATGCTTTATAAATGAAAAGCCACAAATGTAACAATGTGTGACACAAATACAACAAAATGTGTAACAACGGTGATTCCCACAAATAACTAAAGAGTGTCAATGTGAGGTACCCCAATAGGGGTGTGATTCTTAGTCCAAATAATATTGTCCAAAATACAATGTCCAAATGTTGACACTCAGACTCTTGACAAAAATGAACTCCGGTGACTCCAAGTGGTAAATTATAAGTCCAATGGTGAATATTCGAACGAAAAAGTGACTGCTGATATAGAGTGAATCCCACCACCTTCAGGATTAGCTTCTTACCAGCAAGTAGGGATATAAAGGCAGTAAATCCATCCAAGAGTGATAACTCCCTGTGCTGTGGAAGAGATAGCACACTTCTTCACACCTCGTGGATCCTGCTAATGGCAGGATCTAAAGTTAAGAAACGGGTTTGCAACAGATTCAGAAAATTATTTGCTTCAGAAAACTAGTGAGACATGATGCTAAACCTACTGAAAAATAGATTTTGGATTTACTTATTTACTGATTTTTCTCCTTGATGTTTATGAAACTTTTACAGGTGAATCACGATCGATGAGTAAGAGAAAAGGATCACCAGGTATGTGATTGTACACTGTAGGGGACCAGTCACTTGTTGAATGTATGTAGTTGAATTTGTATATTTATATGTACATAACGTACATTTAGTTTATGTCCCTTGTGCTGACTGTTTGTGTTTTAGGAGAAATTTCTTCCTCTGTCCAAGCTCTCCCACCTCTGTCTTCATAATATAGTATATAGTAATATGGGTTAATACAGCAAAAGGGCTGTAAGGAGATCTTTTCTGCCTGGTGTACAATACTACAGCTTCTATGAATAACATAGGATCTGTAAGTAGGGGGCGGGGCTATCAATCATTTGCCCATCCTCCATTCTTCGATCCTGTGTCGATCATAGAAGCTGTAGTATGGCTTCTATAAATGGCAGATCTGGAAAGAGAGGAATGACATAGTCAGCTCTCTTGATGAGAGCTCCTTACAGCCCTTTACTTGTATTAACCTATTTCGCACCAGAAGATTATGGAGAAGGGGGTGGGGACAGAGGAAGATTTCACCGAAACCATGAGCAATCAGCACAAGGGACATATACTAATATACTAAATGTAAGGTATGTCCCTTGTGCCGATTTTTCTGTTTCTAATTTCAGCTAAGATTAGGATTTAAAGTATAAGTATAGCTTATAATCAATACACCTAACGCACGCTTACAATGACTGTATATAAAAAATAAAATAGAAAAGCAACTGGCTGAGATATATATACAAGTGCAGCGCTTCAAGAGAAAGTTCATATAGGTAACCCAAGTGAAGGTCAGAATAAAAGAGTCCAAGGGTGCAATTTCCAAAATCAAAGTGCCATGACCGATCTTCCACCGACAGTATTCCACAAGCTGACCCTTACCGTCAGGGATGGACCACTGCTGTCATAGCTGTCAAATATGCTTTATGTGATTTACCAGGAATCACAGAGCCGCTAGATGATATTGGTCCTCCCGTTATAAGAAACTCATACACAGCCACAAAATCAGGCACATAAGGATTAAAATCAGCAATAGGACTTCATAGTGTAGTATTTAGGATTCCACGTTTATAAAGAGCAAAAGAATACGCTCACCAAACGGTCAGCATAACCTCGCATGTAAACATATAGGTATAATGAGATGTTTCCAACCAACAAGATGGCCAACCTCTGTGCGTTGCAACGTCACTTGGTCCAGCTCCACCCAACGCATTTCGTCATATAGACATCATCAGGGCCATGATTTAGCGCACGTACGACACCTTTAAATATACTTAAGGCCGAAAATGAATTGGCTTCTCTAATGCTACACTCCAACTGCCGGAAATAGCTATACCCCCGAAGGTATAGCCTAATTTTAAATTTGGGATGGAGCAGGAAAAGATTAAAACTCCTTTCCAGTTTTTATTGCCTGCACAGATTTCAAGGATGAGAATGTTCAGTCATGCAAAAGAGTCTATTAGAAGTTGACAGCCAACACATTTCACTGGTTATGCATAGAACCTCCTTCATCAGGACTTAGATACATTTATTAAACCTCGGAAATGGTGCCTCCCAGTGGAATTTAAATAAAATATGGATGCGGCTGCCTTCAATTATTGGATAAACTGAAAAAAGGACAGTTTGAGGCGCCGAATCTGAAAGTGCAAGTGTTAAATAATGAATTTAATAAATATGTAAACATATAATGAAATGAATAAATAATGCAATGATTCATAAAGTGCAAAAATTCATCCTGTGCACAAATTACATAACATTAAATTGACATAAAGTCCATTAATCCATAAAGTGCAAAAAATTCTTCCAGTGCAAATATTCCACCACAAAAGTGCTGAACATATCTTCTTGCTTAAAAAGTGCCAGTGCTTAACGTTATCCTTCACCCCATGGATGTGTTCGTAACTCACCAGAAATCAGAGGGTCCCCAGTAGTGATTGAACGATTATCGGCAACACCGATATATCAGGGGCCAATATGCACTTTCCCCGATATATCGGAATCGGCCTTTTGATTTACTGATATTTTGGGAAAGTGCTTGTACCGGACTGATGCCTGCAGTTAGAGGCATCACCCCGGTACCGGCGTCCATAGCCGATGGTCGGCTGTCTTGTAATGACAACTGATGCGGCTGAGAAGCCGCTCAGCTGTCATTCCAAGGAGCGGGAGGGGACGTCCTCCCTCCTCCCGCGGCACGCCTGTGTCATCTGTCCTGCCCTTACCGCCGCCGTCTGACCGGCTCTCCATTTCTTTGAATTCGGCGCCGCCGAGTACCCGGAAGTGATGTCATGACATGACATCACTTCCGGGTACTGGCGGCGCCAAATTAAAAAAACTTACAGCATTCAAAACAGCCAAACATGGCGTTTTGAATGCTTTCAAGTGCAGAGGAGGGGTTTAGGGTCTTTTAGACCCCCAGATCCCTCCACAAGAGTACTTGTAGACATTAAATAAAAAGCCAACATTTTTTAATGTCCGAAAATATCGGCCGATACCGATATCCGATGACAAAAATATTGGCATCGGCAGTAAAAAAACGATATTGGTCGATCAATAGTCCCCAGGACCCAACTCACTCTAAAGTTGGTAAATCGCCTCCTTAAATGGATGGTATGGTTTTGATGAGTGGCCTGCCTGGGCTCAGAGTACTCTAATATATACTTGTCCCCCAGTCAGGATGATTAGGCCGATTCCCAAGGAAAATATAAAGATAGAATTGCGCATTACTGGTTTTTTAAATTTATTGGGAGCAATATAAATCAAATCTATAAATGGTACACTCACATTTAGTAGTACCACAATCGGCACATTTGGACAGCAGTACAACCAAGGTGCATAATGCCTGAACGCCGCTTGGTAACAGCACGCGTTCCAAGGTGCGTTCCAACAGGTCGCGGAAGTGACGAACCGGAAGTAGTGGCCAGACCAACCGGTTCGTCACTTCCGCCCCCTGTTGGAACGCACCTTGGAACGCGTGCTGTTACCAAGTGGCGTTCAGGCATTATGCACCTTGGTTGTACTGCTGTCCAAACTACTAAATGTGAGTTTACCATTTATTGATTTGATATATACTGTATTGCTCCCAATAAATGATAACTGTGAAAGAGTCACACCGCACAAAAACAAAAGTTTTAGATTTTAGAAAAACAGACTTTTCAAAAATGAAATTAGTCATAAATGAGTCCTTATCAGACTGGAACGGATTACATGGAGTCCAGGAGAAATGGGACTACTTAAAAGGTGCATTATTGAAGGCAACAGAAAATTGCATTAGACTTGTCAGTAAAAGCAAAAAAAGGAAGAGACCACTGTGGTACTCAGCAGAAGTGGCCCAAATCATTAAAAATAAAAAGCTAGCATTTTGTTATTATAAAAAAAACCCAGAGCAATGAAGATAAGGAAATCTACAAGATTAGGCAGAAAGAGGCCAAGCAAGTTATAAGAACTTCTAAAGCGCAGGCAGAAGAAAAACTAGCTCAGTCTATGAAAAAGGGGGATAAGACATTCTTCAGATATATAAATGAAAAAAGGAAATTAAAACAAGGAATAACTAAATTAAAAACAAAGGACTGAAGGTATGTAGAAGAGAATAAAGGGCTAGCCGACTGCCTTAATGAATACTTCTGTTCAGTTTTTACAGAAGAAAAAGAAGGAGAAGGACCTCCACTTGAAAGGATGACTAATGAATCGTTTGATGCATGTGTCTTTACAGAGGAAGATGGTCTAAGATTGCTGTCTAAAGTGAAGACAAATAAGTCACAGGGTCCTGATGAGATACACCCAAAATTATTAAAAGAGCTTAGTGGTGAGCTGGCAAAACCATTAACAGATTTATTTAACCAATCATTAGTAACAGTCCCGGAAGATTGGAAATTGGCAAATGTCGTGCCCATTCACAAGAAAGGTAGTAGGGAGGAATCGAGCAACTATAGACCAGTGAGTCTGACATCAATAGTAGGCAAATTAATGGAAACCCTATTAAAGGATAGGATTGTGGAACATCTTAAATCCCATGGATTGCAAGATGAAAAACAACATGGGTTTACTTCAGGGAGATCATGTCAAACAAATCTTATAGATTCTTTTGACTGGGTGACTAAAATAATAGACGGTGGAGGTGCAGTAGACATTGCATATCTAGATTTTAGTAAGGCTTTTGACACTGTCCCACATAGAAGACTTATCAATAAACTGCAGTCATTGAGCATGGACTCCCATATTGTTGAGTGGATTAGGCAGTGGCTGAGTGACAGACAACAGAGGGTTGTAGTCAATGGAGAACATTCAGAACAAGGTCATGTTACCAGTGGGGTACCTCAGGGATCTGTACTGGGACCAATTTTGTTTAATATCTTCATAAGTGATATTGCAAAAGGCCTCGATGGTAAGGTTTGTCTTTTTGCTGATGACACAAAGATATGTAACAGGGTTGATGTTCCTGGAGGGAAACGCCAAATGGAAAAGGATTTTGGAAAACTAGAAGAATGGTCAGAACTCTGGCAACTGAAATTTAATGTGGATAAGTGCAAGATAATGCACCTGGGGCGTAAAAACCCAAGGGCAGAATATAGAATATTTGACACAGTCCTGACCTCAGTATCTGAGGAAAGGGATTTAGGAGTAATTATTTCAGAAGACTTAAAGGTGGGAAGACAATGTAATAGAGCAGCACGAAATGCCAGCAGAATGCTTAGATGTATAGGGAGAGGTATAAGCAGTAGAAAGAGAGAAGTGCTTATGCCGCTGTACAGAACACTGGTGAGACCTCACTTGGAGTATTGTGCGCAGTACTGGAGGCCATATCTCCAGAAGGATATAGATACTCTAGAGAGAGTTCAGAGAAGAGCTACTAAACTAGTACATGGATTGCAGGAAAAAACTTACCAGGAAAGGTTAAAGGACCTTAACATGTATAGCTTGGAAGAAAGAAGAGACAGAGGGGATATGATAGAAACTTTTAAATACATAAAGGGAATCAACTCGGTAAAGGAGGAGAGCATATTTAAAAGAAGAAAAACTACCACAAGAGGACACCGTTTTAAACTAGAGGGGCAAAGGTTTAAAAGTAATATGAGGAAGTATTACTTTACTTAGAGAGTAGTGGATGCATGGAATAACCTTCCTGCAGAAGTGGTAGCTGCAAATACAGTGAAGGAGTTTAAGCATGGGATAGGCATAAGGCTATCCTTCATATAAGATAGGGCCAGGGACTATTCATAGGATTCAGATATATTGGGCAGACTAGATGGGCCAAATGGTTCTTATCTGCCGACACATTCTATGTTTCTATGTAAAAAATGGTATTGCACAATCCTATCTTTATATTTTCCTTGGAAAACGGCATAATCATGCTGACTGGGGGACAAGTATATATTAAAAAAGAATAGCGCAACCATGCAAAAGAAATGACTATCAAATATGGAGACCATCCATAAATAAAAATGGGGATTTAGTTCCACCATATGGCCATATCGTGCTCAAGCCCACCACTGCGTCAAAGTACCCCATTATCAGTGGGTCCTACACTATCCATAAAAAAGGGGTGAATCCAGCCTCTCTTACCCTTGGAGACAACGCTCCTTGCTGGGAAGGTGTGCTAATGCACTGCAGGGGACTCCTCCTATATCTGCTTGATAGAGGACACCAATAGAGTACAGGTGTGTGTGGGGGATGGGATGCTAAACCTCATAAGTCTGGTCAGACCGAATACATAATAAACAAGCAAAAAATTGGGGGAGCAAACCCTGAACATGTATATCTAAAGCCGGTGCAGCTATGGACCAAGCAACATGTATATTAAAAAAGAATAGCGCAACCATGCAAAAGAAATGACTATCAAATATGGAGACAATCCATAAATAAAAATGGGGATTTAGTTCCACCATATGGCCATATCGTGCTCAAGCCCACCACTGCGTCAAAGTACCCCATTATCGGTGGGTCCTACACTATCCATAAAAAAGGGGTTAATCCAGCCTCTCTTACCCTTTTCCCATCCCCCACACACACCTGTACTCTATTGGTGTCCTCTATCAAGTAGATATAGGAGGAGTCCCCTGCAGTGCATTAGCACACCTTCCCAGCAAGGAGCGTTGTCTCCAAGGGTAAGAGAGGCTGGATTCACCCCTTTTTTATGGATAGTGTAGGACCCACCGATAATGGGGTACTTTGACGCAGTGGTGGGCTTGAGCACGATATGGCCATATGGTGGAACTAAATCCCCATTTTTATTTATGGATGGTCTCCATATTTGATAGTCATTTCTTTTGCATGGTTGAGCTATTCTTTTTTAATATACATGTTGCTTGGTCCATAGCTGCACCGGCTTTAGATATACATGTTCAGGGTTTGCTCCCCCAATTTTTTGCTTGTTTATTAAGTATATATTAGACTACTCTGAGCCCAGGGAGGCCACCCATCAAAACCATACCATCCATTTAAGAAGGCGATTTACCAACTTTAGAGCGAGTTGGGTCCTGGGGACCCTCTGATTTCTGGTGAGTTGCCCAAATCAATAAATGGTACACTCACAGTAGTTTGGACAGCAGGTGCCAAGGTGCATAATGCCTGAACGCTGCTTGGTAACAGCGCGCGTTCCAAGGTGCGTTCCAACAGGGGGCGGAAGTGACGAACCGGTTGGTCTGGCCACTACTTCCGGTTCGTCGCTTCTCTGAGCCCAGGGAGGCCACCCATCAAAACCATACCATCCATTTAAGAAGGCAATTTACCAACTTTAGAGCGAGTTGGGTCCTGGGGACCCTCTGATTTCTGGTGAGTTACGAACACATCCATGGGGTGAAGGATAACTTTAAGCACTGGCACTTTTTAAGCAAGAAGATTTGTTCAGCACTTTGTTGTCACTTTTGTGGCGGAATATTTGCACTGGAAGAATTTTTTGCCCTTTCTGGATTAATGGACTTTATGTCAATTTAATGTTATGTAATTTGTGCACTGGATTCATTTTTGCACTTTATCAATTATTGCATTATTTATTCATTTCATTTTATGTTCACATATTTATTATTTATTCATTGAATTATTTACCACTTGCACTTTCAGATTCAGAGCCTCAAACTGTCCTTTTTTCACAGGACTTAGATACAGTATATTATGCAAGAGGAAACTTGATGAATGGATAGTTTTGGGTTTTAGTTCATGTTTTTAGTTTTAGTTAACCTGCAGTTAAAAGCTCACTAAAAGCCAAACAACTTAACTGAGCGTCACATACCTGGTGGACTACAAGCTGTAGAAGGGGCTTCTCTTGCACCTCTTGTCCAACACCCCTGGTAGTGATGACAAAAGGTGTGAGGACACAGTGTTCCGAGAGCTGGTAAAACAGGCAGCGCCAGCTGTAGTTTGCAGGAAGCAGGTGACCGTGGATAACCAGGCAGGAACCAGCAACTGGAGCACAGTGTAGCTTGATCAGCAGGCAGGAGCGTAGCCAGGACAAAAGCCAATAGGTCATCAACAGGCAGGCAGCGAAGGTACAGAGGCAGAGTCAAGATACAGGCTGGGGTCAGTACACAGTCAGGCAGCGAGGGTCAGAAGCAGGGTCAGAGTACAAGCCTAGGTCACAATAGGCAGGCAGGTTTCCAGAGATTGGTCAAGGGCAAGCTGGGTCGTGTATGGGTAGGCAGATATAGCAGGTCAAGAAGCAGGTTAAACAGGAAATAGATGAAGACCACTCAGCAATCTGTTCATGTCATAGTCCAGCTTAAAAAGACCATTTAGGGACAGTGTGCGTGCCCGTGCGTGTACATGTGCACTTGTGCTTAGGCATACTTAGACTGGTGCACACGCTAATACGCTTGTGAGTGTGTGCTAATGCCCGTTCTGTAGTGATCCATTGCTCAGAATTATGAGCATGCGCATGTAATGACCTTCTGGTTCCAATACACACTGAGCTTCTCTTACACTCCATAAGCTTTCTACTACAGCTTACAGCCCTGAAAGACATCTATGCATAACCCCTGAACTATGCTGACTGTTAACTCTTGACAGACCCCATTTATATTTTATCTGTACCAATCCCTACAAGCTGACTTTGCCAGAGACCCTGTCAGAGCTCCACCAGGCAATAGAGAACTGCCACACTATAGCAATCATATGATATCTTCAGAATCTTATTTAACTGATAGCAGAGCAAAAAGAGTGATAGTAGGAGCTTGCTCACAGCAGAGCAGTTAAGCCCCAAACACACGGGTACCCAGCTTTACTTTATGGGTGCACAGATAATAAATGACTGGTCTTGCCTGAAATCCCAACATCTGCTAATAAGTAGGAATTATAATAAGGGAAAAAGCTATTTCCATACAACATTGCTGCAACTCTCCTGTGAGATACACACATATTGAGGTCCTCCCAGAACCCCCGCCCTCCATCGTACCCTCGGGGTGTGCATCGGACGCATTCCATTTTCGCTGTGCCCTTGAGACACAGCTGGTCACAGATCAAGGTAAAGGGCCAATCACAGCGGCCCTTTACCATGTGATCAGCTCTGAAAGCCGATAGCCATCAATCCTGTGACAAGGCACACTTACACTGATAATCAAGGCGCTGATCCGCAGAGCCCCCCTTTTATCAGAGTTCGCAGAGCCCCCCTTTTATCAGAGTCTGCAGAGCCACCTTACATCAGAGTCCACAGAGCTCTCCTTACAACAACACAGAATTTCACTGTAAGGAGGATGCTCTGTTGACTCTAATGTAAAGGGAAACTCTGATATAAGGGGTGCTCTGGGAACCCTCATTTAAGGGAGGCTTGGATATAAGGGGGAAAACTGTGGACTCTGGTATAAAGATGAACACTGATGTAAGGGGGTCTCTGCTCACCAAAGCCTCCACTTATATCCGAGTTCACAGAGCACCCCTTACATCTGAGTCCCCCTTACATTAATTTTCTCAGAGGCAGGAGAGAGATGCAGGTGAGTGGTCCCTACAACCAGATGGTTACAGGACCTGCTTTACAGGTTAGGGATGCCAGCTGTGGAATTCCTTGCCTCAAGATTTAATATCAGACTTGACAGATTTGTCTCAAGGTACATGGATCCACTATCGGAAGCAGTGAATGCTCTGGCGACTCAGAGGCATCAGTTGACCCTGCGCTATACCTTCCCTCACCTAAAAATTCTTCCTCATCTGCTTTGCTGGATCAAGAGGGAAGTCATTCCAGTGATCCTCATTGCTCTGAATGGACCAAGGCACTCTGACCTGGTAAGGCTCCTGGCGGGTGTCTCATTGGCTCTACCAGATCATTTGGATCTTCTGTCTCAAGGATCAAGTTACCATCTCGCGTCACACTTGTTGGCTTAATGACATGGCTAAACCATATACATAGCATATAAATCTCTTTCAAATGCATGAATGATAAATCTGTGTGACTGAAAAAATATTATCTGAATGTTTCGGATTTTGACTTTTTGAAAAGGTGTCAAAATTTGTCAATTTGCGCCTTGCCCTTTAAAAGGGCTTTGTCTCCATGTAAGCTTTCATGTGTCTTTCTCCACATTTGAACACCTTTCCTCCAAAAGTAGCTCAAAGAAACAAAAATAACCTCATTGCGCTATATATCTGCTTTCGAGATCAATTTATTAAAACAAAGGGTTAACATCTTATTTATAAAATACGCGCACTTCATCCAGTGCACATAGATGTGATTATTTTCTTTAAAAAAGCATTTCCCCATTAAGGTTAGACTTTGGCTTTAGATACATATCCAAGATGGTCAACTTCTGATTCCTGTCAGCGTAATGACGTCATCCGGCTACACTCTCGACGTGTTTCGTCATACAATCATGACTGCTTCAGAAGGCACTTTAACCTGGTTCTCTTTGCTTCAGAAACTGTAATGTGAACACATTAGAGACATTCCTTTCACTACTCTCACCCAGAAGGTGATCTTCCTCGTAGCCATCATCTTTGCAAGGTGAATTTCTGAACTAATGGGCTCACCTTAAAAGAAACCTCCATAAAGTCTGCTGGAGGTTGTATACAATGAACACAATTAAAGGAAAGCAAAAACCTCTAATTTTATGAAATTAAAAAGGGGATAAGTAGGTTGAGGGTATAATGTACTAACCTGTATAATGAGTCAACATGTTGTTGACTGCAGGTAAGACTAACCTACTGTATGTGAAGAGCAAATACCATCCCATTTATTTGTAGACATAATTGGCATTTATGTTTGCCATTTATTCTTAACAGTTAGGGGTGTTTTACCCAACTTGGTATGCAATAAGGGGAAAAAGAGTGGAGAATAACCCTTTGGGACATTGTGATTACAAAACTACTATCAGAGTGAAACTGTGAAGCAGTTCATGTTTCTATTGTAGTGGAGAGTAAATGAGTACATTGTACCCTCCTGGTAAACATCTGTGAGGGTTACAATGTCATGGTATCGCCATAAGACAATATCATGAATTGTATGAAATTGTTCCAATAAAGGGTTATCCCAGAGGGGCAGGGCCAGGACAAGGGGTGGGCAGGAGGGGTGGCTGCCCTGGGCATTGTGGTATCATGTAAGATGGTGGGGGGGGGGGAGCTCCACAAGGATATTGGGGGGAGGGGATGTTTGTTGGGTGGGGGAATTTGGTGGGCATCGGGGGGTGAAAATTGTTATAGGAGGGGAAATTTGGGGGTGTGTGCTAGGAAAGGTGATTTGTGTTGGGAGGGGGGATGGGGAAGATGTCTTCTTTAGACCCTTGGGGCTATGCTGCTCTCTCCTCAGGAGTAGGACTAGGCGGAAATAAGTTTGGCTACGCCCCTGAGGCAGTCCCAAGGGGTATACTCCCACTTCCGGCTATAGGACTTCAGTTTTTTCTGCCTAGTCAGGAGTAAGGACCTTATTCCCTGCTGGGATCTGTGGTCCTGGCATTTTTTTCCTTTTTGCATGAAATTTTTTCTTTGTTTATTATTTTCTGTTACTGTGAGAAATACAATCAAGTTGGTTCCTGTGAGAACTACAATCAACAGCCGGACTGGGCGACGCACTGGATTTCCTAGATCCTTACGGTTTTCCCAGTCTGGCCAGTGAGCGCAACCCAACTGTTAGCTCCGCACTAGGTTGGCCACGACATAGTCTCACTGGACGGAACTGTCCGGAGAGTGAAACACCTCGCGAGGACGCATAGCCCTGGACAAGATATTTTTCACGGCTTGAGTCGCAGCGTATCTCTGGCCCGCAGCACCCTCATCGTATTCTTCTGACACCGCTTGTTACAAACTGAAGTCCTAGAGCAGGAAGTGGGAGTATATCCCCTGGGACTGCCTCAGGGGCATAGCCAAATTTGTTTCCGTGGGTCTAAAGGGTCTAAAGAAGATATGGAGCTGTGTCAGTGAACCTCAGAGAAAGGGATTTTACGGTAAGACAAAAATCCAATTTTCTCTTACGTCCTCCGACAGTCGCCGCCTCTTCATATTCGTCACATATGGGGTATTAGACTTTGCTCTGAAGGAGTAGCTAGGCAACAGAATATGTTAACATTAAAGCTTTTAACATATCCCACCCTCAAGGGGTGGTCCCCTCAGTCAATACCCTCCTACTTCCTGCAACCATATCTCAGTTTCAATGTCTAGCTTGTCAGGAGTGGCTGGCTCTCTCTGTGCTGGGGCATTGTGCCCCAGACTCTTTCTTCTTTTTTGATTTTTTGTTTGAGTTTTCTCTCTACCTTTATTTAGCTGTTCTTTTTGTCAGCATTAGTTAGTTCTTCGGATGAAGAGGATCGTGCGGGCTGGGTCTCGGGCTGATCCCCCTGGTCGCAGGTCGTGGGTCAGTGGCTTTCCAGCCTGCCATCGAGCGTTCAGCCAGGTAACGCTCCTGGCGCAGTGAACGACCCATACCTGTTCGGTGCAGGGATGATTGGTGAGGTGGCTACCTCACTGGACGCTGTGCGGTTTCTTAACCCCCATTTTGTGCGTCTTGTATGCGACTCTCCCTGCCTCATGTGCAGTGGCTTGTTCGCCTGTGCGGGTCCCCCACGCCATTGTGAGGTAAGTGTATCTATGTGGGGACCTGTCTGTCTGGGGGGGTGTCAGTCTGGGACTGTGTAACCTGCCTCTGTTCTCACTGTTTGTCTCCCTATCACTCGGCTGCATGCTGTGGGCTGCAGGGGGGGGGGGGGGAGAGCTGTGTGACACTGTCTGTGTCAGCCTGGTCAGTGTGAGAAGCTGTGTGCTGTGGGGCATGTTTTGTGGCATGTTTGGGCACTGTACAGCGATCGCTGCGGCGATCTACCATGTTTTTTTACATATGGATATATGTGTGCATTAGTGTACTGTGGAGCGGCGGTTTCGGCGCCAAACGGCGCCATTTTGCCTACACTCGCTCCGGCCGCATGTTCTACATGCATGGCGGTCATTTTCTTGTAGCCTCCCATAGGCTGTAATAGAGCGCCCTGGTCTCATCACTTCCTCTTCTCCTGGGTACACCGATCGAGGCAGCAGCAGCGGCGAGGGTCTCCTCAGGTTATATCCTTCTTATCCATTGTCTGTGTCAGTTTTATTGTCCCTGTGGGGGTCTCATTGTGCTTGTGTGTGGTGCGGTGGGCTGCGCTCGCCGCGCTTGTTAAAGGGGCAGTTAACCCTTTATTATCCGGCATTTGATTGGGGCAATGGATTCTCAGGAGGGCAAATTTCCTGCCACTTTGGTGGAAAGCCAGGGGACCCCTGTTTCCCCCCCAGGGGGGGATTTAGCCACTATTGTGGCTGGCCTTGCTGCTCAGGTGCAGATGCTGGTGGCTGCTGAATCTACTAAGAGACCCAGAGTCTCTCTTTCCTCTGATTCTGAGGGTGAAGGTGATGGGGCTGTTATGGCGGGGGTCTCCTTATCGGGGTCCCGCTCCTCCCTGGATCTTGTAGGGTCCGAGGTGGAGGCTGAAGTTGAAGGGGTTGATAATTCTCCCCCTGGCTCGCCTGAAGAGCTTGCAATCATGGATGAATTGATTGCTTCCATAAAACAAACGCTGCATTTGCAGGATGAAGTGTGTCCCCCCGCTGCCTTGGCGGCTTATGGGACGCAGAGAAAACGCAGGACGCCGCAGGTTTTTCCCTGCAATGATGATTTTCAGCGCGCTGTTAAGGAACAATGGCGCATTCTACGCAAACCTTTTGCTGTACCAAGTAGGTTCAAGCTGCGTTATCCTTTCTCGCCTTCCACTGATGAAAGGTGGTGTGTCCCACCCCCGGTGGATCACGCTATTGCGGTTTTGAACAAATCCACTGCGATTCCTGCAGAGGATTCCCCAGTTTTCCGTGATGCCACGGATAGGAGAATGAAGTCTCTTGCCCGTCACACTTATTCTGTTACGGGTTCTATGCTTAAAGCTCTGTTTGCCTCCCTCATGGCGGCCCAGGCTGTCGCAAGTTGGACGCAGATGCTTAGGCGCGTCCTAGTGGCCGATTCGGCCTCGCCGGCGACCCTGGATATGGTGGATCAAATCCACCAGGGTGTCATGTATCTGTGTGATGCGGACTTGGACTTGGTTCCGTTGGCTGCACGTGTACACAGCGTGGCGGCGTTGTCTCGCCGCCTGGTTTGGTTAAAATGTTGATCGGTGGACCAATCTTCACGTAAGACCTTAGCCAATCTTCCTTATGATGGGTCTCGCCTTTTTGGGGAGTCCTTGGATGCGTTGATTAAGGGGATCACAGGAGGTAAGAGCACTCTCTTGCCCCATTTCCCCAAGGCTAAGGGGGCTTCTGGGAAGAAGCATGCTAATTTTCGGCCCCCTCAGGGGTCCTTTCGTGCCTTTCGGTCACACTACAAGGGCAAACCGTTCAAAGGTCAAGGCTCTCAAAAGAAGCCCTGGTCTGGTAAACAGAAGTCCGGTCAGTCCGGATCCGCTGCCCATAACAGTGCGGCCTGAAGGGGCGCCCTCACCCAGTTTTGGGGTGGGGGGACGCTTGCTCGGTTTTCTTCAACCCTGGTTGGCCCGCGTGCGGGACAAGTGGGTTCAGGAGATCGTTCGATCTGGGTACAAGATCGAGTTTCTCTCTCGGCCGGAGAGCAGATTTTTTCCCTCAAATCTTCAACTGTCTCCAGAGCGTTTGCGGGACCTGCACCTGGCGGTGCGGGACCTGAGGGCTCAGGGAGTGGTGGTTCCGGTGCCTCATCGGGACAGATTTCGGGGGTTTTATTCGAATCTGTTCACCGTGCCCAGGAAGGAGGGCAAGGTTCGTCCAATTCTGGACTTGAAGGCTCTAAACTGCTCTGTGCGGGTTCGCAAGTTCCGCATGGAATCCCTGCGGTCGGTGGTGGCTGCCCTGGTTCCGGGGGAATTCATGGCCTCCATCGATTTGAAGGATGCGTATCTTCACATCCCCATTTTTCGAGGGTCACCAGAGGTACCTTCGATTCGCCATTGCGGAGGATCATTACCAGTTCGTGGCGTTGCCCTTTGGTCTTGCCTCGGCTCCGCGGGTTTTCACCAAGGTGCTTGCACCGGTTCTGGCATTGTTGAGAGCCCAGGGCATTTCTGTCCTGGGGTATCTGGACGACATTCTGGTTCGGTCTGCGACCAGCCAGGGTCTGGAGAAGGACCTGTCTGTCATGATGCAAACTCTGCAGGAGTTTGGTTGGACGATAAATCTTCCAAAGTCGACACTGAGTCCGTCGGTTCGTCTTCCCTACCTGGGAATGATCCTGGACTCGGTGCAGGCGAAGGTCTTCCTGTCGGAAGACAAACTCAGGACTCTTCAGGAGGAAGTCAGGTCCCTCAGGGACGTTCCGCACTCGTCTCTGCGGACGTGCATGAGATGTCTGGGATTGATGGTCTCGGCTTTCGAGGCGATTCCCTTCGCCCAGTTTCACACGCGGGGTCTCCAAGCGGAGATCCTGTCCGAGTGGGACGGGCGACCTCAATCTCTGGATCTTCAAATCTCGTTGAGTCATCGCACCAGAAGAGACCTTCTGTGGTGGCTCCAGTCCCCGATGGTGTCCGGGGGCAAGTCGTTTCGTCCTATCTCGTGGACGGTAATCACCACGGATGCCAGCCTGTCGGGCTGGGGTGGTGTTCTGGGCGTTCTGTCCGCCCAGGGAACTTGGTCGGAGGGGGAGTCTTCCCTTCCGATCAACATTCTGGAATTGGTTGCGATAAATCTCTGTCTTCATCGCTGGACGGACCGGCTGCAGGGCTGCCCAGTTCGGGTGCAGACGGACAATGCTACGGCGGTGGCCTATATCAACCACCAAGGGGGCACCAGGAGTGCCCGAGCGGCTCGAGAAGTGGCCGACATTCTGTCTTGGGCCGAGACTCATGTCCCGTCGATAACGGCGGTGCACATTCCGGGGGTGGAGAACTGGCAGGCGGACTATCTGAGTCGCCAGACCCTGGATCAGGGGGAATGGTCTCTCCACCCGCCTGTCTTCCAGATGTTGTGCGCGAAGTGGGGTCTTCCAGATGTGGACCTGTTCGCGTCTCGTCTCAACAACAAGGTGAGAAGGTTCGTGGCAAGGAGGCGCGATCCTCGGGCAGACGCGTCGGACGCGTTAGTGGCCCCGTGGCATCAGTACAAGCTGATGTACGCGTTTCCACCAATTCAGTTGCTGTCCAGGTTCCTTCGCAGGTTACACTGGGAACGCAGCACGGTGATTCTTGTGGCACCGGACTGGCCTCGCCGGTACTGGTACGCAGACCTCGTGAATCTGGCGGTCGACGCCCCGTGGCGTCTGCCTCTTCGAGACGATCTCCTGTCTCAAGGGCCGATATACCATCCTGCTTTACAGTCGCTGGCTTTGACGGCCTGGCTGTTGAGACCGAGGTCCTGAAGGAGAAGGGTCTCTCCCCAGAGGTCGTTCATACCTTGATCAACGCGAGGAAATCCTCCTCGGGGAAGGTTTACTACCGTACTTGGAAGGCCTATTTTGCCTGGTGTGAGTCCAGGGGGTTTTCACCTCGTACGTACTCGGTTTCCCGAGTGCTGTCCTTCCTTCAAACAGGTGTAGAGCAGCATTTGGCGCTGGCTACGATAAAGGGTCAGGTGTCTGCGCTGGCCGTTCTGTTTGAAACGTCCCGTGGCTTCCAACACCTTGGTTGGCACTTTTGTTCAGGGAGTGCGGCATCTGGTTCCTCCTAGGAGGGATCCTCTGCCCCCTTGGGACTTGAATCTCGTTCTATCTGTGTTACAACTTGCTCCTTTTGAACAGATCAGGGAGATCTCGTTGTCTATGTTGTCCAAAAAGGTCGCCTTTTTGGTTGCGATCACTTCGGCTCGCAGAGTGTCGGAGCTGGCGGCCTTGTCCTGCAAGTCTCCGTAATTGGTCATTCATTTGGATAAGGTGGTCTTGCGACCTAATCCTTCTTTTCTTCCGAAGCGAGTTTCGGAATTCCATCTTAATGAGGATATTGTCTTGCCTTCGCTGTGTGCGAAGCCTAAACATCCTAAGGAGGTGAGACTTCATTCTTTGGATGTTGTTCGGGCGATTAGGGTTTACCTTAAATCGACTGAGTCTTTTCGAAAGACGGACTCTTTGTTTGTTCTTCCTGAGGGTCCTCGGAAGGGCATGGCGGCGTCGGCCTCTACCGTCGCCAAATGGATCAGGCAGACCATTGAACAGGCGTATGCCTTGCAGGGGAAGGTTCCTCCTGTGCCGGTGAAGGCGCACTCTACTAGGTCTCTGAGTACGTCTTGGGCCTGTCGTCATGGGGCTTCTGTAGCCCAGGTGTGTAAGGCGGCGACCTGGTCGACCGTGCACATTTTCACAAAATTCTACAAAGTAGATGTTCAGGCATCGGCTGATGCTTCCTTTGGCCGCAAGTGTCTTAGTGCGGCAATTCCCTAGGGTCCCTTGTTGGGGACCTCTGGCTGTTGGGATAAGTTTTTTATCCCCTGGTTCTTTGTCTTTTCCTGGGTTGTTGCTCCTGTTGAGCAATTGTTTTTCCTGTAGCCCAGCTGGTTTCCTTCCTTTGGTAAGGTTCCTTTCTTTGATGTGGAGACTGCGTTGCCTTTCGGCGCGGATGCGTTTCCCACCCCTCATGTTTGCACTGCTTTGGGACGTCCCCATATGTGATGAATATGAAGAGGCGGCGACTGTCGGAGGACGTAAGAGAAAACTGAATTTTTGTAAAATCTTACCTGTAAAATTCCTTTCTCTGAGTCCTCCGACAGTCGCCGCCCCCGCCCCTCTTTTGGGGTTTGGTTGTATACTCTACTGCTATTCCACTGAAACTGAGATATGCTTGCAGGAAGTAGGAGGGTATTGACTAAGGGGAACACCCCTTGAGGGTGGGATATGTTAAAAGCTTTAATGTTAACATATTCTGTTGCCTAGCTACTCCTTCGGAGCAAAGTCTAATACCCTATATGTGACGAATATGAAGAGGCGGCGACTGTCGGAGGACTCAGAGAAAGGAATTTTACAGGTAAGATTTTACAAAAATTCAGTTTTTTTTTTTTTGGGGGGGGGGGGGGATTGTGCCAGTAAGGATGATTGGGAGTATTTGTGCTAGGAGAGGAAATTTGGGAGGTGGGGGGGGATTTGTGCTGGGATTTTTTTTATTTTTTTGGGGGTGGGTGTGCTGGGGGATTTAGAGAGAGAGAGGATTTGAACTGGAAGGGGAGATAGGGGGGGGGGGCAAAGATTTGAGCAGGAAGGGTGTATTTCAGCAGGGAGGGAGGGGTGGATTTGTCCTAGGAGATGGGGAAATGTATGCTTAGGGGCAAGCGTGCAGATTAGTGCTTAATTATTATTTTTTTTGGGGTAGGGGGATTTTTGCTAACACATAATGCTCATACACCTTGGGGGGGGGGGGGGGGACGCAGTTTGGCATGTTTGCCCTGGGCTCTAAATGGCCTTGTACTGCCACTGCTTAGGGGTAGACTGTAAACTACGTAAGGGGTTCTTTACTGTCGGAGTGGTAGGGATGTGGGACTCTCTTCCACAAGCAGTGGTATCAGCAGGGAGCATCCATATTTTCAAAAAACGATTAGATGGGCACCTTAAAGACCACAACAATGTACGGTTAACAGTAAACACACACATTATGGGTTGAACTGGATGGACTGATGTCTTTTTCAACCTCACCAACTATGTAACTGTCTGGGAGAGCCTAAGATGAGGCTAGGCATTTCTCCACTTTAGAATTAGCATCTGAGGTTTGTAAAGGAAGGATTTGGGGACATCCAGAAAGATCAATATTTGTCCAGTCCCCAGGATATGTGACAGTGAGAAATGTACCAGGTACTGTACATAGGGAACAAGTAGGAAAATCTGTCAGAGGTTGAAGGTAAAAATACTAATTTTAGTTTCCTTTCTGTGATGTTTTAACAGGATCTTCATTTGGGGCATCACCTGTGATGTTTGGCCAAAGTATGCCAGGAGGTAAGAAGAACGGTCATTTTATTTTCCAGTCACAACGTCCTGGCTGTTTAATCACCTCCAGACACTTTCACCCCCTTCCAGTCCAGGCCAATTTTCAGCTTTCAATGCATTTACACTTTGAATGACAATTTTTATAATTTTTTGAGACAGATAGAGCTTTCTTCTGGTGGTATTTAATCACTACTGGGTTTTATATTTTTTGCTATATACCGTATATACTTGAGTAAAAGCCGAGTTTTTCAGCATGTTTTTTCATGCTGAAAATGCCCCCCTCGGCTTACACTCGAGTCACTGGCTTCACTGTCTTTTTAAAAATGGCGCCGCTCGGCGCCGACGTGTCACTGCGCATGTGCCGCATGCCCGGGAATAGTCGAACGTGTTCGGGCTTTCCCGAGCATCAGCGGCGCATTTGCGGTGACGTATTGGTGCGATTTTTAAATTGAAGGCGCCCCACTGACAGGTAAGTGAGACTCCTCCGCAGCCACTGCATTTCCTCATGCAGTGCTGCGGGCATGGTACAGAACATTCTCTTGTACCATGCCCGCAGCACTGCATCTCCTGTGCCATGCCCGTACATACTGTGCCATGCCTGTACATACTGTGCCATTGCAAAAATTCTACATACTGTGCCATGCCTGTACATACTGTGAAATGCCTTTTACATACTGTGCTATGCCTGTACTTACTGTGCCATGCCTATACCATCACCTGTGCTATGCCTATACCATCACCTGTACCATGACCTGTGCCATGCCTGTACTGTGACCTGTGCCATGCCTGTACCATGACCTGTGCCATGCCTGTACCATGACCTGTGACATGCCTATACCATGACCTGTGCCATGCCTATACAATGACCTGTGCCATGCCTGTACCATCACCTGTGCCCTGACCTGTGCCATGCCCTTACCATGACCTGTGCATTGCCTATACTATGACCTGCGCCATCTCCTGTACCATGCCCGCAGCCCCTGTTTTGTGTCTCGTGGTGGTCCAGTTGGGTCCAGTAGCTGCTGCATTTCCCACCCTAGGCTTATACTCGAGTCAATACGTTTTCCCACTTTTTTGTGGTAAAATTAGGGGTCTCGGCTTATATTCGGGTCGACTTATACTCAAGTTTATACATGAAAAAAAAAATTGTAAAAAAAAATAAAAAAGTATATCATAGTTGTTATTTTTGTTATTAAATTTAGCAAATAAATAATCATAAATTTAGGCCAATATGTATTCCACTACATTTCTTAGGTAAAAATAACCCAAGTCAGTGTATAATATTTAGTCTATGTGAAAGTCATAGAATCTACAAAGTACAAACCACGGTATATACATTTGAAAACTGATCAGTCCTGATGTACTGATGGCCTCCCATTTTTTGAGGAGCTAAAATGCCAGAACAGTACAAATTTCCCCTAAAATTACCGCTTTTTGGAAGCAGACAGTTCAAGGCAATTAGTAAGAGGCATGGGGAGTTTTTGAAGTTGTAATTTTTTGTTAAAATATTTTGGAAAATTAAGAAATTAAATCATTTTTTTTACAAAGTTGTAATTTTAACAAGTTATTTCTCATACACAGCATAGTCATACTTACAATTACACCCCAAAACACATTCTGCCATGCCGCCTGAGTATGGGAACACCACATGTGTTAGATTTTTTCACAGTCTAGTTACATAGAGGGACCCAAAATCCAAGGAGCACCTTTGTCAGCGTCCCCTGCGGGAGCAAGTGATGGGGAGCGCACCAAGGGAGGTTGTGAATCCAACGGCTGAGTGCTTAGGGTCGATGGTTCAGAAAAGCAGCTACACAGGGTCGCAGCCACGGTCCTGGACAGGAAGCTAGAGCATAGGATTCCCCAGGGTGAGGAGTCTAAGAGCCAGCAGATTTTCACCAGAGCATCTGATGGTGAGGATGGACTTGGCTGCAGCTGACTCCAGGTCGCGGCCCCCAGGGTCTCCCAGCTCACTATCACGGCTGGCTCTGGTGGATGGAAAGGAAGCAGCAGTGCAGGGCCAAAAGGGATAGTCAGGAGAACGAGCCAAAGGTTGCTTGGACAAAGATGGCTTGCAGTGCGCAGGTTAATATTGTGTTTCCTGTTAGAGGCTGGGGTGGAGCCATGTTGAGAGAAGATTACTTAAACACACTGGTGTGAGAGCACGGTCCCTAAAGCTGATACACAGACCAGAGAGGTAAGCAGACAGTGGGGACATGAAACATTACTGCAGACTCATGACAACCTTCATGCGTTCCAGGGGCAAAAATTACGCATCTAATTTCCCGACTACCTCACACATTTTTGGACTCCCTGAAGCACCAGGATGGTGGAAACACTCACAAAATGACCCCATTTTAGAAAACAAATGCTCCAAGCTATTTTATGAAAGGCACAATAGGTCTTTTTAAAAATAGATTTTTTTAATACAGACTTGCCTGTAAAATCCATTTCTTGAAGTACATCACGGGACACAGAGCCATAAATCCTAACATATGGGTTATATAGCCACCTACAGGTGAAGGACACTGGCAACCAATCAGAAAGGATGTCCCCCTATATAACCCCTCCCACACAGGAAGAACCTCAGTTTTGTAGCAAGCAGTAAAGGCCCCATAGAAGAGGGGAGGGACCTCTTGTGCTCCATGATGTACGTTAAGAAATGGATTTTACAGGCAAGTCTGTATTAAAAAAAATCAATTTTTCTTTTCGTACATCATGGGACACAGAGCCATAAATCATAACATATGGGATGTCCCAAAGAAATGCATCTGAGGTGAGGGGGACACCAAAAAAATACCGCCATCCAACCACAAAAAGGATTACGCTGTTGCCTGCAGAACACTGCGGCCAAATGCAGATTCCTCCTGGGTCCCAAAATCCACTCAATAGAAACGAGTGAACATATGCACCGACGACCAGGTCACGGCCTTGCAAATCTGAGCCATAGAGGCTTGATGGTGATGTGCCCAAGAGGCACCTGCTCCTCTGGTGGAATGTGCCTTTACAGGAAAAGGTGGAGCCTTCCCTTCTAAATCATATGCCTGGGTAATAACTTGGCGAATCCAATAAGAAATTGTAGACTTAGATGCTGCCAACCCCTTCCTGGGCTCTTCTGGCAGCACAAACAAGCTCTCGGTCTTACGAATCCAAGCTGATCTTTCCAAGTAAAACTTAAGTGCACACATCACATCGAGAGAATGCAATAACTTTTCATCCTCTGAGTGAGGATTTGGAAAAAAGTAAGGTAGTATAATGAAAGGCGGACACCACCTTGGGCAAGAAACCTGGGTGTGTATGTAGAATCACCCTATCTTGATAAAAAATCAAGAATGGCTCTTTACAAGAAAGAGCTGCTAGTTCTTATACCCTTCTAGCCAAAGTTATCGCAATCAAAAAGACCAGTTTCCTGGTCAAAAGAACCAGGGGAACCTGCCACAGAAGTTCAAAATGCTGTCTTTGTAAAACTGCCAGCACCAAATTTAAGTCCCAAGGACATAATGGTGGCTTCACAGGTGGAAGCGAATGTAACATTCCCCGGACGAAGGTCTAAACCAACGAATGGTAAGTGATCGGTTCTTGGAAGAAAACCGATAAGGCTGAAATTTGCCCTTTAATAGTACTCAAGGCTAATTTCATATCTACCCCTGCTTGAAGAAACGCTAGAATTCTCCCGGTGTTATGTTTGCGAGGATGAAATTTCCTGGCTTCACACCAGGTAATGTAGGATTTCCAGACCCTGTAATAAATGTTTCTAGAGACTGCTTTCCTAGCATTTATCAGGGTATAACCTACAGGGCCAGATACACCCCGCTCCTTCAAGATTAAGACTTGAATAGCCAAGCCGTCAAATTAAGACACTGTACAGCAGTGTGAAATATCGGATCTTGAGATAGCAGGTCCAGACGCAGTGGAAGAACCCAAGGCCTCGTCACTGCCAACATCTGGATGTGTGCATACCAAACCTTCCCCTGCCATGCCGGAGCTACCAAGATTACTGGTTTCCCCTGTAGCTGGATCCTGCGCAACAGACACAGTATCAGCTGCACCTGAGGAAAGGCATAAATCAGGGAATACTCCTCCTAAGGAGCCACTAAAGCATCCATTCCGACTGTGAGTGGATCCCTTGTCCTGGACACAAATCTCTTCAACTTGTTGAACCTGGTTGCCAACAGATCTATGTCTGGGACCCCCCCGCGTAGGCAGTTTGATTGAAAAACCTCAGTATGTAAGGACCATTTCCCCGGAAACTACTGTTGACAGCTCAAAAAATCTGCCTGCCAGTTCTCTATTCCTGGAAAAAAAACTGCTGTCAGGCATGGCCCAAACTTCCCTGCCCAGGATAGGATGATATCCACCTCTTTCTGGGCTGACTGACTCTTTGTGCCTCCTTGATGGTTGATATAAGCCACAGCCATGGCATTGTCGAATTGCACCCTGACAGGGTGACTCCAAAGTCTGGGCATCCAGTATTTCAAAGCCTGACTGACTGCTCGGATTTCCAGAATGTTGATGGGGAGACCTCTCTCTACCCAAGACCATTTCCCCTGGACAGTGGCCTCCTCCAGAACCGCTCCCCAGTAGGAGAGACTGGCATCTGTATTCACCACCTTCCAGGTTACTGGAAGAAAGGATTTCCCCTTCTCCAGATTTCTGGCCATCATCCACCAATTCAGACTCTGACGTACTCTTGGTACCAGAGACATGGACCAGTCCAGAGACTGAACCCTTCCGGTCCATGTAGACAGAATGTTGTTCTGTAAGGGTCTGGCATGAAATTGAGCATAGGGAATTGCCTCAAATGCGGACACCATTTTCCACAATAACATCATGCAAAGACGTATAGAAGGATATCTCAGCCTTACTATGGACCAAACCAGATCCTTCAGGTCTGTGACCTTTCTTGTTGGCAAGAAAATCTTTGCCTGTATTGTGTCCACAAGAAGACCCAGATATTCTAGACGCTGGACCAGCTGTAATGCTGACTTTGCCAAGTTCAGTATCCAATGCAGTCTTTCTAGGAACTGTACTGTCTGGAGTACATTTAGGCTTAGAGCCGAAGTCAATCTATCTATAAGTAATAGATTGTCCAGATATCCTATTACAGATATCCCTCTGGACCTTAGAGCAGCCAATACTGGAGCTAGGATATTTGTGAACACTATTGGAGTTGTGACTAACCCAAAGGGCAGAGCCACAAACTGAAAAAGATGGTTTTCTGTTGCAAAGCATTGAAACCTTTGATGAGCCTGGAATATAGGCATGTGAAGATGTGCATCCCTGATGTCTATGGATGCTAGAAAATTCTCTCCCTGCAGGGAGGCTATGACTGAACAAATTGACTCCATACGGAAAATACGAACGTTCAGAAACTGGTTTCAAACTTTGAGATTCAGAATTAGTCTCACATCCCCACTTGGTTTTGGGATTATGAACAGGTTTGAGTAAAAACCTCCGGAACCTCAATTATCACTTTTTGGGCCCTCAGGTGGTCCAACACCAGAAAGAGAGACCATTTTTTTTAAAATGGTGAAATAGTGGAGATAACCCAGTTGTTTTGGATTGTTTCCACCCAAACCTTCGCAAACCAAAGCAGCCTTCCCCCCACCCAAGTGAGTGGAGGCGCCCCTTCACAGAGAAGACTTAGAGGAAGGCTTGGCTGATCTCTGAGCCCAGGGCTTTTTCTGAACCTGCCCTGTAGGCTTGGTTCTGGAGCCAGATGCCTGAGGCTGTCGTCACCATCTGTAATTAAAAGCACTGGTGGTATGAGTGCTCGGGATCTTAAAAGAAGGATGCTTGCTCTTCCTTTTTACAAGTAGCAATGTACTCTGCCCCCCTCCCCCCCAGATCTTTTGGATCTACTTATCCAGATTGTCACCAAAAATGCGTTCGCCCTGAAAAGGGAAGTCAGCCAGTAACCTTTTACTTGGTAATTCCACAAACCAGCTCTTTAACCAAAGGATTCTGCGCATATGTACTGTCATCAGAGCAACCCGTGACATTTGCCTTATGGAGTCCGTAAGAGCATCCACTGCAAAACATAAAGTGCGAGTTAGATCTGACAGATCTTCCACAGACTCTCCTTGAAGGAACTGTCTTGGACACTCGCTTCATATGGTCTTTTAAAGACTGAAAAACTCCTATGACCGCCACTGCTGGTTGTATCACAGATCCTGCAACCGCAAAGGAGGCTTTCAATATCAATAAAGATTCCAACTTCTTATCTGCTGGATCTTTAAAAACATGGGCATTATCCACAGGGCAGGACAAACTCTTATTAACTGAAGAAACGGCAGCATCGAACGGTGGGTATATTCTATTTCTTAGTAAACTTTTCCTGCATAGGATACAATAGTGAAAACCTTTTAGGAGGAACAAAAATCCTATCAGGATGGTTCCAATCTTTATACATTTCTTGCTTCAAGAGTGGATGTATGGGAAACATTCAAGGACTATGAGGAGGGCGCAGTGAGCCTAGAGAGGAAAAAGAGACTTCAGCCGTCTCTAAGGGAGGAAATTTGTATCCAGACCAGACCATTTCAGTAAGAGACTGAACTAAAAATATCTGAGTTTGGGAGGCTGATAGATACTCCTCTGACCCTGGCTCCCCAGAAGTGGAAACCTCAGCTTGACCTTCCATAGGGTCATCATCAGCTACTTCTTCCACATCCTCTGCCCAATCCTGAACTGATTCAGAGCTCAGGTGAGGGGGATCTATCACGTTTCCTCCCTCAAGGCTGGCTAATGCCGATGCCAAATCGTCCTTAGTGACATAGGTTGCGGCAGAAGCACTTGGAGTAGCTACTTTGCCTGACAACCTTAATGGCTCAGATTTGCTGGTCTCCTCTGGCTCTTCAGGGGGAGTAGATGCAGAGGAAGCATGGCTAGGACCTTCAAGGCCTGATGGTGGCATCACAGTGCCTCTTCCAACTGTGCCCCCCCCAGCCCTTTTTCAGGCAGACATTGCTTTATAGCAAGACACACTTGAGGTACTAACTTCAGTGTACTCAAGGCTTGTGCCAAGCTTATACTGCTTATCGCACACAGCACTGATTATCCCAAGATACAGGACCTGTTTGTGCAAGTAACATACACCCACAGTGACTCACGCAACCCAACTGCTGCTGCTCTGTGTCCCATTCAGCCTCTGACAGAGGCTAGTGCGTTGGAAACAGTTCCTTCTAAATTGCGCCCATTTATGCTGTATTGTTACATGGCATCTACGTGCATGCCAATCACGTTCAAACACGCCCTCCATGCGGCGTACGCCTGTTTTAAAAAGGCGAAGATGCTCTCTCACGTGCGCGAATGGGCCTTCGCCACAGATACGCTATCAAGGGAGGTGACGAATATGCGGGCGCTTATGCACCAAGGCGAAAACAGCAACCACATGTGGTAAGAGCAGCTTAGGTTGAATTTTGTTTATCACAGCTGATACCTTTCATGTGATCAGCCCAGGGCAAAAAAACAGTGTGATAACAATAGGCAAAGAAATAATGTTTAAACAAACTTTGCAACAATCCCACAACTGCACAAGCTCATATAATCACAATTTATATAATTGGCACATTTAATCCCTAAGGAAAAGCCAGAGCTTTCAACAAGATGTATTTTGCATAGCTTAACAGCCACAGTCTCATGCACACAATGGTTTGTCACAGATGATACCTTTCAGGTGATCAGCACAGGGTGAAAACAGTGTGTCAGAAAAACAAGCAAAGAAAAAATGCTTAATAAGATGTATTTTGCCTTTGGCTTATCATCCATAGTCTCATGCAGAGACTCACATGGCACTCGGTCTCCGTTATCTTTTAAAGGGAACAGTGTATAAAATATTTACAATCTGCAATCATGCCAGCAATTTTTACCTTCAAGCTTTGCTGTATGTGTAAATATTTTAAATTGGACTCACCAGTCCTGCCGCAGGATTCTGTTTGAAACAGGAATCCAATCTTCACCCTTCACGGCAAGCTTTGTCTTGGCGACCTTCAAGGACAGGGTCCCCTTGTTTTAGAGGGGTCATGGCCTTGGACCTGTAGAGCACCCTGCATAGAGCGCCTTTGGGGTTTGGTATTCAAAGCGTCCGGATCCCAGGGTCCAGCACCTAAAAAAGGACAACATTACAGGCAAAACCTCGTATCTGCTTCCTGAGGCTCAGGTACCATCTTTTTAGTCCATTGACTGTTTTAGATGGATCTGATAGCTAACCCCTTAGATTCAGTGATCTTTGATTGGCATATATAGCATATCTTCTTTCTTCTTTGAAGAAAAATGTATGGGGACCCGGGTACTGACCTGGGGAACATGTAGCAATGCAATTTTTTTTTTTTAAAAAACTATCATTTTTACAGGAGCAGTGATTTTACTGATGCTTAAAGTAAAACAATACTTGGGGGGGGGGGGGGGGTCGGGGGGAGTGGCTCCAGCAGGGTTTCTAGTGGTAGGGCTCTGAGCGGAGAGTGTCTCTCTCATATAGCTTGGGGGCCGGCATTGACAGTTCCCCCTCCTCCCTCATACAGATGGGAGAGGAGACAAATGACCTGCTCCTTCTCCCTCCGCCTCTCTCCTCCTGTGTGCACCGCAAGCTCATTAACCTTACACTTCTCCTATCCATATGAGGGAGAAAGGAGAGAGGAGGGGGAACTGTCAACGCCGGCTTTGAGCTATATGAGAGAAATGCTGTCAGCTCAGAGTCCTGCTAAGGAGGCAGACGGCATTGATGAGCACGAATAGGTGGCACTGAAAGCCAGGGCTGATAGGTGGCACTAATAGGCACTGATAGCTGGGATCAATGGGCACTAATAGGCAGCACTGATGGGCACTGATAGGTGACACTGATGGGCATTGATGAGCACTGATAGGTGGCACTAATGGTCATTCAGCATTGGTAGGTGGCACTGATGGACACTGATAGGCGGCATTGATGAGCACTGATAAGTGGCACTGATGGGCACTGATAGGTGGCACTGATGGGCATCGATGAGCACTGATAGGTGGCACTAATGGGCATTGAGCACAGATAGGTGGCACTGATAGGCTGCATTGGTGAGCACTGATAGGTGGCACTGATAGGCAGCACTGATGGGCATCGACGAACACCAATAGATGGCACTGACAGGCTGCTTTGATGAGCACAGATAGGCTGCACTGATGGGCACTGATTATTAGTGTAAACAATGCACTGACATTCTTGCCGTATAATGGCTCACCTTTGTGTCAGACAGACACAGCCTGGGAGTAATGATGAGCCGAACATCACCCCCCCCCCCCCCGCCCCGGATTGGTTCGCACCAGAAAAGTTTGTTAGGACATGCAAACTCTATTGAAGCCTATAGGACTCGAACATGAAAAATCAAAAGTCCTCATTTTAAAGGCTTAAATGCAAGTTATTGCTCAAAAAAAATGTATGGGGACCCGGGTACTGACCTGGGGAACATGTAGCAATGCAAATTTTTTAAAAAAAAAACAATCATTTTTACAGGAGCAGTGATTTTAATGATGCTTAAAGTAAAACAATAAAAAGGGAGGATGCCCCCCAATGTTGATGGGGACAAGGGCCTCCTCCTGGATAACCCTGGGCTGTGGTTGTCAGGGTCTGCAGGTGGGGGCTTATCAGATCTGGAAGTCTCCTTTAAAAAGGGGGCACCCAGATCCTGCCCCCCATGTGAATGGATATCGGGTACATCGTACCCCTACCCATTCACCATAAAAGTGTACAAAAAATAAAGACAAAAGCCAGTTTTTGACAAGTCCTTTATTAAAAAATAAAAAAAATAGTGTCCCCCGAAGTAAAACCATCGTCAATCACTTCGCCCGCCGCCGCACCCGAATAATGAGCTGCTGGAGCTGTGACAGCTCTTTTATAGGAAACGTGACGTCAGTAATTTATTCACTGCACCTGAGCAGTGCATTATGGGGCGCTTGTGACCTCAGATTCCTATAAAAGAGCTGTCACAGCTCAAACAGCTCATTATGCGGGAGGAGTGTGAAGAGGCGGGAGCGTCTTTTCTTTTTTTCTATTTTTTGGGTGAGGCGGGTGATGTGATTGACGATAGATTTACATCGGGGGACGCTATTTTTTTTTTTTTAATAAAGGACTTGTTAAAAACTGGCTTTTGTCTTTATTTTTTTGTACACTTTAGGATGTACCCGATATCCATTCATATAGGTGGGGGCAGGATCTGGGGGCCCCCTTGTTAATGGAGGCTTCCAGATTCTGCTAAGCCCCCCAACTGCAGACCCCGACAACCACAGCCCAGGGATGTCCAGGGAGAGGCCCTTGTCCCTATTTTGGTCACCCCAAAGCACCCTCCCCATGTTGAGGGCAAGTGGCCTGGTATGGTTCGGGGGGGGGGGGGCAGGCGAGCCTGGAAAGCCTGGCTGCTAGCTCGGATGAGGGCCTGGTATGGATTTGGTGGGGTCCCCACACTGTTTTTTTTTTTTATTCTGTCATAGGGTTCCCCTTAACCCCTTAAATACAGGGCACTTTCACAACCTTCGGCGTAGGATACAGGCAGAAAGTCTGGGACACAGGTGTCAGATCTGTCCGCCGCAATGTCGCAGTCCGCTGAAAATCGCTGATCGCCGCCATTACTAGTAAAAAAATAAATAAAAATAGCATAAATCTATCCCCTAGTTCACCCCTTCCAATAGACACACTCCTAAACCTTTTTGACAGCCTTCCCAGAAGAGTTGAAGCTGTTATAGCTGCAAAGGGTGGGCCAACCCAATATTGAACCCTACGGACTAAGACTGGGATGCCATTAAAGTTCATGTGTGTGTAAAGGCAGGCGTCCCAATACTTTTGGTAATATAGTGTATTATTAAATTATTGTTCTGGGTTTAGATTCACTTGAACTGTTTTATTAAGTATATGCGTTATCCTAATGTAAAAAAATGTGTAGAGATTTCCGCGCTAATGTGATGAGTGAGAGAATGCAAATATAAGAGCAGCCAGCACAAAATCAACTAACAGTGACTCAAACCAACAATATAATGCGAAAGTGCAGGGTACCAATAATCACAAAAATTATGAAAAGAATAAAAAGTGTCCAAATCAATGGGTACCAATATTCACAGAATAAGAAAAATAGATAGTGTCCATATAGATAAAGTCCCACAAAAATGATATAGTGTAGGGTAAGGATCCACATGCAAGATATTCCAGGAAGGGAATTCTCATGACACCAAAGATAAGTGAAGGAGGGGGACACCTCTGTGGTCAAATATAATAAGCAGCTTACCAAATTTCCGTGGCTGCTCAAATAAATGAGTCAGCCTCTCCCGGCTATTAATCAAACCAATATGGTCAGATGTATCGGTAAGTACTCCAAAGCTCCGTAATATTTTTCCAAGAAGGAGGAACCGCCTCTCAAGATATGTGGTGAAATTAGTATAATTGAGGGAGGTTAAACTTGGCACTCCTCAGTGAACTCCATCAGCCATAAATGAATATGTGGAGAAAGAAACGAGGTCCATAGCGTAATCCCGTAAAAACTTTAAACAATGTTTATTAAAAAAACATACTCACAATATAGCAATGGTTACAGGCATATCAGAAGCTGAGCATAGGATAATGGTAATGTCAGGGAATCCCTGTGAGACGTCTGGGGCGTGGCCGTGCACAGGCTATTCCCAGAAGAATGACTAATGGGCGTGGTGCCAGACAGGCTATTTAAAGGAAGTTCATTCCTGTTTCCTGTGCTGACTGATCTTCAGCTGTTTCCTGTGACCTGATGATACCTGTATGCTTCCCTGTTGCTGACCTGGCTTGTTCTGAACTTGGACTTGGATTCTGCTTCTGCTTCTCTGCTAAACCTGACCCGGCTCCGTCCCTGACTTTGGCTCTGCTTACGATTTGGTACCCTGCTGCACCGCCTGTTGATGACCCTGGCTTTCCTACTACTCTGACTCCGTCTCTCAGAAATACCCGAGTGCTTGTCTGGCTATCTGCTGCACATGTTCCATACAGCATTGCATTTTCCAGTTTCCAGGATCCGGACAAGCAGCCTATCCTGATCCATCAACAACCGCAGGCACTCGTGTCCCTCCTGGCCTTTGACACCCTCTGTCTCACCTTCAGTGGGGTCTGGGCCGGAGATATAAGAGAGGCCGACCTCGTCAACTCAGACTCCTCCCAGGTACGTGACAGTATCAGTCAGCCAACTATGGAGTCTGAAAGGGAGGTCTCTCCACTGGAGAACGTTTGCCGATCGATCTCTGCACTATCCCACATTGTACAAAGCCTGCAAGGAAAATTGGATTGCATCGAAGATCAATTATCGGCCCGCAAAAATGACTCTTCTCTGACGGAGCCCAGCACATCCTGTGCGGCGGATTTCCACCTGGAACCTCGAGTTCCCATTCCTGAACGTTTTTCTGGAAATCGAAGAAAATTTCGGACTTTTCGTAATTCTTGTGAACTATACTTTTCTCTGTTGCCTCGAACATTCTCTTCACAAGATACCAAGGTGGGGTTTATTATCTCGCTCCTTCAGGATGAGCCCCAATCCTGGGCTTTCCATCTTCGGGAACAACACGATCCAGCCTTGACAACCATGGACTCTTTTTTTTCTGCCATGTCCCAGCTATACGCAGATCCTTTTTGTCATCGGACTGCTGAATCAAAGCTTAGCAAGTTAAAGCAAGGCCTAAGGCCTGTGGAGGATTATGTGACAGATTTCCGTGTATGGAGTGCCGATACTCTGTGGAACCATTCGGCCCTCCATCATCAGTTCCGTCTTGGCTTGTCTGATGCCCTAAAGGATGAACTTGCCAGGGTGGGGGTACCAACGGCCTTAGAAGACCTGGTGAACCTTGTCATCCAGATTGACCGGAGGCTACGTGAGAGGCAAGCCGAAAGAACTAACAAGGCTCCTTTGGTCCGCCCGGAGTTTGGGGCTGATACTCCTCTCATTACCGTTAACCCCCCAGAGGTACCTCACTACCCTTCACGAAAGAGTTTCCAGAGATCCCCTCTGTCCACATCGGAACGTCTTCGACGGTATCGCTCCAATCTCTGCCTCTACTGTGGCGATGCCGGTCACCACATTCAGACTTGTCCTGTGAGGCCTTGCAGAACCTCCTCTAACTGGATTTCTATGATGCATCCACCCAGGACTGATCAAACACATCTCACCTTGCTTTGCCATCTGAAACTTCCTGAAAAGACTATCTCTGTTCCTGCTATTATAGACTCTGGGGCCTGTAGCTGTTTTGTGGATGTGACATTTGCAGCCCAACACAATCTTCCTCTCTGTACCAAGAAACAAGGGTTTGTTGTTCACCTGGCTGATGGCTCTGGTATCAAGTCTGGTCCAGTGACACAAGAGACGGCTCCAATTTTCTGCTCTTCCTCCTCTGGTCATCAAGAATTCCTTTGCCTGGACGTTATAACATCACCCATGTTTCCTGTCATTCTTGGTATACCCTGGCTGAAGGCCCATAACCCTAGCATCAATTGGCTCACGGGTGAGATTTCCTTCTCTTCTCCCTATTGCCGGGCACACTGTGTTCCTGAGGAGTCTCTTACTGCTACCTCTCTCCTTGGTATCCACCCGGACCCCGAAGTCTTGAAACTGGTACCCACAGTTTACCACGAATACCTGGATGTTTTCAATAAAAAGAGCGCTGATTCTCTTCCTCCTCATCGTACATACGATTGCCCCATTGAACTGTTGCCAGGGGCTGAAATACCTTTTGGCCGGATCTACCCTCTCTCTGAGCTCGAATTAGAGACTCTCCGTAACTATATTAATGAAAGCCTGGAAAAAGGATTCATCCGACCCTCCACTTCACCCGCAGGAGCGGGCATATTCTTTGTTGAGAAAAAGGACCATACCCTTAGGCCCTGTGTGGATTATCGCGATCTCAATAAGATAACTGTCAAGAATCGTTATCCTCTTCCCCTAATTCCCGAACTTTTCCAGAGGTTACGAGGGGCACAGGTGTTCTCCAAACTTGATTTGAGGGGTGCCTACAACCTAGTCAGAATTCGTGAAGGAGACGAATGGAAAACCGCGTTTCGAACGCGCTTTGGGCATTTCGAATATCTGGTCATGCCATTCGGTCTTTGTAATGCCCCAGCCACATTCCAACATCTTGTTAATGATATATTTCGGGACTATCTTGATTTGTTTATCATCGTATACTTGGATGATATCCTTGTATTTTCCAGTTCTCTCGACCTACACAGAAACCATGTAAAGAAGGTACTGGACAGACTTAGCCAACACCGTCTTTACGCAAAGGCGGAGAAATGTGAGTTCGAAAAACAGGTTATCCAATTTCTGGGACTCATTATCTCTGCGGATGGCATTGCTATGGACCCGCAAAAGGTATCTGCCGTACTGGAATGGCCTGCCCCCGAGGACAAGAAAGCAGTACAGCGCTTTGTGGGCTTCGCTAATTTTTACAGGAAGTTTATAAAGAACTTTTCTGGCATCATATCCCCCATCACACAGCTGACCAAACAGTTTACCCCATTCAAATGGACTCCAGAGGCTCAAGCCGCCTTTGAACTCTTAAAGACTCTGTTTACTTCCGCTCCCATTTTAAAACACCTAGATCCCGCTTTAGCCTATGTACTTGAAGTGGATGCCTCTGAAAATGCGGTCGGGGCTATACTATCCCAACGACAAGGAGCCAAGTCCCTACTCTACCCTATTGCCTTTTTCTCCAGAAAATTAAGCTCCTCTGAGAGGAACTATGACGTAGGAGATCGTGAACTGTTAGCCATAAAGGCTGCCCTGGAGGAATGGCGCTACCTGCTGGAGGGGGCTGCACACCCTATACTTATTTTTACAGACCATAAGAACTTAGAATATTTAAGAACCGCGAAACGACTAAGACCTCGACAGGCAAGATGGGCACTTTTCTTCTCTCGATTTGTGTTCCATATAACTTTTCGTCCGGGCTCTAAGAATTGCAAACCTGATGCCCTTTCTCGCATGTTTCCTGAACCAGCTCCACCTCCTGAACCTGACACCATCTTGCCAGCTAAGAATTTCCTACTCTTGCAAACAGACTTGATGTCACAGATCAAGGGGACAGTTGCAAACTCCCCACCTCCTGTGAACTTGCATCTCCAGCAGAGGGATGGACTTTATTTCCACAAGGAACAAATTTTTATTCCCGAACAACTGAGGGTCACCATTCTTAAGAAGTGTCATGATCATCTTCTGGCTGGACACTTTGGTATCCATAAAACCTCTGATTTGGTCTCCCGTTCCTTTTGGTGGCCAGATTGGTTAAAGGACTGTAAAAACTATGTCAGATCCTGCTCTGTGTGTCTCAGAAACAAGTCTGATCGGGCCAAGACCTGGGGCCTGTTGGAATCCCTCCCTGTACCTGAAAAACCATGGAGTATGATCTCTATGGACTTTATTGTGGAACTTCCTCCATCTGAAGGGTTTACAACTATCTTTGTCGTAGTTGATCATCTTTCCAAGATGGCACACTTTATACCTCTGAAAGGAACTCCCTCTGCCTCCGAAACTGCCTCCACGTTTATCAAAGAAGTGGTGAGATTGCATGGCATTCCAGCCAGCATTGTCTCTGATCGTGGGGTGCAGTTCACTTCCAAGTTTTGGAAAGCTTTATGTGAAGCATTAAACATTGAACTTTGTTTGTCTTCTGCCTACCACCCACAAACAAATGGACAGACCGAGAGGACAAACCAAACTCTTGAACAATATTTAAGGTGCTTCTCTTCTTTTTCTCAAGACGACTGGGTGTTACTCCTCCCTTTAGCGGAATTTGCTTATAATAACTCCGTTCATTCCGCCACCAAGCAGTCTCCTTTCTACGCCAATTATGGATATCACCCCTCCTTCCTACCTGAGTTACCTATGGAATCTGCTGTACCAGCTGTACAAGAAAGACTAAATTTTCTTAATACCAACAGTCAGCTTTTGCGGGAAACCATTTTGAAGGCACAGGCTGGTAATAAAAATTTTTTTGATAGAAGAAGGAGAGGGAATTTGAATTTAAAACCGGGGGATAAGGTCTGGCTATCTACAGCAAACCTGAGATTAAAGTGTCCCTCAAAAAAGCTTGGCCCAAGATACCTAGGTCCATTTTCTATCAGGAAGAAGATTAATTCTGTGGCATTCGAATTAATCTTACCAGGTAATCTGAAGATCCATCCCGTGTTCCACGTTTCTTTACTGAAGTCAGCAGTTCCCAACCCCTTTCCAGATCGTGGATCTGAAGTTCCTGCTCCCCTTTTGATCGAAGGTAATGAAGAATTTGAGGTGGAGTCTATTCTGGACTGTAGAAGAAGGGGTGGTCGGACACAGCTTCTTATCAAGTGGAAGGGCTATGGCCCTGAGGATAATTCCTGGGAGCCTGCTTCAAACGTCCATGCTCCTCGATTGTTACGAGCCTACCTTCTACAACATCCGGATAAACGGTCTATGTTGGGCATCCGGAGGCTGCCCTTAAGGGGGGGGCAATGTCAGGGAATCCCTGTGAGACGTCTGGGGCGTGGCCGTGCACAGGCTATTCCCAGAAGAATGACTAATGGGCGTGGTGCCAGACAGGCTATTTAAAGGAAGTTCATTCCTGTTTCCTGTGCTGACTGATCTTCAGCTGTTTCCTGTGACCTGATGATACCTGTATGCTTCCCTGTTGCTGACCTGGCTTGTTCTGAACTTGGACTTGGATTCTGCTTCTGCTTCTCTGCTAAACCTGACCCGGCTCCGTCCCTGACTTTGGCTCTGCTTACGATTTGGTACCCTGCTGCACCGCCTGTTGATGACCCTGGCTTTCCTACTACTCTGACTCCGTCTCTCAGAAATACCCGAGTGCTTGTCTGGCTATCTGCTGCACATGTTCCATACAGCATTGCATTTTCCAGTTTCCAGGATCCGGACAAGCAGCCTATCCTGATCCATCAACAACCGCAGGCATTCGTGTCCCTCCTGGCCTTTGACACCCTCTGTCTCACCTTCAGTGGGGTCTGGGCCGGAGATATAAGAGAGGCCGACCTCGTCAACTCAGACTCCTCCCAGGTACGTGACAGGTGCGTGCGGCGTCCCGCAGATATCCCAGGCAGCAAACAGTATGTCACAGAAAGGCCGGCTACTTCCAGGGGGCGTGTGGATGTTGCGTCTGGAGTCGCCAACGTTTCGTCATCAAAAGACGTCGTCATATCTTGAGAGGCGGTTCCTCCTTCTTGGAATAATATTACGGAGCTTTGGAGTACTTACCGATACATCTGACCATATTGGTTTGATTAATAGCCGGGAGAGGCTGACTCATTTATTTGAGCAGCCACGGAAATTTGGTAAGCCTTTTATTATATTTGACCACAGAGGTGTCCCCCTCCTTCACTTATCTTTGGTGTCACGAGAATTCCCTTCCTGGAATATCTTGCATGTGGATCCTTACCCTACACTATATCATTTTTGTGGGACTTTATCTATATGGACACTATCTATTTTTCTTATTCTGTGAATATTGGTACCCATTGATTTGGACACTATTTATTCTTTTCATAATTTTTGTGATTATTGGTACCCTTAGCGCTGCACTTTCGCATTATATATGCGTTATCCTACCTTTATTACTTTTATTATTTCTATGGTCTGTTTTTATCCCTGCCAGCATCGGCCCCACCTCCACCCCCACCCCCACCTGTTGTCCCAGTGGAGACCTCCACTCTTGTGAGGCTGATCTCCCTGCAGAATGCGGACGGATCCTGGAACCTGACCCCTCAAATCTCTGCTGTCCTGGGAATATCTGAGGCCAACATAAAGACCGGGAACCCCGACCAGGTATCGTGTTACTGATCACAATTGCAATATTTTCTATTTACTTGAGAAAAATAATTTTTTAGCTATATTTCTTTTATTTCTGGCCATAATAAATAATTAATAAATAATAAATGTATTTTCTGCGCTAAAAATTAAAAAAGACCGGCAATTTTGAAAATATTTTTTTTTTACTTTCTTGCTAGAAAACCCCCCCCCCCCAGAAAAAAAGTTTGACAAAACCTAGGTCGCTAAGGGGACAAGAAACTTTGTCACACACCCTGCCCACCAAGCCCCCTCCTGCTATATATCTCCGGGCTCCGCTTGCCCATTTGCGGGCCTGGAACCAGCATAACGGGTGCCATCAGGTAGAGAGAAGGGAGGAGAGCGAACACATGTTCCCTTCTAATTGTTGACCCGGAAGTGACGTGTGATGTCACGTGTGACGTGTGATGTCACTTCCGGGTCCTCGTTGACAGTTAGGGATGGACGAACATCGGGTGGTTCGCGAACGTTAGCCGTGAACTTTCTCAAATGTCCGCGAATCGCAAGTTTGCGGCAGGCCCCATTGACTTTAATGGGAGGCGAACTTTAAAAACCTTTAGGTCATATTTGCAGCCACAAAAGACTTACTAGCTGTGCACAAATAGTCCCAGCACATGGTCAATGACATACCAGAAGTATTGCAATTGGAAAAGTTGCCCTAAACATTTTTTTTTTTTTTTTTTACAGCAAATTTTTTTTTTTTTTTTAAATCAGCCAGAACTGACAGCAGCCGGTAAATACATGTCAAATACATATAGAGTCCCTTCACACATTTGTAAAATGGGTCCGCATCCATTCCACAATTTGGCGGAACCTTTACAGACCCATTGATTTCCAATTCCAGTCTAAAAAATTAGGCGTTCACAGGATAAAGAAGTAAGTGTTGGCCATGAAAAGCCCCACATATTAGCCCACATGGGTTTACCTGTCAGCAAAGAACGTAGTATTTGGTGGCTGGAGGTACATTAGGCATTCACAGGATACAGAAGTAAGTGTCTGTAACGCTCCTACGTTTTTGTAATAGGCTGGATTTGCAGCTGCAAAATCTCCACTCAGTAGTCATGTAGAGATGTGTTGAATAACCAGATCCAACTCTCCAGGACTCATCACTGTGGGCCTGTCAGCTTCAACATACAGATATATACACACTCAATGAGATGTTCCTGGAGTGGTAAATGTATATGACAGTATGAAGGTGATGTGCTGAAGGGACAGGTGTGAACAATGATAGAGAAGGTAAACACTTGATAGGTTTGTTCAGGAGAGTACTAGATGGTATTAGGTAGAATGCAGATAGGTTAGTAATCGAGTATGGTAACAGGTGGTAAGGACAGCAGATGACAAATACAGGATAGACTAACCCAGTGCAAGGATAGATGGTAATAGACACAAGAGCCAGCAATCTATGCAGCAATGCAGATGATAGATGGTAGTAGACTTGAGAGCTAGCAATCTGATGTAACAGTGCAGATGGTAGATGGTAGTAGGCTCAAGAGCTAGCAATCTATACAACAGTGCAGATGATAGATAGTGTAAGTAAGGTTATGGAGAATTCCCCTGTGGGGTACTTATCACTTAGCAAATGTTAGTAGTAGAGGGTCCAGTAGCAAGGGAAATATCCGGTAGCGAGATACAGGGATCAGTAGCGAGGTTCCGGTCTGCTCCAGGTAGATGTAACTAGCTGGAGGTTCCGAGCAGCAAGACAGCTTGAGAGCATGTGGACACACACGGCAGGTTGAACGAACGATGTGAGTGAGAACGCCGGCGGTTGAAATAGCCGCTCTGCGGCGCTCGGCGATGACATCATCGTTCTTAAAGGTGTATGCGTACCACCTAATGAGAAAGGTGGGACGCATATTTGAAGGAAAACAGAACAATAAGGGTACCAGAGGTACCAGAATCTTACAGTACCCCCCCCTTAAGGCCGGCTCCGGAAGGCCTATAGTACTGGTTTCTCTGGGTATTTCGAGTGAAACCTTCGTATAAGTCTAGGTGCATGTACATCAGAGGTATCCAACCAGGTGTCGTCTTGGGGTCCGTAGTTCTTCCATCTTACGAGATACTGGAGTCTTCCTCTATCGATGCGAGAATCCAAAATCTCCTTGATCTCATATTCTTCTCCGCCTTCAACTTGTATAGGAGGTGGAGGCAAGATGGTAGGCCTTATTCCTTGGTTAGGAACATGGGGCTTCAGTAGCGACACATGGAAGATGGGATGGATCTTAAGATCTGCTGGTAAGGTGAGCTGTACTGCAGCTTTTCCAATAAGTTTTTTAATTGGGAAGGGTCCCAAAAATAAAGGTCCAAGCTTTTTGCTAGGGATTTTTAATCTTAAGTTTCTTGTTGATAGCCAAACGAGGTCCCCAATAGCATACTGAGGAGAAGGTCTTCTACGAAGGTCGTAGTACTTTTTTTGTTGACTATAAGCGTGTGATATAGTGGTATTGAGTAACCCCAGAAAGTCTTTTATTTGGGTAAGATAATCCGAGGCTAATGGGTTAGTTGATGGCAGGATGCGTGGTGGAAGAAGAGTGGGATGAAACCCATAGTTCAAGTAGAACGGACTTTGCTTAGTAGTACTGTGGGTTGTGTTGTTGTAAGCAAATTCCGCCAGAGGGAGGAGATCCACCCAATCATCCTGTAGGTATGATGTGTAGCAACGTAGATATTGCTCAATGCACTGGTTGACTCTTTCAGTCTGTCCGTTGGTCTGAGGATGGTAAGGTGAAGTGAGCTTCCGCTCAATCCGTAATATTTGACAAAGTGCTTGCCAAAATTTAGAGATGAACTGTGAACCACGGTCGGACAAAAGAGTCTTTGGAATTCCATGCAACTTGAACACATGTTTCATCAGTAGTTCCGCTGTTTGTTTAGACGAAGGTAGTCTACGGATAGCAATGAAATGTGCCATCTTTGTCAAGTGGTCCACTGACACTAGAATGGTATTAAATCCTTTAGAAGGTGGTAGTTCTACTATAAAGTCTAAGGATACAACTTCCCATGGAACCTGGGGTATTGGTAGACTGCAGAGTAGACCGGATGGTTTTGTAGTGTCAATTTTGGACCTTGCGCAGATGTCACATGAAGAAACAAATTTTTGTACAGACGTCTTCATATCAGGCCACCAAAACTGCCTGGTAAGCAAATTAAGAGTTTTCGTCATACCCATATGTCCTGCCATGGGCACATCATGTGATAACTCCAAGATCTTGGTGCGCATAGTAGGGGGTATGTAAAGTTTGTCGTCGTAATAGAGGAAGCCTTCTGCATCAGTAGTTAGTTGTGGTGGAGGTGAATCCAATTCTATACTGTGCAAAATCTCTTCCTTCAAGGAACGGACAACACCAATAATACGTTCATAGGGTATTATGGGAATGGAAGGGATTCCGGCGCAGTTATCTTCGATTAATCATGATAGCGCATCCGCTTTTTTATTTTTGTCTGCAGGAGTGTAGGTCACTAGGAAGTTGAATCTTAGGAAGAATAATGACCATTGTACCTGCCGGTGGGAGAGAGTTTTGTTAGTCTGGAGGTATTGAAGGTTTTTATGATCTGTATATATGAGTATGGGTAACTGAGTACCTTCGAGTAGATGTCGCCAATTTTCCAGTGCCAATTTTATGGCAAGCAACTCCTTTTCACCCACTGGGTAGTTCACCTCTGGGCTGCTTAGTGATTTTGAAAAGAAAGCAACTGGGTGGAGTGGTGAAGTATTTGTTGGTCGTTGGGAGAGAACTGCTCCTACTGCCATATTTGACGCATCTACCTCCAGAATATATTGGAGGGAGGGGTCTGGATGGCGTAGTATGGGAGCAGAAGTAAAGCTTGATTTTAACAAGCAGAAAGCTTGATTCGCTTCTTCTGACCATTTGAATGTTTTTTTTATACTTGTCAATTGTGTGAGCGGTCTCACAATGGCGGAGAAGTTCTTGATGAACTTCCTATAGAAGTTTGAAAATCCAAGGAATCACTGTAATGCCTTACGAGTTGTTGGTATAGGCCAGTCCAGAATACAGGATATCTTACTCATATCCATCTTAATTCCAGTTTTGGATATGATGTATCCTAGAAATAATATTTCTTCCTTATGAAATAGGCATTTTTTTAATTTCACGTATAGATTGTGTGAGAGTAGTCTGGATAACACAAGTCTTACATGTTTTATATGTTCAGGCATAGATCGAGAATAGATAAGTATATAGTCCAGGTATACTACTACACAGACATCAAGTAAGTCTCTAAAGATGTCGTTTATGAACCTTTGGAAGGCTGCGGGAGCATTACATAACCCGAATGGCATCACAAGATATTCGAATAATCCGTATCTGGTTCTGAATGCTGTTTTCCACTCATCTCCGTCACGGATTCGGATTAGGTTGTATGCCCCTTTCAGGTCTAGTTTAGAGAAGTAAGTAGCCCCACGCGCTTGTTCAATGAGTTCGGGAATAAGAGGTAAAGGATAGCGATCCTTTATCGTAATCGTGTTTAATTGCCTATAATCGATAATAGGCCTAAGACTGGAATCCTTATTGCGGACAAAGAAAGTCCTGCAGCAGTGGAAGAGGTAGAGGGTCTGATGAACCCTTTTTTCAAATTCTCATCCAAGTATTCCTTGAGATGAGAAAGTTCATCCTGTGAAAGAGGATAAACATGACCGAAAGGCAATTTGCTGTTAGGGAGTAGATCGATAGTACAATCATAATCCCTATGGGGAGGCAACACTTGAGCATTTTTCTCAAGGAATACTTCGGACAGATCCTGATAGCATAGTGGTGCAATCTCATCTGACACCACAGACAGGATCTTTCCATAAGATGGGAGGTTACACGTAATCTCACAATAGTGAGAAGGGAAAGCCAAAGTCCTTTTTTCCCAATCTATGATTGGTTGGTGTGTGTGTAACCAGGGAAGTCCCAAAATAATGGAAAAATGGGGTGAGGATAATATATCAAAAGTGATGGTCTCCACATGAGACTCGTTGGCAGTGGCAAGGAGTGCCTGTGTCTGGTTGGTGATTGGACCAGAAGACAGTGGAATACCGTTAATGAAACTAACAGAAACAGGTTTAGGTTTTGAAATAATAGGTATTTTATTTAAGGTAACAAAACGTGTATCAATATAATTTCCACAAGATCCAGTGTCGACCATAGCCTTGGTGGTGATCCTAGTCTGGTCCCACTGTAATGTTAAATTAACAAAAAGATAGGGGTTAGAAAAGGAAGTTGTTAATCCTCCCAGCAAGACATGTGAACACTCACCCTCTTTTTTGCGGACAAGGGGACAGACGCTTATTAAATGATCCGGAGATGCGCAGTACATGCAGAGGTTTCTGGATCTTCTTCTGGCTCGTTCAGTAGTTGATAAAGGTGGGCGTATGGTTGATAAAGGTGGGCGTATGGTTCCTACCTCCATGGGAGTAGGGTCAACGGTCGAAGGACTAGATAATAGCATTCCCATTTTTTCAGCCCTTCTTTCTCGCAGTCGTCTGTCGATGTTGATACTAAGTTGTATCAAGGCATCCAAGGTGCCAGGTAATTCCGCTCGGGCGAGCTCGTCTTTAACAGCTTCTGATAACCCGAGTCTGAATTGAGTTCGCAGAGATGTATCATTCCACCCTGAATCAAGGGTCCATCTTTTGAACTCTGCTACAAAGTCTTCTACAGGTCTCCTTCCTTGTTTCAAAGCCCTCAATTGAATATCAGCAGTACTCTGCCTATTGGGGTCATCATATAAACTAGCGAGTTCTGCAAGGAATAAGGAATAGGTGTTGAGAATCTGATCATTTTTCTCAAAGAGAGAGTCTGCCCAAGCCCGGGGATCACCCGTTAAGTATGAAATAACGGTACAGACTTTAATTTGATCAGTAGGGTATGTACGAGGTTTTAACAAAAAAAGCAGTTGACATGCGTTTTTGAATTCACGAAATTTTTTCCGATCACCTGTAAACACTAGAGGAGGGTTTATTTTAGGTTCAGGGGGCTGAACAGCAGTAAGCCGTGAGAGACGGGTTACCTGCTGCGTCAGAGTCTGATTCTCTTCTTTCACTTCAGTGAGAGCGTGTATTAACGCATTTACTTGTTGTGTTAATTGTGTCACTTGAGTGGGTAATTCTGCTGAATCCATTTTTTAAGGTTCGTTCAATCTGTAACGCTCCTGCGTTTTTGTAATAGGCTGGATTTGCAGCTGCAAAATCTCCACTCAGTAGTCATGTAGAGATGTGTTGAATAACCAGATCCAACTCTCCAGGACTCATCACTGTGGGCCTGTCAGCTTCAACATACAGATATATACACACTCAATGAGATGTTCCTGGAGTGGTAAATGTATATGACAGTATGAAGGTGATGTGAGAGTACTAGATGGTAGTAGGTAGAATGCAGATAGGTTAGTAATCGAGTATGGTAACAGGTGGTAAGGACAGCAGATGACAAATACAGGATAGACTAACCCAGTGCAAGGATAGATGGTAGTAGACTCAAGAGCCAGCAATCTATGCAGCAATGCAGATGATAGATGGTAGTAGACTTGAGAGCTAGCAATCTATACAACAGTGCAGATGATAGATAGTGTAAGTAAGGTTATGGAGGATTCCCCTGTGGGGTACTTATCACTTAGCAAATGTTAGTAGTAGAGGGTCCAGTAGCAAGGGAAATATCCGGTAGCGAGATACAGGGATCAGTAGCGAGGTTCCGGTCTGCTCCAGGTAGATGTAACTAGCTGGAGGTTCCGAGCAGCAAGACAGCTTGAGAGCATGTGGACACACACGGCAGGTTGAACGAACGATGTGAGTGAGAACGCCGGCGGTTGAAATAGCCGCTCTGCGGCGCTCGGCGATGACATCATCGTTCTTAAAGGTGTATGCATACCACCTAATGAGAAAGGTGGGACGCATATTTGAAGGAAAACAGAACAATAAGGGTACCAGAGGTACCAGAATCTTACAGTGTCAAGCCAGTACAGGCCCCAAAAATTAGCCCACATGGGTTTACCTGTCAGCAAAAAACTTTGTATTCTGTGGCTGGAGGTACATTAGGCATTCACAGGATAAAGAAGTAAGTGTCGGCCAGTATAAGCCCCAAAAATGAACCCACATGGGTTTACCTGACAGCTAAGAACATAGTATTCTGTGGCTGAAGGTTCATTAGGCATTGACAGAAAAAATAATTGTCGGCCATGAAAGGCCCCAAAAATTAGGCATTCAATGGACATGAAATGCCATTTATGTCACTGTATTTAGAGAAGACAAGGACCAGGAATTGTTGTGGGTGGATGGCGGTCTGGCTGATATTTGTGGCCTGTCATGAGGAATTTCAATGAAACATGGTCTACTGGTCACATGTGTTGAATTCCTCAGAGATCCATGCCTCATTCATTTTTATAAATGTGAGGTAGTCTACGCTGTCATGAGCTAGGCGAGTGCGCTTATCGGTCATGATCCCCCCTGCTGCGCTGAACGTCCTTTCTGACAGGACACTGGATGGGGGGCAAGCCAACATTTCCATTGCAAATTGTGCAAGCTCTGGCCAGAGGTCAAGCCTCCCCAGTAGTCCAGGGGTTCATCACTCCTCAGAGCGTCCACATCGGCCGTTAACCTGATGTGGTCGGACACCTGTCGGTCTAGGCGTTCCCTGACGCTGGATCCGGAGTACAGCTGTCGATGGTTCAGCTGAAAGAAGTATCTCATATCTGAATTGACCAAGACATCTTCAAACCGCCCTCTTTTTGCAGGCGCTATTGGATTGCTACCCGCAGCTGTCTCTCTGTGACTGTAAATTCCTCTGCCAGCGCACGCAAAAGCAGAATGCAGCATTTCTCGCAGCAAGGCCTGGAAGTGCTGCATTCTGACCGCCCTCTGTGATGCTGGTAACATTTCCGCCATTTTCTTTTTGTACCGGGGGTCTAAGTACATTGCCACACAGTACTGGTCCTTGCCCTTTATGCTTTTTATACGGGGATCCCCCTTAAAACACTGGAGCATGAAGGCCCTCATTCGCACTAAACTGGAAGCGGTGTAGTGGCCTGGCTCCAGCTCATCATCCAGGATAATGTCATCCTCGTTCTCCTCCCCATCCACAGATAACACCAGGGATCCCAGAAAGGTTTAAAGCATGCTCCTCCTCATCCACCCCGGCACCATCCTCCTCTGACTCCTCTTTAGACTCCTGTTGTTAACTTGTCTCAGATGGAGTAGCATCCACTGGGAATTCATCCAACATTGCGAATTCCTCATCTTCCTGCTCCTGCTCCTCGACGGCTTGATCAATGACACGACGCAATGCACGCTCCAGAAAGAAGGCGTAAGGTACGATGTCACTGATGGCGCCCTGGCCGTGACTGACCAGTTTGGTGATCTCATCGAATGGCCGCAGAAGTCTGCATGCGTCCCGCATGAGCAGCCACTGGCGAGGTGAAAAAAACCCAAGCTCCCCAGAACCTGTCCTGCCGCCGAGTTCGAACAGGTAGTCATTAACTGCACGTTTCTGCTGGAGCAGCCTATCAAGCATATGCAACGTAGAGTTCCATCGTGTCGGGCAGTCACAAATAAGACACCTGACAGGCAGGTGGTGTCGCCGCTGAATGTCAGCAAGGCGAGCCATGGCTGTGTAAGATCTGAAATAACCCGAGATTTTCCTGGCCTGCCGCAAGACGTCCTGGACCCCTGGGTATTAGGCAACGAATTGCTGCAGGACCAAGTTCAGAACGTGCGCCATGCATGGCACGTGTGTTATTTTGCCCTGTTTCAGCGCGCTCAGCAGATTGGCACCGTTGTCGCACACCACTTTACCAACTGTCAAATTCAGCGGTGTCAGCCACTGATCTGCCTGTGAACGCAAAGCTGAAAGGAGTGCAGGGCCAGTGTGGCTCTTGGCTTCCAGGCACAACAGACGCAGCACAGCATGGCAACGTCTCACCTGGCATGTTGAATAGGTTCTGGGGATCTTGGGCGGTGCAGCAGAAGAGACGGTAGCAGTGGAAAAGGAGGAGTCAGCCGAGGAGCAGAGGGAGGATGGAGGAGGAGGAGAAGAAGAGGCAGGCCTGCATGCAATCCGTGGCGGTACAACCAAATCTACACGGGTGCCACGGGTTACATGCTTGACGGCCGTCAGAAGGTTCACCCAGTGGGCTTTTAAAGCATCACCTAGGGAAAATATTAGGTACCGAAGTTTGTCTCCATTTCATGGGTGCACACAAATTTAAGGTTTAACATGTTGGTTATCTTACCCAAAAAAAATGGGTAATTTATTGCGTTTTTGTGCCCCCTAAAATTACCTTTTAATGTGTTTTTTACTAAAATTTTGCGTTAATATCGTGTGACATAAAAAAATGAAACTACCACTATTTTATTCTCGTGGATGTCTGCTTTCAGAAATTATATAATGCTTGGGGTTTTTTTGTAATCTTCAGGCCTAAAATGATTTTTCAAACGTGTGCAAAAAAATGCCAAAAACTGCTCTGGCTGTGAAAGGGTTAAATAATGAGTTCACCTTCGGGAACATGTTACATGTTCTAACTAGTGATCGACCGATATCGGTTTTTCGTTGCCGATACTGATATTTTGGCCAATGCATATCGGTATTGGCTGATATGCGCCGATATTTTCATACATTTAAAACATTTTCTTTTTTTTTTTCTTGACTGGTACTCTTGTGGAGGTATCTGGGGATCTAAAAGACCCCAGGCCCCTCCTCTGCACTTAAAAGCATTCAAAACGCTAAGTTTGGCTGTTCTGAATGCTGTCATTTTTTTTAATCTGGCGCAGAGTACCCGGAAGTGATGTCATGACATTACTTCCAGGTTTTTACATGGAGACCCGATCAGAGCCAAATGCGGCTTTGACCGGGTCTTGGGCGGCCTTGCAGGTAGGTTGCCCGGGTCTTCTGGTGGGACGGGAGACCCGGGCGAGCCGTGGATCGCAGGACTGCGATAGTATGGCAGGCAATCTGACACTAACTGACACTTTGTGGGAACCAGTGACACTAATACAGTGATCAGTGATAAAAATATGCACTGTCACTGTACTAATGACACTGGCAGGGAAGGGGGTTAAACATCTGGGGCGATCAAATGGTTAAATGTGTGCCTAGCCAGTGTTTTTTGCGTGCACTTTGAGTTACTTTTACTTTTGCAGGGAAAAAAAATCCAGCACATCTCCGCTGACAGAACGGAGCTCTGTATTGTTTACATTAGTGGAGCTCTGTCCTGTCTTCCTCCTCACCGTTCAGCGGGTATCGGTGGTTATCCATTGGCAGGCACCTGCTGATTGGCTTGTGCTCTGTGCACACCCCCTACCCGGAAAAGCAGGATCACGTGTATATATATATATGAATAAATATACAGTGTATATATATATATATATATATATATATATATATACATATATACAGGGCTCAAAATTTCAAGCCATGAGCTACTAGCCAGGCCTTAAGAGTTACTCGCCACTTGTTGCCCCACCCAAACCCCACCCTGCTCCGCCCCTAAACAGGCCCTCTACATTGCAGAGCGCCCACAGCATGTCCCCTTAAATTACAGAGCGCCCACAGCATGTCCCCTTAAATTGCAGAGCGATCACAGCATGTCCCCTTAAATTGCAGAGCGATCACAGCATGTCCCCTTTCATTGCAGAGCGATCGCAGCATGTCCCCTTTCATTGCAGAGCGATCATCACAGCATGTCCCCTTAAATTGCAGAGCGCTCACAGCATGACCCCTTAAATTGCAGAGCGCCCACAGCATGACCCCTTAAATTGCAGAGCGCCCACAGCATGTCCCCTTAAATTGCAGAGCGCCCACAGCATGTCCCCTTATATTGCAGAGTGCCCACAGCATGACCCCTTTCATTGCAGAGCGCCCACAGCATGTCCCCTTTCATTGCACAGTGCCCACAGTATGTCCCCTTTCATTGCACAGTGCCCACAGCATGTCTCCTTAATTGCACAGTGCCCACAGCATGTCTCCTTAATTGCAGAGCGCCCACAGCACGACCCCTTTCATTGTACAGTGCCCACAGCATGTCTCCTTAATTGCAGAGCGCCCACAGCATGTCCCCTTTCATTTTACAGTGCCCACAGCATGTCTCCTTTCATTGCACAGTGCCCACAGCATGTCCCCTTTCATTGTACAGTGCCCACAGCATGTCTCCTTTCATTGTACAGTGCCCACAGCATGTCCCCTTTCATTGTACAGTGCCCACAGCATGTCTCCCTAATCGCAGAGCGCCCACAGCATGTCTCCCTAATCGCAGAGCGCCCACAGCATGTCTCCCTAATCGCAGAGCGCCCACAGCATGTCTCCCTAATCGCAGAGCGCCCACAGCATGTCTCCTTAATTGCAGAGCGCCCACAGCATGTCTCCTTAATTGCAGAGCGATCACAGCGTGCACTTACCTGCAGCAGGCGGCTTCTCATCAATCCTGTGCGTCCTCCGTGTCTCCCGAGTCCTCCTCCTCCTCCTCGGCCAGTTACAATCGTTCGCCTTTTGGCCAATCAGGAAACACCTGCCTCCTGATTGGCCAGTAGGAGGATCAGGAGGAGGATCCCTGTGACAATAGCGAATACTCATTCGCTATTGTCACACAATGGGTGGGCTCAGGACGCAGTGCTCTGCTCCTAGAGCCCATCCTTTTCTAAAAAAGAAAGTAAAAGTAATCGCCGGCTGCTGTTAATGGCGGCGGCATGCACAGCTCGCCATCCTCAAAATTCCACTCGCAAAATGCTAGTAGGCGAGTGGAATTTTTGAGGGCTGTATATATATATATATATATATATATATATGTATATTAGGGATCAACCGTTTATTGGTAATGCTGATATATCGGGGGGCCGATATGCACTTTCTCCGATATATCGGAATCGGCCCCTGAGGTTACAGATATTGCCGATATTTCAGGAAAGTGCTGTACCGGAGTGATGGCTGCAGCTAGAGGCATCACCCCGGTACCGGCATCCATAGCCGATGGTCGGCTGTCTTGTAATTACAACCGATGCGGCTGAGAAGCCACTCGGCTGTTATTACAAGGAGCGGGAGGGGACGCCCCCCCTCCCGCCGCCTTCCCACCGGGAGACCCGGGCAACCTACCCGCACGGCCGCCAAAGACCCGATCAAAGCCACATTTGGCTCGGATCGGGTCTCCATGTAAAAACCTGGAAGTGATGTCATGATGTCATGGGTACTCTGCACCAGATTGAAAAAAAACGAGCATTCAAAACAGCCAAACTTGGCGTTTTGAATGCTTTTAAGTGCAGAGGAGGGGTTTGGGGTATTTTAGACCCCCAGATCCCTCCACAAGAGTACCTGTAAAAAAAAAAATTTTTTAAATGTACGAAAATATCGGTGCATATCGGCAAATACCGATATGCATTGAACAAAATTTCGGTGTCGGTAACGAAAAACCGATATCGGTCGATCATATATATATATATATATATATATGTGATGCTGCACAGCCAGGCCGCACTATAGCAGTAAAGTTACAACGTGCATTTGCCAAGTGGTTATACAGATATGTAACATTTTCCATTTTGTATAATAAACTCATCTTTCCCTCCTCTGCAGAATGTGGAGGTGTCGGTGTGGGTGACGGTCCTGGCGGTGATCTGGCTTCACAGCACCTGTCTAGATCAGAGAGAGGAGTGGGAGCTGCTGGAGGGGAAAGCCGTCTCCTGGGTCAGGGCTAAAGCAGGTAAGTGCAAACTACAGTACCATAACCGACCAATCAGAATCCCTATTTTACTGATATGACTCCCTTACAGCAAACTATATTTTTTTTATTTTTTTTTTAACAATTACATCACTTTGATCTTCCCTGTCTAGATAATAATACAAAATAGCTTTTGTTACTGAAACTTCTATGGGCACAGTTTAGGTAAACGGTTCTTCATTACTCATTACAGGACACAAGCACGCGGGTGATTTTTAGTAGTGCAATCTTGTAAGCAAATTAATTTGCAATTATTCACTAAGAGTATTGAGCAATTGCTACACATTTGTCTTGGCACGGAGAGAGGTGCCCAAGCAAACCTCCCAACTTTGTGACTTAAAGTGGTAGTAAAGGCAGAAGGTTTTTTTTTTATCTTAACCACTTTACCACCGGAGGAATTTGCTGTCTTACGTCCAGACCACTTTTTGCGATTCGGCACTGTGTGACTTAAACGGACAATTGCGCGGTCATACAATGCCGTACCCAAACGAAATTTACGCACTTTTTTTCCCACAAACAGAGCTTTCTTTTGGTGGTATTTGATCACCTGTGCGATTTTTACTTTTTGCGCTATAAACAAAAAAAGAGTGACAATTTTGAAAAATAACAATATTTTTCACATTTTTTTATATTTAAATCCCCCCCAAAACAATGTAAAAATCAAAATTTATCATTTTAGGCCAATTTGTTTTCTGCTACATATTTTTGGTAAAAAAAAAAAAAATCGCAATAAGCGTACTTTGATTGGTTTGCGCAAAAGTTATTGCTTTTACTAACTAAGGGAAAGATTTCTGTCATTTTTGGTGTTTTTTTTTTTTTTTTTTTTTTTTAACGAGTAATGGCGGCGATCTGCGATTTTTTTTTTTTTGCGGGACTGCTACATTGCGGCGGACAGATCGGACCCTTGACTGACATTTTTGACACTTTTGGGGGTACCAGTGACATTACTGCAGTAATCAGTGCTAACAATATGCACTGTTAATGTAAAAATCACACTGGCAGGGAAGGGGTTAATTTTTATTGGTGATCAAGGGGTTAATGTATGCCTGGTGCTTACTAACGTGTGTGGGGGGGAGGTGACTGAGTGACACAGGGACAGATCGCAGGTTCAGCTATGCTGAACCCTGCAATCTTTCCCTGCCTGTCACTTAGGAGATCCGCCCGCTTTGTTTACACAAGCGGGCGGATCTCCAAACTCGATTCCCCGACGATCGGGGAAGAGCGGCGGTGATTACTGCCGCTCCTCCCCTGGCCCGACTCCCGCTGTGACTGAAAACAGTGGGAGCGAGCCTCCGGCGGCGCGCGTGCGCCGCCCACAAGGGGAAGAGTCCAGCGACGTAGGTCTACGTCGCTGGACGGAATCGAGCCACTTTGCCGCAGTACAGTCAACGTGACTGGTCGGCAAGTGGTTAATGCATTCTATGCATTAAGCTAAAAAGCCTTCTGTGTGCAGCAGCCCCCCTAATACCCGATCCCCCTTTCTATCCAGTGATGTCCACAAGTGCCTCAGCAACCCAGGACTCTCTCTCCTGATTGGCTGAGACACAGCAGCGGTGTCATTGGCTCCTGCTGCTGTCAATCAAACTCAGTTAGACAATCAGGGGTGAGAGGAGGCGGTGCTGAACAGCAGCTCCATGTCTGAATGGACACACAGGGCTGCAGCTCGGCTTGGGTGCCCCCATAGCAAGCTGCTTGCTGTGGGGGCACTCAACAGGGGGGAGGGCCAGGAGCTCCAGCCAGGGACACGAGAAGAGGAGGATCAGGGCTGCCCTGTGCAAACCAACTGCCCAGAGAAGGTGTGTATAATGTTTGTTATTTTAATAGAAAAAAAAAGAGACTTTACAATCACTTTAAGAATTAGGGACACCTTTCTGGGGCGGAGAATGTGGCTCGCCACAAAGAAAATGGGCGTGGCTAAATTGCACTGAATATGGAGTGTGGCTCAAAGGAACATAATTAGAGTATAAGCTATGTGGCAAATGAGGTTTAATGTTGATAAATGTAAAGTTATGCACTTGGGGGCTAAGAATATGCATGCATCATACATACTAGGGGGAGTAGAACTGGAGGAATCCATAGTGGAGAAGGATCTGGGTGTTCTGGTAGATCCTAAGCTTAATAATAGCATGCAATGCCACGCTGCGGTTTCCAAAGCAAGCAAAGTCCTTTCTTGTATTAGGAGAGGTATGGACTCCAGAGAGAGATATCATTTTGCCCCTGTACAGATCATTAGTAAGACCTCATCTGGAATATGCAGTTCAGTTTTGGGTACCAGTTCTCAAAAAGGATATCGGGAACTGGAGAAAGTGCAGAGAAGGGCAACCAAACTGATAAGAGGCATGGAGGTGCTCAGCTATGAGGAAAGATTAGAGGAACTGAATTTATTCTCTCTTGAGAAGAGGAGATAAGGGTGGATATGATCAACATGTATAAATACATAAGGGGTCCATATAGTGAACTTGGTGTTGCGTTGTTCACTTGAAGGTCACCACAGAGGACAAGGGGGCACTCTTTATGTCTAGAGGAAATACGGAAAGGTTTCTTCACAGTAAGAGCTGTGAAAATGTGGAATAGACTCCCTCCAGAGGTGGTTCTGGCCGGCTCAGTAGATTGCTTTTAAAAAAGTCCTGGATTATTTCCTGGGTGTACATAATATGAATGGGTACTAATATTTATAGGTAAAGTTGATCCAGGGAATAATCCGATTGAATCTCGAGGGATCAGGAAGGATTTTTTTTCCCCTGCTGTAGTAAATTAGATCATGCTTTGCTGGGGTTTTTCGCCTTCCTCTGGATCAACTGTGGGTATAGGATTGTGTATATGGGATTGTATGATTTTTTTATTGGTTGAACCAGATGGAATTAATCCCACACATCCTACAGTCCTTGTATCCACAACATACTCCATAATTACCGTAATGTGAATGAGAGTCTCATTTATATAAACCTTTGATCTTTTGATTAATCAGAAAAAATCCTTCCACCTGTGTACACAGAGATCCAGAGTGACGAAGTACAGTGCATGTCCTGTCACATGTACACAGGGTTGCTGTTAGAAATCACAGGGCCCCATACAGCCAACTTGACAGGGCCCACTTCCCCCGGCTGAAAGTGACTGAGGTCAGCCTTAGCTGCACAGATGAATGAATAGGAAGCACTCAGAAGCTTCCTCCTCAATTACAGACTGAAGCAAGTGCTTCAGTGATGAATGGACACAGGAGTGATTAGTACCGATTGATCACTGCGTTCATTCAGGAATGGAAGGGGTCAGTAAATGACATATTTATCGACCCCTTGCACCACTCTCCATTCTGAAACATCCCCCTGTGTGTCCATAGCAGCTTCTGGCAGGAGAGAAGAGAAGGGAAGCCGGCAGCACTGCGGGGGAAAGGGGCACACAGGTGGGGCCCGGAGAGCAAATGGAAGGGGCGCATGTGCTAGCACCAATCCCACTAAATTGCAGCCAGAGGGAGAAAGAAGAGAAGCCATCAGTGCTGCAAGGGGAGGCAGAAGAGGATTGGTGTCTGTAATAAGACAGTACAGCCGGACCGCCTGCTCAGCAAAAGCCCCCCTTTTGAACTAATGGGGTCCAGACCCAGTACAGGAGGGCTGGCTGTTCTGCCTTATCAGTGGCCCTGTGTGTACATACAGATACAGTTCCCTTGGCATCCATAATTCTGCTCTTTCCTGGTTCTCCTCCTACCTATCTCATTGTCATCTACAACACCATCTCCTCTGCTCCTCGTCCTCTTTCTGTTCGGGTACGCCAAGGCTCGCTCCTTGGGCCCCTTCTTTTCTCTCTATATACCTCTTCCCTGGGCCAGTTGATAACCTCCAATGGCTTCCAATACCACCTCTATGCTGACGACACCCAGATCTCTCTCCACTCCTCAACTCACCCTTTCAATCTCCTCACGTATCACAAACTTACTGAGCGACATATTGTATCAGTATGGACGTCACATCACTTCCTCAAACTCAGTTTTTCTAAAACTGAACTTGTCATATTTCCTCCCCCCCCCCCCATGACTTTACCATTGAGATCAACGGTACAACCATTGGTTCCTTTACACTTTATGGCGCCGGGTGTAATCCCAGACTCTGACCTCTCCTTTAGCCCCGACATCCAATCACTGGCTACATCTTGCCGCCTTAACCGACGCAACATTTCCAGAACGCGCCCCTTCCCGACTATTGACACCACAAAACAACTTCTTCACTCCTTGGTTATTTACCGCTTTAACTACTGGAATATAAAGGGAGATGTAATTTAAAGGGGGGTCTGCAAAGTAAAGAGGTGGCTGTGATGTAAGAGGGAATGCTGAAATGTAGGGGGAGATGTCCTTTTAAGGGAGGCTGTCTAAAAGGGGGAACTGCAATATAGAGGGGGGGGGGACTTTGATGTATATGGGAGCTTTATTGCAAAGGGGAGACAATAATGTAAAGATGAGCACTGTGATATAAAGGGGGGGGGGGCTGTGATGTAAGGTGGGCTGTCATATAAAGGGGAGCACTCTGATGTAAATGGGTGGTAGTGTGATGCAAATGAGGGGGCTGTGATCTGAAGGGGTTGTGTGATGTAAAAGAGGGCTGTGATGTTAAGATGAGCACCGTGATGTAAAGGGGGGACTGTGTTATAAGGTGGGCCTGCAATGTAAGGTGGGCTGTGATATGAAAGGGAGAACTGTGATGCAAATTGGGGGACTGAGATGCAGAGGGATGTATGATGTGAAGGGGCTCTGTGATGTAACAGGGGGGCTATGATGTATTGGGGAACTGCAATATAAAGGGGGGCTGTATTGTAAATGGGAGCTGTACTGGAGAGCGGGGACCAAAATTTAAAGAGGAGCACTGTAATGTGAAGGGGTGGGCTGTTATGTAAAGAGGGACTGTCATGTAAAGGGGTGACTGTCATGTAAGGTGGGCTGTGATATAAAGGGGATCACTGTGATGCAGAGGGATGTATGATGTGAAGGGGCTCCGTGATGTAAGGGGGGGCTAAGATGTAATGAGAGGGATGCAATGTAAAGGGGGGCTGTATTGTAAATGGGAGCTGTACTGGAGAGTCATGTAAGAGGGGGGGGGGCTGTGATGCTAATTGAGGGACTGTGATGCAGAGGGATGTATGATGTGAAGGGGCTCTGTGATGTAAGGGAGGCTAAGATGTAACAAGAGGGATGCAATATAAAGGGGGGGCTGCAATGTAAAGGGGGGCTGTATTGTAAATGGGAGCATTACTGTAGAGAGGGGACCGAAATGTAAAGAGGAGCACTGTGATGTAAAGGGGGGATTGTCAAGTGAGGTGGGCTGTGATATAAAGGGGAGCACTGTGATCTAAACGAGGAGGGGACTGTGTTGTGAAGGGGTGTATGATGTGAAGGGGCTCTGTGATGTAAAGGGGGGCTGTGATGTAATGGGCACACTGCAATATAAAGGGGGGCTGTATTTTAAAGTGTAGGCTGCAATGTAAAGAGGAGAACTGTGATGTAAAGACGGGCCACTATGAAGTAAAAGGAGGGCTCTGTGATATAAAGGGGGGGGCTGTGATATAAATAGGGTAGGACTGATGTCAGAGGGGGCTGTGATGTGAAGGGTGATGAGGACCCTGATGTAAAGGGGGGTTGTGATGTGAAGGATCTGAGTCACAGAACAAATATGAGCTTTGAACCTCTGCTGGAAGAACATGTTACTGATTGGACCTCTGTGAATTTGAATGCATTACCCTTGTATTAGAGGATGCCTATGAGCACTTAAAAGGGGAGACGGCTTCAAAGCAGCCTCCCATCCCCTTATCTGAGCTGTCCAACTGTTTATGCACAATGACAGAAGGGCGAATGGTTAATAAATAAAATGCTGTAATAAATTGTGTTTTTTATGTCCGCCCAGAGTTCAGCTTGGTGATTCTGAAAAGATTAATTCCAGATTGTGTAACCTTACCATCCATTATTCTGCATCCGGATTAAATTAAAGTGACATTTGATGTGTCCTCAGGTTTCTCTCTGGGTGAGTTTGTCAGAGCCGGGAACGCGCTGCTGAAATCCTCCGTGGACCCCAAAGTGTTCGGCCTGTAAGAGACGTCTGGAGGAACCAAGAAGACTTCTCATGATGGATTCCGAAATCTTCCTGGAATGACGCTGCATCTCCTTTTTTTTGCCTAACCGGTTTTGTGCCTTTGTACTCTGCTCCGGTATATGTGAGCGATACCAAAGCTAGATGTGCCTAGTTTACAGTTTAAGGAATAATACCTGTTTGCCCTATTTACAAGTCATTGTTCTTTACTACTCTGTGTAGTTTGCGATGTTCAGAGAAATACTTTGTTGTAGTAATGTTTAAAAAGAATAAACCACTTTGTTTTCATTATCTGTATTTCTAATAAAGTCAAAGGGGAGCGCCCCATTAAACTGAAAAACCTCTCAGGGTAATAATAGAGGCCCAGGTCTTCCACAGTCTCCCTATTTATCAGAGATGAGTCCTTGTCCTGCTGAGTGTTCCTTCATATATAACACTGCACATAGAGAGTCTGTATATCTGTATGGGTAAGGTGTCATTCTAGATTGTACCAGCAGGGGGCACTGAGGATAAAATGTGAATACAGTAAACCCCCCTCCATTGCGGGGGTTACGTTCCGGACCCAGCCGCGAAAAGTGAAATTCCGCGAAATAGAAAAACCCTATTAAAATGCATTGTAGGCATGTTTATTTTACTGTCACTGTACGTGTAAAAGCATTTTAAGGTCTTTAAACACACTTTTAAAACAATAGAAACTCATTTAAAGACATAAAAGATACTGAGAGGCATAGCAAGAGCTATGGAAAACACAAAAATATTCAATTTTTAATGATTTATATAGTAAAATAACATTACAAAAAAAAAAACGTGAATTACCGGGACCGCAAAAACTGAACCGCGATGGAGCGGGGGATTACTGTATTCTCCAACCAGTTTCAGTATGGTGAAGGACTCAAACTTGTCAGAAACGTCTTTGTATTTTGGTTTAGTAAGAGAACCCTTTAATTACTGATCTGTCATTAGAGGAGCACAAACATTAGCCAGCACTTGTAAAATACTAACGACTTCCAGTCTGCTCCCGGAACTAAATCAGGTTGACCTGAATGCTTCTCAGACATTCAGAGGAAGCCTTGAATTTTATTCGCTGAATACAAGGCTTACTCTGATTGGGCGAGGTTTAACCACTTCTGGACCGGAAGATTTTCCCCCTTAACCACTTTTAAGGATTTTCCTGCTTAACGTCCAGGCCACTTTTTTCAACTCGGCACTGCGCAACTTTAACTGACAATTGCGCGGTCATGCAACACCGTACCCAAACGAAATTTACGTCCTTTTTTTCCTACAAACAGAGCTTTCTTTAGGTGGTATTTGATCACCTCTGCAGTTTTCATTTTTTGTGATATTAATAAAAAAAGAGCGAAAATTTTTGCGAACAATTTATATTTTCTACTTTTGGCAGTTAAAAAATATCCAATATATTCAATTTTTCTCATATATTTAGGCCAAAATGTATTTAGCTACATGTCTTTGACAAAAAAAATTCTCAATGAGCGTATTTTTAACCACTTTAAGACCGGAAGATTTTACCCCATTCCTGACCAGGCCATATTTTGTGATTCGGCACTGCGTGATTTTAACAGACAATTGCGCTGTTGTGCGACGCTGTACCCAAATAAAATGTATGCCTTTTTTTTTCCCACAAATAGAGCTTTCTTTTGGTGGTATTTGATCACCTGTGTGATTTTTATTTTTTGCACTATAAACAAAAATATAGCGACAATTCAGGAAAAAAAAAACTATTTTTCATTTTCTGCTATATAACATTCCCAAAAAGAAATGATTTTAAAAATCAAATTTTCTTTTAACATTTTAGGCCAATTTGTATTCCGCTACATCTTTTTGGTAAAAAAAAAATCGCAATAAGCGTATTTTGATTGGTTTGCGCAAAAGTTATCGCGTCTACTAACTACGTGAAAGATTTATGTCATTTTTAGTGCTTTTTTTTTTATTTTTTCTAGTAATGGCGGCGATCTGCAATTTTTAGCATGACTGCGACATTGCGGCGGACAGATCGGACCCCTAACTGACATTTTTGACACTTTTGGTGACACCGGTGACATTACTACAGTAATCAGTGCTAAAAATATGCTCTGTTACTGTAATAATGACACTGGCAGGGAAGGGGTTAACACTGTGGGTGATCAAGGGGTTACATGTGACCCTAGGGGGGTGATTCTAACTGTATGGGGGTGTGGCTTGTGAAATGATCACCTGAGACCTGTGATCCTATATAGAAGAATCACAGGCGCTCTGTGATCATTGCAGGGAGAAGAACGGTCGGGTGTGTTTACAACAGCCGACCGTTCTTCTCTCTCAGCGGGGAACGATCGCGGGTGCCAGCCGGCAATCGGAGCCACCTGCCCCGTGCATCGGAGTCCCCGCTGCCGAGTGGGGCAGGAACGCACCATCGGTGCCACGCGCTCGCCCCTAGCTGCAGGCGCGCGCCCAACGTAGGTCTACATCGTTTCGCGCAGGGGGGCCAGCCTGCCGCAGCAAATCGGCGGCAGGCGATCCGGAAGTAATTAATTACTGATCTGTCATTAGAGGAGCACAAACATTAGCCAGCACTTGTAAAATACTAATGACTTCCAGTCTGCTCCTGGAACTAAATCAGGTTGACCTGAATGCTTCTCAGACATTCAGAGGAAGCCTTGAATTTTAATCAATGAATACAAGGCTTCCTCTGATTGGGTCAGGTTTAAAGGTGGGCAGGTGGTGTCATGATTCCCGACTCAGCCAATCAGAAGAACCTTTGTGTCTATTGATAAAAAATACAAGGCTTTTCCTGAATGGCTAAGGCAATCAGACCAACTTGCATTGGTTCTGGTAGTTGCCCGTACCTCTGTGGAACATAGCGCCGCCTACTGTATGTACAGCCATGGCCAAAAGTTTTGAGAATGACACTAATATTAATTTTCGCAAAGTCTGCTGCCTCAGTTTTTATGATGGCAATTTGCATTTACTCCAGAATGGAAAGAAGAATGATCAGATGAATTAATTGCAAAGTCCCCCTTTGCCATGAAAATTAACTTAACCGCTTGCCGACCGCCGCTGCGGCGGTCAGCCCCGTACAGGCAAAGTGACGTAGGACTACGTCGCTAGCCTGTGAGCCTCTAGGGGGCGAGCTCCCGCCCCTGTTCATTCCCTAAGAAGTCCGCGCATGTGACCGGTGGCTCCGATGTCCGCCGGCCACTCGCGATCTCCCCGTGGAGAGGGAGAAAGGCAGGCGGCTGATGTAAACAAAGCCGTCTGTCATTCTCCCTGATGTAAGAACAGAGATCATACGGTCCTGCTATGTAGGATCGTATGTCTCTATGCTTACATCACTAGCCACACCCCTTTACAGTTAGAAGCACGCCCCTAGGGACACACTTAACCCCTGCATCACCAATAAAGTTAACCCCTTCCCAGCCAGTGTCATTATTACAGGAACAGTGCATATTTATAGCACTGATTACTGTAGTAATGTCACTGGTAACCCCAAAAGTGTCAAAAATGTCAGTCAAGGGTCCAATCTGTCCGCCGCAATGTCGCAGTCCCACAAAACAAATCGCAGATCGCCGCCATTACTCGTTAAAAAAAAACCACCAAAAATGACAGAAATCTTTTCCGTAGTTAGTAAACGCAATAACTTTTGCGCAAACCAATCAAAATGCGCTTATTGCAATTTTTCTTTTACCAAACATATGTAGCAGAAAACAAATTGGTCTAAAATGTTAAAAAATGTAGATTTTTACATTTTTATTTTTGGGAATTTCATATAAATTTTTTTTTTCAGAATTGTTGCTCTTTTTTTGTTTATAGCGCAAAAAGTAAAAATCGCACAGGTGATCAAATACCACCAAAAGAAAGCTCTGTTTGTGGGAAAAAAAGGGACGTCAATTTCATTTGGGTACAGCGTCGCACGACCGCGCAATTGTCTGTTAAAATCACACAGTGCCGAATCACAAAATAGGCCCTGGTCAGGAAGGGGGTAAAATCTTCCGGGGCTTAAGTGGTTAATCCCATAAAAAACATTTTACTGTATGTGTGAAGAAGGCTTCAGGGCGACCAAGAATGTCCAGGAGCGCCAGGACCGTCTCCTACAGTGGATTCAGCTGCGGGATCGGGGCACCACCAGTGCAGAGTTTGCTCAGGAATGGCAGCAGGAAGGTGTGGGTACATCTGTACGCACAGTGAGGAGAAAACTTTTGGAGGATGGCCCGGTGTCAAGAAGGTCAGCAAAGAAGCCACTTCTCTCCAGGAAGAACTTCAGGGACAGACTGATATTCTGCAAAAGGTCCAGGGATTGGACTGCTGAGGACTGGGGGTAAAGTCAGTTTCTCTGATGAATCCCCTTTCCGATTGTTTGGGGCATCCGGAAAAGAACCTTGTCTGGAGAAGAAAAGTTGAGCGCTACCATCAGTCCTGTGTCATGCCAACAGTAAAACATCCGGAGACCATTCATGTGTGGGGTAGCCAAGGGAGTGGATTCACGCTCAATTTTGTCTGAGAGCCATGAATAAAGAATGGTACAAAAACATTGTCCGAGAGCAACTTCTCCCAACCATCCAAGAACAGTTTGGTGAGGAACAATGCCTTTTCCAGCATGATGGAGCACCTTGCCATAAGGCAAAAGTGATAACTAAGTGGCTTGGGGAACAAAATATCGAAATTCTGGGTCCATAGCCAGGAAAATCCTCAGACCTTAATCCAATTGAGAATTGGGGTCAATATTTAACCACTTAAGCCCCGGAAGATTTTACCCCCTTCCTGACCAGGGGGTATTTTGCGATTCGGCACTGCGTGACTTTAACGGACAATTGCGCGGTCGTGCGACGCTGTACCTAAACGAATTTGACGTCCTTTTTTTCCCACAAACAGAGCTTTCTTTTGGTGGTATTTGATCACCTGTGCGATTTTTTGATCACGCGCTATAAACAAAAAAAGAGCGTCAATTTAGCAAAAATAACAATATTTTTCACATTTTTTTATATGAAATTCCCCCCCAAAAAAAAGTAAAAATCAAAATTTTTTAAAATTTTCGGCCAATTTGTTTTTTGCTACCTATGTTTGGTAAAAAAAAATCGCAAAAAGCGTATTTTGATTGGTTTGCGCAAAAGTTATCGCGTTTACTAACAAAGGGAAAGATTTTTGTCATTTTTGTTGTTTTTTTTTTTAACGCGTAATGGCGGCGATCTGCGATTTTTTTTGCGGTACTGCGACATTGCGGCGGACAGATCGGACCCTTGACTGACATTTTTGACACTTTTGGGGTTACCAGTGACATTTCTACAGTAATCAGTGCTATACATATGCACTATGGAAAACATTACCAAAGTGCGCTAACAAATAATGAACCAAGTGTTCAAAAAGTACATGGATGGTAACCGGATTTAAAAAATCATATGCATTCAGTCCAAAACAAAAGTGCAAAAACTGTGAAAAAGTCTTTCTTTTCAAATTGGAGTGAAGGTAAGGGAGTGTTGGGAGGTGGGTGGGGCCTCGTCCCAAAAAATGATCCAAAGTGATTCTCAGTGGCCTGATATACACATGTGGACACCCAGTGTTAGGAGTGGACTCTTACCACAATGTGGAGAGATGTGAGCATGTACTTGGTTGTATCTAGAAGTCCCCAACTGATCAAGCTGGCAGGGATGGCTCTCGGAATGGACCGGAACAATCAGCTGCTTCCGAAGTGGGGGGGGATCTGTAGGCTTCCAAGCAGGGGGAGATGCCAAGACAGAGCAACCCAGAGAAAAGAAGAGGACTATAGTGCATTACCTTCGACTTTAATGATAAAACGAATGAGGGTACACTTACACATTCCGGACGAACAAACAGCAAATACAGGGCGGTCGCGGGTGTCTGCAGTACAAACCGGGACCTATGACAGCACGGCTGGCTCCCCCCGACGCGTTTCCACTAACAAGTCGGCTTCTGGGATTGGAGCTCCACTGCACTATAGTCCTCTTCTTTTCTCTGGGTTGCTCTGTCTTGGCATCTCCCCCTGCTTGGAAGCCTACAGATCCCCCCCCACTTCGGAAGCAGCTGATTGTTCCGGTCCATTCCGAGAGCCATCCCTGCCAGCTTGATCAGTTGGGGACTTCTAGATACAACCAAGTACATGCTCACATCTCTCCACATTGTGGTAAGAGTCCACTCCTAACACTGGGTGTCCACATGTGTATATCAGGCCACTGAGAATCACTTTGGATCATTTTTTGGGACGAGGCCCCACCCACCTCCCAACACTCCCTTACCTTCACTCCAATTTGAAAAGAAAGACTTTTTCACAGTTTTTGCACTTTTGTTTTGGACTGAATGCATATGATTTTTTAAATCCGGTTACCATCCATGTACTTTTTGAACACTTGGTTCATTATTTGTTAGCGCACTTTGGTAATGTTTTCCATATTGCCATCTTCTCACGTTTAATTCAAATTTCAGTGCTGCTTTCACTTCACTTCTCATCACTTCAGGACTGCGCACCTATTTTCTTTCAATACATATGCACTGTTACTGTAAAAATACACTGGTAGTGAAGGGGTTAACTTTATTTGGGAGGAAGGGGCTGTGTGTGTCCCTAGGGGCGTGCTTTCTACTGTGATTGGCTGTGGCTTGAGCTGTAAGGACACTGATCAACGGATCTACATACTAGATCCGTTTGATCAGTGTCTTTACAGCGAGGAGAATGACAGGTGGCTTGTTTACACAAGCTGCCTGACATTCTCCCTTTCACCCGCCGATCGCCGAGTGGCCGGCGGACATCGGGTCCGCTGGTCACACGCGCGGGGGGGTCCGTGACCACGCGGGAGCGGGAGCGCGCCTCCGGGGGCGCGCGCTCGCTCCCTAGACCCTCACAAGCTAGTGACGTAGCCCTACATCACTTTGCCTGTGAGGGGCTGACTGCCGACGTAGATCGGCGTTAGGCAGTCGGCAAGTGGTTAAGAGGCGGGGGAACAAAAAAAACATCAATTCTGACCAACTCCAAGCATTGATTATCCAAGAATGGGCTCCCATCAGTCAGGATGTGGCCCAGAAGTTGATGGACACCATGCCAGGGGGAATTGCAGAGGTCTTGAAAAAGAAAGGTCAACACTGCAAATATTGACTCTTTGCATTAACGTCATGTAATAGTCAATTAAAATCTTTGACACTTATGAAATTCTTGTAGTTATACTTCAATATACCATAGTAACATCTGACAAAAAGATCTAAAAACACTGAAGCAGCAGACTTTGTAAAAAAAATATTTGTGTCGCTCTCAAAACTTTTGGCCAGGGCTGCAGCCGAAACAACTACGGTGTAGTAGAGCGCACACAGCGGTGGCAATAATAAGTAATGAATATAGTTTGTTTGGGCCAGCTTGGCTCTCACAAACTATTTGAAGTCAATGTGAACCTGGAATTCTACTTTAAAGTGAAATTCTACTCAGCCAGCACTATGCAAAGTGACCAAGTCCATTGGAGGTGCCACAAGGAGATTGGTACTAAATCTACCCAACCCCCCATCCCACCAAAAGTATGCGACAGAAGGTTTTTTTTTTTTTTTTTTTTTTTTTAAGAATATATACAGTATCTCACAAAAGTGAGTACACCCCTCACATTTTCATAAATTATTTATTTTATCTTTTTATGTGACAACACTGAAGAAATGACACTTTGCTCCAATGTAAAGTAGTGAGTGTACAGCTTGTATAACAGTGTAAATTTGCTGTCTCCTCAAAATAACTCAACACACAGCCATTAATGTCTAAACCGCTGGCAACAAAAGTGAGTACACCCCTAAGTGAAAATGTCCAAATTGGGCCCAACTAGCCATTTTCCCTCCCCGGTGTCATGTGACTCGTCAGGTGTGAATGGGGAGCAGGTGTGTTAAATTTGGTGTTATCGCTCTCACTCTCTCATACTGGTCACTGGAAGTTCAACATGGCACCTTATGGCAAAGAACTCTCTGAGGATCTGGAAAAAAGGAATTGCTGCTCTACATAAAGATGGCCTAGGCTATAAGAAGATTGCCAAGACCCTGAAACTGAGCTGCAGCATGGTGGCCAAGACCATACAGCTGTTTAACAGGACAGGTTCCACTCAGAACAGGCCCAGCCATGGTTGACCAAAGAAGTTGAGTGTACGGGCTCAACATCATATCCAGAGGTTGTCTTTGGGAAATAAACATATGAGTGCTGCCAGCATTGCTGCAGAGGTTGAAGGGGTGGGGGGTCAGCCTGTCAGTGTTCAGACCATACACTGCACACTGCATCAAATTGGTCTGCATGGCTGTCATCCCAGAAGGAAGCCTCTTCTAAAGATGATGCACAAGAAAGCCCCCAAACAGTTTGCTGAAAACAAGCAGACTAAAGACATGGATTACTGGAACCATGTCCTGTGGTCTGACGTGACCCAGATAAACTTATTTGGTTCAGATGATGTCAATCGCGTGTGGTGGCAACCAGGTGAGGAGTACAAAGACAATTGTGTCTTACCTACAGTAAAGCATGGTGGTAAGAGTGTCATAGTCTGGGGCTGCATGAGTGCTGCCGGCACTGGGGAGCTACAGCTCATTGAGGGAACCATGAATGCCAACATGTACTGTGACATACTGAAGCAGAGCATGATCCCCTCCCATCAGAGACTGGACCACAGGGCAGTATTCCAACATGATAATGACCCCAAACACACCTCTAAGACGACCACTGCCTTGCTAAAGAAGCTGAGGGTAAAGGTGATGGACTGGCCAAGCATTTCTCCAGACCTAAACCCTATTGAGCATTTGTGGGGCATCCTCAAATGGGAGGTGGAGGAGTGCAAGGTCTCTAACATCCACCAGCTCTGTGATGTCGTCATGAAGGAGTGGAAGAGGACTCCGGTGGCAACCTGTGGAGCTCTTTTGAACTCCATGCCCGAGAGGGTTAAGGCAGTGCTGGAAAATAATGGTGGCCATCCAAAATATTGACACTTTGGGCCCAATTTGGACACTTTGACTTAGGGGTGTACTCACTTTTGTTGCCAGGGGTTTAATGGCTGTGTGTTGAGTTATTTTGAGGGGACAGTAAATTTACACTGTTATACAAGCTGTACACTCACTACTTTACATTGTAGCAAAGTGTCATTTCTTCAGTGTTGTCACATGAAAAGATAGAATAAAATATTTACAAACATGTGAGGGGTGTACTCACTTTTGTGAGATACTGTAAATGCCTTTGTTCAGCATTGTCATTACAAGGTTCTTATGTGTCTTTGGAAAATAATTCAGATTCAGTCATTCAGAATACTTAATGCCTAATCCCAAAGGGAAATTATTAACAATAAACAGAGTTTATAATAAAGTAGTATATGTTTAAAAAAATACAGTGTGTGAGTCTATCCATATATACAGTAGGGATCATACAGGGCACAGTGTTACAATATACTCCTATCAGCTTCCTCAGATCAAACTCCTTTATAATACAAAATTGAGGTGGGACAGCCTAACACTTGACAGCTGTTATCAAATCAGGGGTAGAATAGAGTATAACCCTTGCTGACCAGGTCTTTAATAGAACTTTTTGTTTACAAGTTTAAATTTGTATTTTCTGCTAGAAAATTACTTAGAACCCCAAATATATACCCTGATCCGTGGCACATATATACCCTGATCTGTGGCACATATATAACCTGATCCGTGGCACATATATACCCTGATCTGTGGCACATATATACCCTGATCTGTGGCACATATATAACCTGATCAGTGGCACATATATACCCTGATCTGTGGCACATATATACCCTGATCTGTGGCACATATATACCCTGACCCGTGGCACATATATACCCTGATCCATGGCACGTACTGTATATACCCTGATCCATGGCACGTATATACCCTGATCTGTGGCACATATATACCCTGATCCATGGCACATGTATACCCTGATCCGTGACATGTATATACCCTGATCCGTGGCACATATATACCCTGATCCGTGGCACATATATACTCTGATCCGTGGCATATGTATACCCTGATCCATGGCACATATATACCCTGATCCGTGGCACATATATACCCTGATCCATGGCACATATATACCCTAATCTGTGGCACATGTATACCCTGATCCGTGGCACATGTATACCCTGATGTGGCACATATATACCCTGATCCGTGGCACATATATACCCTGATCCACGGCACATATATACCCTGATCCGTGGCACATATATATACCCTGATCCGTGGCATATATATACCCTGATCCGTGGCACATATATACCCTGATCCGTGGCACATATATACCCTGATCCGTGGCACATATATACACCCTGATCCATGGCACATGTATATATATATATACCCTGATCCGTGGCACATATATACACCCTGATCCGTGGCACATATATACCCTGATCCGTGGCACATATATACCCTGATCCGTGGCACATGATATGGCTGGCCTGGAGATAAGTGACGGGTCTATGAGACCATAGGAATACAAATCGGTTTGCAGCTTCCTATAGAGGGTTACTTCCAAAGCTTGGTTGACCTTTCTAGTAAGAGAAGGTCCACATGATCCGGTAATCGCCCCTGATAACTGTGTGTCTTAAGGATCTGCCATTCATTTTGGTGTGAGAACCTTAAAGATTTTTTTTGCTGCGGATCTTCTTTGCTATTTTTTCTTCATGTGGACTTCCTACACTTTAATATTTTTATTACAATAATTATTTCACCGTTGGATTAATGATTATTTAATTGTTTATATAACATTTTCAACTAGCGCGGCTTTTTGGACATAATGGATTTTGAACTGTGGATAGATCACATTTAGCAGCTGCTGTCACTTTTACACTGAAGTCACTACAGACATTAGTGTTATTTTAAAACTAGTTTTACAAAAACATTGATCAGACAGGGGATAGAGAGATACAAAGTAACATTGTTTATAAACATTGATCAGACAGGAGATAGAGAGATACAAAGTAACATTGTTTACAAACATTGATCTGACGGGAGATAGAGATACAAAGTAACATTGTTTATAAACATTGATCAAACGGGAGATAGAGAGATACAAAGTAACTTTGTTTATAAACATTGATCAGACGGGAGAGAGAGAGAGATACAAAGTAACATTGTTTATAAACATTGATCAGACAGATAGAGAGATACAAAGTAACATTGTTTATAAACATCGATCAGACGGAAGAAGGAGAGCTACAAAGTAGCATTGTTTATAAACATTGATCAGACAGGAGATAGATAAATACAAAGTAACATTGTTTATAAACATTGATCAGACAGGAGATAGTGCCGGTTCACACTTCTGCGTGTGCGGCGATCGCATGTAATATCGGAGCGCACTGCTCCTTCATTACATGCAATCGGATGTGCAGTGCAAATTCAGCCATACACTTTGTATGGCTGAATTCGCACTGCACCCGCACAAAAGTCGCACATGAGGCATTTTTTCAGCCGCATCAGGATCGGGTCGCACAGTGGTTCACACTTGTGCGATCCGATCCTGTGCTATCTGTCAGATCGCACTGCGATATGCGATCAAACTGGGGTGTCGTTAACATCTCATTGACACCCCCAGCGTATAGCATATGGCAGTGTGAACTGCCAGATGTGCGTTTGCGATGCGGGAACAGGCTGCGAATTCGCAGCCTTCCCGCATCGCACAAGTGTGACCCGGCACATAGAGAGATACAAAGTAACATTGTTTATAAACATTGATCAGACAGGAGATAGAGAGATACAAAGTAACATTGTTTATAAACATTGATCAGACAGGAGATAGAGAGATACAAAGTAACATTGTTTATAAACATTGATCAGACAGAGATAGAGAGATACAAAGTAACATTGTTTATAAACATTGATCAGACAGAGATAGAGAGATACAAAGTAACATTGTTTATAAACATTGTACAGAGATAAGATAGAGAAAAATACAAAGTAACATTGTTACTTTTGTATCTACTATGTTTCATTCATCTGCAGATCACAAGGATAAACTTAGATCCGCAGATGCTGTCAGTGAAAGCAACCTGACATGTAAAAAAAAACATTAAATTTGTTCTGTTTAACCCCCCTAAATTATATCTATAATAAGTAAGGGACAAAACCTAGATTTAAAGGGAAACTCCAGTCAAAAATGACATTTTTTCTATTAATAGTATGTTAAATATCTTTATCTTTGATATTATTCATTTTCTGGCTAGCTGCTTGTGCAGCTTAGAAAGTCTTCTCTAAACTGGACAAACGGCTTCTTCCTGTTCTTCACTGACAACGCTCTCACCCTTTATCTGAATTTGATGAACTATCTATTACTTCCTGAAAAGGTTGTCGGTCTTTCTTAGACAGGCATGCCTAGACCTGTCCAGCCCCGCCCCCATTCCTCTCATCCCTCCTATCCTTCACAGAACATGATCTCCTGTCTTCATAGCTTCATTTAGGCCAGCAGGTTCTCCTGAGAGAGAGAAAGAGAGAGAGAAGGGGGGGGGGGGGGAGAAGGGGGAGAGAGAGAGGGGGAGGGGGGTCATGTGACCGGCACAATATATGAAAGAAATAAGGTACAAAGGAACATTTGTGAAAGTTTAGAAGAATACAGAATGATTTATTTTGCTCATTACTCATGTGAATAATACGTTTAAGGGTTCTTTCACACGGGCTGTCCGCTTGTCCGCAAATCATCCCATCCGTTTGCGGATGATTTGCGGACATAATGTGAGTCTATGGCATTGCGGATGTCAGCGGAATACCATCCGCTGACATCCGATTTTCCTCCTGTCAGTACCCTATTTTTGTTCCGTTCAAAAAACGGAAAGGAAGGAAAATCGGATGTCAGCGGTGTCATCCGATGACATCCGCAATCCCCATAGACTTACATTAGGTCCGCATATCATCCGCAAACGGATGGGATGATATGCGGACACACGGAGCGGATGACAGAAATGTCATCCGCTCCGTGGAAAAAAAAAAAAAAGGACCGCAGCGGACCTTTCACACGGACCGCCCGTGTGAAAGAGCCCTTAGGCTCCGTTTCCACTAGTGCGACTTGTCATGTGATTTTGGACATATAAAGTCGCATGACAAGTCACAGCCCATTGATTTCAATGGCACCCGTTCCCATCTACGCGACTTTGAAAAAGTGTCTGCACTACTTTGCTGCAAACTTGATCTAGAGAGTGTAAAGTTGCATCAAAGCTGCACTCAAAGTCACACTCTAAATCACACAACTTAAGAGTCGTGCTAGTGGAAAACACAGCCACTAGGCTTGAGTGTGACTTTGATGCGACTTTAAATGCAGTTTTGATGCAACTTTACACCCTCTGGATCAAAGTCACATCAAAAGTTTCATCAAAGTGGTGCAGGTATCTTTTCAAAGTGGCTAATTTTCAAAGTCGCATAGATGGGAATGGATGCCATTGAAATCAATGGGCTGTGACTTGTCATGCTACTTTGTGTGTCCAAAGTCGCATGACAAGTCACACTAGTGGAAATGGAGCTTTGGTCTACGTTTCCAATATTGCGAGTTGGAGTGCGACTTTGATGCGACTTTGATCCAACTTTACACTCTCTGGATCAAAGTTGCATCAAAGTAGTGCAGGTACCTTTGCAAGGTCGCTGGTTTTCAAAGTTGCATAGATGGGAACGGGTGTCATTGAAATCAATGGATTGTGACTTGTCATGTGACTTTGTGTGTCCAAAGTTGCATGATAAGTCGCACTAGTGGAAACGTAGACTTAGTGTGGTTGCCTGTACAATGATCATTGTAGAGTGTGAGCTGAGACCCCTGAGCACTTCCAACTACACTGACAGTTCCCTCACCCCCCCTCCCCCCGTGTCCAGCTTCCTTCTCCTATGGGAGTCTTCATTCAAAGCCCAGCACAGCTATACTGTATATGTAAACCTCCCCCTGGGCGGGGCGGGAACCTATGATCAGCTCCTCCCATTCTGTATACGCCCACTGGCTGCACAGGAACAGGGCCCCTCCCTGGAAGTGACGTCACTGGCTTTCAGTAACCACGCCCACTTGCTGCTCTTGTACTCAGCAGGAAGAGGGATTGAAGTCATGCGACATCACTGAATACTGCAAAATAAAGGGAGAAAAACTGCGATTTTTTTCTTTCTCACCCATAAGGCTGAACTCCACTCACATTAATGATTGCAGGGGAGAGTTTAAGGTATAAGGCTCCATTCACAGCTGAGCGTATTGTTTTACGGCATTTTTTGGGGGGCTTTTTACAGGCAGGTGTTTGGAGGCAGGCATTGACATCTAATAAAAACGCCTGTAATCTGCCAAAAAAGAAGCTCATGTACTTTTTTTGGAGCTTCAGGCCTTTTGCTTCAGGCGACAAAACGCTCTGAACAGGGGCCATTAAAATGAATGGGATTTTGCTTGTTGGGCATTTTGAGACTTTAGAGATGAGCGATTTACGAGATGAAAAAAACGCTCAGGTGTGAACAGGGCCTAATGGTGGGAATACACGATTAGAATATCGCCCGATCATTCGACCACCGACTTATGAAAAAAAGTGTTCGTCGGTAGAAAACGTTACCAACATACACGGTCCGAATATCGCCCGACCGTTGACCACCGACCATCGAAACAGTGTTCGTCGGTCGAAAACGTTGCCAACATCATCGTGCGTGATGAGGTTCTACAGATTTCAAATGAACGACCTCAACACCAACGTATAGAATATCGTTCATTCGCAAACGAGACGACAGAATTTTTCGTTTTTTTTCAAACTGTATTTTTCGTTCACAATATCTATATCGGACATTGATGGCTGGGCATTAACGAGTAGAATATTGATCGCTCGCTGAACGGAAATTTTCGGTCGATTTTCTTATCGTGTATTCCAGCCATTAGGCTGTACTTGCTCTTTAAGGCAGCTAGCAAAAGGGAAAATATACACAAACCCCTCAAAACTATCAATATCACAAAAATGCAGTGCCTTATAATATTAAAGGTCAAACATGACTTTCAATTATATCGAAAAAGAGGGGGAGGGGAGGCATAAAGACTTTCTGGGTACAGTAACTGTACCCAGAAAGTCCTTATGTCTCCCCTCCCCCTCTTTTTCGATATAGTTGATTTCAGGACATAAGTACTTTTTTATTCAGTACTATTCACTTGACACCCCATCAACTACAGTGCCTTGCGAAAGTATTCGGCCCCGTTGAACTTTGCGACCTTTTGCCACATTTCAGGCTTCAAACATAAAGATATAAAACTGTAATTTTTTGTGAAGAATCAACAACAAGTGGGACACAACCATGAAGTGGAATGAAATTTATTGGATATTTCAAACTTTGCTAACAAATAAACAACTGAAAAATTGGGCGTGCAAAATTATTCAGCCCCCTTATGCCCCGTACACACGTGCAGATTATCTGCAGGCTTTTGTCTGCAGACTTACCTTTTCTATATAGTGCAAGGGCCTGCCGGATTGCATACAAATTGAAAGTGTTTAGGTTTGACCTCATATTATATGGTTTTGGTAAGTCTGCAGACAAAAGTCTGCAGATAATCTGCACGTGTGTATGGGGCACTAAGTTAATACTTTGTAGCGCCACCTTACAGCTGTAAGTCGCTTGGGGTATGTCTCTATCTGTTTTGCACATCGAGAGACTGAAATTTTTGCCCATTCCTCCTTGCAAAACAGCTCGAGCTCAGTGAGGTTGGATGGAGAGTGTTTGTGAACAGCAGTTTTCAGTTCTTTCCACAGATTCTCGATTGGATTCAGGTCTGGACTTTGACTTGGCCATTCTAACACCTGGATATGTTTATTTGAGAACCATTCCATTGTAGATTTTGCTTTATGTTTTGGATCATTGTCTTGTTGGAAGACAAATCTCCGTCCCAGTCTCAGGTCTTTTGCAGACTCCATCAGGTTTTCTTCCAGAATGGTCCTGTATTTGGCTCCATCCATCTTCCCATCAATTTTAACCATCTTCCCTGTCCCTGCTGAAGAAAAGCAGGTCCAAACCATGATGCTGCCACCACCATGTATGACAGTGGGGATGGTGTGTTCAGGGTGATGAGCTGTGTTGCTTTTACGCCAAACATAACGTTTTGCATTGTTGCCAAAAAGTTTGATTTTGGTTTCATCTGACCAGAGCACCTTCTTCCACATGTTTGGTGTCTCCCAGGTGGCTTGTGGCAAACTTTAAACAACACTTTTTATGGATATCTTTAAGAAATGGCTTTCTTCTTGCCACTCTTCCATAAAGGCCAGATTTGTGCAGTATACGACTGATTGTTGTCCTATGGACAGAGTCTCCCACCTCAGCTGTAGATCTCTGCAGTTCATCCAGAGTGATCATGGGCCTCTTGGCTGCATCTCTGATCAGTCTTCTCTTTATATGAGCTGAAAGTTTAGAGGGACGGCCAGGTCTTCGTAGATTTGCAGTGGTCTGATACTCCTTCCATTTCAATATTATCGCTTGCACAGTGCTCCTTGGGATGTTTAAAGCTTGGGAAATCTATTTTTATCCGGCTTTAAACTTCTCCACAACAGTATCTCGGACCTGCCTGGTGTGTTCCTTGTTCTTCATGATGCTCTCTGCGCTTTAAATGGACCTATGAGACTATCACAGTGCAGGTCCATTTATACTGAGACTTGATTACACACAGGTGGATTCTATTTATCATCATTAGTCATTTAGGTCAACATTGGATCATTCAGAGATCCTCACTGAACTTCTGGAGAGAGTTTGCTGCACTGAAAGTAAAGGGGCTGAATAATTTTGCACGCCCAATTTTTCAGTTCTTTATTTGTTAACAAAGTTTGAAATATCCAATAAATTTCGTTCCACTTCATGATTGTGTCCCACTTGTTGTTGATTCTTCACAAAAAAATTACAGTTTTATATCTTTATGTTTGAAGCCTGAAATGTGGCAAAAGGTTGCAAAGTTAAAGGGGGCCGAATACTTTCGCAAGGCGCTTTACATGACTTTCAATTAACCGCTTCCCGACCACCCTCCAGAGTTATACTGCGGCAGGGCGGCCCTCCTACTGGAACTGACGTAGGTATACGTCAGTCGTGCGCCTGCAGCTAGGGGGCGAGCGCGTGCCCCCGACGCCGCGCTCCCGCTCAGCTCAGCGGGGACTCCCATGCATAGGGCAGGCGGCTCCAATTGCTGCCTGATACCCACAATCGCTCCCCACTGAGAGAGAGGAACGGTTAGCTGTTGTAAACACAGCCGACCGTTCTTCTCTCTGGAATGATCACAGAGCTCCTGTGATCCTTCTATATAGGTCTCTGTGATAATTTCACAAGCCCATCCCCCATACAGTTAGAAATACTCCCCTAGGCTCACATTTAACCCCTTGATCACCCACAATGTTAACCCCTTCCCTGCCAGTTTCGTTTTTACAGTAACGGTGCATATTTTTAGCACTGAATACTGTAGTAATGTCACTGGTCCTCCCCAAAAGTGTCAAAAATGTCAGTTAGAGATCCGATCTGTCCGCTGCAATGTTGCAGTCCCGCAAGAAATCGCAGATCACCGCTATTACTAGTAAAAAAAAAAAAAACAATAAAAATGAAGAATGAAATCTTTCCCGTAGTTTGTAGACGTGATAACTTTTGCTCAAACCAATCAAAGTACGCTTATTGCAATTTTTTTTATACCAAAAATATGTAGCAAAAACAAATTGGCCTAAAATGTTAAAGAATTTAGATTTTTAATTTTTTTTTTTTTTTTTTGTAAATGTTATATAACAGAATGAGAAAAATATAGTTTTTTTTTTTTTCAGAATTTTCGCTGTTTTTTTTTGTTTATAGCGCAAACAATAAAAATCGCAGAGGTGATCAATTACCACCATAAGAAAGCCCTATTTGTGGGAAAAAAAGGACATCAATTTTTATTTTTAGGTACAGCGTCGCACAACCGCGCAAGTGCCGAATCGCAAAATATCGCCTGGTCATTAAGGGGGCAAATCCTTTCCGGAGCTGAAGTAGTTAAAAAGCCCTTAAAATATTAAGAAAGTAAGAAAAAAGGAAAAAGCCGTGGTTAAATTTTGCTGCTTCAGCATGATTTTTACCATCCAGAGAGGAATTTTCCTTTTTATTTAAAATAAAAAAAATAATAATAATTGGGTGGAGACAAATTTCTCTGCATTCTCTGATCACCAATCACCGGTGTTACTGACAGATATTATATATTTCTGGCACTCAAACACTTCCCCGCTGTGAGTGTGATACAATGGTATCCAATGACTTTTATTTGGCACTTCCTATAACCTGCCATGGGGAGATGGAGTGCGGGTGTAATGCGGCAGACTGGTGAAGCAGGTCGCACAGTAAATAGGAGAATGAAATTTGTTCTACGCCACCCCCTACGTTCCCTCCTCTGCATCTGCAGACATTACAGCAATCAGGGTAATGGATTATGTGCTACGTCTTCCTCTATAATCCCTGATCTTCCCCTTTAAGGACACTCCCAGCACCGACTGCACAGAGATCACATTCCCAGCAACAGGAGAGGAGAGACAGAGAGAGCTGGAGAGGACGGACTGACTGTACACAGGTACCACCTCTATCATATCTGTACTCTATACATTACATACAGTATAGACAGATGCTCTATATACATTACATATAGAGAGACTCTGTATATACATTATATATAGACAGACACTGTATATACATTACATATAGACAGACATTGTATATACATTACATATAGACAGACTCTGTATATACATTACATATAGACAGACATTGTATATACGTTACATATAGACAGACTCTGTATATACATTACATATAGACAGACTCTGTATATACATTACATATAGACAGACATTGTATATACATTACATATAGACAGACATTGTATATACATTATATATAGACAGACGATGTATATACATTATATATAGACAGACTCTGTATATACATTACATATAGACAGACATTGTATATACATTATATATAGACAGACGCTGTATATACATTACATATAGACAGACGCTGTATATACATTACATATAGACAGACGCTGTATATACATTACATATAGACAGACACTGTATATACATTACATATAGACAGACATTGTATATACATTACATATAGACAGACTCTCTATATACATTACATATAGACACAGTATATACATTACATATAGACAGACTCTCTATATACATTACATATAGACAGACATTGTATATACATTACATATAGACAGACATTGTATATACATTACATATAGACAGACTCTCTATATACATTACATATAGACAGACTCTGTATATACATTACATATAGACAGACGCTGTATATACATTACATATAGACAGACTCTGTATATACATTATATATAGACAGACATTGTATATACATTACAAATAGACAGACTCTGTATATACATTACATATAGACACTGTATATACATTACATATAGACAGACTCTCTATATACATTACATATAGACAGACATTGTATATACATTACATATAGACAGACTCTGTATATACATTACATATAGACAGACATTGTATATACATTACATATAGACAGACACTGTATATACATTACATATAGACAGACGCTGTATATACATTACATATAGACAGACATTGTATATACATTATATATAGACAGACATTGTATATACATTACATATAGACAGACATTGTATATACATTACATATAGACAGACTCTGTATATACATTACATATAGACAGACATTGTATATACATTACATATAGACAGACACTGCATATACATTACATATAGACAGACACTGTATATACATTACATACAGACAGACATTGTATATACATTACATATAGACACAGTATATACATTACATATAGACAGACATTGTATATACATTACATATAGACACAGTATATACATTATATATAGACAGGTGCTGTAAATACATTACATATAGACAGACATTGTATATACATTACATATAGACAGACTCTGTATATACATTACATATAGACATACATTGTATATACATTACATATAGACAGACATTGTATATACATTACATATAGACAGACACTGTATATACATTACATATAGACAGACATTGTATATACATTACATATAGACACAGTATATACATTACATATAGACAGACTCTGTATATACAATGAACTGACTAAGCAGCCGAAGAACCACCAGGGAGGTGGGACTTTTAAGGTGGATGGTTATGGCACAGACAGACAAACAAAAGATAAGTTTAAAAATCCATTTTATTACATAGTACATTAAAAAAGGACATATCCAGTAAATGGTCAACGAGAAAATTGATCCATAAAGAGGTAGATACAATTCATACAGACACTGTGATGTAGCGAACCAAGGAGGTATATGGGGTCACCGGGGTCCTACATGTTTCGCCATTTCAATGGCTTCGTCAGGGACCAAATGGCTTGTGACCTCTCACAATAGTTCTAGGCATTAACAAACAGAATGTGTTAAAAACATTCAATTTTGCGTATATAAACGCACATATCACAGATCAATACATTGTTTCAATGATTAAGACATGTACAAATAAAGTCATTCAAAACTTACCAACACATAAATATCAGAAACGATACAGCTGTGAACTGCATTATTGGTCATGCGTGCGAAACGGTACTAGACCATCCCCGGGTCCTGGACGGACGCAGGGTAATGAGTGCCCACACGGGCCAAGCCAATACTGGACCGGGCCAGGACAGAATGGCTGGCTATTGTGTCAGATACAGCAGTGGTAGATGGAGAGTCCCAGCCTCTGAAAAAGGAGGAGGACAGATCGCAACCAAATTAGAATTGCACTTGATTAGGGATAACAATACTTCTACTGAGCTATTAAATAGCCGTGTGTGTGGCCAAAGAAAGGAGTAAAGCGAAGCGACCGATCAAAATCGGTCGCAAGGGGAAACCTCTTCAGAAATAAAGTACGTGTTGGGGTGATTCCAGAGAAGAGGAAAGATGTGAATAGTACCAACAAGGTTGATAAAAGGAGGGGCCATGAGGTGTAAGGAAAGAGCGTAAGAACCAGAAGTGTGAAACAGATGAACCAGGCAGATATAGGAATAGTGTCCGATATAAGTGAAGTGAAAACGGAGGTCCCAAACATTGCTACAATAGCCAGTATAAACTGGATGAAGCAGAGCAAGAAACCGGAGGTGAACTAGACATCAAATTAAAAGTAAAGAGGAAGCCCATAGAGAAAGGTGAGTAATAGGGCACATACCGCCAAAGTAATAGACCAGAGATAGTCCCGCCAAACGGAGCTACTTACCAAAAGCAAGAGAAGTTTCCAATGCGTTCCGCGCGCTGCAGCGTCAGGTAGTCGTGACCTGATTATGCTGCGCCGCAGTCGGTCCTTAAATGGTCCGGTCCCGCCGGAAGTGACGCGGCCATGACCGGCCTCTGTATGTCACTTCCGGCGCGGGTGCCATCTAGTGACCGAACACAGGCGAGTCACGCAAAAGCGTGAGAAACGCCCCGTTCGGTCCAAACATCCGCCCCTAAGGAGGGCGGACGCGGGAGCCTTAGGGGGAGGAGTGGGAAACCCCGCTAAACCACCCCCCACCCCCGGCTTGGCGCCCGAGCATTGGCCAAAGGGCACGCACAGGTACCAGTAATCCGTATAAGCACGCTAGAGCCAAAACACAGAAGACAGTTTCACATCAAATAAATAACAATTACCAAGATTGTTAATTTAAGCACCATAGACACAGCCCAGAAAGGGGTTGCGTCAGGGTGCCGAATGCACAAACAAATATCAATGGTTACCTAATGCAAAATTGCATAGGGGAAACAAATGAGAATTTGTTGAAAAGTAAGGAAAGGAAAAAAAAAAAGGAGAAGAGGAATGAGAAAAGGGGGAATAAAGGGGATGTGGGCAGGGAGGGAAATGAAAACGCAATACAATTTTCCGTGTTGGAAGTAATAAAACGCAATCCACGGGGCGGCAACTTTGATAATAACATACTTAAAAATGAGGTCAAGTGGATTTATAGGCTTCAGGCTACTAAATCCCCTGGCTAAAATACCGCCATATCATATAAACCTTTCCTGCAATAATATGTGCGCAGTAACGCTTCCCTATGCTTTCTTGGTCCTCCGGTTTCTCTTTTTTCATTTCCCTCCCTGCCCACATCCCCTTTATTCCCCCTTTTCTCATTCCTCTTCTCCTTTTCTTTTTCCTTTCCTTACTTTTCAACGAATTCTCATTCGTTTCCCCTATGCAATTTTGCATTAGGTAACCATTGATATTTGTTTGTGCATTCGGCACCCTGACACAACCCCTTTCTGGGCTGTGTCTATGGTGCTTAAATTAACAATCTTGGTAATTGTTATTTATTTGATGTGAAACTGTCTTCTGTGTTTTGGCTGTAGCGTGCTTATACGGATTACTGGTACCTGTGCGTGCCCCTTGGCCTTTGGCCAATGCTCGGGCGCCAAGCCGGGGGTGGGGGGTGGTTTAGCGGGGTTTCCCACTCCTCCCCCTAAGGCTCCCGCGTCCGCCCTCCTTAGGGGCGGATGTTTGGACCGAACGGGGCGTTTCTCACGCTTTTGCGTGACTCGCCTGTGTTCGGTCACTAGATGGCGCCCGCGCCGGAAGTGACATACAGAGGCCGGTCATGGCCGCGTCACTTCCGGCGGGACCGGACCATTTAAGGACCGACTGCGGCGCAGCATAATCAGGTCACGACTACCTGACGCTGCAGCGCGCGGAACGCATTGGAAACTTCTCTTGCTTTTGGTAAGTAGCTCCGTTTGGCGGGACTATCTCTGGTCTATTACTTTGGCGGTATGTGCCCTATTACTCACCTTTCTCTATGGGCTTCCTCTTTACTTTTAATTTGATGTCTAGTTCACCTCCGGTTTCTTGCTCTGCTTCATCCAGTTTATACTGGCTATTGTAGCAATGTTTGGGACCTCCGTTTTCACTTCACTTATATCGGACACTATTCCTATATCTGCCTGGTTCATCTGTTTCACACTTCTGGTTCTTACGCTCTTTCCTTACACCTCATGGCCCCTCCTTTTATCAACCTTGTTGGTACTATTCACATCTTTCCTCTTCTCTGGAATCACCCTTTCCCAGTCACCCCAACACGTACTTTATTTCTGAAGAGGTTTCCCCTTGCGACCGATTTTGATCGGTCGCTTCGCTTTACTCCTTTCTTTGGCCACACACACGGCTATTTAATAGCTCAGTAGAAGTATTGTTATCCCTAATCAAGTGCAATTCTAATTTGGTTGCGATCTGTCCTCCTCCTTTTTCAGAGGCTGGGACTCTCCATCTACCACTGCTGTATCTGACACAATAGCCAGCCATTCTGTCCTGGCCCGGTCCAGTATTGGCTTGGCCCGTGTGGGCACTCATTACCCTGCGTCCGTCCAGGACCCGGGGATGGTCTAGTACCGTTTCGCACGCATGACCAATAATGCAGTTCACAGCTGTATCGTTTCTGATATTTATGTGTTGGTAAGTTTTGAATGACTTTATTTGTACATGTCTTAATCATTGAAACAATGTATTGATCTGTGATATGTGCGTTTATATACGCAAAATTGAATGTTTTTAACACATTCTGTTTGTTAATGCCTAGAACTATTGTGAGAGGTCACAAGCCATTTGGTCCCTGACGAAGCCATTGAAATGGCGAAACATGTAGGACCCCGGTGACCCCATATACCTCCTTGGTTCGCTACATCACAGTGTCTGTATGAATTGTATCTACCTCTTTATGGATCAATTTTCTCGTTGACCATTTACTGGATATGTCCTTTTTTAATGTACTATGTAATAAAATGGATTTTTAAACTTATCTTTTGTTTGTCTGTCTGTGCCATAACCATCCACCTTAAAAGTCCCACCTCCCTGGTGGTTCTTCGGCTGCTTAGTCAGTTCATTGAACACCCTTTTCTGTTTTACTAATAATTTGGGGATGTGGTGGTACTGGTTGGCAATAGGTGCACCCTTGTCAGTCATCCAACCTCGCTTTCTCTGTAAAGACTCTGTATATACATTACATATAGACAGGCGCTGTATATACATTACATATAGACAGACACTGTATATACATTACATATAGACAGGCGCTGTATATACATTACATATAGACAGACATTGTATATACATTACATATAGACAGACTCTGTATATACATTACATATAGACAGGCGCTGTATATACATTACATATAGACACGGTATATACATTACATATAGATAGACATTGTATATACATTACATATAGACAGACTCTGTATATACATTACATATAGACAGACTCTGTATATACATTACATATAGACAGACTCTATATATACATTACATATAGACAGACACTGTATATACATTACATATAGACAGGCGCTGTATATACATTACATATAGACAGACACTGTATATACATTACATATAGACAGACTCTGTATATACATTACATATAGACAGACTCTGTATATACATTACATATAGACAGACATTGTATATACATTACATATAGACAGACATTGTATATACATTACATATAGACAGGCGCTGTATATACAAACCCGATTCCAAAAAAGTTGGGACACTGTACAAATTGTGAGTAAAAAAGGAATGGACTAATTTACAAATCTCATAAACTTATATTTTATTCACAATATAATATAGATAACATATCAAATGTTGAAAGTGAGACATTTTGAAATGTCATGCCAAATATTGGCTCATTTTGGATTTCATGAGTTGGGACAGATAGCAATAAGAGGCTGGAAAAGGTAAATGTACATATAAGGAACATCTGGAGGACCAATTTGAATCATATTAGGTCAATTGGCAACATGATTGGGTATAAAAAGAGCCTCTCAGAGTGGCAGTGTCCCTCAGAAGTCAGGATGGGCAGAGGATCACCAATTCCCCCAATGCTGCGGTGAAAAATAGTGGAGCAATATCAGAAAGGAGTTTCTCAGAGAAAAATTGCAAAGAGTTTGGAGTTATCATCATCTACAGTGCATAATATCATCCAAAGATTCAGAGAATCTGGAACAATCTCTGTGCGTAAGGGTCAAGGCCAGAAAACCATACTGGATGGCGGTGATCTTCAGGCCCTTAGACAGCACTGCATCACATACAGGAATGTTATTGTAATGGAAATCACAACATGGGCTCAGGAATACTTCCAGAAAACATTGTTGGTGAACACAATCCACCGTGCCATTCGCCTTTGCCGGCTAAAACTGTATAGGCCAAAAAAGAAGCCAAATCTAAACATGATCCAGAAGCGCAGGCGTCTTCTCTGGGCCAAGGCTCATTTAAAATGGTCTGTAGCAAAGTGGAAAACTGTTCTGTGGTCAGACGAATCAAAATTTGAAGTTCTTTTTGGAAAACTGGGATGCCATGTCATCCGGACTAAAGAGGACAAGGACAACCCAAGTTGTTCTCAGCGCTCAGTTCAGAAGTCTGCATCTCTGATGGTATGGGGTTGCATGCGTGCGTGTGGCATGGGCAGCTTACACATCTGGAAAGGCACCATCAATGCTGAAAGGTATATCCAAGTTCTAGAACAACATATGCTCCCATCCAGACGTCGTCTCTTTCAGGGAAGACCTTGCATTTTCCAACATGACAATGCCAGACCACATACTGCATCAATTACAACATCATGGCTGCGTAGAAGAAGGATCCGGGTACTGAAATGGCCAGCCTGCAGTCCAGATCTTTCACCCATAGAAAACATTTGGCGCATCATAAAGAGGAAGATGTGACAAAGAAGACCTAAGACAGTTGAGCAACTAGAAGCCTGTATTAGACAAGAATGGGACAAAATTCCTATTCCTAAACTTGGGCACCTTGTCTCCTCAGTCCCCAGACGTTTGCAGACTGTTATAAAAAGAAGAGGGGATGCCACACAGTGGTAAACATCACCTTGTCCCAACTTTTTTGAGATGTGTTGATGCCATGAAATTTAAAATCAACTTATTTTTCCATTAAAATGATACATTTTCTCAGTTTAAACATTTGATATGTCATCTATGTTGTATTCTGAATAAAATATTGAAATTTGAAACTTCCACATCATTGCATTCGGTTTTTATTCACAATTTGTACAGTGTCCCAACCTTTTTGGAATCGGGTTTGTATATTACATATAGACAGACTCTATATATACATTACATATAGACAGACATTGTATATACATTACATATAGACAGACATTGTATATACATTACATATAGACAGACTCTATATATACATTACATATAGACAGACATTGTATATACATTACATATAGACAGACACTGTATATACATTACATATAGACAGACTCTGTATATACATTACGTATAGACAGACATTGTATATACATTACATATAGACAGACGCTGTATATACATTACATATAGACAGACTCTGTATATACATTACATATAGACACGGTATATACATTACATATAGACAGACTCTGTATATACATTACGTATAGACAGACATTGTATATACATTACATATAGACAGACGCTGTATATACATTACATATAGACAGACATTGTATATACATTACATATAGACAGACGCTGTATATACATTACATATAGACAGACATTGTATATACATTACATATAGACAGACTCTGTATATACATTACATATAGACAGACACTGTATATACATTACATATAGACAGATGCTGTATATACATTACATATAGACAGACACTGTATATACATTACATATAGACAGACATTGTATATACATTACATATAGACAGACATTGTATACACATTACATATAGACAGACATTATATATATATGCAAACAATCCTCCATAAGGCTCCGTTCACATCTAGGCGTTTTGGGGCATTTTTGGGGCGTTTTTCTGCTCTAGGATCAGCTCTCAAAACGCCCAACAAGACAAATCCTATTCATTTCAATGGCCCCTGTTCACATCTGAGCGTTTTGACGCTGTATACAAAATGCCCAACGCTCAAAAAAGTACATGAGCTTCTTTTTGGGCAGATTACAGGCGTTTTCCATTGATCTCTATTCAATCTAAAAACGCCTGCACAAAAATCGCGGTAAAAATCGCGGTAAAATCGCGGTAAAAAACGCCGCAAAAATCGCGGTAAAATCGCGGTAAAAAAACGCGCGAAAAACGCTACGCTCAGGTGTGAATGTAGCCTTATGACAACTTGAAAGAAGTTTGTTTTAAATCTTTGCAAATTTATTAAAAATAAAAAACAAACAAACATCCCATGTACATAAGTATCACACCCTTTGCCATGACACTCAATATTCAGCTCAGGTGCATCCTGTTTCCACTGATCATCCTTTCAAAGTTTCTACAACTTGATTGGAGTCCGCCTGTGGTAAATTCAGTTGATTGGACATGATTTGGAAAGGCACACACCTGTCTATATAAGGTCCCACAGTTAACGATGCATGTCAGAGCACAAACCAAGCCATGGAGTCCAAGGAATTGTCTGTAGACCTCCATGACAGGACTTTATAGAGACATTGATCTGGGGAGGGGTACAGAAAAATATCTTCAGCATTGAAGGTCCCAATGAGCACAGTGGCCTCCATCATCCATAAATGGAAGACGTTTGGATCCACCAGGACTCTCCCTAGTGCAGGCCACCCGGCCAAACTGAGCGATCGGGGGAGAAGGGCCTTAGTCAGGGAGGTGACCAAGAACCCCATGGTCACTCTGACAGAGCTCCAGCCGTTTCTCTGTGGAGAGAGGAGAACCTTCCAGAAGAACAATCATCACTGCAGCCCTCCACCAATCAGGCCTGTATGGTAGAGTGGCCAGACGGAAGCCACTCTTCAGTGAAAGGCACATGGCAGCCTGCCTGGAGTTTGCCAAAAGGCACCTGAAGGACTCTCAGACCACGAGAAACAAAATTCTCTGGTCTGATGAAACAAAGATTGAACTCTTTTGCCTGAATGCCAAGCGTCATGTCTGGAAGAAACCAGGCACCGCTCATCACCTGGCCAATACCATCCCTACATTGTGGTGGCAGCATCATGCTGTGGGGATGTTTTTCAGCGGCAGGAACTGGGAGACTAGTCAGGATTGAGGGAAAGATGAATGCAGCAATGTACAGAGACATCCTTGAGGAAAACCTGCTCCAGAGCGCTCTGGACCTCAGACTGGGGCGAACGTTCATCTTCCAACAGGACAACGACCCTAAGCACACAGCCAAGATAACAAAGGAGTGGATACGGGACAACTCTGTGAATGTCCTTGAGTGGCCCAGCCAAAGCCCTGACTTGAACCCAAGTGAACATCTCTGGAGAGATCTGAAAATGGCTGTGCACCGACACTCCCCATCCAACCTGATGGAGCTTGAGAGGTCCTGCAAAGAAGAATGGGAGAAACTGCCCAAAAATAAATATGCCAAGCTTGTAGCATCATACTCAAAAAGACTTGAGGCTGTAATTGGTGCCAAAGGTGCTTCACCAAAGTATTGAGCAAAAGCTGTGATGCTTATGTACATGGGATTTTTTTTCCTGTTTTGTATTCTTAATAAATTTGCAAAGATTTCAAATAAACTTATTTCACGTTGTCATTATGGGGGATTGTTTGTAGAATTTTGAGGAAAATAATGAATTTAATCCATTTTGGAATAAAGCTGTAACATAACACAATGTGGAAAAGGTGAAGCGCTGTGAATACTTTCCGGATGCACTGTAATATGTATATATTGTATAGAGTATACATACTGTACATATGGTATGTATGGGTGAAGGTGGTGAACATATAATACAATATACAAGTGTCTACTATACAGTCACTACAATAATAAAGCAATTTGCTTCCAGCACATCTCACCGCTGGATCTCACAAACCTATTAACCACTTGCCGACTGCCTAACAACGATTTATGTCGGCAGTCAGCCCCTCACAGGCAACGCAACGTAGGTCTACGTCGCTAGCCTGTGAGGCTCTGGGGAGCGAGCGCGCGCCCCCGCTCACGGACCCCCCGCGCGCCTGTGCCCGGCAGACCCGATGTCCGCCGGGCACTCACGATCGTCCGTTAGAGCGGGAGAAAGGCAGGCGGCTAATGTAAACAAAGCCGCCTGTCATTCTTCCCTGTGTAAGAATGGAGATCACACGGTTCTACTATGTAGGACCGTTGATCTCTGTTCTTACACCAGTAGCCACATCCAATCACAGTAAGAATCACGCCCCTAGGGACACACTTAACCCCTCCCTCTCAAATAAAGTTAAATCTTTCCCTGCCAGTATCATTTTTACAGTAACATATGTATAGCACTGATTACTGCAGTAATGTCACTGGTAACCCCAAAAGTGTCAAAAATGTCAGTCAAGGGTCCGATCTGTCCGCCGCAATGTCGCAGTCCCGCAAAAAAAAATTGCAGATCGCCGCCATTACTCATTAAAAAAAAGAAAAGACAAAATCTTTCCCTTAGTTAGTAAACGCAATAACTTTTGCGCAAACCAATCAAAATGCGCTTTTCGCGATTTTTTTTTACCAAACATATGTAGCATAAAACAAATTGGCCTAAAATGTTAAAAAATTTAGATTTTTACATTTTTTGGGGGGGGAATTTCATATAAAAAAAAATGTGAAAATATTGTTTATTGTTATTTTTGCAAAATTGACGCTCTTTTTTTATTTATAGCGCATGATCAAAAAATCGCACAGGTGATCAAATACCACCAAAAGAAAGCTCTGTTTGTGGGAAAAAAAGGACATCAAATTCATTTGGGTACAGCGTCACACGACCGCGCAATTGTCCGTTAAAGTCACGCAGTGCCGAATCGCAAAATAGGCCCTGGTCAGGAAGGGGGTAAAATCTTCCGGGGCTTAAGTGGTTAAAGACCTCCAGCCAACAATTACAAGATAAAATAAATAGCTATTTCAACAATGTCATGTACTGTATACCTTTGTTCCTTATAAATGTTACTTTATTTGTTTCATGTAAGACAACATTTATTTTCTCAATAAATAGTATGTAATAAAAAAAAAAAAAAAATAATAATTTGAAAATTAAAAAAGTTAAATAAAACAAAATAAAATAAAATAAGAAACCCAGGTTTTTCTGCAATATTCACATTCAGTCCATAGATTTCCCCTGCAGTTCTTTTTTCTGATGACCTTTATTATTTTCCTCCCTTATTCTGAGCCCCAGGTCATCCCAAACCCTCCCCCAGCCTGTGACTGGACAGTGAAAGGAGAAGCAGCACAGTGATGATTACAATGGAGCAATTTATCAAAGGTGACTTCAGTAAATTGTTTCCTCTAAAGCCCCTAAGGCTACGTTCACATCTTGGTGTTGCTATTTACAGGCCTTTTTTAGGCGTTTTTATTCACGTTTTTACAGGTGTTTTTGTGCAGACGTTTTTAGGTTGACAAGTGACCAATGGAAAATAATAAAAACGCCTGTAATCTGCCCAAAAAGAAGCTTGTGTACTTTTTTGAGCATTGGGCGTTTTGCTTAAAACATCAAAACACTCAGATGTGAACAGGGGCCTTTGAAATGAATAGGATTTGTCTTCTTGGAGCATAAAAACGCCCCAAAATGGCCCAAAATCTTCCCAGGTATAGTTTGTAAATTTCACCATGGTGTAGTTTGTTAGGTTGAGCATGGTGTAGTTTGTAGAGTCCTCCACAGTGTAGTCTGTAAAGTCCTGTGTGGTGTAGTTTGTAAAGTCTTACATGGTGCAGTTTGAAAAGTTCTCCATGGTGTAGTCCGTAAAGTTCTGAATGGTGTAGTTTGTAAAGTTCTCCATGATGCACTGTGTAAAGTTCTCCATGATGCACCGTGTAAAGTTATCCATGGTGCAGTGTGTAAAGTCCTCCATGGTGCAGTGTGTAAAGTCCTCCATGGTGCAGTGTGTAAAGTCATCCATGGTGCAGTGTGTAAAGTCATCCATGGTGCACTGTGTAAAGTCATCCATGGTGCAGTGTGTAAAGTTCTCCATGATTCTGTGTGTAAAGTCCTCCATGATGCAGTGTGTAAAGTCCTCCATGGTGCAATGTGTAAAGTCCTCCATGGTGCAGTGCGTAAAGTCCTGCATGGTTCAGTGTGTAAAGTCCTGCATGGTGTAGTATGTAAATGCTTACATGGTGTAGTTTGTAAAGTCCTCCATGGTGTAGTTTGTAAAGTCCTCCATGGTGTAGTTTGTAAAGTTCTCCATGGTGTAGTTTGTAAAGTTCTCCATGGTGTAGTTTGTAAAGTCCTCCATGGTGTAGTTTGTAAAGTTCTCCATGGTGTAGTTTGTAAAGTCCTCCATGGTGTAGTTTGTAAAGTCCTCCATGGTGTAGTTTGTAAAGTCCTCCATGGTGTAGTTTGTAAAGTTCTCCATGGTGTAGTTTGTAAAGTTCTCCATGGTGTAGTTTGTAAAGTCTTACATGATGTGGTTTGTAAAGTTCTCCATGGTGTAGTTTGTAAAGTCCTCCATGGTGTAGTTTGTAAAGTTCTCCATGGTGTAGTTTGTAAAGTCCTCCATGGTGTAGTTTGTAAAGTCCTCCATGGTGTAGTTTGTAAAGTTCTCCATGGTGTAGTTTGTAAAGTTCTCCATGGTGTAGTTTGTAAAGTCCTCCATGGTGTAGTTTGTAAAGTCCTCCATGGTGTAGTTTGTAAAGTCCTCCATGGTGTAGTTTGTAAAGTTCTCCATGGTGTAGTTTGTAAAGTTCTCCATGGTGTAGTTTGTAAAGTCTTACATGATGTGCTTTGTAAAGTCCTCCATGGTGTAGTTTGTAAAGTCCTCCATGGTGTAGTTTGTAAAGTCCTCCATGGTGTAGTTTGTAAAGTCCTCCATGGTGTAGTTTGTAAAGTTCTCCATGGTGTAGTTTGTAAAGTCTTACATGATGTGGTTTGTAAAGTTCTCCATGGTGTAGTTTGTAAAGTCCTCCATGGTGTAGTTTGTAAAGTTCTCCATGGTGTAGTTTGAAAAGTCCCCCATGGTGTAGTTTGTAAAGTCCTCCATGGTGTAGTTTGTAAAGTTCTCCATGGTGTAGTTTGTAAAGTTCTCCATGGTGTAGTTTGTAAAGTTCTCCATGGTGTAGTTTGTAAAGTCTTACATGGTGTAGTTTGTAAAGTTCTCCATGGTGTAGTTTGTAAAGTCCTCCATGGTGTAGTTTGTAAAGTTCTCCATGTAGTTTGTAAAGTCCTCAATGTTGTAGTTTGTAAAGTCCTCCATGGTGTAGTTTGTAAAGTTCTCCATGGTGTAGTTTGTAAAGTTCTCCATGGTGTAGTTTGTAAAGTCCTCCATGGTGTAGTTTGTAAAGTTCTCCATGGTGTAGTTTGTAAAGTCCTCCATGGTGTAGTTTGTAAAGTCCTCCATGGTGTAGTTTGTAAAGTTCTCCATGGTGTAGTTTGTAAAGTCTTACATGATGTGGTTTGTAAAGTTCTCCATGGTGTAGTTTGTAAAGTCCTCCATGGTGCAGTTTGTAAAGTTCTCCATGGTGTAGTTTGTAAAGTCCTCCATGGTGTAGTTTGTAAAGTTCTCCATGGTGTAGTTTGTAAAGTTCTCCATGGTGTAGTTTGTAAAGTTCTCCATGGTGTAGTTTTTAAAGTCCTCCGTGGTGTAGTTTGTAAAGTTCTCCATGGTGTAGTTTGTAAAGTCCTCCATGGTGTAGTTTGTAAAGTTCTCCATGGTGTAGTTTGTAAAGTCCTCCATGGTGTAGTTTGTAAAGTCCTCCATGGTGTAGTTTGTAAAGTTCTCCATGGTGTAGTTTGTAAAGTCTTACATGATGTGGTTTGTAAAGTTCTCCATGGTGTAGTTTGTAAAGTCCTCCATGGTGTAGTTTGTAAAGTTCTCCATGGTGTAGTTTGTAAAGTCCTCCATGGTGTAGTTTGTAAAGTCCTCCATGGTGTAGTTTGTAAAGTTCTCCATGGTGTAGTTTGTAAAGTTCTCCATGGTGTAGTTTGTAAAGTCTTACATGATGTGGTTTGTAAAGTTCTCCATGGTGTAGTTTGTAAAGTCCTCCATGGTGTAGTTTTTAAAGTTCTCCATGGTGTGGTTTGTAAAGTCCTCCATGGTGTAGTTTGTAAAGTCCTCCATGGTGTAGTTAGTAAAGTTCCCCATGGTGTAGTTTGTAAAGATCTCCATGGTGTAGTTTGTAAAGTCCTCCATGGTGTAGTTTGTAAAGTTCTCCATGGTGTAGTTTGTAAAGTCCTCCATGGTGTAGTTTGTAAAGTCCTCCATGTTGTAGTTTGTAAAGTCCTCCATGGTGTAGTTTGTAAAGTCCTCCATGGTGTAGTTTGTAAAGTCCTCCATGGTGTAGTTTGTAAAGTTCTCCATGGTGTAGTTTGTAAAGTCCTCCATGGTGTAGTTTTTAAAGTCCTCCATGGTGTAGTTTGCAAAGTCATCCATGGTGTAGTTTGTAAAGTTCTCCATGGTGTAGTTTGTAAAGTCTTACATGGTGTAGTTTGTAAAGTTCTCCATGGTGTAGTTTGTAAAGTCCTCCATGGTGTAGTTTGTAAAGTTCTCCATGTAGTTTGTAAAGTCCTCAATGTTGTAGTTTGTAAAGTCCTCCATGGTGTAGTTTGTAAAGTTCTCCATGGTGTAGTTTGTAAAGTTCTCCATGGTGTAGTTTGTAAAGTCCTCCATGGTGTAGTTTGTAAAGTTCTCCATGGTGTAGTTTGTAAAGTCCTCCATGGTGTAGTTTGTAAAGTCCTCCATGGTGTAGTTTGTAAAGTTCTCCATGGTGTAGTTTGTAAAGTCTTACATGATGTGGTTTGTAAAGTTCTCCATGGTGTAGTTTGTAAAGTCCTCCATGGTGCAGTTTGTAAAGTTCTCCATGGTGTAGTTTGTAAAGTCCTCCATGGTGTAGTTTGTAAAGTTCTCCATGGTGTAGTTTGTAAAGTTCTCCATGGTGTAGTTTGTAAAGTTCTCCATGGTGTAGTTTTTAAAGTCCTCCATGGTGTAGTTTGTAAAGTTCTCCATGGTGTAGTTTGTAAAGTCCTCCATGGTGTAGTTTGTAAAGTTCTCCATGTTGTAGTTTGTAAAGTCCTCCATGGTGTAGTTTGTAAAGTCCTCCATGGTGTAGTTTGTAAAGTTCTCCATGGTGTAGTTTGTAAAGTCTTACATGATGTGGTTTGTAAAGTTCTCCATGGTGTAGTTTGTAAAGTCCTCCATGGTGTAGTTTGTAAAGTTCTCCATGGTGTAGTTTGTAAAGTCCTCCATGGTGTAGTTTGTAAAGTCCTCCATGGTGTAGTTTGTAAAGTTCTCCATGGTGTAGTTTGTAAAGTTCTCCATGGTGTAGTTTGTAAAGTCTTACATGATGTGGTTTGTAAAGTTCTCCATGGTGTAGTTTGTAAAGTCCTCCATGGTGTAGTTTTTAAAGTTCTCCATGGTGTAGTCTGTAAAGTCCTCCATGGTGTAGTTTGTAAAGTCCTCCATGGTGTAGTTAGTAAAGTTCCCCATGGTGTAGTTTGTAAAGATCTCCATGGTGTAGTTTGTAAAGTCCTCCATGGTGTAGTTTGTAAAGTTCTCCATGGTGTAGTTTGTAAAGTCCTCCATGGTGTAATTTGTAAAGTCCTCCATGGTGTAGTTTGTAAAGTTCTCCATGGTGTAGTTTGTAAAGTTCTCCATGGTGTAGTTTGTAAAGTCCTCCATGGTGTAGTTTGTAAAGTCCTCCATGGTGTAGTTTGTAAAGTCCTCCATGGTGTAGTTTGTAAAGTCCTCCATGGTGTAGTTTGTAAAGTCCTCCATGGTGTAGTTTGTAAAGTCCTCCATGGTGTAGTTTGTAAAGTTCTCCATGGTGTAGTTTGTAAAGTCCTCCATGGTGTAGTTTTTAAAGTCCTCCATGGTGTAGTTTGCAAAGTCATCCATGGTGTAGTTTGTAAAGTTCTCCATGGTGTAGTTTGTAAAGTCCTCCATGGTGTAGTTTGTAAAGTCCTCCATGGTGTAGTTTGTAAAGTCCTCCATGGTGTAGTTTGTAAAGTTCTCCATGGTGTAGTTTGTAAAGTTCTCCATGGTGTAGTTTGTAAAGTCCTCCATGGTGTAGTTTGTAAAGTTCTCCATGGTGTAGTTTGTAAAGTCCTCCATGGTGTAGTTTGTAAAGTTCTCCATGGTGTAGTTTGTAAAGTCCTCCATGGTGTAGTTTGTAAAGTCCTCCATGGTGTAGTTATTAAAGTTCTCCATGGTGTAGTTTGTAAAGTCCTCCATGGTGTAGTTTGTAAAGTCCTCCATGGTGTAATTTGTAAAGTCCTCCATGGTGTAGTTTGTAAAGTTCTCCATGGTGTAGTTTGTAAAGTCCTCCATGGTGTAGTTTGTAAAGTCCTCCATGGTGTAGTTTGTAAAGTCCTCCATGGTGTAGTTTGTAAAGTTCTCCATGGTGTAGTTTGTAAAGTCCTCCATGGTGTAGTTTGTAAAGTCCTCCGTGGTGTAGTTTGTAAAGTCATCCATGGTATAGTTTGTAAAGTTCTCCATGGTGTAGTTTGTAAAGTTCTCCATGGTGTAGTTTGTAAAGTCCTCCATGGTGTAGTTTGTAAAGTCCTCCATGGTGTAGTTTGTAAAGTCCTCCATGGTGTAGTTTGTAAAGTTCTCCATGGTGTAGTTTGTAAAGTTCTCCATGGTGTAGTTTGTAAAGTCCTCCATGGTGTAGTTTGTAAAGTTCTCCATGGTGTAGTTTGTAAAGTTCTCCATGGTGTAGTTTGTAAAGTCCTCCATGGTGTAGTTTGTAAAGTTCTCCATGGTGTAGTTTGTAAAGTCCTCCATGGTGTAGTTTGTAAAGTCCTCCATGGTGTAGTTTGTAAAGTCCTCCATGGTGTAGTTTGTAAAGTCCTCCATGGTGTAGTTTGTAAAGTCATCCATGGTATAGTTTGTAAAGTCATCCATGGTGTAGTTTGTAAAGTCCTCCATGGTGTAGTTTGTAAAGTCCTCCATGGTGTAGTTTGTAAAGTCCTCCATGGTGTAGTTTGTAAAGTCCTCCATGGTGTAGTTTGTAAAGTCCTCCATGGTGTAGTTTGTAAAGTTCTCCATGGTGTAGTTTGTAAAGTTCTCTATGGTGTAGTTTGTAAAGTCCTCCATGGTGTAGTTTGTAAAGTTCTCCATGGTGTAGTTTGTAAAGTCTTACATGATGTGGTTTGTAAAGTTCTCCATGGTGTAGTTTGTAAAGTCCTCCATGGTGTAGTTTGTAAAGTTCTCCATGGTGTAGTTTGTAAAGTCCTCCATGGTGTAGTTTGTAAAGTCCTCCATGGTGTAGTTTGTAAAGTTCTCCATGGTGTAGTTTGTAAAGTTCTCCATGGTGTAGTTTGTAAAGTCTTACATGATGTGGTTTGTAAAGTTCTCCATGGTGTAGTTTGTAAAGTTCTCCATGGTGTAGTTTGTAAAGTCCTCCATGGTGTAGTTTGTAAAGTCCTCCATGGTGTAGTTTGCAAAGTCCTCCATGGTGTAGTTTGTAAAGTCCTCCATGGTGTAGTTTGTAAAGTTCTCCATGGTGTAGTTTGTAAAGTCCTCCATGATGTGGTTTGTAAAGTCCTCCATGGTGTAGGTTGTAAAGTCTTTCATGATGTGGTTTGTAAAGTTCTCCATGGTGCAATTGGTAAAGTGCTCCATGACGTAGCTTGTAACGACCTTTCACTATGACACAAGCTACTGGCCGTTCACAGCAGGGCCATCTTACCGAATGGGCATGCTGGGAAGTTACCCAGGGGCCCCACTTGCCTGGGGGGCCCCACCTGCCCAGCCCCAGCCAAGCAATAGTCCTGATTCCCGTGTGCATCCCGCCACCGAACTTAGCAGGTGGCAAGCGCCTGTCGGCCCTGCGCTGCTGTCAGGCCACTTGAGCCGTGGAGGGGGAGCCCACAACTGCAGGAATGCCTGTCCACCTCCACGGGAACAGGCACACACAGGGCAGTCGAGTCTGACTCCCGTCCATGTGTGTGTTCACCGGACCCAGCCGCCCAACTTGGAAGCTGTCATTAGCCTGGCACTGTTGCACCAATAAATATCGCCTTATCGATAATTTGCAATTCTATTCTCGTGGGTGATTGTGTAGGCGGGGCCCCAGTGCACTGCATTGCAAGGGGGCCTATAATGCTCTTAAGATGCCACTGGTTCACAGATTAGGTAAGTGATGGTTTTTAAAGTGATATTACACCCTCAGTGTTTCAGCAGCTGATGTGATCACTTACTGAGTATGCAGCTTCTTTATTTTTACTCCTTCCCTATGTTAAGCTGATATCATGACCTCTGCCCCATGATTCTGGTCTTAGGGTGGCTCCTTTCTCTTGCAGAATCCTATAGAGCTACCCTTGTATGCAAGGACTAGAGTTGTGCCCCCCTACACCAGGGTTGCCAACATCCCATGGCATCTCCTGTAGTATGTCTGCAGTCTCTGACCATCTCCTATAGTATGTCTGCAGTCTCTGACTATCTGCTGTAGTATGTCTGCAGTCTCTGACCATCTCCTGTAGAATGTCTGCAGTCTCTGACCATCTCCTGTAGAATGTCTGCAGTCTCTGACCATCTCCTGTAGTATGTCTGCAGTCTCTGACCATCTCCTGTAGAATTTCTGCAGTCTCTGACCATCTCCTTTAGTATGTCTGCAGTCTCTGACCATCTCCTGTAGTAAGTCTGCAATCTCTGACCATCTCCTGTAGTGTGTCTTTAGTCTCTGACCATCTCATGTACCATGTCTGCAGTCTCTGACCATCTCCTGTAGTATGTCTGCAGTCTCTGACCATCTCCTGTACCATGTCTGCAGTGTCTGACCATCTCCTGTACTATGTCTGCAGTCTCTGACCATCTCCTGTAGGATGTCTGCAGTCTCTGACCATTACCTGTACTACAGTATGTCTGCAGTCTCTGACCATCTCCTGTACTACAGTATGTCTGCAGTCTCTGACCATCTCCTGTACTATGTCTGCAGTCTCTGACCATCTCCTGTAATATGTCTGCAGTCTCTGACCATCTCCTGTACAGGGGAGGACTGGCAGCCTTGGGCCTGGGGGGCAAGTCCAGTCAAGTGGCCCATTGAACCACCGAGCTCACCATCTATGCCCACCTGGTTTATAACGGATATTGATGTTATAAAGCAAGACAAATATGATACAATGTGGTAACATAATTTAATGTTAATAGCAACAAAGGAGGTTTAACAAAAATAATGCATCAATGCAGCCTCACCAGTGCCCATCAGTCCAGCCTCATCAGTGCCCATTAATGCAGCCTCACCAGTGCCCATCAGTCCAGCCTCATCAGTGCCCATTAATGCAGCCTCACCAGTGCCCATCAGTCCAGCCTCATCAGTGCCCATTAATGCAGCCTCACCTGTGCCCATCAAGGCATCCTGATCATTGCCCATCAATGCAACCTGACCAGTGCCCATCAATGCAACCTGACCAGTGCCCATCAATTCAGCCTCACCAGTGTCCATCAATGCAGCCTCGCTAGTGCCCATAAATGCAGCCTCACCAGTGCAGCCTTATCAGTTGCCATCAATGCAGCCTGATCAGTACCCATCAATGCAGCCTCACCAGTGCCCATCAATGCAACCTGATCAGTGTCCATCAGCTCAGCCTCATCAGTGAAAGAAGATTATTGGTGAACCCAACAAAAACTGCGCAAAATGAATGTGATGTATAAATAAATAAACACTACTCATATCTATAAATGTGTTTAGGGTGAAATTGCTTCCACTCTGCGAGCTGCAAAATCAACGTGAATAACGTGACAAATGAAAAAGTGAAAAAATGTGGCGCTCAACAGTTTGATAAAACACAAATTAAATTATTCCAATGTGCAAATGTTCGTGCAAAAAAACTGTTTCTAGTGTCCAAAAAAAAAAAAGGGTTAAGCAAACAGCCAATGATGGAAACACAGACTTGATAGGAGTGAATCTCAAAAAAGCCTCCACCTCCACACGCTCACCCAGTGAAATGTATAGGTACCGCTTACCAGAACCACTGGACCCCTTAGTTATAGGGGGTCAAACATGCTTATTGATCCATATCAGATCCGACCTTGCACATCCCCCTCTCACACAGGCGAGATAGGAGCCGCCGCTCCACGCCTGCGTTCCTTAGACCCTTAGATTGGGAACGTGAGACCGTAAACTTCCGGGTCTAAGGAACGCAGGCGTGGAGCTGGGTCTCCTATCCACAGCAAACTGAAAATGATCCTTTGATGAGTAATACTGCACCATGAGAGCCTGTTTGTCATTTCTCTCCATCTATGACTTGGTTCTTTAATGCTCCATCGATTTGGCTAGACACTGTCGCCTGTGTGAGAGGGGGATGTGCAAGGTCGGATCTGATGTGGATCAATAAGCGTGTTTGACCCCCTATAACTAAGGGGTCCAGTGGTTCTGGTAAGCGGTACCTATACATTTCACTGGGTGATCGTGTGGAGGTGGAGGCTTTTTTGAGATTCACTCCTATCAAGTCTGTGTTTCCATCATTGGCTGTTTGCTTAACCCTTTTTTTTTTTTGGACACTAGAAACAGTTTTTTTGCACGAACGTTTGCACATTGGAATAATTTATTTTGTGTTTTATCAAGCTGTTGAGAGCCACATTTTTTCACTTTTTCAGCCTCATCAGTGTCCACCAGTGCAGCCTCATCAGTTTCCTTCCATGCAGCCTCATCAGTCCCCATCAACGCAGCACCACCAGTGTCCATCAGTGCAGCCTCATCAGTGCAGCCTGATCATTGCCCATCAATGCAGCCTCACCAGTGCATATAAGCTCAGCCTCATCAGTGCAGCTTGATCAGTGCCACCTATCAGTGTCCATCATTGCCACCTACTAGTGCTGCATATCAATCCAGCTTATTTATTGCTCCTGATCAGTGCTTACCATTGCAGCCACATTCTCTGCCCTGCTGACCCCGTCCTATGTCCCACTGACCCCCATCCTCTGCCCTCATGTCCCAGGGTCTGATAAGGAAGCCGCAGCCATTCATTGTGAACAGCTGTGGCTTCCTCATCAGACCCCGAGACAAGAACAGTATACTGTGGCTGGGGTGGGATACATTTAGATGGGGGTGCCCGATTTAAATCTTGCCTAGGGTAGCACAAAAATAAAATACACCACTGGACACTGATGCAGTAGTGACTAGTGGCAGTCATTAACCCCTTTGTGCTGCATTAGTTGTACCAGTGTCAGTGTTTATTAACCATTTCATGCTGCACAATACAGGGGTTAATTAACACTGACACTGGTGCCACTGTCACTAATGCAGCACAAAGGGGTTAATTAACTGTCACTGGTCACTAATGCATTAGTGGCCATTGGCAGTACATTAACCCCCTCCATGCTGCATTTTACAAACAGCATTGTAAATTAACTCCTCGCCTCAATGAGTTAATCACTTGAGCCATTTCACACATCTACAACACTGACATAACATTGCCTTATGTAAGGTGTATTATCAGCCTGAGCAGCCTCTGAAAACTCACTATTCCACAGGGCTTCACTGGGCTGGCTCCTCGCAGTTCCTTGCAGAAACACTCTCCTCCGTCCTTTCTTCCCGCCTCCTGGCCTCTGGATGACATCACACTCGGCCGGGACTAGAAAGCATCTGTCGGGTGGAGATCACTCCGCCTGACAGGGAAGTGACTGGACTCACCAGTCAAAAAGGCCACTCGCTCCGCACCGATTCCACCCCTGCAGACAGGCATGACACCCGCCGGCCGCCGCTACATTATAGTATACTTGCAGAGCTGCAGCAGAGCAGTGATGCTCCGCAAGTATAACACAATGTAGCGGCGGCCGGCGGGTGTCCTGCCTGTCTGCAGGGGTGGAATCGGTGCGGAGCGAGTGGCCTTTTTAGGAAGCATCAGAGCGGCCTGGAGGGCAATCGCCTCCCTGCCTCCCGGCCCAGTCCGCCTCTGCTCCTGTAGTATGTCTGCAGTCTCTGATCATCTCCTGTACTATGTCTGCAGTCTCTGACCATCTCCTGTAATATGTCTGCAGTCTCTGACCATCTCCTGCAGTATGTCTGCAGTCTCTGACCACCTCCTGTAGTATGTCTGCAGTCTCTGACCATCTCCTGCAGTATGTCTCCAGTCTCTGACCATCTCCTGTAGTATGTCTGCAGTCTCTGACCATCTCCTGTAGTATGTCTGCAGTCTCTGACCATCTCCTGCAGTATGTCTCCAGTCTCTGACCATCTCCTGTAGTATGTCTGCAGTCTCTGACCATCTCCTATAGTATGTCTGCAGTCTCTGAGCATCTCCTGTAGTATGTCTGCAGTCTCTGAGCATCTCCTGTAGTATGTCTGCAGTCTCTGACCATCTCCTGTAGTATGTCTGCAGTCTCTGACCATCTCATGTAGTATGTTTATAGTCTCTGACTATCTCCTGCAGTATGTCAGCAGTCTCTGTCCATCTCCTGTAGAATGTCTGCAGTCTCTGACCATCTCCTGTAGAATGTCTGCAGTCTCTGACCCTCTCCTGTAGTAGGTCTGCAGTCTCTTACCATCTCCTGTACCATGTCTGCAGTCTCTGACCATTTCCTGTAGTATGTCTGCAGTCTCTGACCATCTCCTGTAGTATGTCTGCAGTCTCTGACCATCTCCTGTAGTATGTCTGCAGTCTCTGACCATCTCCTGTAGTATGTCTGCAGTCTCTGACCATCTCATGTAGTATGTTTATAGTCTCTGACTATCTCCTGCAGTATGTCAGCAGTCTCTGTCCATCTCCTGTAGAATGTCTGCAGTCTCTGACCATCTCCTGTAGAATGTCTGCAGTCTCTGACCCTCTCCTGTAGTATGTCTGCAGTCTCTTACCATCTCCTGTACCATGTCTGCAGTCTCTGACCATTTCCTGTAGTATGTCTGCAGTCTCTGACCATCTCCTGTAGTATGTCAGCAGTCTCTGACCATCTCCTATAGTATGTCTGCAGTCTCTGACCATCTCCTGTAGTATGTTTATAGTCTCTGACTATCTCCTGCAGTATGTCAGCAGTCTCTGTCCATCTCCTGTAGAATGTCTGCAGTCTCTGACCATCTCCTGTAGAATGTCTGCAGTCTCTGACCATCTCCTGTACCATGTCTGCAGTCTCTGACCATTTCCTGTAGTATGTCTGCAGTCTCTGACCACCTCCTGTAGTATGTCAGCAGTCTCTGACCATCTCCTGTAGAATGTCTGCAGTCTCTGACCATCTCCTGTAGTAGGTCTGCAGTCTCTGACCATCTCCTGTAGTATGTCTGCAATCTCTGACCATCTCCTGTAGTATGTCTGCAGTCTGACCATCTCCTATAGTATGTCTGCAATCTCTGACCATCTCTTGTAGTATGTCTGCAATCTCTGACCCTCTCCTGTAGTATGTCTGCAGTCTCTGACCATCTCCTGTAGAATTTCTGCAGTCTCTGACCATCTCCTGTAGAATGTCTGTAGTCTCTGACCCTCTCCTGTAGTATGTCTGCAGTCTCTTACCATCTCCTGTACCATGTCTGCAGTCTCTGACCATTTCCTGTAGTATGTGTGCAGTCTCTGACCATCTCCTGTAGTATGTCAGCAGTCTCTGACCATCTCCTGTAGAATGTCTGCAGTCTCTGACCATCTCCTGTAGTAGGTCTGCAGTCTCTGACCATCTCCTGTAGTATGTCTGCAATCTCTGACCATCTCCTGTAGTATGTCTGCAGTCTGACCATCTCCTATAGTATGTCTGCAATCTCTGACCATCTCTTGTAGTATGTCTGCAATCTCTGACCCTCTCCTGTAGTATGTCTGCAGTCTCTGACCATCTCCTGTAGAATTTCTGCAGTCTCTGACCATCTCCTGTAGTATGTCTGCAGTCTCTGACCATCTCCTGTAGTATGTCTGCAATCTCTGACCATCTCCTGTAGTGTGTCTGCAGTCTCTGACCATCCCCTGTACCATTTCTGCAGTCTCTGACCATCTACTGTAGTATGTCTGCAGTCTCTGACCATCTCATGTGGTATTTCTGCAGTGTCTGACCATCTCCTGTAATATGTCTGCAGTCTCTGACCATCTCCTGTACTATGTCTGCAGTCTCTGACCATCTCCTGTAGGATGTCTGCAGTCTCTGACCATTACCTGTACTACAGTATGTCTGCAGTCTCTGACCATCTCCTGTACTACAGTATGTCTGCAGTCTCTGACCATCTCCTGTACTATGTCTGCAGTCTCTGACCATCTCCTGTAGTATGTCTGCAGTCTCTGATCATCTCCTGTACTATGTCTGCAGTCTCTGACCATCTCCTGTAATATGTCTGCAGTCTCTGACCATCTCCTGCAGTATGTCTGCAGTCTCTGACCACCTCCTGTAGTATGTCTGCAGTCTCTGACCATCTCCTGCAGTATGTCTCCAGTCTCTGACCATCTCCTGTAGTATGTCGGCAGTCTCTGACCATCTCCTGTACTATGTCTGCAGTCTCTGACCATCTCCTGTAGTATGTCTGCAGTCTCTGACCATCTCCTGTAGAATTTCTTCAGTCTCTGACCATCTCCTGTAGTATGTCTGCAGTCTTTGACCATCTCCTGTAGTATGTCTGCAATCTCTGACCATCTCCTGTAGTGTGTCTGCAGTCTCTGACCATCTCCTGTAGTGTGTCTGCAGTCTCTGACCATCTACTGTAGTATGTCTGCAGTCTCTGACCATCTCATGTGGTATTTCTGCAGTGTCTGACCATCTCCTGTAATATGTCTGCAGTCTCTGACCATCTCCTGTACTATGTCTGCAGTCTCTGACCATCTCCTGTAGGATGTCTGCAGTCTCTGACCATTACCTGTACTACAGTATGTCTGCAGTCTCTGACCATCTCCTGTACTACAGTATGTCTGCAGTCTCTGACCATCTCCTGTACTATGTCTGCAGTCTCTGACCATCTCCTGTAATATGTCTGCAGTCTCTGACCATCTCCTGTACTATGTCTGCAGTCTCTGACCATCTACTGTAGTATGTCTGCAGTCTCTGACCATCTCATGTGGTATTTCTGCAGTCTCTGACCATCTCCTGTAGTATGTCTGCAGTCTCTGACCATCTCCTGTACCATGTCTGCAGTGTCTGACCATCTCCTGTACTATGTCTGCAGTCTCTGACCATCTCCTGTAGGATGTCTGCAGTCTCTGACCATTACCTGTACTACAGTATGACTGCAGTCTCTGACCATCTCCTGTACTACAGTATGTCTGCAGTCTCTGACCATCTCCTGTACTATGTCTGCAGTCTCTGACCATCTCCTGCAGTATGTCTGCAGTCTCTGACCACCTCCTGTAGTATGTCTGCAGTCTCTGACCATCTCCTGCAGTATGTCTCCAGTCTCTGACCATCTCCTGTAGTATGTCTGCAGTCTCTGACCATCTCCTGTAGTATGTCTGCAGTCTCTGACCATCTCCTATACCATGTCTGCAGTCTCTGAGCATCTCCTGTAGTATGTCTGCAGTCTCTGACCATCTCCTGTAGTATGTCTGCAGTCTCTGACCATCTCATGTAGTATGTTTATAGTCTCTGACTATCTCCTGCAGTATGTCAGCAGTCTCTGTCCATCTCCTGTAGAATGTCTGCAGTCTCTGACCATCTCCTGTAGAATGCCTGCAGTCTCTTACCATCTCCTGTACCATGTCTGCAGTCTCTGACCATTTCCTGTAGTATGTCTGCAGTCTCTGACCATCTCCTGTAGTATCTCAGCAGTCTCTGACCATCTCCTATAGTATGTCTGCAGTCTCTGACCATCTCCTGTAGTATGTTTATAGTCTCTGACTATCTCCTGCAGTATGTCAGCAGTCTCTGTCCATCTCCTGTAGAATGTCTGCAGTCTCTGACCATCTCCTGTAGAATGTCTGCAGTCTCTGACCCTCTCCTGTAGTATGTCTGCAGTCTCTTACCATCTCCTGTACCATGTCTGCAGTCTCTGACCATTTCCTGTAGTATGTCTGCAGTCTCTGACCATCTCCTGTAGTATGTCAGCAGTCTCTGACCATCTCCTATAGAATGTCTGCAGTCTCTGACCATCTCCTGTAGTAGGTCTGCAGTCTCTGACCATCTCCTGTAGTATGTCTGCAGTCTCTGACCATCTCCTGTAGTATGTCTGCAATCTCTGACCATCTCCTGTAGTATGTCTGCAGTCTGACCATCTCCTATAGTATGTCTGCAATCTCTGACCATCTCTTGTAGTATGTCTGCAATCTCTGACCCTCTCCTGTAGTATGTCTGCAGTCTCTGACCATCTCCTGTAGAATTTCTGCAGTCTCTGACCATCTCCTGTAGTATGTCTGCAGTCTCTGACCATCTCCTGTAGTATGTCTGCAATCTCTGACCATCTCCTGTAGTGTGTCTGCAGTCTCTGACCATCCCCTGTACCATGTCTGCAGTCTCTGACCATCTCTTGTAGTATGTCTGCAGTCTCTGACCATCTACTGTAGTATGTCTGCAGTCTCTGACCATCTCATGTGGTATTTCTGCAGTGTCTGACCATCTCCTGTAATATGTCTGCAGTCTCTGACCATCTCCTGTACTATGTCTGCAGTCTCTGACCATCTCCTGTAGGATGTCTGCAGTCTCTGACCATTACCTGTACTACAGTATGTCTGCAGTCTCTGACCATCTCCTGTACTACAGTATGTCTGCAGTCTCTGACCATCTCCTGTACTATGTCTGCAGTCTCTGACCATCTACTGTAGTATGTCTGCAGTCTCTGACCATCTCATGTGGTATTTCTGCAGTGTCTGACCATCTCCTGTAATATGTCTGCAGTCTCTGACCATCTCCTGTACTATGTCTGCAGTCTCTGACCATCTCCTGTAGAATGTCTGCAGTCTCTGACCATCTCCTGTAGAATGTCTGCAGTCTCTGACCATCTCCTGTAGTATGTCTGCAGTCTCTGACCATCTCCTGTACTATGTCTGCAGTCTCTGACCATCTCCTGTACTATGTCTGCAGTCTCTGACCATCTCCTGTAGTAGGTCTGCAGTCTCTGACCATCTCCTGTAGTATGTCTGCAGTCTCTGACCATCTCCTATAGTATGTCTGCAGTCTCTGACCATCTCCCCTGTAGTATGTCTGCAGTATCTGACCATCTCCTATAGTATGTCTGCAGTCTCTGACCATCTCCTGTGGTATGTCTGCAGTCTCTGACCATCTCCTATAGTATGTCTGCAGTCTCTGACCATCTCCCCTGTAGTATGTCTGCAGTCTCTGACCATCTCCTGTACTATGTCTGCAGTCTCTGACCATCTCCTATAGTATGTCTGCAGTCTCTGACCATCTCCCCTGTAGTATGTCTGCAGTCTCTGACCATCTCCTGCAGTATGTCTGCAGTCTCTGACCATCTCCTACAGTATGTCTGCAGTCTCTGACCATCTCCTGTAGTATGTCTGCAGTCTCTGACCATCTCCTATAGTATGTCTGCAGTCTCTGACCATCTCCTATAGTATGTCTGCAGTCTCTGACCATCTCCCCTGTAGTATGTCTGCAGTCTCTGACCATCTCCTGTAGTATGTCTGCAGTCTCTGACCATCTCCTATAGTATGTCTGCAGTCTCTGACCATCTCCTATAGTATGTCTGCAGTCTCTGACCATCTCCCCTGTAGTATGTCTGCAGTCTCTGACCATCTCCTGTAGTATGTCTATAGTCTCTGACTATCTCCTGCAGTATGTCAGCAGTCTCTGACCGTCTCCTGTAGAATGTCTGCAGTCTCTGACCATCTCCTGTAGAATGTCTGCAGTCTCTGACCATCTCCTGTAGTATGTCTGCAGTCTCTGACCATCTCCTGTACTATGTCTGCAGTCTCTGACCATCTCCTGTACTATGTCTGCAGTCTCTGACCATCTCCTGTAGTAGGTCTGCAGTCTCTGACCATCTCCTGTAGTATGTCTGCAGTCTCTGACCATCTCCTATAGTATGTCTGCAGTCTCTGACCATCTCCCCTGTAGTATGTCTGCAGTATCTGACCATCTCCTATAGTATGTCTGCAGTCTCTGACCATCTCCTGTGGTATGTCTGCAGTCTCTGACCATCTCCTATAGTATGTCTGCAGTCTCTGACCATCTCCCCTGTAGTATGTCTGCAGTCTCTGACCATCTCCTGTACTATGTCTGCAGTCTCTGACCATCTCCTGTAGTAGGTCTGCAGTCTCTGACCATCTCCCCTGTAGTATGTCTGCAGTCTCTGACCATCTCCTATAGTATGTCTGCAGTCTCTGACCATCTCCCCTGTAGTATGTCTGCAGTCTCTGACCATCTCCTGCAGTATGTCTGCAGTCTCTGACCATCTCCTGCAGTATGTCTGCAGTCTCTGACCATCTCCTGTAGTATGTCTGCAGTCTCTGACCATCTCCTGTAGTATGTCTGCAGTCTCTGACCATCTCCTATAGTATGTCTGCAGTCTCTGACCATCTCCTATAGTATGTCTGCAGTCTCTGACCATCTCCCCTGTAGTATGTCTGCAGTCTCTGATCATCTCCTGTAGTAGGTCTGCAGTCTCTGACCATCTCCTGTAGTATGTCTGCAGTCTCTGACCATCTCCTGTAGAATGTCTGCAGTCTCTGACTATCTCCTGCAGTATGTCTGCAGTCTCTGATCATCTCCTGTACTATGTCTGCAGTCTCTGACCATCTCCTGTACTATGTCTGCAGTCTCTGACCATCTCCTGTAGTATGTCTGCAGTCTCTGACCATCTCCTGTAGTATGTCTATAGTCTCTGACTATCTCCTGCAGTATGTCAGCAGTCTCTGACCGTCTCCTGTAGAATGTCTGCAGTCTCTGACCATCTCCTGTAGAATGTCTGCAGTCTCTGACCATCTCCTGTAGTATGTCTGCAGTCTCTGACCATCTCCTGTACTATGTCTGCAGTCTCTGACCATCTCCTGTACTATGTCTGCAGTCTCTGACCATCTCCTGTAGTAGGTCTGCAGTCTCTGACCATCTCCTGTAGTATGTCTGCAGTCTCTGACCATCTCCTATAGTATGTCTGCAGTCTCTGACCATCTCCTATAGTATGTCTGCAGTCTCTGACCATCTCCTGTGGTATGTCTGCAGTCTCTGACCATCTCCTATAGTATGTCTGCAGTCTCTGACCATCTCCCCTGTAGTATGTCTGCAGTCTCTGACCATCTCCTGTACTATGTCTGCAGTCTCTGACCATCTCCTGTAGTAGGTCTGCAGTCTCTGACCATCTCCCCTGTAGTATGTCTGCAGTCTCTGACCATCTCCTATAGTATGTCTGCAGTCTCTGACCATCTCCCCTGTAGTATGTCTGCAGTCTCTGACCATCTCCTGCAGTATGTCTGCAGTCTCTGACCATCTCCTGCAGTATGTCTGCAGTCTCTGACCATCTCCTGTAGTATGTCTGCAGTCTCTGACCATCTCCTATAGTATGTCTGCAGTCTCTGACCATCTCCTGTAGTAGGTCTGCAGTCTCTGACCATCTCCTGTAGTATGTCTGCAGTCTCTGACCATCTCCTGTAGTATGTCTATAGTCTCTGACTATCTCCTGCAGTATGTCAGCAGTCTCTGACCGTCTCCTGTAGAATGTCTGCAGTCTCTGACCATCTCCTGTAGAATGTCTGCAGTCTCTGACCATCTCCTGTAAAATGTCTGCAGTCTCTGACCATCTCCTGTAGTATGTCTGCAGTCTCTGACCATCTCCTGTACTATGTCTGCAGTCTCTGACCATCTCCTGTACTATGTCTGCAGTCTCTGACCATCTCCTGTAGTATGTCTGCAGTCTCTGACCATCTCCTATAGTATGTCTGCAGTCTCTGACCATCTCCCCTGTAGTATGTCTGCAGTCTCTGACCATCTCCTGTAGTATGTCTGCAGTCTCTGACCATCTCCTATAGTATGTCTGCAGTCTCTGACCATCTCCTATAGTATGTCTGCAGTCTCTGACCATCTCCCCTGTAGTATGTCTGCAGTCTCTGACCATCTCCTGTAGTATGTCTATAGTCTCTGACTATCTCCTGCAGTATGTCAGCAGTCTCTGACCGTCTCCTGTAGAATGTCTGCAGTCTCTGACCATCTCCTGTAGAATGTCTGCAGTCTCTGACCATCTCCTGTAGTATGTCTGCAGTCTCTGACCATCTCCTGTACTATGTCTGCAGTCTCTGACCATCTCCTGTACTATGTCTGCAGTCTCTGACCATCTCCTGTAGTAGGTCTGCAGTCTCTGACCATCTCCTGTAGTATGTCTGCAGTCTCTGACCATCTCCTATAGTATGTCTGCAGTCTCTGACCATCTCCCCTGTAGTATGTCTGCAGTATCTGACCATCTCCTATAGTATGTCTGCAGTCTCTGACCATCTCCTGTGGTATGTCTGCAGTCTCTGACCATCTCCTATAGTATGTCTGCAGTCTCTGACCATCTCCCCTGTAGTATGTCTGCAGTCTCTGACCATCTCCTGTACTATGTCTGCAGTCTCTGACCATCTCCTGTAGTAGGTCTGCAGTCTCTGACCATCTCCCCTGTAGTATGTCTGCAGTCTCTGACCATCTCCTATAGTATGTCTGCAGTCTCTGACCATCTCCCCTGTAGTATGTCTGCAGTCTCTGACCATCTCCTGCAGTATGTCTGCAGTCTCTGACCATCTCCTGCAGTATGTCTGCAGTCTCTGACCATCTCCTGTCGTATGTCTGCAGTCTCTGACCATCTCCTGTAGTATGTCTGCAGTCTCTGACCATCTCCTATAGTATGTCTGCAGTCTCTGACCATCTCCTATAGTATGTCTGCAGTCTCTGACCATCTCCCCTGTAGTATGTCTGCAGTCTCTGACCATCTCCTGTAGTAGGTCTGCAGTCTCTGACCATCTCCTGTAGTATGTCTGCAGTCTCTGACCATCTCCTGTAGAATGTCTGCAGTCTCTGACTATCTCCTGCAGTATGTCTGCAGTCTCTGATCATCTCCTGTACTATGTCTGCAGTCTCTGACCATCTCCTGTACTATGTCTGCAGTCTCTGACCATCTCCTGTAGTATGTCTGCAGTCTCTGACCATCTCCTGTAGTATGTCTATAGTCTCTGACTATCTCCTGCAGTATGTCAGCAGTCTCTGACCGTCTCCTGTAGAATGTCTGCAGTCTCTGACCATCTCCTGTAGAATGTCTGCAGTCTCTGACCATCTCCTGTAGTATGTCTGCAGTCTCTGACCATCTCCTGTACTATGTCTGCAGTCTCTGACCATCTCCTGTACTATGTCTGCAGTCTCTGACCATCTCCTGTAGTAGGTCTGCAGTCTCTGACCATCTCCTGTAGTATGTCTGCAGTCTCTGACCATCTCCTATAGTATGTCTGCAGTCTCTGACCATCTCCTATAGTATGTCTGCAGTCTCTGACCATCTCCTGTGGTATGTCTGCAGTCTCTGACCATCTCCTATAGTATGTCTGCAGTCTCTGACCATCTCCCCTGTAGTATGTCTGCAGTCTCTGACCATCTCCTGTACTATGTCTGCAGTCTCTGACCATCTCCTGTAGTAGGTCTGCAGTCTCTGACCATCTCCCCTGTAGTATGTCTGCAGTCTCTGACCATCTCCTATAGTATGTCTGCAGTCTCTGACCATCTCCCCTGTAGTATGTCTGCAGTCTCTGACCATCTCCTGCAGTATGTCTGCAGTCTCTGACCATCTCCTGCAGTATGTCTGCAGTCTCTGACCATCTCCTGTAGTATGTCTGCAGTCTCTGACCATCTCCTATAGTATGTCTGCAGTCTCTGACCATCTCCTGTAGTAGGTCTGCAGTCTCTGACCATCTCCTGTAGTATGTCTGCAGTCTCTGACCATCTCCTGTAGTATGTCTATAGTCTCTGACTATCTCCTGCAGTATGTCAGCAGTCTCTGACCATCTCCTGTAGAATGTCTGCAGTCTCTGACCATCTCCTGTAGAATGTCTGCAGTCTCTGACCATCTCCTGTAGTATGTCTGCAGTCTCTGACCATCTCCTGTACTATGTCTGCAGTCTCTGACCATCTCCTGTACTATGTCTGCAGTCTCTGACCATCTCCTGTAGTATGTCTGCAGTCTCTGACCATCTCCTATAGTATGTCTGCAGTCTCTGACCATCTCCCCTGTAGTATGTCTGCAGTCTCTGACCATCTCCTGTGGTATGTCTGCAGTCTCTGACCATCTCCTATAGTATGTCTGCAGTCTCTGACCATCTCCTATAGTATGTCTGCAGTCTCTGACCATCTCCTGTGGTATGTCTGCAGTCTCTGACCATCTCCTATAGTATGTCTGCAGTCTCTGACCATCTCCTATAGTATGTCTGCAGTCTCTGACCATCTCCTGTAGTATGTCTGCAGTCTCTGACCATCTCCTGTAGTATGTCTGCAGTCTCTGACTATCTCCTGCAGTCTCTGACCACAGGGCCGCTGATAAGCCAGTACAACTGGCCCTGTTGTACAGCTCAGCAGGGGGGCCCGGGCAGCCTCAGAGACAATCAGTCTGGTAGTCTTCGGGTAAAAAGCTTGCACCAGTGGCAGAGCTCCCAGCACGTCTAAGTCCCTCCTGCCAAAATGATTGGTTGCTGGGCCCATCTAGCATCCCAACAACCAGCCTCCACCTATAGTGCTGTACTTCCCACTGACAATGGAAGGGCTGGGAGTGTGAGGAGACCGGCCATCTGGACCACGACACTGCCAATGTAAGTGCGGGGAGCTACTGCCATAGCTGCACACAGAGGAGGGAGAGAGGAGGGGGGAGGAATCACACAGGCCTATTCTAGAGAGAGGGAGGACAGGCTTCCCCAGAGATATTTACACTGACTGCAAACACACCATCCACAGTACTTCTACTATGTCTGCGGTCTCTGACTGTCTCCTGTATGATGCCTGCAGTCTCTGACTGTCTCCTATAGTATGTCTGTAGTCTCTGACTGTCTCCTGTATGATGCCTGCAGTCTCTGACTGTCTCCTGTATGATGCCTGCGGTCTCTGACTGTCTCCTGTATGATGCCTGCAGTCTCTGACTGTCTCCTGTATGATGCCTGCGGTCTCTGACCGTCTCCTGTATAATGCCTGCGGTCTCTAAATGTCTTCTGTATGATGTCTGTATTCTCTGTCTTCTGTATGATGCCTGAGGTCTCTGACTGTCTCCTGTATGATGCCTGAGGTCTCTGACTGTCTCCTGTGTGATGCTTGCAGTCTCTGACTGTCTCCTGTATGATGCCTGAGGTCTCTGACTCTCTCCTATATGATGTCTGTAGTCTCTGACTGTCTCCTGTATGATGCCTGAGGTCTCTGACTCTCTCCTATATGATGTCTGTAGTCTCTGACTGTCTCCTGTATAATGCCTGCGGTCTCTAAATGTCTTCTGTATAATATCTGCAGTCTCTGTCTCCTGTATGATGCCTGAGGTCTCTGACTGTCTCCTATATGATGCCTGCGGTCTCTGAGTGTCTTCTGTATAATATCTGCAGTCTCTGTCTCCTGTATGATGCCTCCAGTCTCTGACCGTCTCCTTTGGCATGCCTGAAATCTCTAACCGTCTCCTTTACTATGTCTACAGTCTCTGACTGTCTCCTGTATGATGCCTGTGGTGTCTGACTGTCTCCTGTATAATGCCTGCGGTCTCTGACTGTCTGCTGTATGATGCCTGAGGTATCTGACTGTCTCCTGTATGATGCCTGAGGTCTCTGACTGTCTCCTGTATAATGCCTGCGGTCTCTGAGTGTCTTCTGTATAATATCTGCAGTCTCTGTCTCCTGTATGATGCCTGCAGTCTCTGACCCTCTCCTTTGGCATGCCTGAAATCTCTAACCGTCTCCTTTACTATGTCTGCAGTCTCTGACTGTCTCCTGTATGATGCCTGAGGTCTCTGACTGTCACCTGTATGATGCCTGAGGTCTCTGACTGTCTCCTGTATGATGTCTGCAGTCTCTGACTGTCTCTTGTATGATGCCTGCAGTCTCTGACTGTCTCCTGTATGATGCCTGCAGTCTCTGACTGTCTCCTGTATGATGCATGCAGTCTCTGACTGTCTCCTGTTTGGTGCCTGCAGTCTCTGACTGTCTCCTGTATGATGCCTGAGGTCTCTGGCTGTCTCCTGTATGATGCCTGCAGTCTCTGACTGTTTCCTGTACGATGCCTGCAGTCTGTGACTGTCTCCTGTATGGTGCCTGCAGTCTCTGTGGCAGGAGAGATGCCGGGGGGTGACACCATGGTTTAATGCACCAGGTGACACCCAACCCACTGGCCCCGCTCTGCTACTCTTACTAGCAGGGATGTAATTGCTATTTTTTGGACCCCTATCTGACCTCTGTGCTGGTGCGAGTGGAGGGAATTTTTTTTTTATCAATTTCGGGCGCATTTGTTTTCCGGGCCCTATCCGAACGGTGGCTCAACTTTAAGTCCCAGCAGCCTGCAACTTTGGCTGCCTATTTCCTTCTTTGGCAGAGTGATCTTCCTCCGCTCAGGTCTGAGTTAGGCCCGAGACAGAGAGCGATTAGCTGTGCGGCGGGCGGCGGCAGCAAGCAGAGGCAGCTGACCATTGGTTGTGAGTTTTATACTGCATTGCACTGCACATATTTACTATGGATGGCAATATGGCATGGTGTGATTGATTGACTGATTGCGTTCTTCCCACCCCTCATGCCTTTATTGCTTTGAAACGTCCCATTCAGCTGAAGAAGATGAGGCTGCGTCTGTCAATGGACGATAGAGAATCTCTCTCTCTCTCTCTCTCTCTCTCTCTCTCTCTCTCTCTCTCTCTCTCTCTCTCTCTCTCTCTCTCTCTCTCTCAGGGAATGGGTGGGATACTCCTTTAGGCTTCAACTATATACACTTGGGACTTTATTCGCAGAAAAAACGCAGAAAAACTCTCAAATCAAGAGTTTCCATGCATTTCCATGGAACAAAAAATGCTTCAAAAACGCACCAATCTACATGATTCAGGCTACAAAAAAAAGCTCCAGAACTTTCTTGAGCTTCAGGCGTTTGGCTTCAGGCGACACGGAGTGAAGATGTGAACCGTCTCCATAGAGAATAATCTTTAATCATGTTTTTCTCCTCCAGCGTTATGGAGCTTCAAACTACAAAACGCTGAGCTGTGAATGGGGTCTAAGAGTCAGCAATAAGCGTAGTCAGGCTGAAGCCATAAAATCTGACACTTATTGTATTTTTTATTTCCCTTCAGATAACCCGCAATAATGCCGCCATTTTCTACATGTTGTGGCCTAATCATCGTGGCTTCCCACCAACCAGGTGAGTGAATAAGCAACAGCAGATTACTGTGTGGGCCCTCAGCCTTGATTTTTCAAACTTTTCCTGGAGGACACACGAAGGTTGAATTTGGTGATTTCCATTCTGCAGATGTGAGGGGTGGTCACATAAATCTCCATCTCATTCAATTAGAGAACGCTTTGTATTCAATCAGAAGATGTATGAAAAGCCTTCACTGACCGGCCCCCGTGCCAAGAGGCCAACCACCTGTGTTCACAATGCTGTCAAAATATTTATACTGCTCTGATATAACAGTGTCCCCATTTATGTAAATAAGCAAAGATCTGTAAGGTAGGAGAAACTCAACTTATTTCCACAAATCAATATGTAACAAGTTCTTTTTAATCAATTAATTTCTTTTTAACAGCATATACCAATCTTAGTGAAAACAGTCTACAGTAGGGAATATATAAGAATATTTATTCATAAGTCATGTATTCACAATAAATGATTAGACTTGAGGTGACACAAAGAGATAACTTTGACATAAAATACAAAATTAAAACGATAAATGCAATGTGATATGTAGCTCAATAATGAAATTAAAATGAAAGCAAGATTACGTTTTCCCCAGGTATAGTAGAAACCATAGATAAGTGTTCTATATAATCAGACCACAATTGTCTGCGAATTGCGCAGCCAACAGTCACCCCGCTGCAGTTGGAGTGAGAATAGGCTATGCAAAACGGGAGACTAAATAGCTAATATTGTGCTAAATCTGATATTAATAAAAATGTATAAAAACAAAAATCAGTTTTTGAGAAAAATCTAATATGGTTCATACGGCTGGGACTGTAATCTCGTTACCCTTAAATATGAAATATAAAACATATAAGGAAGGAGATAAACAATAGTAAATAATAATCAAATAAACAGCAAGGTATATTTACCACATTTAAAATGGCTGCTAGCTGCCTTCCCAAAATGGTGGCCAGTTAGGGAGGAGTTTCGTTTCAGATAAAGGATGGAGCAAGATGGAGTATGTATAGATGAGTATGTGTATGGATGTAAATAGCGTGTGTGTTGTAAGTGTAATGAATGTTGTCGTAATGTGTGTGTGTGTCCTATTACATCTGGGTTTCCCTTTTTATATTGTATAGAACAAAAGGGCAGTAAAATTACCATAAGCCGAACCCAGAAGGAGGAACTTTATCCCCATTGGTTGGGATTACTTATCCATTAACTGTTGAGGTCATTGGGCGACACCTCTACTAGTCATCCAGTATATTGGATATTAGAATTATATGATAAGTTCTTCATTTAAGAATAATCATAAAAACAACGTAAGAATCTATCCATACTCTCATCGTATATACATGTCCATCTAATATCTCCATCATGTATCTACGTAAGGATTGAACCTGGTAACGCCATTTAATAAGGATATATTATTAATATATATATATATATATATATATATATATATATATATATATATATATATATGTGTATATATATATATATATATATATGTGTATATATATATATATATATATATGTATATATATATATTGATTGGAAATTACTTTTTAACCAAAGTCACCAAAGAGGGCAGTATTGTATTACTATTAGATTCAGTATATAGAATACAATTGCAATATTTACCTACGGATAAACTTTGAACCCTTATGTTGATAAAAAGCTTACAATCCCAGACTTTCTAGACTCTTTGGCAAGGTCAGACAAGTTTTATGACAACTCTACTACTTACAAAAGCACTTAAGCCTTTCTTTACATGAAGTCATCAATATAAGTAAAACTAGAATTTAGCAAGAATATGAAACAAAATATAGTATAGAAAGTTTTCTTAAATATCTATGTATGTTATTTATATATATATACTCATTGTTAATATTCTCTTACATAGGATTATAATCTATCCATAAAACTTATTTTTAAATGGTTCTAAACAGAAAATACTTGACTAGTGTTCATGGGCACCCACACAGATAAGATTATCTTGGTACAGCGTCAGCTAGACTTTAGCCTCGTACACACGTACCGATTGTCGGCTTTTTAGTATGATGCTTCCGACAGCCGACAGCGCATTTTCGGCCGAACAGAATCTGTTGTGCAGACTTTAAAATATTTGTTGGCCGTCACCAGAACGGCCGATTGTTCGCCAGTCAGTACAGAATTTGGCCGACAATCAGCAGATTTGCAAGACTGGGCATGCTCAGAAAAGAAAAAACACACGGAAAGTTAACCATCACATGACATCACTTCTGCAGTCGGCTGTTGTTGTTGGCCGACAAAATTCGTGTCAAGTCTTTTGCAGTTTTCAACAGACACGACAGCCCTGGACAAAAGACGGCCGATCGTTCGGCCGACGATCAGTACCTGTGTACGGGGCTTTAATCTAAAGAAAGTCAACAGTCTATTTATTTATTACTTTAGGTCAACAACAGCATGTCTGTTGAAACCTTTTTAAAATCTCCTGAATAGACATCTTAAAAGGAGATTTGAACTTTCAGTAACCTTTTAACAAGATGGATGCCACTGCTCAAAGTCTCTATGAAAAACAGAATATATATAGTTATAATTCCATTTCTTTCATTTAATCTCCCCAATAATCCTGACAATGCATCAGATTGGTCGCTCAGCACAGGACCCAAAGGTTGGTGGAGATACACTAGAATACCAAAAGCACTGCCTTTATACACATATGAACTTTAATGGCATCCCAGTTTTAGTCAGTAGGGTTCAATATTGAGTTGGCCCACCCTATGCAGCTATAACCGCTTCAACTCTTCTGGGAAGGTTGTCCACAAGGTTTAGGAGTGTGTCTATGGGAATGTTTGACCATTCTTCCAGAAGCACATTTGGCTTGCAGTCTCCGCTCTAATTAATCCCACAGGTGTTCTTTCAGGTTGAGTTCAGGACTCTGCGCAGGCCAGTCAAGTTCCTCCACCCCAAACTCGCTCATCCATGTCTTTATGGACCTTGCTTTGTGCATTGGTGTGCAGTCATGTTGAAACAAGAACGGCCAACCTCAAACTGTTCTCACAAAGTTGGGAGCTTGAAATTGTCCAAAATCTCTTGGTGTGCTGACACCTTAAGAGTTTCATTGACTGGAACTAAGGGGGCAAGCCCAACCCCTGAAAAAAAAACTCCAAACCATAATCCCCCTCCACCAAAAGATTTGGACCAGTGCACAAAGCAAGGTCCATAGAGACATGGATGAGCGAGTTTGGGGAGGAGGAACTTAACTGGCCTGCAAGGAGTCCTGACCTCAACCCCCCCCTCCACCAAATGATCCAAATGATTTTGTTTTTGTTTTGTTTCAGATAGATTCGTTATGCTACTAATTTCGTTTAGTTATGGAATTTGTTTTGTTTGGTTTCGGAACTCATTTACTTTCGTTTAGTTTTCGTAAAAATTTTCTAAATTCAAATTTTTCAGAATGATTCGAATTCGGATCGGTTGAAAAACGATCGACTGATTCAAATTCTGTGTGAAGAAATAGCTGGTTGTTAAGCAGCGGGCTGGGAAGCTGGCCGCCCGTGTCCTTAACAACCATGAGTCATTATCTGTCAGCGGGCTTCCCCACTGACAGATGAATGTAAAGAAAAGAATGCCGGCTATTGAGCAATGTTACAAAAAAAAAAACAATGTTGGGTGCCCCCCAAAATCCATACCAGATCCTTATCCAAGAATGCAGCCTGGCAGGTCTGGCAGCTCTGCGCCCCCACCCCCAAAGCACCTTGTCCCCATGTTGACAAGGTCTTCTTCCTGACAACAATGGGCTGTAGTTGTCGGGGTCTGCGGGCAGGGGGCTTATCAGAATCTGGAAGCCCCCTTTAACAAGCCCCCCCCCGCCCAAAAGCACCCACCCCCCCCCCATTTTGAGGGCATGTGGTCTGATATAGTTCAAGAGGGAGGGGGGGGGGCCCTCGCTCACTGCCCCTCTTTCCTGACCTGCCAGGCTGCACGCTCAGATAAGGGTCTGGTATGGATTTTGGGGGATCCCATGGCAAAGGGAATTGTATTGCCGGCAATTTAAATGTCATTTCATGCATTTTTATTTCTTTAGAAATGTCATTTTTGCTACAGCATATTCTATACATGCTACAGATGCGTCACTTTACAGGCAGACTAGGAGGACCCCCCCTAGGCACGATATTTAAAGGAATTTTTCATTTTTATTGTTTTACTTAAGGTGGGAACCCTTTAAGGGCATGTGGCCTGGCATAGTCCCTTTCCTGGCCTGTCAGGCTGCATGCTTGGATAAGGGTCTGCTATGAATTTTTTTTTTTTTTTGGGGGGGGGGGCACCCTGTTTTTTTTTTCTATTGCTGTGCAATTGCTGGCATTCTTGTTTTCACATTCATCTGTCAGTTCAGTGGGGAAGCCAGCTGACAGATGACTCATGGTTGTTAATGATGCGGGTGGCTGGCTTCCCGGGCCGCTGCTTAACAACTAGCTATTTCATCACACAGAATTCGAATTGGTCGATTTATTTTTTGACCAATTTGAATTCTAATCTTCCTGAAAAGTTGGAATTGGCTAGAAAACGAATAAACAAAACAAATTTTAATGGATTTCAACAAAATTCATTACTATTCGTTGCTATTTCATTCAGAGATTCGGATACATCTGAATATTCATTACTATTTTATTCGGCGATTCAGAAACATCTGAACCTCCGAGTAACCAAAAATTCATCTGAATTTACATTCAGACCATAATGAATTGCACAAGTCTAGTGCACAAAGCAAGGTCCATTAAGACATGAATGAGCAAGTTTGGGGTGGAGGAACTTGACTGGCCTGCACTTCAGCCCGATAGAACATCTTTAGGATGGATTAGAGTCGAGACTGCGAGCCAGGCCTTATCATCCAACATCAGTGCCTGACCTCACAAATGCTCTTCTGGAAGAATGGTCATACGTAGACCCATAGTCCCATAGACACACTCTTAAACCTTGTGGACAGCCTTCCTAGAAGAGTTGAAGCTGTTATAGCTGCAAATAGTGGGCCAATCTCAATATTGAACCCTACAGACTAAGACTGGGATGCCATCAAAGTTCATATGCATGTAAAGTCAGGCGTCCTAATACTTTTGACAATATATTGTATTTCATGTCTGAGGTTTACAGCCACTATAATTTTATAAGATACAAAACAGCAGATATAATTTTCTGATTCTCCTGTGTGTGTTTCCAGTTCCTCTGCAGGGGATCTGGGTTGATGTCCAGGTGAAAGGCTTTGTGGCGGATGTATCAGCGACTCTCAAGTATAAGAATGAGGAGGAGAAGGCGATAGAAGCGGTCTTTGTCTTCCCCATGGATAAAGATTCCGCCGTCTACAGCTTTGAGGCCACAATAGAAGGGAAGAAGATCGTAGCCGACCTCCAGGAGAAGGAGCAGGTAATGGGGATTACAAGACAAACTCTTCAGAACACATTACATTTTCACTTGGGACATGATAATACACTTCAAGGCTCCATGTACACTAGCAGCTCCTAAACTTGAGTTTTGGAACTTTTGGCGTTTTATTGGCAACGCTCCTAAACTCAACTCCATAGAAGCCTATGTGTCAATGTACACATAGGCTTTTAGGATCATTTAGGAGCTGCTGAGGTTAGAGGAGGTTCAACTAATCCCTAACCTTCCTCTCCTGAACGCCGAGGAATCATGTTTAGGGTAGAAACGTTTTGAGCCCCAGCCAAAAAAGGCACAAAATCACGGTAAAATCATGGCTGGTGGTCAACGTTGTTCAAGTGTACATGAAGCCTAAAGCCCCGTACACACGCAACGGTTATCGGCCGACCGGTCGTCCGTCTTTTGTCCAGAGTGGTTTTTTGTTGGTTGGAATGTGCCTAGACTGCACACGAATTTTCTCGCCCAACAAAAATCTACTTCAGAAGTGATGTCATGTGTTGGTTTGCTTTCTTTGTGTTCTTTCTTCTCTGAGCATGCCCAGACTTGCTCATCAGATTTTTCCCTGTACTGACTGCACGAAAATCGGCCGTGTTTTGACGGCCAACAAAAATTTTATAGTCTGCACACCAGATTTTTTTCGGCCGAAAAGTCGGAGTCGGTTGTCGGAAGCATCATACTAACAAGCCGAAAATCGGCAGATCGGACGTTGGCCGAAAATTCCCTGCCAATTTTCAAAGCGTGTGTACGGGGCTTTAGGCTTTTCATCAAACTGGTGTGTAACACTACCCCCATAGGGGTTGCAGGTGACAGGGTTCCCCACTGCTGCACAGTCAGGCACACCATAACTTCAGCTTTCATCCAGACACAGTGAACAATCCTTGAGCTTTGTTTGTTTTTTTTTTTGTGGGGGGTGATAACTTGGATGAAGATAGGAATTATGGGATGCCCACATGGCTGCTTCTTCAACAGTCTACCTGATTGACTCTCTGGAGATCTCCCAGGGCAAGGCTAAAGAAGGCTTAAGCACATCGCTGTCAAGAGAGACCTGCTACATGTGACAGTCTCTCCTATTGTAAGTCCCTGCACCATGCTGTAGTACTTATAATGTCCTCTTCTTGCTCCTGCTGCCTCTCAGGGAAGACTCCTTCCAAGCTTTTCCTGTTTTCAGGATCTTCCCATGCCAGCACCTGAGCTCCGACACGAGGCAGAGCACTTACAGTGCATTGCGAAAGTATTCGGCCCCCTTGAACTTTGCGACCTTTTGCCACATTTAAGGCTTCAAACATAAAGATATAAAACTGTAATTTTTTGTGAAGAATCAACAAGTGGGACACAATCATGAAGTGGAACAAAATTTATTGGATATTTCAAACTTTTTTAACAAACTGAAAAATTGAGCGTGCAAAATTATTCAGCCCCCTTAAGTTAATACTTTGTAGTGCCACCTTTTGCTGCAATTACAGCTGTAAGTCGCTTGGGGTATGTCTCTATCAGTTTTGCACATCGAGAGACTGAAATTCTTGCTCATTCCTCCTTGCAAAACAGCTCGAGCTCAGTGAGGTTGGATGGAGAGCGTTTGTGAACAGCAGTTTTCAGTTCTTTCCACAGATTCTCGATTGGATTCAGGTCTGGACTTTGACTTGGCCATTCTAACACCTGGATATGTTTATTTTTGAACCATTCCATTGTAGATTTTGCTTTATGTTTTGGATCATTGTCTTGTTGGAAGACAAAACTCCGTCCCAGTCTCAGGTCTTTTGCAGACTCCGTCAGGTTTTCTTCCAGAATGGTCCTGTATTTGGCTCCATCCATCTTCCCATCAATTTTAACCATCTTCCCTGTCCCTGCTGAAGAAAAGCAGGTCCAAACCATGATGCTGCCATCACCATGTTTGACAGTGGGGATGGTGTGTTCAGGGTGATGAGCTGTGTTGCTTTTACGCCAAACATAACATTTTGCATTGTTGCCAAAAAGTTCGATTTTGGTTTCATCTGACCAGAGCACCTTCTTCCACATGTTTGGTGTGTCTCCCAGGTGGCTTGTGGCAAACTTTAAATGACACTTTTTATGGATATCTTTAAGAAATGGCTTTCTTCTTGCCACTCTTCCATAAAGGCCAGATTTGTGCAGTATACGACTGATTGTTGTCCTATGGACAGAGTCTCCCACCTCAGCTGTAGATCTCTGCAGTTCATCCAGAGTGATCATGGGCCTCTTGGCTGCATCTCTGATCAGTCTTCTCCTTGTATGAGCTGAAAGTTTAGAGGGACGGCCAGGTCTTCATAGATTTGCAGTGGTCTGATACTCCTTCCATTTCAATATTATCGCTTGCACAGTGCTTCTTGGGATGTTTAAAGCTTGGGAAATCTTTTTGTATCCAAATCTGGCTTTAAACTTCTCTACAACAGTATCTCGGACCTGCCTGGTGTGTTCCTTGATCTTCATGATGCTCTCTGCACTTTAAACGGACCTCTGAGACTATCACAGTGCAGGTGCATTTATACGGAGACTTGATTACACACAGGTGGATTCTATTTATCATCATTAGTCATTTAGGTCAACATTGGATCATTCAGAGATCCTCACTGAACTTCTGGAGAGAGTTTGCTGCACTGAAAGTAAAGGGGCTGAATAATTTTGCACGCCCAATTTTTCAGTTTTTTATTTGTTAACAAAGTTTGAAATATCCAATAAATTTCGTTCCACTTCATGATTGTGTCCCACTTGTTGTTGATTCTTCACAAAAAAATGACAGTTTTATATCTTTATGTTTGAAGCCTGAAATGTGGCAAAAGGTCGCAAAGTTCAAGGGGGCCGAATACTATCGCAATGCACTGTACCCCCCCCCCCCCCCCAGCCTAGGGGGTTCGTCTCAAGGGCCACTGACAGTCTCCTCAGAACTCCATCTCCATCTTCCACCCGATTCCCATCCCAGCATGACTCATTCCTATTTAAGGGCTCACTTACTCCCCTACCAGGCCCACCTCCTGGGGATTGGCTAAGTTCCCCTTAATATGCAGAACAACCCTCCTAGCCTCTGCCCTCTAGTTTCCAGAATGTGGCCTCCTGCAGCCAGGATACATCAGACACAAACTCTCTGTCCCTCTGGTCAGTCCAAGAGTGAATACCCCTCAATGCTGCAGGCGCACCCCGGTATATCGACCAGCGTCACCTCTTGCAGTTCAGGCACCCAGGTTGACATGGGATACACTCGTGCACCTTCCTCCATCTTGCTCCTCTCTTTCTTCACCTGTTGGGTGTACTGGGCTTGCTTCAGACTGAAGCACTGCTTCTCACACAGACTTTCTAGTGCCAGCAGCTCTGATAAGCAGGCCAGTTCCCACACGCTCTGTAATTCTTTCACGACCAGACTTAATTTTGCAGGAACAATTATTACATACCCAGTCACTTTACATGAACTGATTGTGACGGAACCTCAGACCCACACTGTACTTGTGGTCTTCCGTCAGTATACGGCTTCCTTGCAGTCATGAACATAGATATCAAATCCCAGCCGCCGCCATACAAAACTAGCCTGACACTTAGCTTGTATACTGGAAACAACTAACTCTTTTATTAAAACAAGTAGCAGACTTTTATACACTTGAGAAGCATGACAGTCACTACATGAACAATGACCTGAATATTTACATAAAGCATCACACAATGGTGAGATAACGAGGTACAGCTGACTCATGGCTAATCTCATCTAGAAAAGGTTATCATTCACATGCTAATTAGCTCAGCGTACTTAAGTCAGCCTGGAAGCCCAGACTGCCGGCACCAAAGGTAAAACAAGATATAATATACATTATTATAGTGTAAATACTGAGAACCCACCGTAAACAATATGTGAGCAAATCAGCATGATTTACAATCCGTGGAAGACAGGTGTTTGGGCTGATGACATGCATCTGTTACAAGTCTGACAAACTGAAGCAATCCAAACCATTACTTATCTGTCTTTAAATTTCAGTGATGGTGAATACTGTCACACTGATGCTTGCAGGATTTGTTAGGACATGACACTTGATCCCAGCCATGGTTGGACAACTGGGTGAAGACACTAATGAAGGCCCATGGTAATTGCTATCGGCAGCAGTGAAAAATGTGACACATGCCCCACTGATTTTAGCAGGATTAGGACAGTCTTTAACCTTAGCTGTGGTTGGACAACTGAGAGACATGATCTTGCAGAAACCCGCTGACTCACCCCAATTGCCACAGGTGACAGCGGACGAATCCATGCGCATTACACTGAGATTAGCAGAACGCTTTAGCATACAGTCACTTTCCCCAGCCCCAATCAGACAGCTGGACACTTTATAATCCACAAACACGATCGCCCGCTGTGGTTACCACTGGCGATGACACATATCACAGTTCTCAATGAATACAGCAGGCTTTAGTAGTAGCAACCATCCCAGTCACATGGGTACACTGTATAACACCAATTGGCAGCAACTCACAATGGTTGCTATGGACAATGCCACTTGATTAATGCAGCAGCAGTCACAGTTTCAGCAGTGAAAAATAATTCCGTCTTCCTGTTTTCCCAGTGGAGTTTCAGCAACAAAGTACAGTCCACTGGCTCGATGGTTACCGGTTGCTAGGGGCAACAGCCACTCAGAGCACCATGGGAAATCCTGGACATGAACCCCCAAATGTAGCACTACCACCATAGGGGTTGCAGGTGATTTTCCCACAGCTGCGCAGCCAGGCACATCACAAATTCAGCTTTCATCCAGGACACATTAAACAGTCCTTAAGCTTAGATTTTGTGTATTTATTTTCAATTAGGGGGGTAATAACTAAGGATGATCGAACTTTTGAAAAGTTTGGTTCGGCCAGAACATCCGAACTTCCCGAAAGTTCGGCCCGGATTGCAGAACCCCATTGAAATCAATGGGACCCAAACTTCGGTAATCAAAAAACACAATTTTTAAGCCCTAAAACCCAATAAATGCCCCTAAAAAGTACCTAGGGTTCTGGGTCATGCCCCATTAACTATTAATCACACAAAAAAAAGTTCTTAAAAATTGTCATTTTTGATAAAAAAGCCAATTATTGAAAAAAAAAAAAAGAGAGATTTTTTTATTTTGAATTTTTGGATTTAGTATCTGGGTGGTCTAAAAGGTGTGCATGTGAAGTTTCAGCTCTGTAGCATATCCAGAACCATTAAAAAAAAAAAGATAATTTTTCAGTAGAACAGGGATGTGGGACCCTCCTTTTACACCTATATGATCTTTTTTTTCTGGTTCTGGACATGCTACAGAGCTGAAACTTCACAGGTACACCTTTTAGACCACCCAGAAACACAATTACACAAAAAAAGTTCTTAAAAATTGTCATTTTTGATAAAAAAAAAAGCCAATTATTGAAAAAATTAAAAAAAAAAAAAAAAAGAGATTTTTGGATTTCGTATCTGGGGGGTCTAAAAAGTGTACATGTGAAGTTTCAGCTCTGTAGCATGTCCAGAACCATAAAAAAAAAACAGATCATTTGTATTAGAACACTTTCAGCACAGGATGTTGGCTTCTCGGATTTCACACCTTGCCGGTTTAATAGCAGGCATTTTTTTGGGTTCTTTGCAGTCAGGAAAAACATCTGAACTTGTGTATAGTGGTACTGTGCACAAGTTCTGATGTTTTGCCTGCCTCCAAAAACTCCCAAAAAATGCCAGCAAAGACACATCTGGGCATTTTTTTTTTGACGCTAGAGTTTTTTTTTGCATTTTTTTGGGTTCTTTTGAGGCAGGCAAAACATCTGAACTTGTGTATAGTGGTATATATACACACATACTTATATGTATATAGACACCTAGCCATATATAGGTGTGATAGTAGCAGAAATATATTTGTGTAAATGATTTCATTAGCGCAAGCATATATTTCTGCTACTATCACACCTATATATGGCTAGGTGTGTTTATACATATAGGTATGTGTGTATATACACCACTATACACAAGTTCAGATGTGTTGCCTGCCTCAAAAGAACCCAAAAAAAATGCCAAAAAAAACGCTAGCGTCAAAAAAAAAAAATGCCCAGGTGTGTTTTAGCTGGCATTTTTTGGGAGTTTTTGGAGGCAGGCAAAACATCAGAACTTGTGCACAGTACCACTATACACAAGTTCAGATGTTTTTCCTGACTGCAAAGAACCCAAAAAAATGCCTGCTATTAAACCGGCAAGGTGTGAAAACCGAGAAGCCAACATCCTGTGCTGAAAGTGTTCTAATACAAACAATCTGTTTTTTTTATGGTTCTGGACATGCTACAGAGCTGAAACTTCACATGTACACTTTTTAGACCCCCCCGATACGAAATCCAAAGTAAAAATCCAAAAATCTCTTTTTTTTTTTTCAATAATTGGCTTTTTTATCAAAAATGACAATTTTTAAGAACTTTTTTTTGTGTGATTTTGTGTCTGGGGGGGGGGGGGGGGGTCTAACAGTGTACCTGTGAAGTTTCAGCTCTGTAACATGTCCAGAACCATAAAAAAAAAAAAGATTGTTTGTATTAGAACACTTTCAGCACAGGAGTATGGCTTCTCGGTTTTCACACCTTGCCGGTTTAATAGCAGGCATTTTTTTGGGTTCTTTGCAGTCAGGAAAAACATCTGAACTTGTGTATAGTGGTACTGTGCACAAGTTCAGATGTTTTGTCTGCCTCCAAAAACACCCCAAAAATGCCAGCAAAAACACACCTGGGCATTTTTTTTTTTTTGACGCTAGCGTTTTTTTTTTTGGGCATTTTTTGGGGTTTTTTTGAGGCAGGCAAAACATCTGAACTTGTGTATAGTGGTATATATACACACATACGTATATGTATATGGACACCTAGCCATATATAGGTGTGATAGTAGCAGAAATATATTAGTGTAAATGATTGAATTAGCGCAAGCATATATTTCTGCTACTATCACACCTATATATGTCTAGGTTTGTATATACATATATGTATGTGTGTATATACACCACTATACACAAGTTCAGATGTTTTGCCTGCCTCCAAAACCCCACAAAAAATGCCAGCAAAAACACACCTGGGCATTGTTTTTTTGACACTAGCGTTTTTTTGTCATTTTTTTGGGTTCTTTTGAGGCAGGCAAAACATCTGAACTTGTGTATAGTGGTATATATACACACATACTTATATGTATATGGACACCTAGCCATATATAGGTGTGATAGTAGCAGAAATATATTAGTGTAAATGATTTCATTAGCGCAAGCATATATTTCTGCTACTATCACACCTATATATGTCTAGGTGTGTATATACATATATGTATGTGTGTATATACACCACTATACACAAGTTCAGATGTTTTGCCTGCCTCCAAAAACCCCCACAAAATGCCAGCAAAAACACACCTGGGCATTTTTTTTTTTTTGACGCTAGCATTTTTTTTGGCATTTTTTTGGGTTCTTTTGAGGCAGGCAAAACATCTGAACTTGTGTATAGTGGTATATATACACACATACTTATATGTATATGGACACCTAGCCATATATAGGTGTGATAGTAGCAGAAATATATTACTGTAAATGATTTCATTAGCGCAAGCATATATTTCTGCTACTATCACACCTATATATCTGTCTAGGGGTATAAATACAGACATATATGTGTATATATACCCCCTATACGCATGTTCAGATGTCATGGCTGACATCAAACATGTCCTCAAAAAAGCACTGGCAGTGGCAACCCCTGCAGCATAAAAAATGCTTGGTTGGTGAGAAGCCATATCCCTGTGCAGAAGCAACTCAGAGAAATGATTATTTCTCTGTAGCGATCACCCTGCTATGGAAGGGTTTTGTCACCCTTCCATAGCAGTCACTGTCAGTTAACCTTACACTACACTACGGTCCCCTTACACTTTACACTTTCCCTACAGAAACTACATTTTTGAAGCTAACTAAAGTGTAAAAGGAGCACTCTAACTACACTAGATATCCCTTTCCTCACACTAAAAATAGCTAAATGACACTTTGTAACACATTCGAACAGAACAGCATTCCACTCTCTTCCATGTCCCGTACAAGAATGCTAGGAATTTGGCGGGGGCGATCTTATATACTGGGGGGCGTATTCACTAATGATTGGACTATGGACCCCCTAGTCACTCCAATCACATTCCTAGCATTCTCCTGCCCCTCAACTGGCTTTTACTGATGGTTCTGGTCCAATCACAGGCCTTTTCAAGCCCATTACAAGCAAAAAGAACAAAGAAAGGGCGCACCGACCTAGCGCATTATCCTCAATAAAAGGCTTTATTTATGTAACATTAAAAAATGGCTACTCACAGACGTAGATAAACATAAGGCGTGTCAAGCTGATTTGCTCAATTGTCCGTGTTTAGTCCATATGATCGTCCATGACCGATGAGATGACTGACGCGTTTCGAGGCCTAGCCTCTTCCTCAGAGCCACTGAGTGGCCACACTGAGTGGCTCTGAGGAAGAGGCTAGGCCTCGAAACGCGTCAGTCATCTCATCGGTCATGGACGATCATATGGACTAAACACGGACAATTGAGCAAATCAGCTTGACACGCCTTATGTTTATCTACGTCTGTGAGTAGCCATTTTTTAATGTTACATAAATAAAGCCTTTTATTGAGGATAATGCGCTAGGTCGGTGCGCCCTTTCTTTGTTCTTTTTGCTTGTAGTACCGGTGGACGACCCCAGTCCGTTAAGGGCAGCAAGACCGTAGCCATCTGAGAAGCCATTTGTCAGTCCCGTGAGGAGTGTGGTTGAGGGGCTTGGATACCAAGCGCAGGAGAAGGGTGGTTTCACCTTATTGTTTTTTGGAGCTTTTCAAGCCCATTTCCTGTCCCATTGCATTTTGGTTGGTTCTGGTTGCCGAATTCCGAACTTTTTGAGCAAAAAGTTCTAAATTCGGCCGAACCTCGAACACCCAATGTTCGGGCCGAACCGATGGTCGACCCGAACTGTTCGATCATCCCTAGTAATAACTTGGATGGGGATAGGAATTATGGATGCCCAACTTGATAATGACAAAACCAGGGGCAACTTCCTCCCTATATACAGCTCCACTTGATCCTCTTCACAACTCCAATTATTTCTTCCTTAGTAGCTAACAGTCTGTTAGATCAGCAACAGCCGCTTACAGGCTAGGAACTCTCAGTCCCTTTTAGCACAATGTGTTGTGAACTGCATCCAGGAATACCTCCAATTCCCTTTTTGTAGACACTGGTCCCAGCTCTACCACTGCAGAAAAAAACAAGCCCACCTGGCTGCTTCTTCAGCAGTCTACCTGACTGACTCTCTTCACCAATCTACCCGACTGACTCTCTAGAGATCTCCTAGGGCAAGGCTGAAGAATTAAGCACACTGCTATCTTCAAGAGAGACCTGCTACATGGGACAGTCTCTCCCATTGTAAGTTCCTGCACTGTGCTGTAGTACTCACACTGTCCATGATGCTCCCGTTGCCTCTCAGAGAAGGATCCTTCCAAGATTTTTTCCCGTTGTCAGGATCTTTCCAGGCCAGCAACTGACCCCCGGCCCAGGGCAGAGCACCCCCAGACTAGGGGGTCTGCCTCAAGGTCCACCAACAGTCTCTTCAGCACTGCATCTCCATCTTCCACCGACTCCCTTCTCAGCATGACTCATTCCTATTTAAGGGCTCACTTAGTCCCCTGCCAGGCCCACCTCCTAGGAATTGGCTAAGCTCCCCTAAATATGCACAACAACCCTACTAGCCTCTGCCCTCTAGTTTCCAGAATGTTCTCTAACTTTCCAGAACTGGGGGGAGGGGGGCACCAGAGAGCTGTCTGTAGTCATGCTGCCTTGAACTCTAATAACCCTGACCTAGAATAAAACTCACAGGGTTTAAACATGGGTCAGAATATGGTTTATCTACTCTGACACTAGTAGCACACTGGAGGGTGCTATGGTAATTAAAGTACATATCATTAGGCCTGTAGTACCATCATTGGGTCACCCTTTGCCTGTTATGCCTGTTGATGCCTCAGTCCTTGTAGATCCGAGTGGATTTCCAACCAAAGCTGTAAACTGCCCAAAAGAGGCTTTGTCATCAGATATAAGAATAGGAGTAGGTGAGAATAAGTAGTCAGGTTGGGGTGGGATGGGGCTCAATTTCACCTTGAGAAGTTGACTCCCTATAGGCAACCTGGAGATTAATAGATTGTCCAAGGGCTCAGAGCTTGTATGAAGACCAATGCTGATTTTTTTCCATGCACGTGTTACCTTTACATCAGTAGTGTTGCTACCTTAGTTGTGTTTAGTCCAGTTTAGGTGATCTTCTTTCTTAATTTTGTAGCACCCTCCTAGATGATAGGTGCTAGGATGTCGGTAAATTTAGTTCTAGCTCACTGTATTCAGTTAGTTTTGGCTCACTATAACTGTAACCCGCGTGGCTGTGTTTGATTGTTCTGGTCTGTTTGGTGTTTCAGTGGCTGCAAGATTGGCTGCTTCCCCTTGTCCTGGAAGTTAGTGGGCAGGAAGAGTCTAATCAGTAGCTGAATATTCATACAGCCTTGGCCAATCCCTGGGGAGAGGTGCCCAGATGGTGACTGGGAGTCTGTGTAAATATTCTGAGACTGTGAGCAGCAGGGTCTTTTTTCCTGAGAAGGAGATCACGGCCTGGGGGGTGGTTGGGGTTTATCTGACTGCTAGGAAATTTATTCATATGCTTGTGGAATGTCGAGGCCTCAAGTGGGCTACCTGGAGGCCGGCTTTTCTGAAAGCTGCTGAAGCTGACTGAGGGACTGTCGTCTGAGAATCTAATTTGGTATCATAGGGTGAAAGTGTCTTGAGGACATTTCAGCAGCCATCACAGCTTCAAAAACTGAAACCAAATTGCATGTAAACCATATTTACAAATCAAATCTGCTATAAAAATGTTCAAATTACACGACAGTAACCCGTTGCTGCTTCCTCTCTTCTCCAGGCTCACAAAACCTATGAGGAAGCCATCAGCCTGGGTAAGCAAGCTTTCCTCCTGGAGGAAGATGAGAGCTCAGGGGACATCTTTGGCTGCAGTGTCGGGAATCTCCCTCCTGGCCAGGAGGCCGAGGTCACCATGAAATATGTGCGGGAGCTGCCAGTGGAGGCAGATGGAGCTGTGCGTTTTGTACTCCCAGCCATCCTCAACCCGAGATACACCCCAATAGGTACAAATAAACTGGGGTTTTCTCAACCTAATTCTTTGATTTGCTCTTCCTAAAGAACAACTGACCCTCAAGTGAATCTGACCTGGCCTAAAATGTTTGTTGACGTGCAATTACAGGGTACTTTGTATTAATCTTCAAACCAGTTCTCGTGTCCCTATAGAGCCCTTTTTGTCATTGGCCCATGCTATAATGGGGCCTTGACTTCTAAACAAATTCTAATCCCAACACTAAACCAACCCAAATAAATATCAAGTGCCAGAACTTCCGTGTGTAGTGGAGCGGTGAAGGTCAACTTTCCCAATAATAGAGACTCCAAGTGCAGCCCATTATATCACCAAAAAGACGCACATATTATTCAGTAAAAGTAATGCTAAAAAAAGCTGCCAGTGACTTCAGACACTGGGATTGATTTACTAAATCTGGAGAGTGCAAAATCTGGTGCAGCTGAGCATGGTAGCCAATCAACTTCTAACTTCAGTTTGTTCCATTAAGCTTTTACGAAAAAACTAGAAGCTGATTGGTTTCTATGCAGAGCTGCACCAGATTGTGAACGCTCCAGTTTCAGTAATGCCTCGTACACACGCATCGATTATTGGCCGGGAATTTTCGGCCAACGTCCGATCGGCCGATTTTCGGCTTGTTAGTATGATGCTTCCGACAACCGACTCTGACTTTTCGGGCGAAAAAAATCTGGTGTGCAGGCTATAAAATTTTTGTTGGCCGTCAACACAACGGCCGATTGTTCCTCATTCAGTACAGATTTCGGCAGACAAAAATCTGATGAGCAAGACTGGGCATGCTCAGAGAAGAAAAAACACACGGAAAGTAAACCATCACATGACATCACTTCTGAAGTAGAATTTTGTTGGCTGAGAAATTTCGTGTGCAGTCTAGAGCACATTCCAACCAACAAAACACCACTCTGGACAAAAGTCGGAACGATCGGTCGGCCGATAATCGTTGCGTGTGTACGAGGCATAAGGCTCCTTTCACACCTGTCCGTTCTGCCGACGGACTCCAGTCTGCTCAGCGGGGGATCGATCCACTGATCCTCGTTGAGCAGGTGGATGACAGCTCTGTCTCCGCTCTGCGTGCGGAGATGGAGCTGTCAGATCCCCGCTGTCCTCTATGGGGGAATCAGATGAGAACGGACCGCCTGTCCATTCTCATCTGATCCCATCCGTTCCGATCCGCCAGACGGATGGAAAATAGGGTTTCCAACCGTCCGGATTTGACAGAGGATCGAATCGGATGGCAGCGGGTGTCAGCGGAGATGTCTCCGCTGATATCCGCTGCCCCATGCGGATGCGGTCCGATCAGGTAGTCTAAAGAATATTTTTTCTATCCTTGCCTGAGTAAGCACCTAGCTAAGAAAAATACAGGCTGCAGGGGCTTGTGGGGGCACACAATGTCAAAGGGTGGGTTGGCCACCAGAGCAGTAGACATTTGGGTTTTTGATAGTTGAAAGAAAAGGACAGGACAGTACTGTATGTAAACCCAACATTTCATACTCCTGATATGTGGCTGTTGTACCATGTTTGTGTATGAGAAAGTCTCCTGTTCTCTTTGTATTGCTTCCTTTGTGTGAAATCCCTCTGCTTTCCTTTTAAAAACTGACCACACTAAGCAGGAGAACACAGCGTGGTCAGTTCTCTAGCTGTGCTGGGCTGCTCTCCTCTAAAAATCAGACATGTCCTAACACACTCCCCCTGCACAGCCATTTACAGCCATTCCTCCCCCAGCCCTTATGCAGCTGAGAACAGAGGGGATGCGATCACTTTTAACAAAAGGGGGAAAAAGGTATTTATAATGTTTTTTATACTGGGAGTCTGTGAAAATACTCTGAGGCTTTGAGCAGCGGGGGACTTTTTTCTCTGAGGAGGTGAACTGATCACGGCCTAGGGGGGTTTTAAAATAAATTCAATTTAAAAAACATTTTAAAATAGAAATTAAAGGGTTGTTTTACAGGGTAAGAGTTTACATATACTTTAATGTCAAAAGTCAAGGCCTTTCATGTACAGCCTGGATCCATGGAGCTGCACAGGGAAGCTCACAGGGAGTTAAAGTCTAAAAAAATACCCGCATTTTAGCACTATTTTCACTCTATAGGCCAGGTAAGGTTATCTTGTAACCACTTGCCAACTGCCGGCAGTACATGTACTGCGGCAGGTCAGCTCTATTGCGTGAAATTACGTACCTATACATCTTTTCGTGCAATAGCCAGTGGGGGCGCATGTGCGCCGCCAGTAAGGGCACACGCTGATTGGCCAGAGGGGGAGCCAATCAGCGGGTCCGGCAGATGTGATGTCCGCTGGCCACCTGTGATCGATGTCCATGGAGGAAGAACGGCGGTCTGCCTATGTAAACAAGGCAGACCGCCGTTCTGTACACAGATGAACACAGGGATCTTGTGTTCCTGCTATTTTGGAACACAGATCATCTAGTGAGTCCATCCACCACACAGTTAGAAAGCATCCCCTAGGGACACACTTAACCCTTTGATCACCCTTAGTGTTAACCCCTTCCCTGACAGTGTCATTATTACAGTAACAGTGCATATTTGTATCACTGATTACTGTAGTAATGTCACTGGTCCCCCCCCAAAAGTGTCAAAAATGTCAGTTAGGTGTCCGATCTGTCCGCCGCAATGTCGCAGTCCCACTAAAAATCACAGATGCCGCCATTGCTAGTAAAAAATAAATAAATAAAAATACCATAAATCTATCCCCTAGTTTGTAGACGCGATAACTTTTGCACAATCCAATCAATATACACTTATTGGGATTTTACAAAAAATATGAAGCAGGATACATATTGGCCCTAAAATGATGAAAAACAATTGTTTTTACATTTTTTTTATTGGCTGTTATTATTTATAGCAGAATTGTCGCTGTTTTTTTTGTTTATAGCACAAAAAATAATAACCGCAGAGGTGATCAAATACCACCGAAAGAAAGCTCTATTTGTGGGAAAAAAAGGACATCAATTTTATCTGGGTACAGCGTCGCACAACCGTGCAATTGTCAGTTAAATTAACGCAGTGCCGTATCGCAAAAAATGGCCTGGTCATTAAGGGGGTAAAACCTTCCGTTCCAAAAGTGGCTAACATATCCCACAGGAAAATGGTAACATGAAATGACTCTGATCTGCATTGTGTACAGGAAGATTTTTCCTTCTTATGTCTTTCAGATCACGCGGAGAGCATAACAGCCACGTGTCCAGAAGTGCCGGCTGGTGGGATCCCGTATACGCTGAGTCTGAACGCTCACTTCCAGTCCGCGTACGGCATCGCCAAGATCGAGTCCAACTGTCAAATCACACCTCTGGAGTACACAGATAGTGACAAGATTGGCGCCAAGGTGAGCAGGACACAAAATAGTATGAAGGCTCGTTTATTTTGTTGACAACGTAGGATAACTACAAAATTCTAATACACAGTTAAAGCCCTCCCAAAAAAAAAAAAAAAATGTAAAGTCAGCAGCTACACAAACTGTAACTGCTGACTTTTAATATTAGAACACTTACCTGTCCTGGAATCCAGCAATGTTGGCACTCCAGCCAATGTTTTCATCGGCTGTTGGGTGCTGCTGCCGCCATTGCCAATAAGGGAACCCAGCAATGAAGCCTTGCGGCTTCTTGGCCGGTTCCCTACTGCACATGCGCGAAGCTCGCTGCGCATTCGGAATGGTGCAGTGGCAGGCGAAGGAGGAGGAGGCCGGGTTTATGACGTACTTCGCCGTGGCGGAGTCCGCCGGAAGTAGAGATGGTTACCTGTCAAAAGTAGGTATCCACTCTCACCCCACCCCCAAAAGGTGCCAAATGTGGCACTGGAGGTGGGGGGCAAACAGATAAGCGTAAGTTCCACTTTTGAGTGGAACTCTGCTGTAACAGAACCTTACCTTTGACAGAGTATATTTGTGCTTACCTCGTTCGTGTGTGTGAAGGGTTTTCCCAGCAACCATTCGGTTATTTACACTCCCTGCTATCATATCTCTCTTTGCACTGTGAGACCCAGGAAGTGAATCCTTATATGGACATTCCATGAAGCCAAGGTATGGCCAGCCTAGAGACGGAATGTCTGCTGATTAACGATGCGCTTTTGCCTATATTATGTGGATTTGGGCTGAGGCAGCTTTTGTTAAGTGTGGTAATGACCTTACCTATTTGTCTGGGGGGATGTTGGGCCATTGTTTAAGTAGTGTCTGATATACTCCCCAGGTGTATAAAAGCCTGTATTCTTGTTTCAATAAACAGTTTTTCTTGACCCTTCAAAACGTAACTTTGTCTCGTTCCTGGAGGGGGATTTTACTGCATTATTACCCGGTGGTTCAACAGCTGAACCTGACTCTCCTCTTGGATCTTATGGTTGGGATTATACTACTCCATTACTACACAGGGACTTGCCGGGAAAAAGGACGTCTCCAACGGCTGATACCCTCTCACCACCTGGGTAGCCGTTACATCTGCTTTAAAGCAGAACTAAACCCTCCTATACTTTTTTAGTCAAGGAAGCTGCCATCTTAGCTTTTTTTTGACCTGTAACTGCTATGCTGCTGCACATGTGATCAGTTATGACACCAGCCAAATGATGGTTTGATAGTTTGGCTGAGAGTACAACCAAATGTGACAGTTAGAACTCCCGGCATTCCGTTAATGTGACGTTTTTCTGAAATTGTTAAATGGGTTTCGTTCCGTATCTCATGAAAGAAAATAACAAATTATCCAGGCTCACCTTTTGAAAAAGCCCTGTTATAATTTTACAGTCATTACGCCAATCCCTGTATACTGAAGATAGCAGTTTAAAGAGGACCCCTCCCCTTTTTTTGGAAAAATACATAAAGACAATCTAAAACATGAATAAGTACACATATCTACCTCCATGCTACCTCTCCTTTTTTTTTCCTTTTTCGTTGTCCCTTTCTGCTGTCTGAATCATGGCTCCCATGTCGCCATTTCAAAAATCCTTTTTTTGGGTCAACTTGCAAATAGTCATAGTGGGCATGCTCGAGATGGAGTGCATGACGTGATGCGGCGCCAAGATCTTGCAATATGGCAAAAGCGTTCTCCCAAGATCTCACGATATGATAAAAGTCCTCCCCTGAGATCTTGCAACATGAAAAACGCCTTCCCCCAAGATCTCAAAATATGACAAAAGCCTTCCTATCAGGGAAATCGTATGCACCCAACTTCTGCACGTGCACTCAACTTCTTTGGTCGACCATGGGGAGGCCTGTTTTGAGTGGAACCTGTCCTTGTAAACCTCTCTATGGTCTTGGCCACCATGCTGCAGCTCAGTTTCAGGGTCTTGGCAATCTTATTGCCTAGGCCATCTTTATGTAGAGCAACAATTCTTTTTTTAAGATCCCTAGAGTGTTCTTTGCCATGAGGTGCCATGTTGAACTTCCAATGACCAGTGTGAGAGAGTGAGAGCGATAACACCACATTTAAACACACTTGCTCCCCATTCACACCTGAGACCTTGTAACGCTAAGGAGTAACATGATGCCATTGAAGGAAAATGACTAATTGGGCCCAATTTGGACATTTGCACTTAGGGGTGTACTCACTTTTGTTGCCAGCGGTTTAGACATTAATGGCGGTGTGGTGAAGGTGTGGTGAAGGCTTTTGGGTCTCTATAAGGATATACCCACTCCCAATACCTCCTTACATTCTGGGACTGCATGCATGGACTTCCCTTTATTTGTTCATCCGTTTATGTATTGATTCATGTCTATTCATGGACTATAGCGCTGCTAGTGCGTGAAGGAGTCTCTAGCCTTTGAGCTTTGTGGATCTTGATGCACCTATATATTAATGGCTGTGTGTTGAGTTATTTTGAGGGGACAGCAATTTGACACTGTTATACAAGCTGTACACTCACTACTTTACATTGTAGCAAAGTGTCATTTCTTCAGTGTTGTCCCATGAAAAGATAGAATAAAATATTTACAAAAATGTGAGAGGTGTACTCACTTTTGTGAGATACTGTATAGGGCAAATCTCCCTAATAGGGGCACAGGCATCAAAAAACACCTGACACGTGTTCCAATCTCTCTTCACAGTGCCCAACCCAAGAACGTTTTTTTCCTTTAGTTATTCTTGAAGTTGGACAGCAAATGTGCTAACTACTATATTATTTCACCTGTGCAGGTGTCACTGGAGGAGGGGCACAAGTTTGATCGAGATGTGGAATTTCTGGCCTATTATATGGATGTGAACAAACCCAGCGTCACTGTGGAGGCAGGACTTGCATCTACAGATGTTGCTCAAGAATTAGGATCAACCCTATCAGGTAACATAATAAACTGACTTGATATCTACAACTAGCACTCTGCATCACAGTTTAATAAAACAACACAAAACTGTGCGCCAATATCCACATAATAATAAATGCTGCTGTTATAAATTGTGTGTGTAGCCCCCTCCTAGGTAGGTGCTAGTGGGAGACTATAGTTTCGAGCTCTGCCTGCTTACCAGAAGGACTGCAGGTAAATCTATATTGTTCTCTGCCTACCAGTGAGCAGGATCTGTTAGTGAGGTCTGCTCATTGTGCTCAGGATGCAACTCGTTCTGTCTGCAGAGTGTTTCACACTGGTCCAATAGGGAGGCATATTGGACAGTGGAAGGAAACCTGAAAAATGTGTGCACAGGCTTTTGATACAGCCCTGGTGATTTGGCAGAGGAAAAGTGTCTCAGTGCATGCTGGGATACTGTAAAAAAGCCAGGAGTACATGTGCTCGAAGTCTTTTGGCTAGATCAGGCATGTCCAACCTGCGACCCGGGGGCCACATGCGGGCCGGAACCCCAGGTAATGCGGCCCACTGCTCCCTGACAATTTTTTTTTTTGCTGGGGAGGAAGGAAGTCGGGTCGGGGGCATGGCCACAGCGGCTTCCAACTAACAGTAGGCAAGGGCTGCCTCGGAGTGGAGGGGGGGGGGTGTGAGCATGTGGAGTCCTTCTGACTCCTACCACCATGACCACTTCAAATCACTGAAGAGGTCATGGTGGTTGGAGTGTTCCTTTAATACCTCTTAGAAGAAGTAAACTTCCATATACTGATTCCATTTCATTTGATCATCCTCTAGTTGTGTTAAATTAGTGCGGGGGGTGCGGCCGCGCGGGAAGGGCACGGCGGCATTTTATTACTTATATACCTTAACTAACTATATTATATATTTTATATGCGGCCCGAGAAAATTTCTCGACACTCAATGTGGCCCAGAGAAGCCAAAAGGTTGGACACCCATGGGCTAGATAGTGAAGTCCAGGAGGGAGGGGGCCACTGCCTCCCCCTCTGTAGAGGGGTTGTGAGGCCTCAGGTGGTCCACCTGAGGGCCTAGAGAGTGCCAGTGAGGAGCTGAACCCAGAGGTCCAGGGAAGTTGACTGAAAGGGGAGAGACTGGAGGATCTGATTCTGCAGTACAGTGAGTACAGATCTGTGTCAAGGGGCCTGACCTGAGGGGGGCCACTCCTGGAGCTAGAAGAGTCATTGGACGGGTGTCAGTAAAGGGGATGCTAGAGAGTGTCCTGAAGAGAATTAGGATCTTCAAGTCTATTGCTGGAGAGAAAAGAGCAAGCAGACTTAACCCTTTCCATACATGTGGCAGCATGGATTAAACGGCACTGCTGTTTCCAAAAGCAAACTATTGAGACAAGTGAGAGTTTTCCTTATCAATTGTGAATAGTTACAGTTGGTTTTTAGTATTTATTTTGGAACTTGGATGGGAGAAGGGAATAGTGGGGTACTCCAATACCCCTGGACTGTTTACTGTGTGACGAGCCATCGGTAGTAAGGAGGGATTTATGTACAATCCCTAAGTGACTGTGTGCTGGTAATCAGAGGAGGCCCGAGAAGTCATCTTACAGCAGGCCCTACGGGCTACATGTGCTTTTCATATATTTTCTAGTCCTGTTAGTACATGTAGCACCACTCCTGACCTCCAGGAGGCATAATGGTACCCCCAGAAATAGGGTGGGCTGACATTTCCCCTCAGGGTGTAGATTACTTAGAGAAATTCCCAGCTCACTTACCAACCAGCCTGCAACAAACTGAATTGTCCTGTCTAACAGTTCATGTTAAAACAGGAGGCTCTCAAAATCTATAGAGTTAGGACTGCAGTACACTGGGGTGTCATGAAGTGGCTATGCAGCTTATGCATTTATTTGCAAATGTGTGCAAACTAAACCCCTTGGTGTTTAACGTGAACTGTTAGAAAGGGCCAATTCTGTTTGTTGCAGGTTGGCAGGTAAGTGAGCTGGGAATTTTTTTGTTGTTTTTTGACATGCGTCCTTTCATGTGCAACAATGGCAGGTGGTTGCCGTTTGTATATTTCTTAGGCAATAGCACAGAACAGAACAGATGGGGGCCAGTCACTTTAGGCTGGGTTCACACTCATGCAAATTGGATGCGGATTTCGCTGCATCCAATTCGCATGTCAGGAGCCTGGGACTGGCTCTTAATGGAGCCGGTTCACACAGCTCTGGGATGGCTGCGGAGTAAATTGCACAGGAGTCCTGTGTGTCTTCTGGTCCATTTCAGGTCTGAATTCAGCCACAAATTCGGACCGAAATCAGACCTGAAATAATGAACAGGGACGCAATGGACCCCTGGTGTGAGCACCTCCGCACGCAGGTGTGAACCTAGCCTTAAGGTGTACCAAAATGAAGTTTATTGCTAATACTCAAACTCCAGGGGGAGAGGGTAAAGGCACAGGACGCCCATGAACTAGCAAACTCCACAAAAAGGGAACAAAAGAACCTTGAAGCTGACCTGCCAGTCCGTGATAGTAGCTCCTAACTGTAAAACACTTGGTTACGGTAAATTCAATAATTCTTTAACCACTTAAGCCCCGGAAGATTTTACCCCCTTCCTGACCAGGGCCTATTTTGCGATTCGGCACTGCGTGACTTTAACGGACAATTGCGCGGTCGTGCGACGCTGTACCTAAACTAATTTGACGTTCTTTTTTTCCCACAAACAGAGCTTTCTTTTGGTGGTATTTGATCACCTGTGCGATTTTTTGATCATGCGCTATAAACAAAAAAAGAGCGACAATTTTGCAAAAATAACAATATTTTTCAAATTTTTTTTATATGAAATTCCCCCCCCCAAAAAATGTAAAAATCTAAATGTTTTAACATTTTCGGCCAATTTGTTTTATACCAAACCATATGTTTTTACCAAACCATATGTTTGGTAAAAAAAATTGCAAAAAGCGTATTTTGATTGGTTTGCGCAAAAGTTATCACGTTTACTAACAAAGGGAAAGATTTTTGTCATTTTTGTTGTTTTTTTTTTTTTTAACGCGTAATGGCGGCGATCTGCGATTTTTTTTTGCGGGACTGCGACATTGCGGCGGACAGATCGGACCCTTGACTGACATTTTTGACACTTTTGGGGTTACCAGTGACATTTCTACAGTAATCAGTGCTATAAATATGCACTGTTACTGTAAAATTACACTGGCAGGGAAGGGGTTAACTTTTTTTGAGAGGGAGGGGTTATGTGTGTCCCTAGGGGCGTGATTCTAACTGTGATTGGCTGTGGCTTGAGGTGTAGGAACTGTGATCAACGGTCCTACATAGTAGAACCGTATGATCACTATTCCTACACAGGGGAGAATGACAGGCGGCTTGTTTACATCAGCTGCCTGCCTTTCTCCCTCTGCACCGACGGGTCCGCCGGTCACACGCGCGGGGTGTTCCGTGACCGCGCGGGAGCGCGCCTCCGGGGGCGCGCACTCGCTCCCTAGACCCTCACAGGCTAGCGACGTAGTACTACGTTGCTTTGCCTGCGAGGGGCTGACCGCCGTAGTAAATAGTCGTGCGGCGGTCGGCAAGCGGTTAATAAAACACTTGTATGCTAAAATTTGTGAATTTTTTTTTTTTTTTAAGATTGCATTTAGACTACAGGATGGTTAAGGTATCTCAAACTTGTGTATCCTCATTTAATTGTGTTTGACTTAACCTGCTGGTGGTAGGAATGGCTGAGCAGGCCAACCCAGATCTGTTGCCTGGCTGACAACTCTTATACTTCTGTTATAATGTCTCTTTAAATATAATGCCAGAGTAGTGTTTTCAGTTGACCCCCCCCCCCCCCCAAACAGGTTTGTTTATTACAGGTATTTATACAGTGCCAACATTGTAAAGATCACTTTACATATTGTACATTTACATCAGTCCCTGTCCTCTAGGAGCTTACACTCTAAGGTCCCTAACTCACATTCATACATACACATTGGAGTCACTTTGGTTGGGGGGACCTGTGGAACCCAGCTTACCTTAGAGAGGTTGGGAAATTCCTGTCTTAGCTTGCTAGGCCCCTCTTATGTGTAAGTCACCCTGTGTCTATTAGGGGCACAGGGTGGCCAAGAAATGATGGACTTAATGGACACAGCATATGGTTTGGATTACTTCAAATGGGACAGTTATAATTATCAACAATATATCTTAACTTCAAGATCTATAAAGTTCTATTCTAAACTATTTAATCCCACTTTACACTGTGAGACCTATAGACTGTTGTAGACTGTTGCCATGAAGTCTGTGACTCCTAAATAATCAAAGCATTGCTTTGATGTGTATTCCATGTACTTCAATGTAGGAGACAGACAGACTGATACTGGGGTCTCTTGCCATTGTCTGTGTAATAAGGTGTTCTGTGTTTATACTTAGGATAATGTGTAATTTTGTATTTTGTTTTAGCTTTGTTGCCGGCAGTCTTGTCAACCCAGCTGGTTTAAGTGCGCTGAGTTAATTAGCATGTTAATGATAACCTTGTCTAGATGGGATTAGCCATGAGTCAGCTGTACCTCGTTATCTAACCATTGTGTGAAGTTTTTGGTAAATATTTGGGTCATTGTTAATGTAGTGACTGACATACTTCTCAAGTGTATAAAAAGTCTATTTCTTGTTCAATAAAGAGTTAGTTGTTTTCAGACACATACAAACTAAGTTGTCGACTGGTTTTGTATGTAGGGCGGCTGGAATATCTATGTTCAGACTGGAGGAAGCCGTATACTGACGGAAGCCCACAAGAACAGTGTGGGTCGGTGGTTCCATTACACACATACTAGGGCAAATTTAGATAGGAGTCAATTAAACTACCAACATGTATTTGGAGTGGGGGTGGAAACCCATGCAAGCGAAGGGAGAAGATGCAAACTCCATGCAGGTAGTGCTGTGGTTAGGATTTGAACTAATGACCCTTGTGCTGCAAGGTAGAATTGCTAACCAATCCAGATCACTACACACACTTTCCTTCTGTATGGTGCAATTTGGAGGGACACTGCTGAGACCGTGCCCTGTCCACCAAGCCAGTGTAGTTCCATCGCCTGTGCACTTAGCATGGACCTCATGCATACATTTGTTAACTCCTTCTTTAAAGTGTTGTAACCCTAAAAAAAAAATGGATCTGTTTCCTTTAAAGCATGTCACACACAGCGCAGTGCTTGTGCTGTGTAATTTGACCACTTTTATCACCTGGTTTACCTGGCTGATTCTGCCTGGTTCTGCCCTCCCCCCTGTAAACTGACAACAGTTTGTCATGGCTGCTGAGTCCTGACACCGTGGTCCGTTTATGTGCCCATGTCATCCGCAGATCTCCTCTTTCCTCTCTCCCCCCTCCCTCTCTGCCTGTCAGCTCTGTGGCAGGGCTCGCCCCTCCTCTCTTGCTGCTATCATAACAGCGTCATGTCCCTATAATCCACTCTGTTAGGTAACAATATATGCCCCACTGTATGCCCTTTATTAGAAAAAAGCAGATTTCTACCTTATTTCAGAGCGCCTCCCGACGCTCACGTGACCGTCCGCCTCTCTCCCCTCTCCTCCCCTCTTCCCAGCTGACGTCAACAGGAGTTCTCGGCCCCTCCCACTGTAGCTGTCAGACTTGGAAAGAAGAGAAATGCCCAGTTACGTGAGCGCCAGGAGGCGCTCTGTTATGAGGTAGACATCAGTTTTTTTTAAAATAAAGGACATACAGTGGGGCACATATTGTTACCTAACAGAGTGGATTGTGGGGACATGACAAGTGGCTTTACAACCACTTTAATGCCTCCCTTCTGGTCCTCTGCAGCAATCTCGGCGTCTTCCTGAGTGGGTTAAAGCTCCAGAACCCGACCTTCCCCCTTATGTATGTCACAGGGCGGATATACTGGGTCCAAAAAGCCAGGGAACAGAGGCAAAGAACAGTAACCCCTTCCCCAGCCTGGGCCAGCCCTCTGCTTATCTAACATTCTGTAGGCAACCTGCCTACAGGCTTCTCTTTTTGGAGGAGCCGATGCTTGACTTCAAGATATTCTAAAACAGTGGTCTCCGAACAGGGTTGGATGCAGGCCCTTGCTTGCCTTTATCTGGCCTTTGGTGCACTATGCCATCTCCTGACACCAACAATATTCCTGCCACTAACATCAATGATGGGGCGCGATTCCTCCCACTGGCACCATCGAGGGGGCATTGTTAATTCCACTGACACCATACCATTTTCTACCCCCACTGGTCATGGACCAGCTCTGCTAAAGTCTGAAGAACAGTAAAATTACCCTTTTTTTAAGAATGTTTGTAGACCCCTGCTCTAAAACCAGCTTTTTATCCATGAAGAAAATACCCTAAAGGGGATACCTTTATTTCTGCTGCACACACCTGAGATGTTTAATCATTATTGGCAAAACGTAAACTATTTTTAGAGGATGTGGAAGTTTATTGACTGGTAGACCACAAGTATTGTCTGGATATGTTATGTGTTCTCCTTTACTTTCATCTATGCCCCCTCCATTGTCTCATTTTATCTGTTCTTCCTTGATCCTAAATGTCCTTTTTTTCTCCACTTCTACCCTGGATGGCCCAATTGTATAACAAGAAGTTCAAGAAACAGACTACTGTATATTACATAAATTAAATATTACAAGGTAACAAAATTACTACACTACAAGGTAACAAAATTACTACACAACAGTAAACAGACCCCACCCACTCCTAAATCGCTCTAAATGGGCGGACACAAATTTGCTGGTAATACCAATAAAAGTGGCAGTGGTTAAGGCCATAAAAGAGTTTGGTGGGTGGTCTCTGTAAAAGCTTTGTTGAATATGTTGGAGTAAAATAAATGAATCTGTTCCTAGTTTCTTTGTTACAATCTTATTTTCTCTGTGTTCTGTAGGGTCCATTATGGCGGAGTCAGTCGCCATGTTGAACTTTTACCCAAGTTTTCCAGCTGGACAGGTGCAGTCTGATTGCGGCGAGTTTATTTTCCTTGTAGACCAATCTGGCAGTATGGAGTATTCAATAAATTCTGAGCCAAACTCCCTACAGCGGATGCAGGGTGCCAAGGTCAGTAAATAGACCAAACTGACCATCTAAGATTAACAGCTATAAAAAGTGTCTCAGGATGCTTGTTGTAAATTTAAACAGTTGCATGTTTATGATAAAACAGTCATCTTGCATCAGGCAGAACATGGGCTGTCCTATATGAAAGTGATCATTGCCTTTACTGCTTAGCATTTCCTCTGAGCATCTGAGCAACATCCTGCACCCAGCTGTGAAATGTTTAGCATTTCCAGTTCCACCAATTCTATAACTAGCCCCAGACATCATGTACAAGCCAAAGCCAGGTAGGTGGAGATTGTCTTATCTTAGGGTTTACATAGTCCTCAGAATGTACAGTGCCTACCCGGGCTTCAGTATCCCACCAGCGGGGTTGGGACTGGCATGACCGGTGTTGATGGGTAGAGCAGAGAAAGCTCATTGAATATCCGATCACTGATCCTCTCTCCGGTAAATGAACCCAGAAACTATATGTATTACATCACTTTCAAGTGCAGCACTGTTATTTCATCCAAGGGGTCCATAGGTGACAATAGGGGTCTAATGAACCTCTGGTCTCTCATTAAAGCCCTATTAAACCCAAAAGCAAACATTTATTATACTTGTAGCGCCACCCCCAGAGGACTGGCTTGAGTATGGTTGGTTCTGCACTCTGCCTCTGAACCCCAAAAACAGTTTTGGCCCCTCTGGCATACCTACCAAATACTGTAACGTTATTATAAACACAGCAGTAAATGGACACAAACTGTAGTAAACCAGAAACTATGTTTACTGAAGGACTTTTTATCATCAAGCAACAGTAAGAGTATAACTGAGTAGTCAAAATAGAAAAAAAAAATCTCTGATATAGAGCAGTATAGCACAAAGTCACAGACAAATGATAAATAGCACAATTCAACCAACTTAAATGGCTTAAATGTACCTATGTGCTTGGGCATAAAGGGGGAACAGAGACGTCTTGTTACTGACCCGTCTGTCTTCCTAAAATCCCAAGCTCAGAGACCCCGAAGGTATATGCATTATACAACATACAAACAATATCAACTTATATTGCTTTAAAAGTCAGAGTTCCTCCTTAACTAATACGAATGTCTTGCACTGGGACCTTGGCTGAATAAAGAAGAAAAGTCCTCACTGTGGAAATGTCCGGTATCTTCAGCTAGCTTAAGGGCCCAGAACAATCTCTATGCAAAGTAACTCAAGGAAAAGAAAAAACTGATGTAAAGTGTTTCCTGGGGAAGGCTCTGGCAAGAAGACAGGGTAAAGGTGTCTGCATGCAGGGTCTCTTAGAAATAGTTAGCGCAAGTTGGGCTACTGCCTGCTCACCAATCTGGCGACACCACGGCCCAAAGGGATAGATGCCACATGACAGACTCTTTAGGAATGCCTGACTGGCGATCTGACAGCAGGAAGGCACAGCGATATGTGCAGATACGCACCTGGAAATACCCTGGGGGTCCTCTCTTTGGTGGGATGTCCAACACCGACATTGGCGCTGTGGCAGGAACAGTCACACCAACTCAGGATCGCAGCACCCTTCCTCGGCATCCAGTCTTCTCCCTCCACTCGTGGTTTCTCTCACTAGCTCCCAGACAGCCTCTTCCTGTTTTTCTCTCCTTGACCCCTGTGGCCTGCTGGGCAGTGTAATTTGCCCCTGTGGGATTACAATGAGGCTGCCTAGTTTTTGGGACTACATGTCCCAGGATCCTTTGCCCCCTGCTGTCCTCCCTGGATTGGCTCCTTTCCTCCTGCCAATGAGGAAGCAGGTGGGGGAACAGGATGGGCAGCTGCCTGTGACAGGCATACTGAGAGTTCAGTGAGGAGAGGGAGGAAGGAGAAATCCCTGCAGCTGCTGACAGGCTGTGTGTCTCCCTGCCAGCCTGCCTGTGTATGTATCAGTGCAGCCAGCGGGATGTGTGGGACACAGGCGGGCTTAACGGCACCATCTACACACTCCCCTCACCAAAGAACCTTTGGTCCCCCAAAGGCGGCAGAGTCCTGAACCTGTTACATGCTTTCAGGGTACATTCGGAGAAAACAGGTTAACACACACAAGACAGCAAACAATTCACATTTGCATAAGAACCTGACAGAGGAACCTCCCTCCAATTAGCATAGGAAGGAAGGTTGTTCTGCTTATGGGCCACTTTGAATTGAATGGCCCAGTAAGATGTGCCAGGGGTAGAGTTAGGGTCACTCTCCACCAGATCTGCAGTGGCGAGATAAGGCGCTTTAAGAGTCCTTTGGGAGGTGACAAAGACCTCCTCAGAGTTCTCACCCAACACATCACACGTCAGTCTCTTGGGTGGGGGAATAACTCTTTTCTCTCTCTCTGCTCTCTTGGCTCAGGTTTTAATTTCAATTTCTTCTGCTCTAGATCTGCCTCCAGCCTGATATTCTGTGCCCTGACATAGAGCTTGTACATCTTTAGGTGTCAGCTGAGTCCATACTTTTGAGGAGTCTCCAGAACCATGGGGCCTTCTTGACAAAGCGTTTGCCTCTCTGTTCCCGACCCCCAGATGGTACTTCAGACTGAAGGTGAACTCAAACAGGGCAGCTAACCACCTGTGACCAGTGGCGTCCAACTTGGCAGTAGTGAGGATGTTTGTGAGGGGATTATTGTCTTAATCACAAAGTCTGCCCTGTACAGATAATCCCTCAGCTTATCTACCACTGCCTACTTCAAGGCCAGAATCTCAAGTTTGTTTGTGGGGCAGGCTCCAGGCTCACATAGGCAACAGGCCGCAGGCCAGTGGCATAACTACAACCTTCAGGGCCCCGGTGCAAAAAACATGAAGGGCCCCCCTGAACTCTGGTCCCAGGGCCTTCCCTCAGAACCCAGGCCCTTCCCACTATTTCAGGGGCAGTGGGACCCTTTCACGTGTTCTGCAGTGGCCCCCTTCATGCTGTCTTGGGTAGCGGTGCCACCTTTTCTTCATGCCAAACATGAACACTTTAGTGGGACACAGCTAATTTTTTTGGTTGTATACACTATACATATATTTTGTTGTTAAATAACTTTTCTAATCATATGGATTTAATGACAAGAGTCCTCCCTTAAATCAGAGTCTCTCTGGAGACTCTGATTTAAGGAGAAACACTGAGAAATCTGATATAAGGGGGGACACTGAGAACTCTGATGTAAGGGGGAACACTGCAGATTCTGGTGTAAAGGGGAACTCTGATATTAGGGGGTCTCTGGTAATCAGAGCCCACACATACTTCATAGTTCCTAGGATTCCCGTTTAATCAGGGATCCCAGAGAACCCTACATGAGAGTCCAGAGAGCCCCCCATATATCAGAGTCTGAAGAGCCCTCCTTATATCACAGTCCGCAGAGCCCCCCTTACATCAGAGTCTGCAGATGGAAGAGTCTCTGATGGAAGGGGGTGCTCTAGGAAACCTGATGAAAGGGGGTGCTCTGATGTAAGGGGGGATGCTGTGGACTCTGGTGTAAAGAGGAACTCTGATGTAAGGGGGTCTCAGCTCACCACAGCCCCCTACAACAGAGTCTGCGGAGCACCTCTTAAATCTGAGGTCCCTTTACATTATTGAACAAAACAAAAAGGAACAAACGCATCTACACAGGCTACCAAATTGGAAAACGAATCAGTTTGTTGGACATTCATCCTCAAAAGCAAAATAGGCAGGATTTACCCTCCCCCTCACCCCCAAATACATGATATATACATGTGGGTGTTTAACAAGACCCCATACAATATTGATTTAGAGGCAGGAGAGAGAAGGGAGGGGGTGAATGGATGGATAGTGAACTCACCCCAGGAAGGAAGGAGGACTTATGCAGCCTGCATATTTTCCACATTTATTCTCCATGCTGTTCCCGGCAGCTGGTCTTCCCCACCCACACTCCAATCTGATTGGAGGCCGAGCCGCAGGCACACACACAGGAGGACTGGGGTGGGAGGGGGAGGAGGAGGAAGAGTAGATCTAGCTCTCTCTCTCCTGTCCTGTCAGTGTGAGAGGATGAGAGGAGAGGAGAGGAGAGGAGGACGGGGGAGGAGGAGTTGGCGATCGGGCTGTTACTGCTTCTGGCTCTAATCAGTGTAAGAGAGAGTGTAACCGACACTCTCCGCTTACTACTGCAGCCAGCAACCCTGCCGTGGATGTACAGACCAGGATTTTGGGGCCCCCCCACAGTGGAGGAACACCAGAGCCCAGCCGCAAATGCCCGTCATGTTCTTGATATAGCACCCCGCCTAACCCATCTCGACTGGCATCAACGTGTAATTCCTATGGCTTGGTTGGAACTGCAGGATTGGAACAATTGTTGGACTCCACTTCAGCTGCTTAAAAGCCTCCTCACACGGGGCAGTCCATTGTTCCTGAATAGACTCTCAAGGTTTCCTGGGCCCTCCAGCTGGTCTGACAGGCTTAGTTAGGCCTGGTTCGTCTTCGCTTTTCAGAAGCTTATTGAGTGGGCGAGCTATCTTAATGAATCCCTCAATTAATCTTCTGTAATAGAAGCAGAATCCTAGGAATGACTTAAGCTTGGTCACATTGGTAGGCCTCGGCCAAGAGGTGATTGCTTCCAGCTTCTGGGAGTCGGTGGTCACACGTTCAGACACAATGTGGCCAAGGTAGTGGACTGAGGTTTGATAAAACTGGCACTTCTCCAGAGACAGTTTCAACCCCTCATTGTGTAATCTCTTCAGAATCTTCTCTAGATGCCCTCCATGCTCCTCCAGAGTCTTTCAGAAAACGATGATGTTGTTTGAGTACATTAACAACTCAATTAGGTTCATGTCACCCACTGTCTTCTCCATTAGCCTTTTGATTGTGGCTGGAGGGCCAGAAAGGCCTTGAGGCATCCAGTCAAATTCAAAGAACCCCACTGAGGTAATGAAAGCAGTCTTCTCCCGATCCTCAGGGGTCATGGGGATTTGGTAGTACCCGCTCTTCAATTCCAGCACGCTGAACCACTTCGCCCCTGACAGGCTCTGCAGGGCATCTTCTATTCTTGGGGTGGTACATTGGTCGGGAATGGTCATTCAGTTCGACCCATTCTCCTTCCGTACCACCACTATCGGGGCAGTGTATGGACTCCAAGAATCTTGGATGATACCTGCTCTCTTCAGTTCTGCCAACTGTTCACGCAGGTCTTCTAAGTCCCCTAAAGGAATCCATCACCCTCTTTCTCTGAATGGCTCATCCTCTTGAAGACAGATCTGGTGTTGGGCACTTTTTACACATCCCACATTGAACTCACTCTTAAAGAATGCAGCCTGCCATCTCAGGAGCTGATCCTTGGCCCTTTCCTTCCATTCAGGTGAGAGAGGAGTATTCTTTGGGTAGAACTCCTTGACAGGGATTCTATCCTTCACTCCTCCCACCAAATCAGACGATGAGACTGGGGTGACTGGATTCACCTGTTCTAGCAACATTCGAACCGGCATCTTCACAGGGGAGGACTTATCTCCACTTTGTCTTCTCTCTGACTGTCCTATTCAAGAACAATGAAAGGGCCTGATTATTTCCAACTTAGCTTGACCGATGCTCATAAACAAGCCACCTGACGGGCTTTAACTCCCTCTCACACCAGTCCAGACGCCATATCTTCCCCACTCCTTTGGCTGGGGCCCTCTGCTTTTGCACCAGGTGCTGGTAGGCTTGTCTCTGCATGGGATGCACACTCGTAGTTGAAGTGCCAGGCTCCAGAACAAGAGGGCTCAACAGCCTTCTAACAAGATCAGTATTGGTCCCTATGATCAGGGAACTCTTGCTGACCCCTAGTGGGTGAGGACAGACCACTGCCAGTGTGTCGAAAGTCTCTGCCTTTCCAGCTATGGAGGGGGTCAAAGATCAGCTTGATTGGCAGGTAGCCATCGTAGGGAAGGTTTTGGGTCCCAATGCCCCATATCTCTAACTCTTCCAACTTCTGCAATGGCAGGTGTTTAAGGTGCTTATCGTAGAAGAGTCTGTAGAGAAGGGTCACTTGAGCTCCAGTGTACAGGAGGGCTTTGGTGTACATTACCTCTGCTTGTATGGAAACAACAAGAGAAGGTCCCACTAGTTTGGCAGGAAGCTTATAGGGAGTAGTAGCCTTGGCCTGTTCTGTGACCTGTACCCGCACTCCTTCCTTTTGGGAATTTTGATCCGGCTTGAGTCTCTGTTGAGCTCTGAGAGTCTAGTGTGCATCGATCTTCCGATGTGTGTAATGGAGTGGGCTACTAGGTCACTCAGAGGCCACAACGGGAGCCCTCTGCAAGGGTTTGGACCTCCGCTGTGGTCTCTGCACGTTGTTGATTCTGGAGCTAGCTACTGTAGATGGGCACCCGGTTGGCTCCTTCACCCGGGCCCTCTAAAGTTTCCTGCCCGCTTTGTGAGGGACAGCTTCAACGCTTTTGCCACCTCTGCTGTGAGATCTGCTAAGTTCTCTCCATTTGGGCAATTCACAATGAAATGTCCTACTTCCCCACAATGATAACATTTCTAGGCTGTGGGAGAGGCAGCATCCCTTCTCTCAGTTGCAAGGGTGGACACCATCTCTTTCACTTCTGAGAGTGATTGTTGCATATTGCCATGGGCTTCCATCACTTGCCCCACTGTCTTCTGAATCCCTCAGAATGTTTGCTGTAAAATAGTTTGTGCTTGTGCCAGCTGAGCTATGGCTTGTGCCAAAGTGTCAACGGGGCTGTAGGCCCTTCCCCTGAGCTGGTCTCTAGTTCAGATCCAGACTTTATGATGTAAGCTGTAGTACCATGCTTGGGACCCTTGGCAGACTCGGGACCCAGTACCTTGGCTACGATGAGAGCCTCCTCCTCTCTAAAAGTCTTCATGAGTTGAGAGTAGGTGAGGGGGTCACTTGAACCTTGGGCTGGAAGCTGTAGTACAACAAGACTGTAGTAGTACAATAAAGCCCCTCTTTGTATCTGTAACATTACGGCTTTATTTGCAGCTTTGGCTTCCATCCCACCCTTCATTATGACTTGATGAAGAATCTGATCTAGCCACCGGACATAGGCTGTTAGCTTCTTACCCTCCATTTGATAAGTGTTGTTGAAGAGATAGATCAATTGTGTGCACTCTTCAACTCTTTCATAAATTTCACGAAGCTCTTCTAGACACTTGGAAGCAGTGCAACTTCGTTTTATCTTGTTGCAGACTCTGAACCACCCTCTGCCTCTTAACTGTATTAGTCACTTCCCTCTCCTCACCCGCTTGGCTGGCTTGATCAATCCAGGTATCAAAATCATCTTCCCAAGAGAAGAACCGTAGTTTGGGATAACCATAATTGGTTGGCATTACTGAAATCTTAAAGAGCCCTTTGACTAGTTTTCCAAACTCAGCTACTAGGGGAGAAATCTTCAGAGGATATAGTTGGCTTTGCGGTGGTGACCTCTGGATCTGGCTTGATGCATCCTGAGATCTCTGGAATAGAGTTTGATCCATCCGGATGAATTAGCAGTGTTGGAGCTCACGGTTGGTTGGAAACTGTCTTTCCACAAGACATCAGGAACTCCCTTCTTCCACTCTGTCAGAACATAGGTATGATCAGTGCTGTATCTTGGCCTAGGCCGACAAGGCCCAGGCCTAGGGCGGCACTTTGCAGGGGGGCAGCAAAAAAGCTGCACACTGCATGAAAAAAACAGCCTCCTCCAGGCTCCCGCACGAAAAGGGTCCCCGCCCACTTGCGCTACACTTTTAGTTTAGTGCCAGTATTATGGGTCGAATTGAGCCAGAGGGCAGAGTCCAGGAGGCAAATCAGTCTGGCACCCCCATAAAGCAGTCACAGTGCTACCTGCCGGTATGATAGGTTGCACTTATGGGCACTGATAGGCTACACTGGTGGCCACTGATGGGGCTGTACTGATGGCCACTGATGAGGCTGAACTTATGGGAACCGATAAGGCTATGCTGATGGGCACAGATAGACTGTGGTTGTGGTCTGCAGTGTACAGATGTCAGGGCGGGTCATAAACAGGAAGGGTGTGGCCTTTACAGGAAGGGGTGGATCATATTTAAATTAGGGGGTGCACAAACTTAGTCAGGCCTAGGGTAGCACAAAACCTAAATACACCACTGGGTATGATTGGAGCTAAGATCTGTCTTCACATTCAAAATGTATATTCTCTGGCCTAGACCTGAGGCAACCAATGCTTGATTTACCCGGTCCTCAATCCAGTCACTTCCAGGGACAATAATCACTACACACAGCTCCACTTGGCTGTTTTCTTCTTCACACCACTGGAGCAGCAGGGTCCATCTTGGTGTTTGTAGGGGTACTGTTCTGGGGGATTTGATAGCAGAGTAAAGGTATCCCAGACGAGCCCCTATGTGTAGTGCCACCCCCGGAGGAGTATGTTTGGTTCTGTACTCTACCTCTCAACCCCAAAAACTGTCTCGGCCCCTCTGGCACACCTAGCAAATAATGTTAGTATGAACACAGCAGTAAATTGACACAAACTGTAGTAAACCAGAAAGTATGTTTACTGAAGAACTTTTTATCATCAAGCAACAGTAATAGTATAACCGAGTAGTAAAAATAGAAAAATAAACCTATGATATAGAACAGTATAGCACAAAGTCACAGGGAAATGATAAATAGTACAATTCAACCAACTTAAATGGCTTAAATGTGACCTATGTGCTCGGGCATAAAGGGGGAACAGAGGCGTCTTGTTACTGTCCAGTCTGCCTCCTTAAAATCAAGAGTTCACAGACCCTGAAGGTATATGTGTTTATACATTATACAAACAATATCAACTTATATCGCTTTAAAAGTCAGAGTTCCTCGTTAACGAGTACGAATGTTGTGCACTGAGTCCTTGGCTAAATAAAGAAGAAAAGTCCCCACGGTGGAGATATCGGTATCTTCAGCTAGCCTAGGAGCCCAGAATAATCTCAATGCAAAGTAGCTCAAGGAAAAGAAACAACTGTCTCCTGGGGAAGGCTCTGACAAGACAACTTTGGGTACCAAAGTTTTTTGCTGTTTCAGGCCGCATACAGTTTTCAATTAGAACTAAAGGCAAACATTTGTTTTAGTTTTGGGCAGAGTGGAGAGGGATTAGAACATCTGTCAGTTTTTATTGCTCTCTGTGTCCCGGAGATTCGCCCTCTCTGTTTGTCCTGTTTATCATTATCATTGAAAGCGAAAGAAAATCCCAAATTTTGGGATGTCCCCAGAACAGTAATAGAGGGAAAATCTTCCAATGGGGACACTCATTCTGGTGATCTGGGAGTCCCCAAGGAATTTCTTTAATTTGCAGGGATTTCCTCTCGCTTCCTATTTGGCTATGGGTCAGGAAGTGAAGGGAAATCTCCACAGTGGGACACAGATGGCAAAAAAAAAATAAAAAATCTGACCGGGGATATAACACTCCCTTACTCTATCCAAAATGAAAAAAAGTTCTACTTTAACCACTTCAGTTTAGGTCAATTTGTATTCTGCTACATATTTTTGATTAAAAAAAAATATCCCAAAAAGCGTATAACAATTGGTTTGCGCAAAAGTTATAGTGTTTACAAACTACAGGATAGATTTATGGACGTTTTCTTTTTTTTTTAATTAGTAATGGCGGTGATCGTGGTTGCAGGATAGAAATTTGCTCCATCTATGGCTGGCCTTCAAGACCATGCCTGATGATCAGATAAGGGGACCTAATTTGGCTAAAAAAAGTCAAGTTCAGAGAATGACTTGATCATGGGCTTGATTTGTAACTGTATAAAGTCAGGTGAAGTGAACTGTGTGTGCTGCGGAAGCGTCCAGTTATACAATTAGGTTTTGTTTCCAAATTTTACTGAGATTAATTATAAGATTATAGTGCACATGGATGTCAGTTTTCATTATAGAAAATATGGCTCCGATCTGTGCAGGCAGGCAGGGAGGGGAAAGACAATACTCCAACTCATTAGGCTGTGAATGTACATTTCAGCTTGAGTTACTGACCTCTGTAAACAATGGGCTTTTTATTTAACCAAAGGAGGTAAGCAGAGCCTGTTTCTCTCAACATGGCCATTACCATAAATAGCTTGGCCAATTTACGACCCATGGTGTCATATCACTGCTAACCTTTGCCTATTTGAAGTATGTTCAATATGTTGGCTTTTTCATCCCAGTCATTGTCTTTCCTATGCAGGAGACACTGCTTCTTCTATTGAAGAGTTTACCTCTCGGGTGTTACTTTAATATTTATGGCTTTGGCTCCCATTTTGAGTCTTTCTTCCCGTGAGTATAAAGGTTGGACTGTGGGTAACCGGTATGTGAAGCAGTTTTATTCCAAAGATTTAAATCAGTTATGAACTTTTACAGTATGGGCTTCTGTATATCAATTACATGATGTATTGTATATGGCTGTATGCATCATAACAGCCTCATGGTAATCTCTGAGTAACCATTAGGGATGAGCTTTGGGTAGAAACTGGAACTCAAGTTGTTTGCAGTTCAGGAAATTGTCCATTTGATGCAATAGCAACCACTTACCGATCATGACCTTCCTGGCTATTGAACCATGGTCTAGTGGCTTAGCAGAACCATGGAGGTTTTCATTGATGCTAGCTTTTTCTCATTTGGATAGCTTCATGCTTTGTATAGATGGTATAGTGAAGATTATTGTTTGTTTGATGTGACATTATTTACACACATTCTTTCTGTTAGTTTTATTCACATAATTTACTAAGAATTTTTGACCAGCGCTATCACATCACTATTATCTTATATATTATTGTACTATATAAATTACACTGAATTACAGTGTGGTGGGCTATATATTATTGTGCTATACAAATTACACTGAATTATATTGTGGTGGGTTACAGTATTATTGTGCTATACACATTACACTAAATTATAGTGTGGTGTGCTATATATTATTGTACTATATACATTACATTGAATTACAGTCTGGTGGGCTATATGTTACTGTACTATACACATTACACTGAATTATAGTGTGGTGGACTATATATTATTGTAGTATATATTACAAGGAATTATAGTATGGTGGGCTATATATTATTGTTCTATTTATTACACTGAATTATAGTGTGGTGGGTTGTATATTATTGTATTATACATATTACACTTATAGTGTGGTGGGTTATATATTATTGTGTTATATACATTACACTGAATTATAGTGTGGTGGGTTATATATTATTGTGCTATATATATATATATATATATATATATATATATATATATTACACTGAATTATAGTGTGGTGGGTTGTATATTATTGTGCTATATATATATATATATATATATATATTACACTGAATTATAGTGTGGTGGGTTGTATATTATTCTATTATAAATATTACACTTATAGTGTGGTGTGTTATATATTATTGTAATATACATATTACACTGAATTATAGTGTGGTGGGTTGTATATTATTCTACCATACATATTACACTTATAGTGTGGTGGGTTAAATATTATTGTACTATACATATTCCACTGAATTATAGTGTGGTGGGATGTATATTTTTATACTATACATAATACACTGAATTATATAGTTGTCTGTTGTATATTATTGTGCTATATACATTATACTGAATTATAGTGTGGTGAGTTATATATTATTGTGCTATACACATTACACTGAATTATAGTGTGGTGTGCTATATATTATTGTACTATATACATTACATTGAATTACAGTTTGGTGGGCTAAATGTTACTGTACTATACACATTACACTGAATTACAATGTGGCGGAGTATATATTATTGTACTCTATACATTACAAGGAATTATAGTATGGTGGGCAATATATTATTGTACTATATATTACACTGAATTATAGTGTGGTGGGTTGTATATTATTTTACTATACATACATAGGTGTGCGCAGCCTATTGCATTAGGGTGTGCACCCCAAAGTTTAAATACACATGCATGTGTTTGCCTACATGTATATGGCCCCGGTACATTACTCTCCCTGCTGGCAAAGTGAAATAGAAGTGTGTGGCACTTCTCTTATGGCAGAGCAGGTCCGAGGGAGATCTTTCCCATCTCCTCACTGGCAAACAGAGCGATAATGCTAATGTGCCCTAGGTGATTAGGGTGTGCCCAGGCACACCCGGCACACCCTGTGCACACGCCTATGTATACATATTACACTTATAGTGCGGTGGGTTATATATTATTGTGCTATATATATTGCACTGAATTATAGTGTGGTGGGTTGTATATTAAAATACTATACATATTACACTAATTTATAATGTGGCGGGCTATATATTATTGCGCTATATACATTACACTGACTTACAGCATTCTAGGTTATATGTTATTGTACTATATGCATTACACTGAATTACAGTGTGGTGTGATATGTTATTGTACTATATATACAGTATATATATATATATATACTGTATATACTGTATGTATTACAATGAAGTAAAATGTGGTGGGCTATATATTATTGCACTATATTCATTACACTGAATTACAGCATGGTGGGTTATATGTTATTGTGTACCCCCTATTTGTTTTAGGAATACATTTTTGTTTGTGTCAGCAACAAATTCAGTCACCGTTTGGCTGTTTATTTTTCATTATTTCTATTCACTCTTGGACTGTTGGAAACGTTTAGTTGATTGACCGCCATCAGAGAAGCGAAGTGTGGTCTTGGTAAAGCATGTGCATGCAACAGCAAAATTCACTTCAGAAAATTGTGTCAATTCTTGTGTGATTGCATCCATATTTGCCCTCTGTAGAGTCTTCTTTAGGTCCCGATCACCCTGAAATCTGCCCCGTGTAAGTTGCAGTTGACATCCCCTCCAGCAACCATATAACATACCCTTGTTAAATACCATTCCCCAGGGAGAGTGTGGAGTACACACAGCAGTCCATGGAGGAGGCAGTGAAGAAAGTGAATGAAATGGATGCCAGCTTTGGAGGAACAGAAATTCTCGAACCCCTGAAGAACATCTACCAAACAGCAGGGATAGCTGAGCACCCCCGACAGGTCAGAGAGGCTGTAAAACATTTGATAGCTTCTGCTGAGTGTGGTGACAAAGAGTTCCAAGTACTCAGGGTTTGGGGGTCACAGAGCCTTCTTATAATATAAGTCAGAATTTTGAGTACTTCTATAATATAACTTTAGTATGAACTTGCATATTAAGGCAAGAGAGTGAAATAAAGTGTTGATGAATTGTATTGCTCAATTTTTTCAGTTATAATTAAAGTGATTGTAAACCATCACCTTGTAAAACAACCCATTCAGTTTAAAATAGAATGGAAAGGCAAAACATTTTTTTATTGATAAAAATAAAACATTTTAAATACATTTTTTTCCTTTTTTATTGCATTCCCTCTGTTCTCAGCTGCATGAGAGCTGGGGGGCGGAGAAACATAGCACGCTGAGCTTCCCAGTGAATGGCTGTGTAGTGGGGGCGTGCCAGGACAAGTCCGATCATTGGAGGAGAGTACACTGAGTTCTCAGCATAGCTAGAGAACTGAGCATGTAGTGTTTGCCTGCTTAGTGTGGTCAGTTTTTAATAGGAGAGCAAGGGGACTAGCAGGGTCACCAGGGATTTCACACAAAGGAAGCAATACAAGAGAACAGGATACTTTCTCATACAAGTACATGGTACAGCAAGCACATATCAGGAATATGAAATGTTGGGGTAACTAATGCATTAAGCAATGCTGGACCACATGGCCTCATTCACATGGGATATATGAATCCATACCCCATGTGACATCTGTGCGTGTGCACGGCCCTAAATGCACCCAGGGCTTGAGGCCGTTCACCTGCATCACTATGGGAGCAGCGGCTGTGTCCATGCAGCTTCTTTGTCCCAATTGACATACATGGCACTGCCTGCACGCGGATGCATGGAACACCTGTGCATTCCTGCGCCGATAATCAGCCATGACAGGAGGCACATATTCATATGCCCCGTGTGAACAAGGCCAATATAATCCGTTGAGTTTTTTCTTATACTGTTGTATCTGATCCCCTCTCTGTCCTCTCTCCAGCTGTTTGTCTTCACGGATGGAGAAGTCGGAAACACAAAGCGAGTAATTGATGAAGTTCAGAAAAACTCTAAAAAACACCGGTAATTATAAATATTCCATCCTTCTGTTTATATTGAAATTTTGGCACCAAGGCCACTGCACCATGTACCAGGGGCAGACTGGCAACTTTCAGCCCAGGGGGCAAGTACAAACCAAAGGCACATGGTGCAGTGACTTGGCCCCCCTCTCACTCTCCCTCCTCCTGACCCCCATTCCATGTTGTAGCCCTACTCCAGGTACTCTCTGCTCACCGGCTAAATCCGGGTTCCCAACCTGGCCAGCAGGGGGCATTTGGGGGGAGCTGGGACAGCTCGGTTGGAGCTGGCCAGGGGAGGAGAGTCTCAAGTAGGTCATGGAACCGACCTCTGCTCTACACAGTTTACACCATCAATGCTGGGGAGGGAGGCCTGCGCTCTGTCCTTGTCTTCATCCCACACTCAGTAGGTCAGTGGCAGAGACTTTTTACTTCTCTTCACCAGGAATCCTTTAGACGTGTCTGTGGCAGAAGCAGTGCAGCCTTTTTACAGGATATCAGAGTGGCCCAGGGGGCAATTGCCCCCCTGCCCACTGGCCCAGTCCTCCCCTGCCATGTACACACTTTTTTCACACCTGCCTCCAGTGCAGGGCCTTTTGGCTGGGACCAGAGGAATTTTTTTTATTCCTGGCAAACTTCAGGACCATCAGGAAGTGTCAAAGCGTTGCCTTTCAGAATGGTCTGATCCAAGAGAGCTTTTAGTTCTAATTGACCTGTACAAGGTATTAAGACTTGTCTCCCCTTTTCAGGTGTTTTACATTTGGGATCGGTGAAGGAGCCTCCACAGCCCTCATTAAAGGCATGGCCCGGGCAGGAAATGGTACCTTTGAGTTTATCACTGGCAAAGACCGCATGCAACTCAAGGTAAGAGTAAACAGGAGACCAGACCCCTAGAAGGACAGACCTTGAGTTATAGATTTATAAAATTGGTAAGAAAGCAGGGATCCATCTGTAGGTGTGCATATATTATTATTTAATGTTGTCATATATGCAAAACTCATACACGTTCCCTACCACCCCTTCCCATATTATTGTGTTTTCTTCCTCTCACTACTATATTACTCACAAACAACATACACCCATCCCTGGGGTGGAAAATTGGCTAGTGGACTTCCTCAGGCATGAACACCTAGACTCCAGAGCATTGCCCCTTCACCTCAGAGGTATTTAAAAACCTCTGTTGCAGGTGGGGGCTATAGGTGGTCCTTCTGGCTTCCAGATTTAAAAACAAATCGAGCATCTTTGTCTCCAAGAGCAGGAATTATCTAGCCTTCATAGTGGGTGCTCCGGTCATTCTGTGGGATCATTTATCCTGATTTAAACCGCTCCTCCTCTAAACTCCTTCCAGGATTGAGACGGAGGTCATTCTCACTGCAATGAACTGACCCAGGTTGACATGGTACTTAAACCTCATGAGATTTTTGGCATATTTTAATGTGGGCCCTTCCAGAGCATCAAGATCTTCTGTATCAAGGACCGTTTTTTTTTTGGACTGCTTCCTGGTTGCTGGTTTTGACAGCCTGACTGCTGAAGCCCAGGTTCTGAGGGTTAAGGGTCTGTGTGATTTGGTTTTGAAATCAAGTCTACCACTGCAAATGGAAATCATATTCTTCATGGTGCAAGAAAATTCCATCCCAGAAGGTGCTCCGTGGGATGAATCCTGTCTTTTCTCCAGTCTATTCTAGATGAGCATTTGGCCTTAAGTACCATAAATGGTCAAATCTCAGCCCTAGCAGTGGTTTTTAAAAAAAACGCTTGCCTCGGACTCCTTGGTGAACACCTTCAGTCAGTCACATTATGCCCCAAATACATCCCCCCCCCCCCCCCAAGTGACGACGCAAGATCTTCAGAAACAGCACATTGAAACTATCAGGGTTGTTCTTCTGTCCACTCTTATTTACAAGGCGGGTTTCTGAGCTGGCTGCCTTACGTATACAGAAACCTTTCTTGTACCACACAGAGACAAGGTTTTCTTGAGGCCTCTTTTCCTTCTTCCTTTCACCTTAACCAGGACATTGTTCTCTTTTCTCTATGTCCTTCTCCATGATATTCAAAGGAGATTTCCCTTCTTTGCCTGGATTTGGTACCCACTGTTCGAGGCTGTCTCTTAGCTACAGCTCCCTTTAGACGAATGTGCCTTAATCTTTTTACTTTCAAGGAACCCTTGGCAAACATTCTGAGTTTGGGGAACCACTGAAATAATTTTTATATCTACAGCTCACGGAACATCGGTGTGATCAGCGAGCTTTAGATATAGTTACATTGTAGGTGAGGTTGAATAAAGACAATAGTCCATCCAGTTCAACCTGTGTAGGTGTGTGGCTGTAATCATCTCACATACCCCTGAATGTTCTGATCCTTGAGATTTACATCTAAGAGTCTTTTGAAAGCCACCATACTACCCGCAGAAACCACCTCTTGTGGTAGAGAATTCCACAATCTTGTAGCCCTAACAGTAAAGAAGCCCCCACGTTGCCTGAGGTTAAAACGCTTCTCCTCTAGATATAACAATTATTTTTAAAAATAGCATTAAGCGATAGAATAAATATTAAAACTTCCCTCCTTAATGTGAAACTTGTCCTTACTTTTTTGCACAGATGCCCAATTCTGGTTCAAACTTAAGATAAGCAGTGTACAGAGGGTCAGCAGGGCAGAGCACAGGGGATTCATAAGGGGGGGGAGAAGAGCACAGCACAGTACATGGGGGCCAGGGGGAACTGTACAGGGGGGGCCAGGAGGGAACAGTATGGTACAGGGGGGCAAGGAGAACATAGTAGGGGGGGGGGCAGGAGGGAAAAGTACAGGGTGGCCAGGAGAGAATAGTACATGGGGACCAGGAGGGAACTGTACAGGGAGGGCCAGGAGGGAACAGTATGGTACAGGGGGGCAAGGAGAACATAGTAGGGGGGGGGGGCAGGAGGGAAAAGTACAGGGTGGTCAGGAGAGAATAGTACATGGGGACCAGGAGGGAACTGTACAGGGAGGGCCAGGAGGGAACAGTATGGTACAGGGGGGCAAGGAGAACATAGTAGGGGGGAGACAGGAGGGAAAAGTACAGGGTGGCCAGGAGAGAATGGTACATGGGGACCAGGAGGGAACTGTACAGGGAGGGCCAGGAGGGAACAGTATGGTACAGGGGGGCAAGGAGAACATAGTAGGGGGGGAGACAGGAGGGAAAAGTACAGGGTGACCAGGAGAGAATAGTACATGGGGGCCAGGAGGGGACTGTACAGGGGGGGGCAGGAGGGAACAGTATATAACAGAGGGGCAAGGAGAAAATAGTAGGGCAGGGGCAGGAGGGAAAGGTACAGGGTGGCCAGAGAATAGTGCAATTGAACAGACAAGGACTCACTGCTCAAGGTGGTGTAATTGCCTGATGACTCCCACCGGTGCATTCCCCGCCTCGCCTCCGTGAAAACTTGATAAAAGAAAAGGAATTGGCAGCACTCCAGGTTGAGTCAAAATCCAGATTTATTGACTGGACATCCAAATTATGACAATCGTGACAAGGTAGACGCGTTTCACACACTGACTGTTTGCTTAATCATTAATCATTCACACAGTCAGTGTGTGAAACGCGTCTACCTTGTCACGATTGTCATAATTTGGATGTCCAGTCAATAAATCTGGATTTTGACTCAACCTGGAGTGCTGCCAATTCCTTTTCTTTTATCAGGAGAGAATAGTACATGTGGGCCAGGAGGGAACTGTACAAGGGGGCTAATACACTGATATAAGACATTCTCCGTTTTGTAAAAGCTTAAATCTAGGAAGATAGAAAGGACAAAAAATAATATAGCTCTATTTTATTTATCACAGGCATTTATATAGCGCTAACAATTTACTCAGCGCTTTACATATTGTACATTCATATCAGTCCCTGCCTTTAAGGAACTTACAGTCTAAGGTCCCTATCTCACATACATACATACACACACCTACTAGGGACAAGTTACCTACCAACATGTATTTGAAAAACTGGAGAAAACCACTGTACCCAGGGAGAACGTACAAACGTCATGCAGATGGTGTCCTGGTCAGGCTTTGAACCAAGATACCCAGTACTGCAAAGCAGAAATACTAATCACCAAGCCACTGTGCTGCCCTATCCATTAAAGCATATTTAAATGCATTTTTTTTGTGTTTAATTTGTTTAAGTGCATTTTTAAATGTAATCAATGTAAGTACCTGACCAGGCATTGGCCTTTTTTAGTTCCGATAAAGCAGAGCTGGGGTGTAAGAGGAAGAAGCAATACATAGAACTATTAAATTTACATGCTGACAAGAAACATGCAGATAGGAGGAGAGAGAAGAGTGACAGAGAGAAGATCTTATCACTGTGCTGCTTCTCCTTTTACTGACCAGTCACAGTCCTGGGCTCAGATGAAGTGGGTTGAACAACGTTGGCCATCAAACTGAGGACATCTAGTGGTAAAAAAAACATTACTGTGGGGGAAATCTCTGGGTTTAAGGTTAATATAATTTTTATTATTTTGTCTTTAATTCTGGGTAATTCATGTTTATCTTGTTGTTCTTGTTCTGTTTGTCTCAAGTTCTGCTTTTGGTAAACCTTTTGTTTGCTTTTTTATTACTAACCTCTTTAGGTGCTTCAGGCACTCAAGTACTCCTTACAGCCTCCTGTGAAGGACATCTTACTCACATGGACCCTTCCTTCTGGTGTGGAAGCCATCATACTGTCTGATGTCCCCACCTGCATCTTCCAGGGTCAAAGGTCTATTGTCTACACTATGCTAAAGGGAAAGGTTAGTGGCCCAGGGAACATCACATTTTGTATGGTAGTTCAGCTTCAAGGCTGCTGAAAATTGTTATTATATGGAGATTACAAAGTTTAGTGAGGACAAGGCCTTGCAGAAATTAACCGGTCCCACAACTTAGACTGAGGTAGATGGACACAGGCTGAACGATATTGGTTAGTCATACTCTACCTGGGTATATACATAGATCAAGCTAGTTTCTGCTTGTGGTACAAAAATATAGTACTCAACCAGAGTCGGTGCAAGGATTTTTGTCTACTTAGACGAAAGTCCATTTTAGCACCCCCACCACACCACATCCTATCCTGGCGGCTTATGCAGAGTAGACACAGAGACAGCTGCTTTGCACTGTGGGCAGCTGGGTGTAAACTGACTTCATTGTCTATTTACACCCAACTGCCCTCCGATCTGATCAGACAGAGGGGAACTGTTCCCCTTTCATTCGTTTTTAGCAAATCGGAACAGATTGGAGGTAGGTAGGTGTAAATAGACACAAGTCTTTTTACATCCACTGCTCCATTGAGGAGAATGGAGGGTCTAATTGGTTCTGCCTGAAAAATGAACAGGTGGACCTGATCAGACTGATCGTGTAAAAGGGGCCTAATGGGTTAATGATCATATAATGGGGAGTCAGCAGTTGTACTGCGTTCTGTTATATGGAGGTGATATGGATGTATAGTGTAGGATAAGCATTCCAAGGCAGGGATAGATGGTGTATGTTGTTCCTCCTGTCCCCTGATGTCTCCCTATTTAATCCTCTCCCGTTCCTGCTTTCATCCTATGCAGTGTGTGCCTGGGAAGCTGTCCCTTGTCTGCCCAGTGTCATCCCCCTCTCTTTCTCAGGTGTGAGAAAGAGAGGGGAGTGACAGAAGGAGAGAGAGAGAGAGAGAGAGAGAGAGAGAGAGAGAGAGAGGGGATGGGGTAAAAGAGAGAGAGGGATGACAGAGAGAGAGAGAGTGAGAGGGGGTGACAGAGATAGAGGGGGGGGTGACAGAGATAGAGAGGGGGGTGACAGAGAGAGGGGGGGGGGTCAGAGAGAGAAAGAGAAAGGGGTCAGAGAGAGGGGGGTGTGAGAGAGAGGGGTGTGGTGAGATAGAGAGAGGGGGGTGAGAGAGAGAGAGGGGGGGTGGTGAGAGAGAGGGGAGGTTATAAAGAGAGAGAGGAGGGTATGAGAGAGGAGGGAGGTGAGAGAGTGGGGGGTGAGAAAGAGTGAGGGGGTGACAGGGAGAGAGGGGGAGAGGTAGGAGGGGGAGAGAGAGATAGGGGTGAGAGAGAGAGGGGGGAGAGAGAGGGAGGAGAGAGAGGGAGGGTGAGGGAGTGAGAGAGAGAAAGAGGGGGGTGAGAGAGAGAGAGAGAGAGGGGAGGTTAGAAAGAGAGAGAGGGAGAGAGAGAGGAGGGAGGTGAGAGAGTGGGGGTGAGAAAGAGTGAGGGGGTGACAGGGAGAGAGGGGGAGGAGTAGGAGGGGGAGAGAGAGATAGGGGTGAGAGAGAGAGGAGGAGGAGAGAGGGAGGGTGAGGGAGTGAGAGAGAGAAAGAGGGGGGTAAGAGAGAGAGGGGAGGTTAGAAAGAGAGAGAGAGGGAGAGAGGGGGGGGGGTCTGAGGGAGTAGTGAAAAAGAGGGAGGGGGTGACAGAGAGAGGGGGGAGGGGTAAGAGGGAGAGAGGGGGGGTGAGAGAGGGAGAAGGGGGGGTCTGAGGGAGGGGTGTAAAAGGGGGCAGGGGGTGGCAGAGAGAGAGAGGGAGGGTTAAGAGGGAGAGAGAGGAGGGTGAGAGAGCATGAGGAGGGTGAGAGACAGGGGTTATTGTCACTGAAAATCATAAAAACAGGCATATGATGAATTTGGTATTTAGACCAATATAACTGCAATCAATTTTTTTTATTTTTTTGTAATGCCTGTTAAAAGGGTTAGGCCCACAAAAGTTTTCAATTTGGAAACCGTGATAGGTTTCCACTTGAATGCCCTGGCAAAGTATGAATTAGGGTTGGTGGCGATGTATTGTTGGGAATAAACATTAGTTTAGTCCACAATCAAGTTGTAGAGGTCTTTGGTGAAAGACAACTCAGAAGATTTAAGGGGCATTGTTACTTTGGCTGTTTCCGCCTGAACCCCGGGCTAGGCTGTTAATGGGGGGAAACGGGTGCTACTTAATCTGGGGGCAGCCAGTTTGGGTTTGCAAGCACCTCTCGAAGGCTACTATGGGCTCCATGGGCCTGTGCTTGAATTCTTGGTGGCTGCAGTGGCTTTACGCTACTAGTACTAGCCGCCTCACCAGCTTGTATTGCACTTCTGGTGCTTGCCACTTTACCATGAGATACTGCAGCGCCATTGTTCAAAAGGCCAGGATGTACTAGGCTGCTGGTGCTTGCCAAATCACCAAAAAGTAGTGCAGCATTAGTGCTTGCGTCTTGCAGTATCTGATCTAATCATGTGTTTCTAGAACTTCAGCAACATGGGGTCTGGTACGCCTGACCTTAGCAGAGACCTCTTCACCATCATCAGAGCTACCTGTCGGGTTGCTGCTGCTCTCTACAGGTTCATATTCTGAGCCTGATTCTGACAGTGATGCCTCCCCTTTCCTCTCATCTGTCATGCTCAGAACCCTGTAGGCCTCCTCACTAGTGTACCTTTTTTTTGGACTTTTTGGGCACTAACTTTACAGGTACCTAGTGATGACCATGGGAATAAGAGCTTCTGGCTAGCAATCAGGAACTTCTTGTGCAATAGAGACCAAATTAACTGCTAGTACTAGCAGAGATCAGGCCTAATCTTGCTAACACCACAGTTTTGCAGACAATGTATCAGAGGTGGCAGTAATCAGAAATTATAATGACACTGCATTTGTGGGGTGGGGGAGGGCCAAATACAAGTACTGGCAGTGATCATGGCTGATCCTGTTAATGCTGCATTTTTGGGGACCCTATACTATTGGGGACACTAGTACAGTTCTGATTATAACCAGGATACTGATCCGTACAAACACTATACTAGTAATGGCGGTGATTAATGATCTATATAGTGTGGCGGGAATCATATTACACCAATACACACATAAATAGTGGTATATCACCAGAACTTGTGCTGAGCTGATGAACAGCCCCCAGCTTGCTGTGATGCGTTACTTTCAGTGCCTGGTCGTTGCAGCTCCTCCTTAGATCCACTGGGTGGCGGACTTAGTCAAAAATACACAGCTGCAGGAAGGAGACAAACAGCGCACAGCCGACCTCGCGTAATAGCGTTTTATTGTAAACACATAACAGTTCAATCGCACTCACATGTCCAATCAAATTGACAGGCGCTTCAGCAAGGACCTTCTCCCCCTCTCCGATGGCCTCTGGTGAGCCCTACAACCGACAATCAGCCCAGGACACCACCACTGCTGGTCCGTCTATCTCCGGTCTCCACGCCAGGTGCCTGCGTGTGGGTCCACTAAGCGCCTGCGCACAGACGCGCCAGCTGTTACCGCCTGCGCACGTGCACCTCAGTCCCGGCCGAGGCAACGCTGGATGCCAGACAGGGGTAGGAAGGAACACTTGTGATGCTAGATGGCTGTCAAGACAAAATGTTTCGGAGGCAAATCCTCCTTCTTCAGGTCCCACCCCTGCTCCTCCCCAGCCTCCTTTTATATATGACCCGAGAAGGAGAGGGGGAGAAGGTCCTTGCTGAAGTGCCTGTCATTTTTAAATGGACATAAGTGTGTGTGATTGAACTGTTATGTGTTTACTGTGATGGGGGTGGGTATCAGATCCCTGCTCTTCTCACTAACTCGTGACCAAGGACCAGCCAATCTCACACCCTGCCGTCACTTGCGTAACAATGCCACTCTCAGCTGCACCCTGCACAAAGATTTTCCAGCTTGCGGGACTACAATCTAAATGCCAACAGGCTGAGAGCGATTGTCACCGGGCTAATTAAGCAATTAACCCTTTCACTGCCACCACCTCTACGTTATTATGAGCCCAGAGGACGCTCGTAATTTTAGAAATACCAATTATGATTTTAGAATAATCGTCTGTAACACGCACTGTCACCGCAGACAGGAATGGTCAGAGGATTTATTCTATACAGTAGCACTCTTCAAGAGGCAGGTTCTTTGTTAGTTTGCATTAAGAGCTTAGGGACAAGATTAACACTTTTCAAAATAAAGTTTAATAATAAAAAGGTTAAAATTGGTGCAAATAAAATATTTACAGAAAAAGGTGTTTCAAAGAAATAGAGACACAATTCAGCAATTTAGAAAAATAAGGTAGAATTGAGAAGTAAGGATACTTGCATTCAATGTCCTGAGTGTTATCAAAGTTCAGAGTTCAATAGTTGAGCCAGTTGTGATCGGTTCTCAAACTTGATAGATGTTCCTTCTTGATGTTACCATGAGAACTCCTGATAGCAAAGTTTGAGCAAGCTTTTCTCTAGGATCAAAGGGGCGGTGACGGACACCCCTGACCAATTACAACAGAGTGGCAAAGGGCTGTCCTGGGTTTATGACAAATATCAAGACCTCCTTTGTTGACAGAGCCATACTACTCTTAATATCTCGAAATATGTAATGGTTACATTCTTTAAACTGCTAGTTTATCATTCAGCATGTCATTTGACACCAAAAGATACTAAACGTGGATACTTTATCACACAGGGAATTTCTTATGGCTATCTTCTATTCCATAAGTGATATGGTAATCATGCATGGTCTTAATTCAATCAGTATGACATTTCTCATCCAAATATATACTTATTGTTAAGGTGTCATGTTCCTGTCTGCATTTATGAATCGTGTGTGTATTTTTTCATTTTCTAATGAACAGCTTGGTTGCGTGGTATTTATGACACAGCTCTGGCCAGCCTTAATGGATTTGCTCAGTTTTACGACTGGCCTGTTCTGGAAGAACAACCTCTGGCCAGGTTTCCTGTCTTTGCTGAGATAACGTTTCCTTTGAAGGGCCCAGCCCCCTGCATTCTTTAAGTTAATTGAGGTAGGGAGAGGGGGGAGAAAATATCACTGAGTATATCTGGTCTGCCTGTCATGGCCTCTTTGAACAAAATGGTTGCCCGTGACAAAATGGTTGCTTGCGACAGCTTTTAGCATATCCAGTGCAGGATATCATTACATTTACAATAAAACGTTATTATGCGAGGTCGGCTGTGCGTTTTTTGTCTCCTTCTTGCAGCTGTGTATTTTTGGCAGGCAATATTGAACTGGTGCTAAATGACACTCGCTGGGAGGGGCACTAACTGACACTATCTGACATCGCTAGTGACACTTATACAGTGATCAATGATAATACTGTACACTGACACTGTACTAATGCCACTGGCTGGGTGACAAGGGTGACCAATAGGAGAATCAAGGGGTTAACTGTGTGCCTAAAAAGTGTATGTGTGCTGCTTTTACTTACAGATCTGCCTGGCTTTCCTCCCTGATTTCAGCTCTGAATGGTAAGTGAAATCAGGGAGAAGAACCAGCCAGATCTGGCTTGTGTGTTTACTAACACACACAGATCTATGCTGTGATTGGCCACAGCAATCAGTAGGTTCACAGCCAAAAACGGTTTTCTTTTACCTTCATGCATAGAACCACTTTAAGAGATTTTTTAATTTACATTTTCTTTAATTTTCTTTTCCTTGGTGGAGACTGAAGCTGAAGGTGAGGTCTTTCTGCAGTACAAGTTTAATGATGAAATTATAAAGAACAGCCTTCCTTTGCATCTAAACATACAGAATGCAGAAAGGTCAGTATTTAATATGAGACATCCTACATTAATGAGAAACATTTCAGAGATTATCTTTTTAGGGTCACCACCAGCAGACTGGCAAAGCTTTGGTCTCCTATCACTCTGTCTGTCTTCTTTTAGATCCATCCACAGACTGCAGAGTTTTGGTCTCCCCATGCACTAATTCATCTTCCCTCACTTGCCATCCATTACCTGGCAAAGATTTGGTCTCCTCATGCTCAGTCTACCTTCTCCCACCCACCATCCATAGACTTGTAGAGCTCTGGTCTCCTCAAGCACTATCTATCTTCTCTCGTCTACCATCCATAGGCTGGCATAGTATTGGTCTCCGTATGCACTGTCTATCTTCTCTCATCTACTATATTATAGACTGGCATAGTACTGGTCTCCTTATGCATTGTCTACCTTCTCCCACCTACCATCCACAGACTTGTAGAGCTCTGGTCTCCTCAAGCACTGTCTATCTTCTTTCATCTACCATCCACAGACTGGCATAGCACTGGTCTCCTTATGCACTGTCTATCTTCTCCCACCCACCATCCACAGACTTGTAGAGCTCTGGTCTCCTCAAGCACTGTCTATCTTCTCTCATCTACGATCCACAGACTGGCATAGTACTGGTCTCCTTATGCACTGTCTATCTTCTCCCACCCATCATCCACAGACATGTTGAGCTCTGGTCTCTTCAAGCACTGTCTATCTTCTCTCATCTACTATCCATAGACTGGCATAGTACTGGTCTCCTTATGCACTGTCTATCTTCTCCCACCCATCATCCACAGACTTGTTGAGCTCTGGTCTCTTCAAGCACTGTCTATCTTCTCTCATCTACCATCCATAGACTGGCATAGTACCGGTCTCCTTATGCACTGTCTATCTTCTCTCATCTACCATCCATAGACTGGCATGCATAGTACTGGTCTCCTTATGCACTGTCTATCTTCTTTCATCTACCACTTATAGACTGGCATAGTACTGGTCTCCTCAAGCACTGTCTATCTTCTCTCATCTACCATCCATAGACTGGCATAGTACTGGTCTCCTCAAGCACTGTCTATCTTCTCTCATCTACCATCCATAGACTGGCATAGTACTGGTCTCCTCAAGCACTGTCTATCTTCTCTCATCCACTATCCATAGAGTGGCATAGTACTGGTCTCATTATGCACTGTCTATCTTCTCTCATCTACTATATTATAGACTGGCATAGTACTGGTCTCATTATGCACTGTCTATCTTCTCTCATCCACCATCCATAGACTGGCATAGTACTGGTCTCATTATGCACTGTCTATCTTCTCTCATCTACTATATTATAGACTGGCATAGTACTGGTCTCATTATGCACTGTCTATCTTCTCTCATCCACTATCCATAGACTGGCATAGTACTGGTCTCATTATGCACTGTCTATCTTCTCTCATCCAATATCCATAGACTGGCATAGTACTGGTCTCATTATGCACTGTCTATCTTCTCTCATCTACTATATTATAGACTGGCATAGTACTGGTCTCATTATGCACTGTCTATCTTCTCTCATCCACTATCCATAGACTGGCATAGTACTGGTCTCATTATGCACTGTCTATCTTCTCTCATCCAATATCCATAGACTGGCATAGTATTGGTCTCCTTATGCACTGCCTTTCCTTTTTCAGTCAAAAGACAGTGGGTGACTGCACTCTGGTAAAACTTGTTTTATTATAGTATGTCTTTTAAAGCAAATACAATATAGTAGAAGAGATTAGACTGCCGATGTGTCTCGTGCTGCCAAGCACTTGCTCAAAGACTCTATGGGTAAGTGCTTGGTAGCGTGAAAAGCATTATTAGTTTGACTAGCATCTGGTCTTTGGGCAGATAAAGGTAGACTGACCTGAAGCAGTGTTGCACATTGTTTATCTTTTTTCAGGCCCACCATCCACAGACTGGCAGCCAAAGCTCTGATCTCTGAGCTGGAATATGGACCAGAGTCAGAGTTTGAAGAGGTGAAAAAGAAGATCTTGGAGACCAGTCTGCAGTCTGGTGTTGTCTCCTCTCTCACAGCCTATGTGGCTGTTTACAAGGACACCGAGACATGTATGGAGGGTCCTCCCGTGCACAGGAAAATCCCAATTGAATGTACCGGTATGTAGTTTTCATATTTTAGTGCCGCTACACAGTAGAAGATAACTGCATGCCCCGTCATGGGGAAGGAAAAAAACTGTTACTTCCACTTTAGTTCTTTATCAACGGTGACCGTGGCAGATCTTTCTGCTAACCAAAAAGTGCAGCACTGCCCCCTAATAATTAGATCAATCAGAATGTAAATTAAAAATAAAAATACATCAATACATTAAAGTAACATACATCATATTACAAACACAATAATAAATGGACTTAAGTGCAAAATAGCAAAAATGTGAAATCCTAATAGTCCGTGAAATCACATCCAAACCAATTTGCATTAATACCACACCGTACTTGAATCGCCTTCCAAGGGCAAGTCAGTGGTGACAAAAAAAAACCTGCCACTTTGCAATGTGCAATCTTCACCTTCGGTAAAAGACCTCAAAAGAGGTCAGAAGCGCAAATTGTTCCTTTAACTACTGTACCACCGGAGGATTTTCCTGCTTTACGTCCAGGCCACTTTTTGCAATTCGACACTGTGCGACTTTAACTGACAATTGCGCGGTCAAGCAACGCCGTACCCAAACGAAATTTACGTCCTTTTTTTCCCACAAACAGAGCTTTCTTTTGGTGGTATTTAATCACCTGTGCGATTTTCATTTTTTGCGATATTAATTAAAAAAAGCGACAATTTTTGAAAAAATAACAATATTTTTCAACTTTGACAGTTAAAAAATATCCAATATATTCAATTTTTGTCATATATTTAGGCCAACATGTATTTAGCTACATGTCTTTGACAAAAAAATTCTCAATGAGCGTATTTTTAACCGCTTTATGACTGGAAGGTTTTACCCCATTCCTGACCAGGCCATATTTTGCAATTTGGCACTGCGTTAATTTAACGGACAATTGCGCAGTCGTACAACGCTGTACCCAAATTAAATTTATGTCCTTTTTTTCCCCACAAATAGAGCTTTCTTTTGGTGGTATTTGATTACCTGTATGATTTTTACTTCTTGCGCTATAAACAAAAAAAGAGCGACAATTTTGAAAAAAATAACAATATTTTTCACATTTTTTTATATGACATTCCCCCCAAAAAAATGTAAAAATCAAAATTTTTTTAACATTTTAGGGCAATCTGTTTTCTGCTACATATTTTTGGTAAAAAAAATCGCAATAACCGTATTTTGAGTGGTTTGCGCAAAAGTTATTGCGTTTACTAACTAAGGGAAAGATTTCTGTCATTTTTGGTGTTTTTTTTTTTAACGAGTAATGGCGGCGATTTGTGATTTTTTTTTTTGCGGGACTGCGACATTGCGGCGGACAGATCGGACCCTTGACTGACATTTTTGACACTTTGGGGGTACCAGTGACATTACTACAGTTAATCAGTGCTATACATATGCACTGTTACTGTATAAATGACACTGGCAGGGAAGGGGTTAATTTTCTATTGGAGAGGGAGGGGTTAATGTATGCCTGGTGCTTACTGACGTGTGTGGGGGGAGGTGACTGAGTGACACAGGGACAGATCGCATGTTCAGCTATGCTGAATCCTGCAATCTGACCCTGTCTGTCACTTAGGAGATCCGCCCGCTCTGTTAACACAAGCGGGCGGATCTCCACACTCGATCCCCAACGATCGAGGAAGAGCAGCGGCGATCGTCGCTGCTCCTCCCCTGGCCCGACTCCCGCTGTAACTGAATACAGTGGGAGCGAGCCTCCGGCGGTGCGCGCGCGCCGCCGAGAGAGGGGAATGTCTGGTGACGTAGGTCTACGTCGCCAGACGATAACTAACCACTGTGCCGCAGTACAGTCAACGTGACTGGTCGGTAAGTGGTTAAGGGAATAAAAAGTGCAGAGGTCTTGTCTCCTCCACTCACTTCCAGATCACCCAGTTCTTATACACATAGTTCCCGCATGAATGGTACAGTACATATAAAGTCAAAAGAACTCTCATATCGTTCACTGGGATATTAATTCAATGACAATCAGTGCCGGCTCACATTATTGCGATGTGGGAACACTGCGAATCTACTGCGTGTTCCCGCATTGCACGCAGCACAGGCAGTTCACACTGCCATATGCGATACGCCGGGGGTGTCAATTCAAAGTTACAAAAAAAAAAAGGAAGGGTATAGTGGTTTGCCATATCAGAATGTGCAGTTGCCTCCATCCCTATGTGTAAATATATGGACAAAGAAGGGAGGTATGGGACTTTGATTGAGGTACAAGTGAACATGAAAATTATTATTAAATGTATTATATAAATAAATATAATGTAAAAGCACTGCAACATATAAGTCTACAGAGATGAAACACACAGTAGATACAGTAATACATGATAAATCCATAATAAATACAATATTTCTAGGACCAAAAATGGATCAATCAAGAATACAATGGATATGCTATAACATGAATTCACTGTGTGCTTACAATCTTTACATACATCATAAAACATCAATATTGAGTAGTTTGTAGGCTCGACGCGTTTCATGGACCTCCGTCCATTCATCAGGAGCTTAGATATATGTCTATAAAATGAGAATATGGATTGTATTAATGTACTAATTTAGATTATGAAATAATTTAGAAAATATGTAAGAATAGACTCTACCTTATGCAGTGTCATAATTCACGAGCAATCCAGTCTGGAAAGGAGGGACCGAGGCAGATCCAGGAGAAGCCTGACCCGGGGCTTAGGCGTGGAATATATCCAGCAAAGGGACAATGGGGAGGAGAGGACCACAACCAGAATATAGACAAATAACAGAACTCCAGGTGTATCACTTCAGAACATGATGGTACAGGCACATAGAAAGCCAAAAAGGTCTTTAAGTATACATATAAATCAATAAATATACTGTAAAAAACAGATGTACTGAGAGAAGCAATCTCAGAAAAAATTATGATGTATGTAAAGATTGTAAGCACACAGTGAATTCATGTTATAGCATATCCATTGTATTCTTGAGTGATCCATTTTTGGTCCTAGAAATATTGTATTTATTATGGATTTATCATGTATTACTGTATCTACTGTGTGTTTCATCTCTGTAGACTTATATGTTGCAGTGTTTTTACATTATATGTATTTATATAATAAATTTAATAATAATTTTCATGTTCAGTTGTACCTCAATCAAAGTCCCATACCTCCCTTCTTTGTCCATCAATTCAAAGTAAACGACACCCCCAGATCAGATTGCATATCGCAGTACGATCTGACAGTTCGCACATGAATCGGATCGCACTGGTGTGAACCACCATGTGATCCGATTCTGCTGTGGACCAAAAAAAGGGTCCTGTGCGTGTTCACTGCAAATTGCGGTGCAAATTCAGCCATACAAACTGTATGGCTGAATTTGCACCGGCACAGACATGGCATGTGATTTTAGGAGCAGTGCGCTCCGAATCATATGCAATGTCTGTGATCGCAATAGTGTGAACCGGCACTTAGGGTTAAAATCCCTCACACTGCATGTAAGAATCAGTGCATGAATAAAACTTGTATCCAGCCACAGAGAGAAAGCCTAACGGCTCACCACTTTCCTGGTATAACTGAGGCTCCCGCCTAGCGTGTTGACAGGTATACAGTACCCATAGGTGTGCGCAGCCTATTGCATTAGGCAGGGATCCTCAAACTACGGCCCTCCAGCTGTTGCGAAACCACACATCCCATGAGACATCATAAAACTCTGACATTCACAGACAGGACTAGGCATGATAGGAATTGTAGTTCCTGAACAACTGGAGGGCCATCGTTTGAAGACCCCTACATTAGGGTGTGCACCCCAAAGCTCAAACACATATCTGTGTGTAAATACTTATGGTGTCAGTAGGTTAGAGATCGGTGTCTGTAATTTTATTGTTATTTTTTATTCTTTTTTACAATATTATTTTTTTTGTTAGCCCAGTTAGGGAGCTTTGGTGAAATATCAGGGGTCTAAACAGGGGTAATCTGCACCACAAGGGGTGATTAGGGTGTGCCCAGGCACACCCTGTGTGCACGCCTATGATAGTAGCAGACTTAGCATCAAACAAATAGCATAGTTTAATGTTGCAGAACTATGCATATCTAAACTGCAGCAATGTTAAGCCTCGTACACATTGGCCGATTGTTGGCCGACCGATCGGCCGTCTTTTGTCCAGTGTTGTTGTGTTGGTTGAAATGTGCTCTAGACTGCACACGAATTTTGTCGGCCAGCAACAACCAACTGCAGAAGTGATGTCATGTTCTGGTTTACGTTTCGTGTGTTTTTTCTTCTCTGACCATGCCCAGTCTTGATCATCAAAATCTGTACTGACTGACGAACAATCGGTCGTTATGCTGACGGCCAACAAAAATTTTATAGCATGCACACCAGATTTTGTTCGGCCGAAAAGTCGCAGTCGGTTGTCGAAAGCATCATACTAACAAGCCGACAATCGGCCGATCGGACGTTGGCCGAAAATTTACGGCCAACAATCGGTGCGTGTGTACGAGGCTTTAGTCTACGTTTTAACTTGGATAACTATTAATGAGCAGAGTGAGACCCAATTAACGCAATGCTAATGTTCTTGAGTGCACTCTACAGTGATACCTTAGAGATGGGTATCCATCAGTGTTCCTTAGAAGGTGAATCCAAATTACCTGGAGCCTGAGGGGTTGATTTGCTAAAGGCCAATAGACTGTGCACTTTGCAATGTTCAGTTGCCCTCTGCAAGGGCAGTTGCACCAGAGCAAATCAGGTAAAGCTTTACTTTGCAAAGAGTACCCAATCATGTGCAATAAAAAACAGCATTTTTGCTTGTACAGTACATAACTGGATGATGGAAGTCAGCAGAGCTTCTGCTCATTTACTAAGCTCTGGAGCAAATGCACTTGCAGAGTGTGCAGTCTTTTTGCCCTTAGTAAATCAACCCCCAAGTTTCCGGAACCTGACGTCTGGTACTGCTAACCGCCAAGTGTGTGGAGTCAGACCTGTCATCTGCCGGGAGTTCTGAGAGGAGATATAACACTTAACCCCTTATTACACCCAGTTTGCATAGACAGCTCATTACTCTGCAGCCTGTAACTATACCACACACCCTTAAAAAGAGACAGATCTGTTCACACCATCCACAGAAGGGCTCCACTGGAAGCCGGCAACCACCAACATTAGGGGGTTGATTTACTAAAGGCAAATAGACTGTGCACTTTGCAAAGTGCAGTTGCTCCAAAGCTTAGTGAATGAGGTAAAGCTTCACTTTGCAAGGAATATCAAATCACATACAAGGAAAATTTAAAAAACTGCATTTCTCTTACGTCCTCTGACAGTTGCCGCCCAAGCATACAGTCTTTACTCCTGTGGATAAGACCAATACCCAGTAGTGAAGACTGTATGAGTGGGCGGCGACTGTTTACGGTAAGGTCTTACAAAAATTCTATTTTTTTTGCTAGAAAACGACTTAGAACCCCCAAACACTATATATATATATATATATATATATATATATATATATATATATTTAGCGAAGACTCTGGAGAATAAAATGGCAGTCCTTGCAATATTTTTTGTCACGCGGTATTTGCGCAGCGGTCTTTCAAACGCCATTTTTTGGGAAATATTACACTGCATTTGTAAAAAAAACCGAAACAGTAAAGTTAGCCCATTTTTTTTTTTGGGCTTTTGTATATTGTGAAAGATGATGTCACGCAGAGCAAACTGGGTGTAATAAGGGGTTAAGTGTTATATCTCCTCTCAGAACTCCCGGCAGATGACAGGTCTGACTCCACACACTTGGCGGTTAGCAGTACCAGACGTCAGGTTCCGGAAACTTGGGGGTTGATTTACTAAGGGCAAAAAGACTGCACACTCTGCAAGTGCATTTGCTCCAGAGCTTAGTAAATGAGCAGAAGCTCTGCTGACTTCCATTATCCAGTTATGTACTGTACAAGCAAAAATGCTGTTTTTTATTGCACATGATTGGGTACTCTTTGCAAAGTAAAGCTTTACCTGATTTGCTCTGGTGCAACTGCCCTTGCAGAGGGCAACTGAACATTGCAAAGTGCACAGTCTATTGGCCTTTAGCAAATCAACCCCTCAGGCTCCAGGTAATTTGGATTCACCTTCTAAGGAACACTGATGGATACCCATCTCTAAGGTATCACTGTAGAGTGCACTCAAGAACATTAGCATTGCGTTAATTGGGTCTCACTCTGCTCATTAATAGTTATCCAAGTTAAAACGTAGACTAAAGCCTCGTACACACGCACCGATTGTTGGCCGTAAATTTTCGGCCAACGTCCGATCGGCCGATTGTCGGCTTGTTAGTATGATGCTTTCGACAACCGACTGCGACTTTTCGGCCGAACAAAATCTGGTGTGCATGCTATAAAATTTTTGTTGGCCGTCAGCATAACGACCGATTGTTCGTCAGTCAGTACAGATTTTGATGATCAAGACTGGGCATGGTCAGAGAAGAAAAAACACACGAAACGTAAACCAGAACATGACATCACTTCTGCAGTTGGTTGTTGCTGGCCGACAAAATTCGTGTGCAGTCTAGAGCACATTTCAACCAACACAACAACACTGGACAAAAGACGGCCGATCGGTCGGCCAACAATCGGCCAATGTGTACGAGGCTTAACATTGCTGCAGTTTAGATATGCATAGTTCTGCAACATTAAACTATGCTATTTGTTTGATGCTAAGTCTGCTACTGTCATAGGCGTGCACACAGGGTGTGCCTGGGCACACCCTAATCACCCCTTGTGGTGCAGATTACCCCTGTTTAGACCCCTGATATTTCACCAAAGCTCCCTAACTGGGCTAACAAAAAAAATAATATTGTAAAAAAGAATAAAAAATAACAATAAAATTACAGACACCGATCTCTAACCTACTGACACCATAAGGGTGTGTGGTATAGTTACATGTTACGGTTTAAAATGCCGACAAACTACGGTCAATAAAAATCTCCATAGACGACGCTTTAAAATTTTTTAACAGTTACCAGTTTAGAGTTAGAGTGTAGCTCTTTTTCTTAAATTATTGCTCTCGCTCTGGCGATCGCGGCAATTCCTCACATGTGTGGTTTGAACAGCGATTTCATTTTTAGACACGCCTTCCATATACGTTTTATTTTGTGCACGAGCTCACGGCGACGGGGCAGTTACATTTTTTTTTTCCTATTTGTTTTATTTATTTTTTTAATTTTATCACAGGTTTTAAAAAGAAAAAAAATCTGATCACTTTTATTGCAGTCACAAGCAATGTAAACATCCCTTGTGACAGCAATAGGCAGTGACAGGTCCTCTTTATGGAGGGATCGGGGGTCTCAAAGACCCCAAACCCCTCCACTGCACTTCAATGTATTTAAAATGGCATTTTTGAATACTGTCACTTTTTAAATTCGGTGCCTTTAGCAGCGTAGTAACCCGGACGTGACGCCATGGACGCTGCTTCCGGGTTACGTCATCGGAGACCCAATCGAAGCCGCATCCGGCTTTGATCGGTACTCTAACCAGTGGGTGAACGTGCTGGCTGGTTGCTCGGGTCTCCTGGTGGGACAGGAGACCCGTTCAGAGCCGCGGAAGGCGGCGGGAGGGGGGAGCGCCCCCTCCCAACCGCTGGGGTAAGGATCGAGTGGCTCCCGAGACGCATCGGTCATTACCGCCTGAAAGCCGACGCTGGCTCTAAAAAATGGTACTGCAGCTAGTGGCATCACCCCATTACAGCCATTTATAGCAGCCATCATAGGTCTACGTTGATTTGCGGTAAGTGGTTAATATGATTTATTTATCATTTTATTTATTTTTTACTTTTTTCTTTATTTTTTTCTTTATTTTTATAAACACAAGGGAACCATATTGGACCCCAGGCTAAACAATATCAATCTAGCCAAAAAGCAGAACAAGTTCCTGTAGCTTCCTGGAATTCCGGGGAAGGCATACATGCATGAAGCGGACAAAAAATATGAATAAGTGGTGATACATCCTTGAAAAAGGCCTTGTACGGCCGAAACGCGTCGGAATACTCATTGGACCTCTCCTCTGAATTTAGTTCCCTAAGACACATGGAACAACAGAGCAGAATGTCCTATTAAATGTCACCTATTTACTCACCTGTCACTTATTTTCCATACCTTCGTCACCATTCACACAATGGGCCTTCACCCATTCACAATATCTCATACGATACTGTAAATATTTTATTTTTGTAAATAAATTGCTTGACCAAACTATTATCTACCTTACTCTTGCCCGTAAAGTCCCCATTTCCTGGTATGAGGCACCAAAAATTACAAAAAAAAAAACAAAAAAGTTCTTCCAGTTCTTATGAACATTGCCCAGTTTGGTTGGCTATTGTCCAGCCTAAAGCTGGGTACTGGCTACGGTATCTAATTATTTCAGCCTGCCCACACCAGTCCTTAGATATGCCAGCTGCATTTGTTTCCTTTCTTTTCCAGCAAGGAACATTGTCAGCAAGTACAGAAAATACTTGTTGATCTTGCCATGGAAAATTGAATCAGAAATATCTTTATCTTTATTGTGTAAAATACTAACCCCATCCATCCACCATGTAATGGAGATGAACAAAGGCAGACATGTTTGAAATCCAGCCTGGGTGTAGAGAAAGTGTAGACATAATGGGTGTTATTTGCAGGATGATGCTAAAAGGGAAAAAAAGAGGAAACTAACTCAGTCACTACATCTAAGGACTGGTAAGCTGTAATATAAATTTTTTTTTGATTTAGACGTGCTATAAATTGTTCCTGATTTGATGATGGCATTTGCATGTCATGGCGAGGATTCCACAAATATATAAATAAAGAGTGTGTATTGGTTCCTATAGCTCACAATCTTTCAAATCTTACAGCAATCATGAGAACGAACATACAAAACGTACTCGAACGTGACTGTAAGTTGTCCGGTTCTTCTTTTGACTGTGAGTTGGTCGATTCTTCAAGTCCTATAAGCAAGATGACCAAATTTGGTAAGTGCCATATTTATATTGTGTTTTCTGCTTCTGCTGTGCTGTTACTTTAGAAAACCCAGCATGCTTTGGGAATTCTGCCATAGATGCAACCACATGATGAAAAATGTGTTCTTATATATATTAGCATTTGTTCCTGTTTCAGAACAGGTACGTTTGTTGGGTTGGACTCATGGTTAGAGTGAACCTTAAAGCTTTGTTCCTTCATTTTATTTAAATAGCAAACACGTTATACTTAGCTGCTCTTTGCAAAGGTTTTGCACAGAGCACCCCCCATCCAAGGGAGGGCAGTGCATGGAGAGTCAGCAATCGGCCACAAATTGAAAAAAATTGTGAGAGAAAAAAAAAAACACACTAATACATAAAATCATGAACAAAATCAGATAAATATTACAAGCAGCAACTCTCATGTGAGGTATAGACACAGTTCAAATTATATAGCTTTAAGGAGTTATGCTACTAAAAAGAAAGAAAAAATGTCCACAAGTGATGTGATAATTTTTCCTGGTGTATGTATCCACCATCAACCACCTTGACACATGATCTGTGAATCAATACCACCACCAAAGGCTGAAAAGCTTGCTTACAAGCTCATATGGACCTCACCACTACAGGAGGTCACTAGCGCTTGTGGCTATGTACCCCACCAGGGCCTATACTGATTCCACAAGTGATAATTTTACCTGGTGTATGTATCCACCATCAACCACCTTAACACATGATCTGTGAATCAATACCACCACCAAAGGCTGAAAAGCTTGCTTACAAGCTCATATGGACCTCACCACTACAGGAGGTCACTAGCGCTTGTGGCTATGTACCCCACCAGGGCCTATACCGATTCCACAGACTTTTCACCATTGGCGAACCACTCTTCCTGATAAGATTTGTCCCAGGAGTTCCCCAAAACATAGCATGCTCCACATAGTGTAAGATTGTAAACATGTATTCCACAAGTAATAAAATTGCACTTACATCAATAATGTTTTAAAATCGCTTAAATTATATGCGTCGGCCGGCACACATACAAAAAAACTGTCCTTCAGAGACTCCTGAACACCTGGACGATGTCAACGTAAGGGTGAAACACGTAGGGCGGAGCGAAGCGCTGACATCACAGATATCCTCGAGTCCTGGAAGGACGCGTTTTTTTATGTATGTGGTTCCCCCTAGGATTGCTAAATTTGCCTCTAATCAATCGGCACTCTGCTTCCGTGGCTGTTCGGAGATTGGCACTCACTTACATTCTTGGTGGCAATGTCCGATTGTCACCTTACTTTGGGGTAAGCTTTTTGGACTATGATGTTTGATACACAAATACTACCTTACCCGGTGACGGCTCTGTTGAACGCCAAATCAAACTTTCTCATGCACAGACAATTCAAACTTTTTTTTCAACTCCTCACAATGGCGAAGCAGACAATTGCCAAGGCATGGAAATCCCCATTCCTAAATTTTCTAGAAATAAAGCAACGCATGAATTGTTCCACAAAATGGCAGCCGTGGATAATGCAGACCTGGGTTAATTTGACTATATCTGGAGACCTTGGATATCTAAGGTTCTCCCCCTAGACTTCAACGAATATGTACTACTTTTTTGGTGAAGCCCTTGCCTACATTGCTTCGATATTAATGTGGATATCCACTTTATTCCCGAGTCTTCCTCCAGACTTTCTCCTGCCCTTTCTTTTTTTTCTTTACTTTACCCCTCTATCTTCTTTTATATCCTTTTCTACTCTTACATCTTTCTTCTTACCTTTTTTCTTCCCTGCCTTATTTTTTTAAGTTTTTTTTTTTTAAGTTTTTTTTTTATTCAGTTTATTTATTTTTTCTCAGTTCAGCCTAATAATATATGGCTACAACAAGGTGTCTCTATAGGAGCTCAGGTCCTTATACATGATATCTTTCGAAGACCCTTCATAGCTAATTTATGTCTTAGCGTCCTTCTTGCTGCATCAAGCGAGCTACGAATTCATCCTTTTGTTCCATAATTGTTATGGTAGATAAGTCTATAGGAGGAATTTCCTCCATGCCGGCTCTCCTCCCAGGTAACAGTTTGAACCCAGTAGGGGTGACCGGGTGGAGATCTTGGCCCTATCCCCTCTCCCATTAATACCGCTTGTGTTTTGTCTTTATAATGCATTTTCAGGTCATATATTTGTAAGCTATGTTTTACTCTTTTATGGACCCTTGTTATGCTTATTTATGTATCTAGACACTGACCTGCTCATCTTTCTTGAATTTGTTGTATGTTCATAAATTTCTTTAAAAAAAATATTTTGAACGAGAAAAACATACAGTGAATCCGGAAAGTATTCACAGCGCTTCACTTTTTCCACATTTTGTTATGTTAGTTATGTTAGTTACAGCTTTATTCCAAAATGGATTACTCTCATTATTTTCCCCCAAATTCTACAAACAAAACCCCATAATGACAATGTGAAAGAAGTTTGTTTGAAACCTTTGCACATTTATTAAAAATAACACAAAATGAAAAAAATCCTATGTACATAAATATTCACAGCCTTTGCCCAATACTTTGTTGAACTCCTTTAGCACCAATTACAGCCTCAAGTCTTTTTGAGTATGATGCTACAAGGTTGGCACACCTATTTTTTGGCAGTTTCTCAAATTCTTCTTTGCAGGACCACTCAAGCTCCAACAGGTTGGATGAGGAGCGTCGGTACACAGCCATTTTCAGATCTCTCCAGAGATGTTCAATCGGGTTCAAGTCTGGGCTCTGGTTGGGCCACTCGAGGACATTCACAGAGTTGTCCTGTAATTACTCCTTTGTTATTTTGGCTGTGTGCTTAGAGTCATTTTCCTGTTGGAAGATGAACCTTCGCCCCAGTCTGAGGTCCAGAGCGCTCTGGAGCAGGTTTTCATCAAGGATGTCTCTACATTGCTGCATTCATCTTTCCCTCCATCCTGATTAGTCTCCCAGTTTCTGCCACTGAAAAACATCCCCACAGCATGATGGTGCCACTGCAATGCTTCCCTGTAGGGATGGTATTGGCCAGGTGATGAGCGGTGCCTGGTTTCCTCCAAACATGACGCTTGCCATTCAGGCCAAAGAGTTCAATCTTTGTTTTATCAGAACAGAGAACTTTGTTTCTCATGGTCTGAGAGTCCTTCAGGTGCCTTTTGGCAAACTCCAGATGGGCTTCCAGGTGCCTTTTACTGAGGAATGGCTTCCGTCTGGCCACTCTACTATACAGGCCTGATTGGTGGAGTGCTGCAGAGATGGTTGTTCTTCTGGAAGGTTCTCCTCTCTCTGCAGAGAAACGCTGGAGCTCTGTTAGAGTGAGCATGGGGTTCTTGGTCACCTCCCTGACTAAGGCCCTTCTCCCCCGAACACTTTTGCCGGGGGGACTACTCTAGAAAGAGTCCTGGTGGTTTCCAAACTTCTCCCATTTATTGGTATTGGAGGCCACTGTGCTCATTAGGACCCTCAATGTTGCTGAAATGTGTCTGTACCCTTCCCCAGATCTGTGCCGCCATACAATCCTGTCTTGGAGGTCTACAGACAATGCCTTGGACTTCATGGCTTGGTTTTAGCTCTGAAATGCCCTGCTAGCTGTGGGACCTTATATAGACAGGTATGTGCCTTTCCCAATCATGTCCAATCAACTGAATTTACCACAGGTGGACTCCAATCAAGTTGTAGAAACATCTCAAAGATGATCAGTGGAATCAGGATGCACCTGAGCTCAGTTTTGAGTGTCATGGCAAAGACTGTGAATACTTATGTACATGGAGTTTTTTAGTTTTTGGATTTTTAAAAAAGTTGCAAAGATTTCAAACTAACTTCTTTCACGTTGTCATTATGGGGTATTGTTTGTAGGATGTTTAGAAAAATAATGAATGTAATCCGTTTTGGAATAAGGCTGCAACATAACAAAATGGGGAAAAAGTGAAGCGCTGTAAATGCTTTCCGGATCCACTGTATGTTGGGTTTACATATACGGTACTATAAAGCATTGTCCTTCTTGATGTTTATGAAGCTTTTCTTTATTGTACAGGTGCAGCACCACATAAGATGGTTGGATGGTTTAAGAAAATGACATTATCAGGTATGTGATTGTACACTGCTAAGGGGCCAGTCACATGTTCTTGAAGTTGGCACCATCGCTCGGTGCCCCATGATGTTCCCTACCTAAAAACCTTCATCAGTTGTTTTCTTCAGGCACAGGAAGTAATGTTTATCAGCAAGGCAGCGTTAAGAAATATTAAACATATTGCAATGAATCTCCACTGTGATAACTCTTTGGCCACTGGCAAACAGAGTTTTGATATACCCAAGACTTACAATATTGTGAAATGATGCAGTGCCAGTGAATATAACAAAAAACCTGTCAAAAAATAAATAAACAATGTGCTAAATGTGAAGTCTCACTTGAATCAAAGTTGATCTACTCTATATTACCAAAAGTATTGGGACACCTGCCTTTACACTCTCATTAACTCTATTGGCATCCCAGTCTTAGTTCGTAGGGTTCAATATTGAGTTGGGCCACCCTTTGCAGCTATAACAGCTTCAACTCCTCTGGGAAGGCTGTCCACAATATTTAGGTGTGTGTCTATGGGAATGTTTGACCATTCTTCTAGAAGTGCATTTGTGAGGTCAGGCACTGATGTTTTACAAGAAGGCCTGGCTCGCAGTCTCCACTCTAATTCATGAAAAAGGTGTTTTATTGGGTTGAGGTTAGGACTTTGTGCAGGCCAGTCAAGTTCCTCCACCCCAAACTCGCTCATCCATGTCTTTATGGACCTTGCTTTTTGCACTGATCCAAATCATTTGGTGGAGGGGGGATTATGGTGTGGGGTTGTTTTTCAGGGGTTGGACTTGGCCCCTCCAGCTGTTCACGCACTACAATTCCCATCATGCCTAGTTATGTTTGTGAATGTCAGAGATTTATAATGCTTCATGGGAATTGTTGTTCCTGAACAGATGGAGGGCCGTAGTTTGGACACCCCTGTCTTAAGGCATCAGCATACCAAGACATTTTGAACAATTTCAAGTTCCCAACTTTGTGGGAAGAGTTTGGGGATGGCCCCTTCCTGTTCCAACATGACTGCGCACCAGTGCACAAAGCAAGGTCCATAAAGACATGGATGGGCGAGTTTGGGGTGGAAGAACTTAACTGACCTGCACTGAGTCCTGACCTCAACCCGATAGAACACCTTTGGGATGAATTAGAGCGGAGACTGCTAACCAGGCCTTCTTGTCCATAAAGACATGGATGAGCGAGTTTGGGGTGGAGGAACTTGCTTGACCCCACTAATGCACTTCTGGAAGAATGGTCAAACATTCCCATAGACACACTCCTAAACCTTATGGACAGCCTTCCCAGAAGAGTTGAAGCTGTTATAGCTGCAAAGGGTGGGATAACTCAATATTGAACCCTATGGACTTAGACTGGGATGCCATTAAAGTTCATGTGTGTGTAAAGGCAGGCGTCCCAATACTTTTGACAATACAGTGTACGTTTAAATAAAAAAGATCGTCCACCTTCCAGCAGATCCTTATAGTGTAACGAAAACACTGAGTGCCACCACCTTAATCAAATGCTCACTCACCAAACTGTAAGCTGTAACAGTTACAGCAGACACAGCATGTTCCTCAGGCATAATCCTCCCCAGGTCAATGTAGTGGATCAGTGTCCGTGGGAAGACATATGCCCGATTGTTGGTGTCAGTGGGAAGAATTGTGCCCCATTGCTGGTGTCATTGGGAGAAATTGTGTCCCTTCATTGATGTCAGTGGGAGGACAAATGCCCAGTTGTTGGTGTCAGTGTATGGAATATTGCCCCAAGGGCCAGATAAAAGCAAGCAAAGGGCTTTAGTTTGGAGACCACCGCTCTAGGTAAAGGAGTACATTTTCTTCTTCTGGTAAACATCTAAGAGGATTGTGGTGCCATGGAATTACCATAAAACAGTATCAGGAATTGTATGAAGTTGTTCCAATAAAGGGTTATCCTTTAGGGATGGACTGTCTGGGAGACCCTGGGATGAGACTAGGTGTTTACCCCCATTCCACACCGATACAACTGCTTTCAGAATTGGCCTCTGATGTTTATGAAGGAATTATTTGGGGACATTTAGAAAGATTAATAATTATCTGGTCTCCAGGACATGTGACAGTAGCATATTTGTATTCCAGAGATAAGACTATAATCCTTCCACTTTATAAAACTCTGGTGCAACCACATCTGGAGTATTCTGTCCAGTTCTGGTCGCCAGTCCTCAGGAGGGATGTGTTGGAGCTGGAGAGAGACCAGAAAAGGGCAACTAAACTAATTAGGGGATTGGAGGACCTTAATTATGAAGAGCGTCTGCAATCGCTTGATTTATTCTCCCTGGAGAAGAGACGCCTGAGAGGGGACATGATAGCAATTTATAAATATCTCAATGGTGATCTCGGCATAGAAAAAAAGCTATTCAGTCGAAGGGATTGCATTAGGACTAGAAGGCATACAATGCGATTAGAGGAGAAGCGTTTTAACCTCAGGCAACGCAGGGGGTTCTTTACTGTTAGGGCTACAAGATTGTGGAATTCTCTACCACAAGAGGTGGTTTCTGCGGGAAGTATGGTGGCTTTCAAAAGACTCTTAGACGTGCATCTCAATGATCAGAACATCCAGGGCTATGTGAGATGATTACGGCCACACACACCTACACAGGTTGAACTGGATGGACTATTGTCTTTATTCAACCTCACCTACTATGTAACTATGTAACTATATTTAACAAGTAACAAGAAGAGAAATCTGTCAGAGATTGAATGAAAAAGGACAAAATTAAAATATTCGTTTTTCTCTTTTTTTAGCGACAAATTTGTTTTTGGGGTCTGAAGAGTCACCTGAGAAGGAAACTAAAGGTAGGAACGGTCACTTTTATTATGTAAAGCTTGTCTGAGAGAATATCTGCATTACCTGCATGTCTCCCCATGTTTTATCTATTTAATTGCTTGCCTTTCGGAAGGCTTACCCCCCTTCATGACCAGGCCATTTTTGCAATGTGGCACTGCTTTATTTAACCTCTTGCCGACGGCCCCATGTACATTTACTGCGGGGTGAGGGCTCCTCTTTGCAGAAGCATGTACAGGTATATGATTCTGCACTTCCAGGTCCAGCCAGCGACCCCAGTGATTGGGCAAAGCGGGAGCCAATCAGTGGGTCCGGCGGACCCCATGTCCTGTCCAAAGTGGTCATGTTAGAGTTTGATACCACAGCCCGGGACAGGGATTTGTCAGCACAAGATTTTCATGGCAGGAAACAAGACAAAAAAAAAATGTTGCTCATGTGTCCTGCCAGAGGTGTGTGTGTTAAGCCGTGATCACTGCAGGTAATTTCTGGTTGTCTGAACAGTCATGGATAGCTGTGGCCATTGAGCCAGTATGCTGGGTAGGTGGAGAGTGGTGCGACGGCAGTAAACACACAGAGGTCCGGAATGCAGTACGTGATGTACAGTACTGAAGAACTTGCTAACAACAGCCCGGCAGAGGAGCTCACCTGACTGGGAATTTACAGTCAATTTAGTGGAGGGTGAACAGTAATAGGGCCAGAGCTGATGACATCGCCTTCCAAGGAGAGCGGAATGTGGCCTGGCTGGTCCAACCAAAACATGAGCTTGCAGGAGAGGTAGACGTAGTCCCTGCTCTTTCCCTACTTCTCCGAAACCTCTCTCTGGCGCTGATGTTGTCCCTGACAGATGGGTATGCTCTCCCTACACTAGCCACTTCACAAATGCGTACCAAGCCCGGAAATCCAGAGTCCTAAATAGACTCTGCCTGACCCAAGATGGCCCCCAAAGTTACATGGGGAGCCAGTATCCAACCAGATTAGGGATCAACCGATTATCGGCAACACCGATATATCGGGGGACGATATGCACTTTACCCAAAATATCGGAATCGTCCCCTGAGGTTACCGATATTGCCGATATTTAGGGAAAGTGCTGTGCTGGAGTGATGCCTGCAGCTAGAGGCATCACCCCAGTACCGGTGTCCATAGCCGAAGGTCGGCTGACTTGTAATGACAACCAATGCGGCTGAGAAGCCGCTCGGCTGTCATTACAAGGAGCGGGAAGGGACGCTCCATTACCTTATACAAAAAAGCTGAGAACTGTGCTTTTTAGCACAACGGAATTGATTGCACTTGGCTATATTAATATCCAAAAGTGCATTTATTCATGCAATTTGTGCATCAAGCGTAAATTAATGTCCAAGACAGTCTGCAGTGCCACAATGTACACTGCACCTGCCTACAAGTACAGTGGAATGACAAGCTGTTAGCAGCCACAGCTATTTGTGGCTGTTTGTAATGTTAGTATTTGGCGAGAAAAAAAATCATCAGCATTCAAATTGCGATTATTAACCAATGAAAAGACTTCCATAGCTGCTGGGTACACTCAAAAGAGATAAATAGTAATAATACAAATTAACCAGGGTTAGGTTGATGACTAAAATACAATAAGCAGCTGCTGTTCATGCAATGGGGGAACAAACCAAAGCAAATTTATAAAACACAGTGCTTGCTAAATGAGATCAAATAAATAAATAAAGTGTAAAACATGTTAAAAAAACATGCTTAGTATACTAACCAATTAGCAGTAAAAATAGGCAATAGCATACAAGAACTTCTGGAACGCCGTCTCGAGACTATTGCCTACTGCCTATTTTTACTGCTACTTTGTTAGTATACTTGCGATCTATTTAACCACTTTACCACCGCAGGATTTTGCTGTCTTACGTCTGGGCCACTTTTTGCGATTCGGCGCTGTGCTACTTTAACTGACAATTGCGCGGTCGTGCAACGCCGTACCCAAACAAAATTTATGCCCTTTTTTTCCCACAAACAGAGCTTTCTTTTTGTGGTATTTGATCACCTGTGCGATTTTTTTTGATCATGCGCTATAAACAAAAAAAGAGTGTTTATTTTGAAAAAATAACAATATTTTTAAAATTTTTTTATATGAAATTCCCCCCCCAAAAAAATGTAAAAATCTAATTTTTTTTAAAATTATTGGCCAATTTGTTTTCTGCTACCTATATTTGGTAAAAAAAATCACGATAAGCATATTTTGATTGGTTTGCGCAAAAGTTATTGCGTTTACTAACTAAGGTAAAGATTTCTATCATTTTTGGTGTTTTTTTTTTTAATGAGTAATGGCGGCGATCTGCGATTTTTTTTTGCGGGACTGCGACATTGCGGCGGACAGATCGGACCCTTGACTGACATTTTTGACACTTTTGGGGGTACCAGTGACATTACTGCAGTAATCAGTGGTATAAATATGCACTGTTACTGTAAAAATGACACTGGCAGGGAAGGGGTTAATTTTATTGGAGAGGGAGGGGTTAATGTATGCCTGGTGCTTACTAACGTGTGGGGGGGGGGGGGGGGGGAGGTGACTGTGTGACACAAGGACAGATCGGATGTTCAGCTATGCTGAATACTCCGATCTGTCCCTGCCTGTCACTTAGGAGATCCGCCCGCTCTGTTTACACAAGCGGGCGGATCTCCTCACTCGATTCCCCGACGATCGGGGAAGAGCGGCGGCGATCGTCGCTGCTCCTCCCCTGGCCCGACTCCTGCTGTGACTGAAAACAGCGGGAGCCGTGCGAGCGTGGAGCGTGCGCCGCCTACAGGGGGAGGAGTCCAGCGACGTAGGTCTACGTTGCTGGACGATAACGAGCCACATTGCTGCAGTAGCAGAAAAGTGAGTGGGGGTAAAGTGGTTAAATAAACAATCTTTAATATCACAATATCACACTACGATCCTCCTATTTTATTTGGGCTGAGCCTGCCAAGGATACGATTTCTGGACACTTGAACTATACAATTGAAGAGACAAGAACTCACTGCTCAAGGTGGTGTAATTGCCTGATGACTCACACCGGTGCATGCCCCGGCTCGCCTCCGTGGAAACTTGATAAAGGAATTGGCAGCACTCCAGGTTGAGTCAAAATCCAGATTTATTGACTGGACATCCAAATATGACAATCGTGACAAGGTAGACGCGTTTCACACACTGACTGTGTGCTTAATCATTACTCAATACATAGTAATGATTAAGCACACAGTCAGTGTGTGAAACGCGTCTACCTTGTCACGATTGTCATATTTGGATGTCCAGTCAATAAATCTGGATTTTGACTCAACCTGGAGTGCTGCCAATTCCTTTTCCTTTATCACTTGAACTATACGTTGAGACTATACTGCTGGATGGTACCCAGGTCTCCACACTCACTATTAAAGCTGCAATTGGCCCAGAGGGGGGTCTTCATTTCTGGTGAGTAGGGGTGCAAGAGGGGAGAGTGGCACCCTGGCACAGATGAGCTCCTTTCAGCATTAAGACAATAAGGCACCTTTGCACAGTTTTTTGAACATCCTTTGAACATTATTATTGCATGCACTTATTTATGAATTGAACTTTATTATTGTAGGCATTCATTTATGAACTGAATTATTTATTTATTTTTTGATTATATTATTATTAAATATTAAAATTATTATTTTAATTTATTAACTTAATAATTATTATTATAATTATTAAAATAATACATTTTAATTATTATTTTTTGATTATATTTGATCTATTTATTGACCTATATATATATAAGGAATTTTTTGCACATGTTGATACACATTTCATCTAGCACGTTTTTTTCTTTAGCACGTTTAACACTTTATTAGTTTCTTTAATCTAATTTAGCAAGTGCTGTTTTATAAATTTGCTTTGGTTTGTTCCCCCACTGGGTGAACAGCAGCTGCTTATTGTATTTTACTAATCAACCTAGCGTGGTTTTTTTTTTTTGTGTTATTACTATTTGTCACTATTCACACAGCCAGCGATTTTCTGCAGTGATCATGGCTGGACGCACACAAAGCGACCAAGCTCTTACCTGTGGTGAAAGTGCATCCAGCCAAGATTACTGCAGGTAATTGCTGGCTGTGCAGGCAATCATGGATAGCTGTGCACCTGTAACGTACATAGCTGTCAATCCCAGCCCCAGGATTCAGTACAATCTTGCCACCAGAATTCGCACCATAGCTAAATGCTTGTGTGAATGCATCCTAACTCTTACCTTGCCAGCTCAGGTGATCCATGGTCACACCTTAGTTTCTTAGCATGGGGCTCACCAGAGTTTCTGTGCTTGCTTCAGACATGTAGCACCCTCCTAGGTAGGTGGATAGATAGATAGATAGATAGATAGATAGATAGATAGATAGATAGATAGATAGATAGATAGATAGATAGATAGATAGATAGATAGATAGATAGATAGATAGATAGATAGATAGATAGATAGATAGATAGATAGATAGATAGATAGATAGATAGATAGATAGATAGATAGATAGATAGATAGACAGAGCTCTGCATCTTGTCCCAGAGTGGAGGAGTCCAGTCTGAGGGGGGCACGCTGCACTCTCAAGCATGGGCTGCCATGAGGAAGCCTCAGGTGGGCTACCTGAGGAAGGAATGCTGAGACCCAGGTGCTTAGAAGAAGAAGAACAACAACAAGAGAAGGGCGCACCGACCTTGTACGTTACCACTAAAAAGTTTATGAAAATCGCAATGGATAGTGTACATTATACTCACAAACGTAAGGTGTATACATGCATGTAGGAAATAGGAACCAATCACCTCCAGAACACTTCTCTACTGCTGGATGGCGTAATGGCTCCACAAAGACCTGGCTTGGCTTACGCGTTTTGAGGGAGAACCCTCTTTCTCAGAGCCAAAATCGCCACACTGAGCGCAGGAGAGATACTGTGCTTAGAAGAAGAAGACTGAGGAAGCTGTCTGCCATAGATCCATCTGGTATCATTGGAGGACATTGCTTGCAAAATTGGAAGGAGGCATCAATGGACAGGTAAGTGTCCTTTTACTAAAGGTCAGCAGCTACAGTATTTGTAGCTGCTGACTTCATTTTTTTTTTTTTTTTGGGGGGGGGCTAAACAACCTCTTTAAGGTATGTAGTGCAGGTAAAGATAGACTGGAACAGTCTAAAGCAGACATGTTCAACCTGCGGCCCGGGGGCCGCATGCGGCCAGATCCGCAGGCAGTGCGGCTCACTGCCCCCTGACAATTCTTTTTTTTGCTGGGGAGGAAGGAAGTCGGGTCAGGGGCATGGCCACAGCAGCTTACAACTAACTGTAGGCAGAGGCTGCCTCGGAAGGGATCATCCTCTAGTTGTGTTAAATTAGTGCTGGTGGGGGGGGGGGGGGGGGCGGCTGCATTTTATTACTTATATACCTTAACTATAGTATATATTTTATATGTGGCACGAGAATATTTCTCTACACTCAATGTGGCCCAGAGTAGCCAAAAGGTTGGACACCCATGGTCTAAAGGTTCACACCTAGGGACTATGAGGTAGGTTTAGCACAAGTAATGATGATAGTTCTCCCTTGGGGAAGCCAGAGGTAAGGACCCATCAGGAGGGAAACTACTTGACCCAGCTATCCAAATAGCACATAGTCACCAGGATCCCATAATAAAGTCAACACTCATGAGGCCAAGGGAGAAGCTGTACCCATTCAGCTTCCCACAGATACCTTCCCATAAAGCTGTTACAAACTGGATCCTTAAGGTAAAGTCTTAGAGTCTCAGAGATATTTTCAGGTGTAGGCCCCTTGGCTCTGCCATAGCTGGGACCTCAATGAACATCACCTTGAGTCAGTAGAACTGCTGTGTGTAGGGGGTAGCCACCTCCACCCAGACGAGTGGAATCCCTTCAACAGGAAGACCCTACTATTCTAAAGGTTACGCTATTTATGTGGTCCTCAGCCACCTTCTGGACCCATCTCCCCAGGCATTGGCTGCAGCACAATAAATATTCATACTGCCCATTTGCCTTTCCACACCTGCTATGTTCTAGAAACCTCTAGAAGGCAGGAGAGAGCAATCAAACCTGCAGCCTGTGAAATCTGGAACAGCCAAATGAAATCACCAACTGCCCCAATAATTACAAAGGAGCCAAAAAGAACAAAATTTACCTAACAGCCTATCTAGAAAGGTGCTACAGGTAAAAAAAAAAACAAAAAACTTTTGCCTTTGCAACCACCAATTCATGTTGATTGAGAGAGTTTCGTTCCACTTTAGGAATAGAGAAATCTTATGATGGCTTGGGGAACCACAAAAAGAATCTCTACCGTGCTCTCCCAGACACCAGTTTTATTAAGTATATCTCCTATCTTTTTGTTACTTTATTATTTAGAATCTCCTACATCGTCATCTCCGCCATCACCACCTCCGATTGCTGTTTCAGTGGAGACCTCTGCTTTTGTGAGGATGATCTCCCTGCAGAACGCGGATGGATCCTGGAACCTGACCAGTGAAATCTCTGCTGTCCTGGGAATATCTGAGACCGACATAAAGACCGGGAACCCCGACCAGGTATTGTATCCCTGACCATATCTACTCCCTGGGTATGAAGACTTTATACTGCTGGCAGAAAACAACGATGGGTAATACAGTAAACCCCCCTCCATTGCGGGGGTTACGTTCCGGACCCAGCCGCGAAAAGTGAAATTCCACGAAATAGAAAAACCCTATTAAAATGCATTGTAGGCATGATTATTTTACTGTCACTGTACGTGTAAAAGCATTTTAAGGTCTTTAAACACACTTTTAAAACAATAGAAACTCATTTAAACACATAAAAGATACTGAGAGATATAGCAAGAGCTATGGAAAACACAAAAATATTTCATTTTTAATGATTTATATAGTAAAATAACATTACAAAAAAAACCGCGAATTACCGGGACCGCAAAAACTGACCCGCGATGGAGCGGGGGATTACTGTAATACTAATAAGCCATATTTTATCTTAACCTGTAAAAAATATTTGTTTTAAATAATATTTTTTTTCCCTAACCATAGTAAACAAATACCTAAATAAAAAAATAATTTGCCAATAATAATATATTTAATAAGCATGCAGTTGGCTATAAATGAGGGTAAATTCCTATTGGCTCGATGCCTTCATGCACTCACCTAAAACCATTTCATGAATTTTGCCAATTGAAATCCATTGAAGCACAACTTTCAGTTTAACCACTTCAGCCCCGGAAGGTTTTACCCCCTTAATGACCAGGCCATCTTTTGCGATTCGGCACAACGTTGCTTTAACTAACCATTGCGCGGTCGTACTACGATGTATCCAAATACAATTGATGTCCTTTTTTTCCCCACAAATAGAGCTTTCTTTTGGTGGTTCTTTTGGTGGTATTTGATCAACTCTGCGGTTTTTTAGATTTTGCGCTATAAACAAAAAAAGAGCGACAATTTTGAAAAAAACACCAATATTTTTTACTTTCTGCTGTAAAAAATTCCCAATAAAAAAATTTCAAAAATCTGTTTTTTTCTATCAGTTTAGGCCAATTTGTATTCTGCTACATATTTTTGGTAAAAAAAAAAATCCCCAAAAGCGTATATTAATTGGTTTGCGCAAAGGTTACAGCGTTTACAAACTATGGGATAGATTTTTGGACTTTTTATTTTTTATTTTTTGTTGTTTTTATTAGTAATGGCGGCGATCAGCGATTTTTAACGGGACTGCGACATTGCAGCAGACGAATCTGACACTTTTTGGGGACCAGTGACACCAATACAGTGATCAGTGCTAAATAATATGCGCTGTTACTCTATAAATGACACTGGCACAGAAGGGGTTAATACTGGGGGTGATCAAGGGTGATCAAGTGCTTACTGACTGTGGGGGGGGCGCTCTGTGACAGGCACACAGAGATCAGTGTTTCAGCTTAGCTGAGACACAGGATCGCATTGTGCCTGTCTGACAGAAGAGCCGCCTGCTTTGTTTACGTAGGCAGGCGGCTCTCCTGTCAGTTTCCCTTAAGATCACGGGCGGGCATCGGGGATTGAGCCCGTTCCTTCCACGGTCTGCCTCCCGCTGTGTCTAATCACAGTGGGGGCGAGGCTCCGGCAACCACATGCACATAATCACGTAGGTCTATGTGAACATGCGCAGCTGAGCCGCCCTGCCGCAGTAAATCTGCGTGGGGCGGTCGGCAAGTGGTTTAATCAGCTCAATACATTCCAAGGGTATCAAAACAAAAGGTGCAAAAAATCTTGTAGTTGGTTTTCTTTAGAAAGCAGCCACAATCTGAATAGAAATGCCTGTCACCTGCCAGCATGCGACAGAGAAGGACCCTTGTTCTCTCTGCGTGGAAGCAGTGGTCTCTCTACAGAGGCCCAACACTACACCTGCTGAGCCAGAGCTAGAGGTTTCCGGTTAGCAGGGAGCATGAGCTTTGCTGATTGCAGAGCTATTTGTCTCAGAGGACAACATTTTTAACCGCTGCCGGGAGGGCATGTGCTGTGTAAAAATGATGCCAATGATCGATATAATGATCAGAATCATAAAGGTGTACTTATTGAATCCCCACCTCCGCAAACATTCTAATTCATTTTCTTCAGAGGAAGCTGTGCTTCTATGTTTCTTCCCAAAGTTTAAATGCATCTCAATAACACCATGTAATTTCTGGTCTGGATGAGACAGCATCATGGCTGCATTAACCACTTGCCGACCGCTCACATGGAGCGTACTTCGGCAAAGTGGCTCGTTCCCGTCCAGCGACGTAGACCTACGTCGCTGGACTCCTCCCCCTGTAGGCGGCGCTCGCCCGCCGCCGGAGGCGCGCTCCCGCTGTTTTCATTCACAGCGGGAGTCGGGCCAGGGGAGGAGCAGCGGCGATTGCCGCTGCTCTGCCCCGATCGTCGGGGAATCGAGTGAGGAGATCCGCCCGCCTGTGTAAACAGAGCGGGCGGATCTCCTAAGTGACAGGGACTGACAGATCGGAGTGTTCAGCATAGCTGAACATCCGATCTGTCCTTCTGTCACTCAGTCACCTCCCCCCCCCACATGTTAGTAAGCACCAGGCATACATTAACCCCTCCCTCTCCAATAAAATTAACCCCTTCCCTGCCAGTGTCATTTTTACAGTAACAGTGCATATGTATAGCACTGATTACTGCAGTAATGTCACTGGTACCCCCAAAAGTGTCAAAAATGTCAGTCAAGGGTCCGATCTGTCCGCCGCAATGTTGCAGTCCCGCAAAAAAAAATCGCAGATCACCGCCATTACGCGTTAAAAAAAAACACCACAAATGACAGAAATCTTTCCCTTTGTTAGTAAACGCAATAACTTTTGCGCAAACCAATCAAAATACGCTTATTGCGATTTTTTTTTTTTACCAAACATAGGTAGCAGGAAAACAAATTGGCCAAAAATTAAAAAAAAAATAGATTTTTACATTTTTTTGGGGGGGAATTTCATATAAAAAAATGTTAATAATATTGTTATTTTTTCAAAATAAACGCTCTTTTTTTGTTTACAGCGCAAAAAGTAAAAATCGCACAGGTGATCAAATAGCACCCAAAGAAAGCTCTGATTGTGGGAAAAAAAGGACGTAAATTTTGTTTGGGTACGGCGTCGCACGACCGCGCAATTGTCAGTAAAATTCGCACGGCGCCGAATCGCAAAAAGTGGCCTGGACGGAAGACAACAAAATCCTCCGGTGGTAAAGTGGTTAAGAAAGAGGACTGGATGACAGGAAGGGGACCTTACTAGGTGGTCCACATTAGCATGCATTGCTGGTCACTCAGTCCTCTTTCTTAGCCCTGATTACTCCTCCCACCAGCTAAACATTTAGAAAAACAGCACAGAAACCTATGATGATGTCACAAGTATGTAAAAGAGCGATTTTTCTTTAATGCTGATGTCATATGACTTGTTGTGTTGCCATTTAGTGTGGGGAGCATTTTATAGTCACTGTCACACATAGAGCCAAGACAAGGAGTGGGCAGGAGGGAAAGCCGCCCTGGGCGCATGCATGCTCTAGAGTAGTTGCTAGCAACCAGCAGGCCGCAGCTCCATGTCTGACAGCTATTGCTTTCACACTGTGTTCTGACATGGCCACTCTCTACTTCATCTGCTGGCAGCTGACACAAAGAACAACACCATGCATGCACATCTGTCTTATACAGTAGCTGCTAGGAAGCAAGCGATTGGCCGCACATGTGCAGTGCACTCTCCGTGCTAACCATGGGCAGCTGGAGCAAGGTGTCCGAGAATGGACATGGGGGGGGGGAAGCAGAGTTGTATAAAGTACTCGAAACCCATACTTGAGTAAAAGTACAAGTGCTCGATCAAAAAATGACTTGAGTAGAAGTACTAAAGTATTCAACATTTTTTGTACTTAAGTATTGCAAGTAGTTTTTTTTTTAAATTTTGCTACTCAAGTACTGAAAGTAAAAGTACAAGTACTGTGTTATGTAGTTATTAAAGAAAGAAGTCAAAAGTTTGAACATCATATTGTTTTTTATTATTTCAAATGCAGCTTTTATTTATACATACAGTAGCGTTTATTTTCGTATGCGCTGATAATACACATGTTTTGAGCTTCATGAAACCTGCCATCTACTGTTCGGGCAGTGGTAGTTTTTATAATTGTAATGGGTAACTATGCAGCACAAAAAAAAAAATATCGGAGTAGAAGTATTGAAATCATTGAAAAAAATGTAGTGAAGTAAAAGTGGAAGTAGGAGAAAAAAATTCTACTCTAGGAAAGTACAGATACTGCCTTTCGGTACTTAAGTACAGTAGTGATGTAGTTCTACTTAGTTACTATACATCTCTGGGGGGAAGTACAGCCCCTCTGCAGCAAGCATAGAAGCGGGGGAGCAATTTTGCATCCTTGCCCTGGGCGTTGGACGAACGTTTCCCAGTACCGGTCACACATGTGTCTTCTCCAAATCCAGATAGGTTCCTGCATTCATATCTAGGTGATGTCTGGCCTAACAAAAGTGCAGGTATTCAGAATCCAGAATTGTCCAGATATGTAGCATTTCAGGTCTTGTATAATAAACTCAATAAACTTCCCTCCTCTGCAGAATGTGGAGGTGTCGGTGTGGGTGACGGTCCTGGCGGTGATCTGGCTTCACAGCACCTGTCTGGATCAGAGAGAGGAGTGGGAGCTGCTGGAGGGGAAAGCCGTCTCCTGGGTCAAGGCTAAAGCAGGTACATGCTGAGTGTAAACTACAGTACCATCACTGACCAATCAGAATCCATCTTCTATGATAGGACTTTCATAAGCATATTCTTTCTAAATTGACATCACTTTGTGTGAGTTTTCCTATTTGTTTAACCTCCCTGGCAGTATTCCCGAGTGTGGCTCGGGGTTAATTTTCAGTACCAAAAGCGGTAACCCCGAGCCACACTCGGGAATACCTCACAATGTTGCTCACCTTCCCTGCGATCCCCCGCCGTCCTCCCCAACGTCCTCACTGTCTCTCCCCGCTCTGTGCACAGCCATTGCCAGCACTTGCCTTTTGGTTCCCTCCCTGCGAGCGTTGCGATGCAGGGGGGTGGAACCGGCGGCAAATTCAAAAGTGTAAATCCACCAAATGAGATGATACAAAGCCGTGATCCTAACGGATTACACTGTATCATCCCATTTCACCACAGGATTTCACCTGGTGATTTTTCCAGTGCCCTGCCTGTGCTTTTCCAGCGCTTTCTGCCTGGAAAATAGAGAACGACCATGGCGTCCAATAAAGCGTTTTTTTTTTTTTGCACAATATCGCTTTTAGACGAACTGGAAAACAGCGACAGCGAAACGGAGTTACTTGAAGAACTGAGCGATAGCGATTGGTGGGAAAATTGGTCATCAGGTACGGAAAGTGACGACAGCGACGATTCTGATGTCTCTTTCTGGCACATCGCTCCGTTAGAAATTCTGAAGAATCATTTGATATACTTCCCAAATTTTGTTTAGTTTTGGTGTAGAATGAGGAGTTTCATCAAATTCTTCATTATATTCAAACTACTCATTCTGCACCAAAACAAAAAAAAAATTGGGAAGTATACCAAATGATTCTTCAGAATTTCCAACGGAGCGATGTGCCAGAAAGAGATATCAGAATCGTCGCTGTCCTCACTTTCCGTACCTGATGACGAATTTTCCCACCAATCGCTATCGCTCAGTTCTTCAAGTAACTCTGTTTCAGTGTTAATTTCGTTAAATACGACTAAAACTAAAACAATTCAGATGACTAAAATACGACTAAAACTAAAATGGCATTTTAGTCAAAAGACTATAACTAAAACTAAATTGAAATTTGCTGCCAAAATTAACACTGGTGCATGCTCAAAGCTTAATACCATAAATAATAACATATTAGATTTTTCACTCCAGGACCAGCAGTAGTATATAATGAGTTTGGAAATTGTAGAGAAATGCTTAAATAATGCATTACAAATTACAATTGAACTACACCCATTTGATTATAGATGACTAAAATGAGTTTTAGTCGACTAAAATGTACTGGAGTTTTAGTTGACTAAATACGACTAAAACTAAAACACTTGCAGAAGACTAAAATGGGACTAAAACTAAAATGCCATTTTAGTCCTAAGACTAAGACTAAAACTAAATTGAAATTTGCTGCCAAAATTAACACTGCTCTGTTTCCCTGTGGCTGTTTTCCAGTTCGTCTAAAAGCGCTTTTGCACAAAAAAAAAAAATGCTTTTTGGACGCCATGGTCGTTCTCTATTTTCCAGGCACAAAGAACTGGAAAAGCACAGGCAGGGCACTAGAAAAGTCACCAGGTGAAATCCTGTGGTGAAATGGGATGATACAGTGTAATCCGTTAGGATCACAGCTTTGTATCATCTCATTTGGTGCATTTACACTTTTTAAATTGCCGCCGGTTCCACCCCCCTGCGTCGCAACGCTTGCTGAGAAGGGAACTGGTAGACAGCTGCCGGCATTGGCCAAGCACACAGCAGGAGAACAACAGGGGAGGACAATGGGGGAGGACGGCGGGGTATCGCAGGGGAAGGTGAGTTTTAAAATGTTAAACAACAGATTTCCATGCAAAACAATGTATCGCTTTGAGCACAGAAACCCTGACATAATCAGACCTCCAGGGAGGTTAATAACCCTCTAAGTGTTTTTGTCTGTACAAAATGGCTTTTGTTTCTAAAATTGCACTGGAAGCTGTTTAGATGTAAATGGTTCTTCATCACCCCTGGGGCCTGGAGTATATGGGCAGCATTTTGTTGTACATTCATGCTACCAAAATCACTAGCAATGGTAGTAAGCAGTCACTACAGTTTTGGAACAAATAGCTCCCTATGGAGTGCTGGACACAAGTATTACGAATGAATTGCTAACGATCAAACAATGCTCACAATGTGTAAGGTTTACAAAAATATAAGGATCATAGGGCGGTTCTGTAGGAGCAATCAGTCTTTAAAACACACAATATTGGCCTCCTGTGTGGGTAAATGGTATCTTTGCTGTCCCCAGGGTCACTCTTCCAGAGAGCAGAAGAACGCTCCAAAAGGTTACATAAAAAGGAAAGAGGAAGGTGCCTCTAAGTACAGTGTAAACCATTTATTGACATACAATTAAGAATCACTTACACGATTATTCGTGAGAGCAGGCATGAAGGGACATCACGGAGGTTCCTTCCGGAGACTCCCTGCGGGCTCCCTTTCCCCGAAGCCAGGGATGGAAGGAGGGTTGTGGAGCACTAAGGGGAAGGCCTTGGGCCGAGGACGCGGTGGAACGCATGCCTTGCTCGTGGACCGCAGAAATGTGGGGGCGGTAGCGCGTTTCAGAGCAGAGCATGCGCAGTAACGCTCCTTCGTCAGACCAATGGTTATTATGCAGGCGACGAAACGCCCCCATGACATCACCACATTCCTGTGGTCCATGAGCGAGGCATGCGTTCCACCGTGACCTTGGCTGGGGACCTTCCCCTTAATGCTCCACATCTCTCCTTCCACCCCCCCCCCCCCACAGGGAGTCTCCGGAAGGAACCTCCAAGATGTCCCTTCATGCCTGCTCTCACGAATGATCGTGTAAGTGATTCCTAATTGTATGTCAATAAATGGTTTACACTGTACATAGAGGCGCCTTCCTCTTTCCTTTTTTTGTAAAAATGTGTAAGATTAAATGCTATTGCGTATTATACCTCAAAAAAGGAATGGGACAACTAGAAAAAGAGGTGTCACCCCAAAAAAAGCGCCATACAATAGAGTAACAGGGGTATAACTACACAAAAATAGAGTCTGAAAGGAAAACACAACAACGGAACCACTGCTAATGAAAAATAGAAAATTTATTGAATACAAAAAGCAGAACACACGGTAACGTTGTAAAATACGATACAACACCTTCCACCTCACCACTAAAAATATACCACGTGGTGATTAAAAACAAAGGACAAACACAGATATAGTAGGTGGACTGCTGACACCTAAAGAGCAATCTGCATGCACATATGAGTAGCCGAATCACAAAGCACTAATGGATAGAGCACAAATCAATAGTGACCCCACAGAAGCTAGGATTCGCATGAAGGAACGTCACCTAGTGATAATCCAAAAAAGGAAAAGGAATGTACTGTTTTGCTACTTTGTTGTTCATTCTATCAGTGTCATCAGCTCAGTATTTTTGATCCCTATTCATGGAGTGCAGTCTTTCTGAGATGACAGTCCCAGTGTGACTTCCAGCATTTCTAGTTATTTATTTATTCAGTGTCCAATCACTCCAGGCTGGTCTTGATTCCCCTCATGCAGGTTTGAAGGTGCGCCCAGTCTCGGTGGCTTTTTCATCGTGAGGCAAATCTGGTTTTATTTATCGCGCCCAGGTTTGTTATTTATCTATTTTCATTTCCATTTTTGAATTTGGTTATTTTCGTTATATTGCCTCCATGATTCTGGTCACACCGTCTACCTTTATTTAATTGATTTAGCTCCTTTAGCTCAACAGTCCGCAGCCATCCCTGCATCCACTTGGTGGGAGCGGGGTGTCTGCCCTCTGTTGAGTCTCTCTCTAATTTGTGTTCATTCAGTTTGGCACCCCCTACATGACACATTGAGTGGTCGATCACTTCATGCGATTGAATTTTTGATTCCGCTGCTTCGGACGATCGTGTACCACCTGAGTGTTGATTTTCCTTTTTTGGATTATCACTAGGTGACGTTCCTTCGTCCGAATCCTAGCTTCTGTGGGGTCACTATTGATTTGTGCTCTATCCATTAGTGCTTTGTGATTCGGCTACTCATATGTGCATGCAGATTGCTCTTTAGGTGTCAGCAGTCCACCTACTATATCTGTGTTTGTCCTTTGTTTTTAATCACCACGTGGTATATTTTTAGTGGTGAGGTGGAAGGTGTTGTATCGTATTTTACAACGTTACCGTGTGTTCTGCTTTTTGTATTCAATAAATTTTCTATTTTTCATTAGCAGTGGTTCCGTTGTTGTGTTTTCCTTTGAGACTCTATTTTTGTGTAGTTATACCCCTGTTACTCTATTGTATGGCGCTTTTTCTAGTTGTCCCATTCCTTTTTTGAGTATGCTGTTTTGCCATTTGAGTACCGTTCACTTATGAGCGAGTGGGTAAACTTCTTCAAATTTATCTAATTTTTGGTTACCTTTCCCTCTTTTTGTTTTTTGCGTATTATACCTACCTACAATACTTTAGACCCTTGTACAATGTATAAAACATCTTGATGACATCTCTTATACCGCCAATATATTTACTGTATATAGTTACTGTTCACAAACGTTCCCCCATTGTGAGAACCCTTATTGGGACCGGATGTCAGTTTGCCAACTGAAGTTACTTCCTACGCCCCCTTCACAAATAACAGTGCACTTCCTGTGCCTAGGCGCTCCAGTTCTGTAGCCTTTTAGCTGTATATCTGCAGTGTGAGATCTAAGGCACTGCTGCCCCTGATTGCTAGTCTCAGAAGATATGAAGTGAGATTTACTGATGTGATTATTGTGCTGCTCACTGTTCTCCTTGCTGGAGGGAAAGCTGTACCTGAGGACCTGCAGTGGTAGGATCTCCCTGCTTCTGCTTTATTTATTTTGTAGATCAGTGCTTCCTCCACCTGCTGTTTCCACATCAGTCCTCAGATCATCAGTCATCGGGGAACGAGTGGGGGCTGACATGAGGAAGCATAGTCCTGACTCTGCTAAGATGGGCACCCTCATGCAGAACACAGTGCAGAACTAAATATGGTAAAACTGTATTGGGGAAAGGATCGGCTGCCGAGAGACACTGCTGACTAGTCCTTTGTCCTCTGCTAGTTTTTTTTTTTTTTTTGCATATCTTCCACATTACAGGTCCTTTTTTAACCACTTCTGGACTGAAAGGATTTGCCCCCTTAATGACTAGGTCATTTTTTGCGATTTGGCACTGCGTTACTGACACCTGCGTGGTCGTGCGACGCTGTACCCAAATAGAATTAACATCCTTTTTTTCCCCACAAACAGGGCTTTTTTTGTGGCATTTTATCACCTCTGTGCTTTTTTTTTTTTTTTTTTACAGATAAAATTTTTATTAGATTTGCAAACAAAAGAGAACATACTTACAGAACAGAAATGTCAATATTAGAGAAGGTTACAGTCTTTGGATTGATAACAAAGTCAAGCAATGAACATAAGCCAGAATTAGGTGATCATTAATAAGAAATTCAAGTTATAAACTATAACAACTGTAACAACCAGAAACTCTGTGCTTTTTTGATTATGCGCTATAAACAAAAAAAGAGTGACAATTTAGAAAAAAAAAAAAAGAGCAGTATTTTTCACTTTCTGCTATAACACATTCCCAATAAAAAAAAAAATAAAAATCAATTTTTTTTCATCATTTTTGGCCACATATTTTTGGTAAAAAAAAAAAAAAAAAAATCTCAATAAGCGTATTTTGATTGGTTTTCACAAAAGTTATCGTGTCCACAAACTAGGGGAAAAATGTATGTATTTTTTATTTTTTTTAACTAATAATGGTGGCGATCTGTGATTTTTAGCTGGACTGCGACATTGCGGCGGACAGATCAGACCCCTAACTGACATTTCTGACACTTTTTGGGGGACCAGTGACATTACTACAGTAATCAGTGCTAAAAATATGCACTGTTAATGTAATAATGACACTGGCAGGGAGGGGGTTAACACCAGGGGCGATCAAAGGGTTAAATTTGTACCTAGGGGGTGATTCTAACTGTGTGGGGGCCAGACTTGGTGGATGGAAACAGGGCTCCTCTCTTTGGAAATAACAGGAACACAGGAGCCCCGTGTCGATCAGTGACAGATAAGCGGTGTGCCGTGTTCACAACGGCACAACGCCTTCTGTCAGTCCCTGCAGCGATCGCCGGGTTCCCGGTGGCCATCGCGGCCGCTGGACCTGTTGCTTAGCTGCAGGGCTAGAGAGCGGGCATGCAATCGCGCCGTTGGTGGTGCACGCATGCACCGAGGCCCGCTCCCGCGAGCTGTCGTACAGGTACGACGGTTTGCGCAGGAGAGCCTGCCTGCCGCAGTATATCTACAAGTGGTCTTAAGATGGTTAAAGCAGAACTTTACCCATAACAACTTGCTTCTTGCTAGAGACTGCCATTTTGCTGAAGCCCAGAGCCCCCAAACAGCAGTAAATCATAAAGTGGAACTAAACCCATTGATTTACCAGTTTCAAAAAATAGTCACGTTCCTGGAATGCAGGGATTGCTAACTGCCACATTTGCAGTGTCCTCAACCAAACTGTCAAACCATCAAATGGCAGGGTGTCATACGTGATCGCATGTGCAGCACCATGGCAGTTTAAACATAAGCAGTTTCCATGGCGGTAAAGGATAGGCGGGTTTAATTGTGCTTTAACCACTTTACCACCGGAGGATTTTGCTGTCTTACGTCCGGGCCACTTTTTGCGATTCGGCACTGTGCGACTTTAACTGACAATTGCGCGGTCATGCAGGCTTGTAAACTTTAGTTACATTGCTGAGCCTGCAGCTGCCGCCCTGTCAAAGTAAATCTATTGCGATGGGATTTATTTCTGCCTCTTGGTTCTACTTAATAATTCTCAGATCAGATTGTAACTTACCACCCATTACGCGGCCCTTGAAATAAATAAAAGTGACATTTGATGTGTCCCTCAGGTTCCTCTCTGGGAGAGTTTGTCAGAGTCGGGAACGAGCTGCTGAAATCCTCCGTGGACCCCAAAGTGTTCGGCTTGTAAGAGGAGACGTCTGGAGGAACCAAGATGGCGGAAGGCTTCTCCGGATGGATTCTGGAATCTTCCTGGAACGTCGCTGCATTTCATTTTGTGCCTAAACAGTTTTGTACCTTTGTACTCCGCTCCTGTATCTGTGAGTGATACCAAAGCTAGATGTTTACTGTTAGCGTATGATAACCATTTGCACCATTAACAGGCCATTGTTCTTTACTATTCTGCGTAGTTTGCAATGTTCCGTCGCACGCAGAGAAATACTTTGTTGAAGTAATGTTTAAAGGAGAAAACCACTTTATCTGTAGATCCATAAAGATTAAAGGGAGACTCTTCATTAAACGGAAATAAAATCTCAGTGTAGTAGTAGAGGCCCACTAACAGTCTCCCTATTAATCAGAGATGAGTCCTTGTCCTGCTGAGTGTTCCTTCAGATATAACACTGCTCATAGAGAGCCTTTATAGCTGTATGGGTAAGGTGCCATTCTAGATTGTACCTGTAGGGGGCAGTGAGTGAAATGTGAAAGCACGATGGAGAAGCTGCTTTGTATTTGGCTTAGTTATACCTCGTTTCCAACGAACGGGTCGGATCGGTGCGGTACGCTATTTTGAGTGTTTCCATTATGAAAGTGGCCCATACAACCAAACCAAACCGCACCATTCCTGGTCCTCCTTCAGATTTAGGGCCATAGGAAATGGTATGGTACGGTGGCGTCACACGATACATTCCACTGATTGGCGAATAGGAAAACACCAATGCTCACGTCAAACGAAAGCGCAAAACAAACACGCATGGCCCCTGGCGGTTCGACTTGCAGTTGAAACGCTCACCTGAATAGGCCGGACCATTCTAACCCTTTGAAACTGTACCGACCCGAACCGTTCCGATCAGTGGAAACGAGGCTTTAGAGAGCCCCACAATTACTGATCTTTCATTAGAGGAACACAAACATTACCCAGCACTTGGGGAAATACTTATATAAAGAGGAAATAATATCTTACTAGTAGGTGGGAGCCTCTAAAGTGAACTTCTACCGTGGAAGCGCAAAGTGCTGAAGATCATTTGTAGGCTCCACAACGAGATTACACTTTTCCTGCCACAGCATTTTTTTTTTTTTATTTCTTGATGTATTTATTTATTTATTTCATTCAGCATTGACATTACAAGGTTATTTTTTTCATGTTTGGTAATGATAGAATACTTTAACAATAAACTTGAATATGCTGAAAACTTATAGAGTGTCTGAGTCCATCCATTCATAGGAGGTCATACAGGGTACAAGGCTACAATATATCAGCTTCCTATATAATCAGGGCCGCTGGCACTGACAAGGCAGTACAGCCAGCCCTCCTGTACTGGGCCCAGGCCTCATCAGTTTAAAAGGGGGGCCTGGGCACCTGCCAAACAGGAGGGCTGGCAGTACTGCCCTATTGCTGACACTTGTGACCCTTGTGCAGTGCTGCCGGCTTCTACTTTTCTTTCCTCCCTCCAGCTGGGTGAACTTGTCAGAGTCGGGAATGAGCTGCTTAAATCCTCCGTGGACCCCAAACTGTTCGGCCTGTAATGGTGCTTTTCCACTGCATGGAACCGAACGGTTTGGCTCGCTTTTGTGCTTTTCCACTGCTGGTACCGCATAGTACTATGCGGTACCAGCAGTGGAAAAGCACAAAAGCGAGCCGAACCGTTCGGTTCCATGCAGTGGAAAAGCACCATTACAGGCCGAACAGTTACATAGTTACTGAGGTTGAAAAAAGACATCAGTCCATCCAGTTCAACCTATGATGTGTGTGTGTTTGTTGCTAACCGTACATTGTATACCCCTGTATGTTGTGGTCTCTAAGGTGCCCATCTAATAGTTTTTTGAAACTATCAATGCTCCCTGCTGATACGACTGCTTGTGGAAGAGAATTCCACATCCTTACCGCTCTTACAGTGAAGAACAGCTTACGCATTTTAAGGTTAAACCGCCTTTCCTCTAGTTTTAGTGAGAAGCCATGTGTCTTATTGTATTCCCTTTCTCTGAATAGTTTGTTCCTTATGCTAGGGTCGCCAGTACAATATTTGTACATTGATATCATATCCCCCCTCAATCGTCTCTTCTCCAGAGAGAATAAGTTCAGTGCTTGTAGTCTTTCCTCATAGCTGATGTCCTACATTCCCCTAATTATTTTTGTTGCCCTTCTCTGGACTCTTTCCAGTTCCAGCACATCCTTCCTGAGGACCGGTGCCCAGAACTGGACAGCATACTCCAGATGTGGCCGGACCAGAGTCTTGTAGAGCGGGAGAATAATCTCTTTATTTCTGGAGTGAATCCCCTTTTTTATACATCCCAGTATTCTGTTGGCTTTGCTTGCAGTGGCTTGGCATTGCATGCCACTGCCAAGCCTGTTGTCTACCAGTACCCCCAAGTCCTTTTCCATCCTTGACTCACCCAGAGGTTCCCCCCCTAGTGAGTAGCTTTCTTTCTGGTTTCTGGCCCCAAGTGCATTACTTTACATTTTTCAACATTAAACCTCATCTGCCATGTAGTTGCCCACCCCGTTATTTTGTTCAGGTCCGCTTGTAAGGTTTCCACATCCTGCATAGAAGATATTGGCAAGCCTAGTTTAGTATCATCCGCAAATACTGAGATTGTACTAGATATCCCCTCCTCTAGATCATTTATGAATAAATTAAACAGGATTGGTCCCAGGACCGAACCCTGGGGGACCCCACTTTCCACCCCCGCCCAATCCGAGTATTCCCCATTAATCATCACCCTCTGGACTCTCCCCTAGAGCCAGTTCTCTATCCAGGTACTCACCTTATGGTCCATACCTACCTTCCTTAGTTTGTACAGTAAGCGTTTGTGGGGAACGGTGTCAAAAGCCTTTGCAAAGTCCAGATACACCACGTCCACAGGCTTTCCTTTATCTAGGTGGCAGCTCACTTCATCATAGAAGGTTAATAGATTGGTTTGGCAAGAACGATTTTTCATGAATCCATGCTGATTACTACTAATAATACAGTTTTCATTACTAAAGTCTTGTATGTGGTCCCTTAACATCCCCTCCAAAATCTTGCAGACTACTGATGTTAGGCTGACCGGCCTATAGTTACCCGGGATATATCTCTGCCCTTTTTTAAATATTGGTACCACGTTGGCTTTTTTCCAATCAGCTGGCACCATACCCTTCTGTACTGTACGGTTCGGTACGGCGACGCTTTTCCACTACATGGAACCGAACGGTACGGCTCTCTAAACAGTACCAAAAACAGTACCACCTCAGTTGTGGTTCCAAGAGGGCCGTTCCGGTACCATATCCCACAATCCTTTGCATGCAGCCTTGACTGTTTGTCACTACTAGCCACTGATTGGTCAGAGAATCGTTGTTATCCCACCCACTTACTTTAGTACTATTTTAGTGGAAAAGCAAACCGTACCAAACTGTTCCTACACCGTACCATGTGGTACCATGCAGTGGAAAAACCAAACCGGGCCAAGCAGGGCCAAGTGGAGCCGAGCCGGTACTTGCAGTGGAAAAGTGCTATAAGAGTAGACATCTTGAGGAACCAAGATGGCGGAAGGCTTCTCCTGATGGATTCTGGAATCTTCCTGGAATGTCAATCGCTCACTGTGAGGGTGCAGATATTGCTTCTGTGTCAATATTCACTTGAATTGGTCTTCTTTGACGTGTTCAGGGTATAATTTCTTCCATGGCTGCAAAAACATAGAATCACAGCTGTTACATTTTAGCAAAAATATAATTTGATATTTTCAGAGGAGGGGGACCCTGTTAGGCAGGCTGAACGGGGCCCTGTGATTTCTATTAGCAACTCTGTATATAATACCGTATTGAGAGATCGGGGTAGCTGAGACAGCCAAACCATGGATAAAGTGATATTAAACCCAAAAACTTACATTTATTACATTGCCGCCTACCAATTCTTAGATGTGATGGCTGCATTTGTTTTATATTTTAGGCTTTCTTTCTTCTATTGTCATCTGGTGATCCAGCCAGTATGTCGGTTGTTTTTGAAAAGAACAAGCTCTCTTCCAGATGTACTGTATCAGTTAGAGGGATATAACAAACAATTTACCATTGGCAGGGGTGCTTGCAATCACCATTTATATATATATATATATGTCAAACCTTTATTCATTATGTCTTTATTGATTATAAAGTGCGAGCTGAAGTTTGGCTTCACTTTGTTAGTTAATTTTAATCTGCTAATCCATCTAACACTCCCGTCAGGTACAAAATGTACATTTTCCACATATCTGGGATACCCCAGATGAAGTCCAGGTGGACGAAACGTAATTGGGGTTGGAGTGAGCTTCTCTCTCAATACTGCGCTTTCTGAGACACATGTGATCTTATCCAATGCTTGTTTTTCATGTGGAAAATGTAAGTTTTTTAACCTTGCAATAAATACTAATTTCTGGACGTTATCACACTATGTGGAGCTTCTTTCTTTCTTTGAGTACCTGAGCTGATAGAAGAAGGACCATAAACCCAGGGCCATTTCAACAAGACTTCTATACCCTTGCGCGTATAGACAGAGAGTCGCTCATGCAACTCTCTATCATCGACAGTAGACCCATTATTTCTGGTAAGCGCTCCCAATTTCTCTTCATTTGGTGATTAAAGCACTGGCTGTGGTTTTCCTTTTTCCTTTTTCCTTGTTTGATATATATTGTCTCTGCAACCCTATTTGCACTATACCTTTTTTTCCATTGAAAAGGTGAAAGTACCATTGAACTTCATTGAAAGACTTTTTGCACATAAGCACTTTTGCTATTTTCATTTTACACAGTTTATATATTTGCACCGGATTTTGCAATTTTATTACACATTATGTGTTATAACACATGTTGAACTTAACTTTTCCCAAATGTTATCTTTAGCGCGGCGTTGTTTATAGTTTGGATGTTTTTAACAATATTGTTGTATTGTAGTGCCAGCAGCTTGTTTAGGAATATCTTTTAGTGATCGCAGTTGTTTTTTTAATATATATATATATATATATATATATATATAGTACCAGCGTCTGGCTTCACAGGTCCACCCCTCCCTGGCCTGCCGGGATAGTGGGAAATTTCCCGGTAGGCCGTCTTCCCTGGGGCTGCTGTCACCCCCCCAGCACTGCCCCTGCCCCCCCCCCTCCAGCACTGCCCCTGTTCTCCCCCCCCCACCAGCACTGCCACTGATTACACCCTCCCTAGCACTGCCACTCACCCCCCCCCCCACCCCCCAACAAGGAGTAAGAGAAGGAATAAAAAGAGAATACCTGGAAGAGAGAGGAAAAGAGGGGGAGGAAAAAAGAAAAAGGGATAGGAAGAATAGGAAAAATAACAAGAAAGACGAATAGAGAGAGATGGAGAATAAAAACAAGAAATTTGGATAGAGAGAAATAAAAGGGAAAGAGAGGAGAACAAAGAGAAAGAGTTGTAAATCCTAACATGTACCATAAGGGGTTTTAATTCTGTATGAGTGGAAGGGACTCAGAGAGCGCTAAATGTCCGCGGCATAGGGGCGCAATTTACTTGCCTCGCCTTGGGTGCTGACAACCCACGTTACGCCACTGGGGCTGGTCAGGCCCTGACTCCTCCCATGTTAAGGTTGTAGTAATGGACACAAAGAGCACCTCAAGAACACCACTCACTGTTGTGATTTGTATTGTCTTGTCTGCGTGAATGGAAGACAGAACAAAAACATCCCGTTTGTCTTTCCACTTTACTTGCAAGCAATTCATTATTTCTCAAGCAGGCTCTCTCATTCCCTTTCTAAGTCGGATATTTACAAGCCATTGGAGGAAGCCCCAGTGATTAGATCGCAAGGTGCCACATGAGCCAATTCCAAGTCTAAAAAGTGGCACGCTTGTACAATAATTGTCCACCTAAAAGTGGTACCCCTTTTGGAATAAGGGTGACACCAAGTCCCATGCTATCTTGCCGCTGCTCCCTATGTAGTCTGGGCAGTCGCGGGGCTCCACATGACTATCTTTACCCACATAAACCAGGAACCTCCATGTATAGCCTGTTGCCCTGTAGAGATGGCCTTGCGGTTCGCCCAGCGGTCGGTTCGTGGCGAACTTTGCTCGTTCACCGAACATGCGAACATATGGCGATATTCGCGACCGCCATATTCGTTTACATTGTGAAGAACTTTGACCCATGACACATCCATCAGGTGGTACAGGACAGCCAATTGAGACATTTCAGCACATGGACATACCCCCTACCTTATAAATAGACCTGATCTGGCTGCCATTTTACATTCTGTCTTTTGTCAGTGTAGGGAGAGGTTTGCTGTGTGGAGCAGGGACAGACACAAATTGCTAGCTAATAGGTCCACAAAAGTCCTTCCACAACAGACGCAGCACAGCATGGCAACGTCTCACTTGGCATGTGGAATAGGTTCTGGGGATCTTTGGCGGCGCAGTGGAAGAGACGGTAGCAGCGGAAAAGGAGGAGTCAGCCGAGGAGGAGAGGGAGGATGGAGGAGGAGGAGAAGAAGAGGCAGGCCTGCATGAAATCCATTGTGATACAACCAAATCTACACGGTTGCCACGGGTTACATGCTTGATGGCCATCAGAAGGTTCACCCAGTGGGCATTAAAAGTGATATACCTTCCCTGCCCGTGTTTGCTAGACCATGTGTCTGTGGTCAGATGTATCTTGGCACCAACACTGTGTGCCAGAGATATATTCACTTGCCGCTGAACATGGCCATACAGCTCTGGAATGCCCTTCTGTGAGAAATATTTCCTGCCTGGGCCTTTCCATTGTGGTGTTCCAATGGCCACAAATTTATGAAAGGCCTCCAAGTTCACCAGTTGATATGGCAGCAGTTGGCGGGCTATCAGTTCCGACAAGCCAGCAGTCAAACGTTGGGCAGGAGGGTTATTCGGCGTCATCATTTTTTTCTGCTCCAACATTTGGGCCACAGAAGCCTGCCTTTTTCCAGAACAACGTGACGACGGCATCATGGAAGGTGGAGTGGAGGACAATTGTGAGGAGAGAGGAGAAGGAGAAGAGGCTGGACGGTGAGAGCCTGAAGTGGGACTTTGGGGGTTCTGACGGCATTGCTCCCACTGGGCTCGGTGATGGGAGTTCAGGTGCCTTCTTAAGGTATTTGTTCCTAGGTGAGTGTTGGGCTTACCGGGACTTATGCGTTGGCTGCAGATGGCAACACTGTTGTTAGCAGCGGACACCTTAAAAAAAGCCCACACTGCGGAGCCATGTGCCGGCGTCCTGTGAGTGCCAGATGTGACTGTACATGGTTGATGGCTGCTCCTGATACATTTGCAGTCTGCTTTGTACCTCTTGTGCGCCTGCCTCTCCTCCCTATCTGCTGGTCCGTCTCTCCCTCTGAACACCCCTCCTCTTCCTCTCTTGTGGCCACCCAAGTGATGTCCATAGACACGTCATCATCCACGTCACCTTCCCCACCACTAACATTTGAGATCTCGGAGTAGGCAGCAAAAGCGGGGACCAACCTCCTTGGGCTGATGTGGGTACTGTCGTCAGACTGCTGAGTGGTGGCTGTTGCTACCTCCTCTTCCTGATCCGATGCCAACAATGGCTGCGCATCGCAAATGTCTTGTGATGGATCAGAAAATAATTCCAGTGACTCAAGCGGAGGGTATATGGTGGTGGTGTTTGTGGTGGTGTCTTTGGGGGTGCACACAGCAGAGAGTGAAGAGGGTGCAGATAGAGAAGATGAGGAGGGTGCAGAAGAGGAAGGCTGAGTGAGCCACTCAACCAAGTCTGGTGCGTCCTTTGACGTAATTGCACACGGCTTTTGAAACTTCACACTTTGATTCCGGCCTACTGCTCCTGCCCTACCCCTACCACCACTGCGTAAGGGCCTGCCTCTTCCTCTGCCTGTCATTTTTTAAATTAACCTGTGACAAAAGTCTCTAGAGAATCACAGTATATCTGGAAAAAGGTATATAACACCCCGCTTCAATCTGTGGTATTGGAGGGGCCACTGGTCTATCACACCAGTTGTTCAAAAAATTGGCCAGTGAGTTTGGCACTGTGTGTAGCACAGTTAACACAGCAAAAGAGGTCACATTTTTGCAGGACTAAAATACACTCTTAGAAAAGTATACTATTAAATAACACCCCACTTCTATATGTGGTTTTGGGGGGCCACTGGTCTATCACACCAGTTGTTCAAAAAATTGGCCAGTGAGTTTGGCACGGTATGTATCAGAATTAATGCAGCAAAATAGGCAATATTGTTGCTGGACACAAATACACTTATGAAAGTATACTCAGATACCACCCCACTTCAATATGTGGTATTGGGGGGCCACTGGTTTATCGCACCAGTTGTTTAAAAAATTGGCCAGTGAGTTTGGCACTGTGTATCAGAGTTAATGCAGCAAAAGAGGCAATATTGTTGCAGGACACAAATACACTTATAAAAAGTATACTCAGATAACACCCCACTTCAATATGTGGTGTTGGGGGGCCACAGGTGTATCACACCAGTTCTACAAATAATTGACCAGTAACTGTTGTCACTGTGTGTAGCACAGTTAACGCAGCAAAAGAGGCCAAATTTTTGCAGGACTAAAATAAAATCTTAGAAAAGTATACCGTTAAATAACACCCCACTTCAATATGTGGTATTGGGGGGCCACTGGTTTATCACACCAGTTGTTCAAAAAATTGGCCAGTGAGTTTGGCACTGTGTGTAGCAGAGTAAATGCAGCAAAAGAGGTAATATTGTTGCAAGACACAAATACACTTATAAAAGTATACTCTGATAACACCCCACTTCAATATGTGGTATTGGGGGGCCACTGGTCTATCACACCAGTTATAATACATTAAAAGTGCTTTTGTCACTGTTTGTAGTATTGCTGCAGCAACGCTCACCACACCAGTCACAATACAAATCCACTATAATATGCTTTCTATATTACAAAGTATATTATACGTGGATTACACACCTATATAGTGCACTGCACACCTATACCAAATTGCAGACCTTAAAATGACTTTTATGGACCTTAACAGAGTGATTTGTGTCACTGACGATCTGTCCCTGATGAACACAGCATACCTGTCCCTACACTGAAAAGAGACTGTAGACCTATACCAAATGCCAGCCCTGAAAAGGACTTTTGTGGATCTTAACAGAGCCATTTGTGTCACTGGCAATCTGTCCCTGATGTACTCGCCAACCTCTCCCTACACTGATACAAAGCAGAATGTGAAATGGCTGACAGTTCAGGTCTATTTATAAGGTAGGGGGTATGTCCATGTGCTGGAATGTTTCAATTGGCTGTCCCGTTCCACCTGTGTCATGGGTCAAAGTTCTTCCCAATGTAAACTAATATGGGCGCCGCGAACAACGCCATGTGTTCGCAAAATTGGCGGGCTGCGAACAAGCAAAATTTGCCGCGAACCGACCGCCGGGCGAACCGCAAGGCCATCGCTATCTGCATGTTTATGCAAGGTCTTTACAAAACATTCCACTCAGGATCTTTCTGTCAACAAGATTGTGAGTATAATCATCAGGAAATTATTACATCCGGGCAGGACTGCTGTTATAAACCATGGGGCCCCATATTGACAACTTGACACGGGGCCCCATACTGACAACTTGACACGGGGCCCCATACAGACAACCTGACATGGGGCCCCATACAGACAACCTGACACGGGGCCCCATACAGACAACCTGACACAGGCCCCATACAGACAACCTGACAAGGGGCCCCATACAGACAACCTGACACGGGGCTCCATACAGACAACCTGACACGGGGCTCCATACAGACAACCTGACACGGGGCCCCATACAGACAACCTGACACGGGGCCCCATACAGACACCCTGACACGGAGCTCCATACAGACAACCTAACACGGGGCCCCATACAGACAACCTGACACGGGGCCCCATATAGACAACCTGACATGGGGCCCGATACAGATAACCTGACACGGGGCCCGATACAGATAACCTGACACGGGGCCCCATACTGACAACCTGACAAGGGGCCCCATACTGACAACCTGACATGGGGCCCCATACTGACAACCTGACATGGGGCCCCATACAGACAACCTGACACGGGGCCCCATACTGACAACTTGACACGGGGCCCCATACTGACAACTTGACATGGGGCCCCATACAGACAACCTGACATGGGGCCCCATACTGACAACTTGACATGGGGCCCCATACAGACAACCTGACACGGGGCCCCATACAGACAACCTGACACGGAGCCCCATACTGACAACCTGACACGGGGCCCCATACAGACAACCTGACAAGGGGCCCCATACTGACAACTTGACATAGGGCCCCATACAGACAACCTGACATGGGGCCCCATACTGACAACCTGACAAGGGGCCCCCTACTGACAACTTGACACGGGGCCCCAGACAGACAACCTGACACGGGGCCCCATACTGACAACCTGACATGGGGCCCTATACAGACAACCTGACACAGGGCCCCATACTGACACCCTGACAAGGGGGCCCCATACAGACAACCTGACACGGGGCCCCATACTGACAACCTGACATGGGGCCCCATATAGACAACCTGACACGGGGCCCCATACTGACACCCTGACAAGGGGCCCCATACTGACAACTTGACATGGGGCCCCATACAGACAACCTGACACGGGGCCCCATACAGACAACCTGACACGGAGCCCCATACTGACACCCTGATACGGAGCCCCATACAGACAACCTGACATGGGACCCCATACAGCCAATATTGCAGGTATTAAAGAACACAGTGAGTGATCAGTACTGATCACTCGTATTTATTCAGGAAAGGAAGGGGCTGGTAAATATTACATATTTACTGGACCCTTCCCCTACTCTCAATCTTGAAGGATCCTATTGTGTGCTTGCAGCTGCCTGCGGGAAGCAGAGGAGGGCAGCTGGCAGCACTGCAGGGGGGATGGGGGACAGGGGGGCCTGGGCAGCACGTACACGCTGTTTCTTTGGCTTTCCTTTCTTACTGGCGAGCCTGGGAATCCAACAGTCCACCCAGCTAGTCACAGAGGTGAACAGAGACCAGATCGTCTCTGATTACCTCTATGATCTGGGAGGACTGGAGCGATGTCATGAAGTCACTTCTGGTCTAGGGCGGAAGTAAATAATTTCTTTTTTTTTTTTTAAACAAAAGATCAATATTTTTTTTTTTCATCCTTTTCATTCAAAGGTAGAGCAGAGATTAGGGGTCTTATTAAAAGTCCATAAAGAGGACCTGTCATCTCTTATTTCTATCACAAGGGATGTTTACATTCCTTGTAATAGAAATAAAAGTGATAAAAAATAAATAAAAAGGTATATGTAAAAATAAAATAAATACTTTTTTTTTTTAACCACTTTACCACCGGAGGATTTTCCTGCTTTACGTCCAGGCCACTTTTTGCAACTCGGCACTGCGCGACTTTAACTGACAATTGCGCGGTCATGCAACCCTGTACCCAACCGAAATTTACGTCCTTTTTTCCCCACAAACAGAGCTTTCTTTTGATGGTATTTGATCACCTCTGCGCTTTTCATTTTTTGCGATATTAATAAAAAAAGAGTGAAAATTTTGCGAAAAAATTGACATTTTCTACTTTGACAGTTAAAATATATCCAATATATTCAATGTTTGTCATATATTTAGGCCAAAATGTATTTAGCTACATGTCTTTGACAAAAAAATCCTCAATGAGCGTATTTTTAACCGCTTTAAGACCGGAAGATTTTACCCCATTCCTGACCAGGCTTTATTTTGCGATTCGGCATTGTGTGACTTTAACGGACAATTGCGCGGTCGTGCGACGCTGTACTCAAATTACATTATGTCCTTTTTTTCCCCACAAATAGAGCTTTCTTTTGGTGGTATTTGATCACCTGTGCGATTTTTAATTTTTGAAAAAAATAGCGACAATTTTGGAAAAAAAAAATATTTTTTTACATTCTGCTATATAACATTCCCAAAAAAATTTAAAAATCAACATTTTTTAACATTTTAGGCCAATTTGTTTTCTGCTACATATTTTTGGTAAAAAAAAATCACAATAAGCGTATTTTGATTGGTTTGCTCAAAAGTTATCGCGTTTACTAACTACGGGAAAGATTTATGTCATTTTTATTGTTTATTTTTTTTTTTACTAGTAATGGCGGCGATCTGCGTTTTTTTTTTTTTTTTTTGCGGGACTGCGACATTGCGGTGGACAGATCGGACCCCTAACTAACATTTTTGACACTTTTGGGGGGACCAGTGACATAACTACAGTAATCAGTGCTATAAATATGTACTGTTACTGTAATAATGACACTGGCAGGGAAGGGGTTAACTTTAATTGTGATCAAGGGGTTAAATGTATGCCTCATGCTTACTGACTTGTGTGGGGGGAGGGGGTTGTGTGACACAGACACAGATCGCAGGTTCAGCTATGCTAAATCCTGTGATCTGTCCCTGTCTGTCACTTAGGAGATCCGCCTGCTTTGTTTACACAGGCGGGCGGATTTCCTCACTCGATCCCCGACGATCGGGGAAGAGCAGCGGTGATCCCCGCCTCTGCTCCCCTGGCCCGACTCCCGCTGTGTCTGAATACAGCGGGAGCGAGCCTCCGGTGGCGCGCGCGCGCCGCAGAGAGAGGGGAGAGTCTGGTGATGTAGGTCTACGTCGCCAGACGATAACGAGACACTGTGCCGCAGTACCAGCTCAGTGAGCAGTCGGCAAGTGGTTAAAGCGCCCCCATTCCTCTTTGCTCATGCTCAGAAATGAACAAATACACAAGTCGCGCATGCATATGTAAACGATCTTCGCACCACACATGTGAGGTATCTCTGCAAACGTTAGAGGGAGAGCAATAATTCTAGCGCTAGACCTCCTCTGTAACTCTAAATGGGTAACCAGTAAAAAATGTTAACGTGTCCCCTATAGAGATTTTTAAGTATTGTCGTCTGTCACTATTCCATTAATGTGCGCAATTTTAAAGCGTGAAATGTTGGGTATCTGTGCACTCGGTGTAACATCATCTTGTATATTTTACCACAAGATTGGGTTACATATTGTTTTTGCATTTAAATTCATTAACCGCTTAACGAGCGTCCGCCGCACTTGTACGGCAGAAGGCAGCCACTCCTGGGCGAATCGCCATAGCTGTACGTTGCTCCCTCTCAGGAGGATAGGGGGCGGCGAGCTCCCGCCCCCGCTCGTCAGCGGGGAAGGCGATGCAGCGGGCAGGCAGCTCCTATAGCCACCTGACACCCGCGATCGCTCCCCGCTGAGAGAGAAGGACACTCGGCTGTTGTGAACACAGCTGACCGTTCTTCTCTCTGGAAGGATCACAGAGCGCCTGTGATCCTTCTATATAGGATCACAGGTCTCTATGGTCATTTCAGAAGCCACGCCCCCCCACAGTCAGAATCGGCCCCCTAGGCTCACATTTAACCCCTTGATCACCCATAATGTAAACCCTTCCCTGCCAGTGTCATTTTGACAGTAACAGTGCATATGTATAGCACTGATTACTGTAGTAATGTCACTGGTCCCCCCCAAAAGTGTCAAAAATGTCAGTCAAGGGTCCGATCTGTCTGCCGCAATGTCGCAGTCCCCAAAAAAAAAAAAAATCGCAGATCGCCGCCATTACTAGTAAAAAAAAAACAATAAAAATGACATAAATCTTTCCTGTAGTTAGTAAACGCAATAACTTTTTCACAAACCAATCAAAATACGCTTATTGCGATTTTGTTTACCAAAAATATGTAGCAGAAAACAAATTGGCCTAAAATGTTAAAAAATTTTGATTTTTGATTTTTTTTTTTCCTTTGGGAAGGTTATATAGCAGAATGTGAAAAATATTGTTTTTTTTTCGTTTTTTTTTTTTTTAAGAATTGTCGCTCCTTTTTTTTTTATAGCGCAAAAAATAAAAAAAATCGCACAGGTGATCAAATACCACCAAAAGAAAGCTCTGTTTGTGGGGGAAAAAAAAGGACATCAATTTTATTTAGGCACAACCGCGCAATTGTTCGGTAAAATAACGCAGTACCGAATCGCAAAATAGAGCCTGGTCAGGAAAGGGGGCCAAATCCTTTCCGGTCTTAAAGAGGAAGTAAACCCTCCTCTGCAACTTTTACCTATAGGTAAGCCTTTGATAAGGCTTATCCATAGGTAGTGTAAATATCTCCTAAACATGTACCGTTTAGGAGATATCTACCTTACATGCAGCCAGTGACGTCACTGGCGCATGCGCTCTGAAGGAACGGCCACTGGTGCCGTTCCTTTAGAGCCCCGTGCCATGACCGTCGGCTCCCGCGCGCATGCGCGGGAGTGACGTAATCGCGGGTCCGGCCAATCAGATGGCCGGATGCCGCAATCCCGGAAGACGGGCGACTGAACATGTCGCCCGTCATACAGGTAAGCGGGCGGCACGGCGGGGCTCGTTCTAAGGTAAGTATTTCATAATGAGCTAGTTAGTATGTGATGCATACTAGCTCATTATGTGTTTTTCTTTCAGGTTGGAAAAACATTTTTTTTAATGAGTTTACAACCTCTTTAAAGTGGTTAAAGTGTATTTTTTCCCCCCAGAAAATTGCATTAAAAAAAAAAAACAGTTGCGCCAATACCGTGTGACATAAAAATTGCAACAATCGCCATTTTATTTTATTCTCTGCTAAATATATATATATATATATATATATATATATATATATATATATATATATTTATATACAGGGCTTTTTTTCTCAGAGAATAGGTGCAGGAACTCCTCCCTTCTGAGTCACCCCTTGACTCCGTCCCCTACCCACCCCTGAGCACCATTCCTTGGTTTCACCTCCTACCCACCTCCCAGTACCACCCCTTTTAGAGAATTAACAATAACAAGAAAGGCAATATAATAGATCTAGAAACAATCGACACCCCAGCGACAATAGATCCACCCCTGCAACAATGGACTTCCAACATCCAGCATCAATAGACTCTCCAGCAGCATCAGACCCCTCCCTCAACAGTAGATCCCTCCCAGCAATGATTGATTCCCTGCAACATGATACCCCACCAGCAACAACAGACTTCCCCAGCAACAATAGACCCTCTGCACAAATAGATCCCCTCCAGAAACAAATAGATCTCCTCCAGCAACACATGATTACCCAGTAGTCAGCATCAATAGGCCCTCCAGCAGCCAACAATAAAGATCCCTCCCTCAACAATAAATCCCTCCCAGCAACAACTGACCCACCAGCAACAAAAGACCCACCCCAGCAACAATAAATACCCATGAGCAACAGAAGACCTCCCCAGCAACAATAGACCCCCATCCTCTGCATAAATAGATCCCCTCCAGCAGCAATAGATTCCCTATTAGCCAGCATCAATAGACCCTCCAGCACACCCCAGCACCTCTTGCCATTACATACATTCAGTTCTGGAGGTCCCGGAACTGCTTTCCCCCGCGTTCCCGCTGAAAAAAAGCCCTGTGTATATATATGTATATATATATATATATATATATATATATATGTATATATATATATCTAATGCTTGGGTATTTTCTAGCAAAAAAATACTTTTTACTTGTAAACAATAAGTGTCAGAAAAGGCCTGGAGCTGAAGTAGTGATCACTACATGATTACTTTCGCATACAAGAGGCCTTAGTGTGGTGTACAGAAGCAGCGTACGAGAAGTTTCATGTGAAGAAACCACAGGCATAGAAAATGGAGTATGGAAGTTTCCTTTGTTTGATATCATAGAAACGTGGCAGCGCTACCGGAAAGGGATGTTTGCTTGGGGGATTTCTGATCTGGCAGATCTCCATTGGTTGTAGCAGGTCATGTGCCTTCAGGAAACACCAAAAACAATCCCACCCATTGGATAGCTTTAAGAATTCAGCCATTAGCACAGAAGAATCCCACCCATTCTTTTATGGTTCGAAAACACAAATACAGCTGTGTTCTGTAGGATTGTAACGGTGTCATTATGTGGTATAAAATATTCTTCCTATTCATGGCGTCAGGTAAGTTCTACCTTTTATTGCTTACTGTACTGTACATTTATCCATTTTATTATACAAAGTATTTTCTGGACGCTACTTTACCTGCGCTACCGCCTTTTATTTCCTGTATAAGTGCGATATGCCGTATTTATATGTTTTTAATCATCTTTATGGTCTACCGTAGTCCTGATTAGATGTTTTACACATACCGCAGGAAGTACGTCTTATGTGGTTCAATGGGCGTTTCTTTAATCCCTTTCTGAATTTATTATTATGAAAAAAAAAAATTCATATACAAAAATGGATATTTTTAAGTATGTTTAGACAATTAAAAGCATACTGGATTGTTTGGAAAACATGTAAAGACAAAAGAAGATATATGTGCCTGCATCATGGGGTACTTGAAATTAGGCGACCCCCCCCCCTCCCATTCCCACAACATCTTCATGGTCACTATCCTATCAATAACGATGGCAAAAACTCAGTTTTTTTTAGGTGACCCTCATTCCTACAACAGCCTCCTACGGTCTCTTTCACATCGGTTATCCTGGCAAAAACGAAATTTTTATTAGCTGACTCCAGTCCTACAACAGCCTCACGATTTATTTCCAATCAATAACAATGGAAAACATTATTTTTTTATAAGGTGACTCCATTCTTCTTCTTGGTCACTTTCCTATCAATAACGATGGCAAAAATTAAATTTTTATTAGATGACCCCATTCCTCCAACAAATTCATGGTCACTTTCCTATCAATAACGATGGCAAAAGCTCAATTTTTATTAGGTGACTCCATTTCTACAACAGATTCATGATCACTTTCCTATCAATAACTGTGTCAAAAATTAAATTTTTATTAGATGACCCCATACTTACAACAGCTTCAGGGTCACTCTCTTATCAATAACTATGGCAAAAGCTCAATTTTTATAGGTGACCCCATTCCTACAACAGCTTCATGGTCACTTTCCTATCAATAATGATGGCAAAAACTCAATTTTTATTAGGTGACCCCATTCCTACAATAAATTCATCTACACTTTCCTATCAATAACGGTGGCAAAAATTAAATTTTTATTAGGTGACCCCATTCTTACAACAGCTTTAGGGTCACTTTCCTATCAATAACGATGGCAAAAGCTCAATTTTTTTAGGTGACCCAATTTTTACAACATCTTCATGGTCACTTTCCTATCAATAACGATGGCAAAAGCTAAATTTTTTTTAGGTGACCCCCCTTTCTACAACAGTTTCATGGTGACTTTCCTATCAATAACGGTGGCAAAAATTCAATTTTTATTAGGTGACCCAATACCTACAACAGCTTCATGGTCACTTTCGTATCAATAATGATGGCAAAAGCTCAATTATTTTAGGTGACTATTTCTACAACAGCTTCAGGGTCACTCTCTTATCAATAACGATGGCAAAAACTAAATTTTTATAAGGTGACCCCATTCTTACAACAGCTTTAGGGTCACTTTCCTATTATTAAAGATGGCAAAAACTCATTTTTTTTAGGTGACCCAATTTCTACATCTTCATGGTCACTTTTCTATCAATAACGATGGCAAAAATTCAATTTTTATTAGGTGACCTCATTCCTACAACAGCTTCAGGGTCACTTTCCTATCAATAACGATGGCAAAAACTCAATTTTTATTAGGTGACCCCCATACCTACAACAGCTTCATGGTCACTTTCCTATCAATAACGATGACAAAAGCTCAATTATTTTAGGTGACTCCATTTCTACAACAGCTTCAGGGTCACTTTCCTATCAATAATAATGGCAAAAATTCAATTTTTATTAGGTAACCCCATTTGTACAACGGCTTCAGGGTCACCTTCCTATCAATAATGATGGCAAAAACTAAATTATTTTAGGTGACCCCATACTTACAACAGCTTCAGGGTCACTCTCTTATTAACAACGATGGCAAAAGCTAATTTTTTTTAGGTGACTCCATTTCTACAACAGCTTCAGGGTCACTTACCTATCAATACGATGGCAAAAACTCATTTTTTTTTTTTTAGGTGATTCCATTCCGTGAGGACAGACAGTAGAGTTACAATACAATTCAATACAGGAGGAATCAGATGGTTGTTAGAGCTTACAACCATAGATAACTCTGGTAAAAACTAATATTTTTTCTACGTGCCTCCATTCCTACAACCTCACAATCTCTTTCCCATCAATAACCCTAGCAACATTAGTATCACGTCACTCCGTTCCTATAACAGCAAATTCAATTTTTTATTAGGAGACCCCATTCCTATTAAAGCCTCACAATCTCTTTCCTATCGATAGCATTCTCAAAAAATGTAATTTTTACAACACAACCCAACCCATACTGGGAGGAACTCGGAAACGTTGTCTTTGAATAAAGGAAATGTTATATACACAGCTCTAGATTACTATAAAGAAAAAAAAATAACTGATACAATTTTAACTTTTTGATTCTAGATAATGTTCTTTTAAAAATATTACAGATACAGGCTAACAGTGATGGCGAACCTTGGCACCCCAGATGTTTTGGAACTACATTTCCCATGATGCTCATGCACTCTGCAGTGTAGCTGAGCATCATGGTAAATGTAGTTCTAAAACATCTGGGGTGCCAAGGTTCGCCATCACTGGGCAAATGTCTTCGTATAAAAACCACATGAATTCATGATCCTTGATTCTTTACAGATCAAAAAGACCTACACTGAGATTTTCAGGGACTCAATTTTTCGAAAGAGAGGGCATCACTATTGCTGCCTACTGATGATGTGAAAGCTCTCATGTGATCCTACACTGATTCATGGCGGCCTTCAAACGTATGAGGTCGAACCTCCGTAAACAGGATCAGTCAGAAACTCATGGAAACAGAGAGTTGTGCTCAATAAAAAGCTCTGAACCATGTCAATGCAGATGAAGGGGCAGATAAGGGTGGTCTTGGGGGCCACAATTGTAACAGAGGCAGCCTGGTAGATTTTCTCCGGTATAAGAAATGTCCTAGGCTTGCTTATGAATACAAGTAAAGGTGGCTTCACCCAATGCCATCAGGAAAGGCAGAATAATTGTGAGCACCAGTCAAGGCCATAAATAGGTAACCCTGAACTAGCATTGCTTTTTAATGGTAATTTTATGCAAACGTTTATAGTTTGACGCTCGAAAAAATCTGAGACCTAATGCCATCAAAAGCAGAAAATCATAAGAGGAGAATACCATGATAAATGCTTAAGGGTCCCCGTTCCGGCTGTCGAGGTCTGATGAGTTGGATGCCGCTGACTATTGAGGATGGGGGCCGAGGAAGGGTCCGGCCAGACCCAAAGCATACTGCAGAAATAGTAAGAGATAGCCTGGTTGCTGCACACCTCATCCGGCCTGAGTAATTAGCCGGTAAAAGCAGCCTCAGCTGGATTCATCCAGACCACACCTCCAACATGTTTCGCCCAACACCCGGGGTTTAATCATGGAGATCGATATCTCAAGCTATAATTCAAAAAGTATACCTATAGCTTTGTGGCCAGTTTTATTGATGGCTGCATCGGCATTCAACTACACTAAACTATGTGGACACCTGCCCATCACATCTACCTATACGGCCACCAAATGATTGAGTTCAGGTGTTTCTGGTGAAGGGTACTGTTAAAGGGTAAAGGCAAAACTTTTTTTTGTCCTTTTTGGATACAGTTAAGAGCGATTAGAACCCCATGTCAAGTTTTATAGCTGTCTGCGTCCCCATTAGGGAGAATTACCCTCTCTGTTAGTCCTGTTTATCATTATCCTCGAATGTGAAAGTAAAAGAAAATCCCATATTTTGGGTTGACATCAGAACAGTAATCAAGGGGAAATCTTCTAATGGGAAATTCTGGTGACACTCTGGAATTTCCTCACTTTGGAGGGATTTTCTGTCACTCCCTTTTTGGCTATGGGACAGGAAGTGAAGGTACATTTCCACAATGGGACACAGATGGCAAACAAAAAAAAAAACTTATGGGGGTTATAAACCCTCCCTTACTCTATCCAAAATGAAAAAAAAAAAAAGCTTTGCCTTTAGTTATATTTTATTGCTACAGAATACAAGGACATTTTAAACAATTGCTCTTCCACCCTGTGTGGGAAGGCCATTTTCTATTCCAGCATGACTGTGCCCATGCACAAAGTCAGCTCCATAAAGACATAATTTGGCCAGTTTGTGGAGGAACTCAAGTCACTTGGATAGGATCCTGAGCTCAACCCTACTGAACACAGAGCCCTGAGCTCAACCCTACGGAACACATAGCCCTGAGCTCAATCCTACTGAACACAGAGCCCTGATCTCAACCCTACTGAACACAGAGCCCTGATCTCAACCCTACTGAACACAGAGCCCTGATCTCAACCCTACTGAACACAGAGTCCTGACCTCATCCCTACTGAACACACAGGCCTCAGTTTAACACTACTGAACACAGAGCCCTGAGCTCAACCCTACTGAACACAGAGCCCTGAGCTCAACCCTACTGAACACAGAGCCCTTAGTTTAACCCTACTGAACACAGAGCCCTTAGCTCAACCCTACTGAACACAGAGCCCTGAGCTCAACCCTGCTGAACACAGAGCCCTGACCTCAACCCTATTGAACACAGAGCCCTTAGTTTAACCCTACTGAACACAGAGCCCTTAGCTCAACCCTACTGAACACAGAGCCCTTAGTTTAACCCTATTGAACACAGAGCCCTGAGCTCAACCCTACTGAACACAGAACCCTGAGCTCAACCCTACTGAACACAGAGCCCTGACCTCAACCCTACTGAACACAGAGCCCTGAGCTCAACCCTACTGAACACAGAGTCCTGACCTCATCCCTACTGAACACAGAGCCCTTAGCTCAACCCTACTGAACACAGAGCCCTTAGTTTAACCCTACTGAACACAGAGCCCTTAGTTTAACCCTACTGAACACAGAGCCCTGAGCTCAACCCTACTGAACACAGAGCCCTTAGTTTAACCCTACTGAATACAGAGCCCTGAGCTCAACCCTACTGAACACAGAGCCCTGATCTCAACCCTACTGAACACAGAGCCAAGACCTCAACCCTACTGAACACAGAGCCCTTATGTCATTTCTACTGAACACAGAGTCCTGAGCTCACCCTGACCTCATTGTTACTAAGGACAGAGCCCTAACATCAACCCTACTGAACACAGAGCCCCGACCTCATCCCTATTGAACACAGGGCCCTAACATCAACCCTACTGAACACAGAGCCCCAACCTCATCCCTACTGAACACCTTTACAATGAATTGGAATGCCACTTGTAGGCAAGGTCTTCTCATCCAACATCAGTACCTGACTTCACAAATGCTTTTTTGGCTGAATAGGTACAATTTCCCATAGTCACTTCCCAAAATCTTGTAGAAAATCTTCCCAGAAGAACGTAGGCTGTTATAGCCACAAAGCATTGGGTAGGATGGTCAACATCATCTTGGCTGTGCTTTTGGAATGGGATATCGAACCAGCTAATACTACAGGTGTCTAGGTTAGGTGTCCACAGCATTTGGCCATTCACACCAGTGTGCACATATTACTGTGCGCAATTTGCAGGCATGCTGCGTAGAAAATAGTTATGTTATTGATGACCTTGCATTGAGCCTGCATTACTCAAGGAAGATCAATACAGCTCAATGTACTTGGTGTGAACGAACCCTTACGTTCCCCCTTCCCAACAACATGATTGTGTCTCTTCTCAATATACATATTCATACAATATACATATACAATGTTACATTTTTAGAAATCATCTCTTACCCTTTTCAGTAGCATTAGCTTCCTTCAAATAAACAAAATGATTAAAACATTCAGGAATTTTCTCCATTGCTGTTGCAAATCAATGGTAAGTTTTAAGTAGACAAGAGGAAAATACATCTAGAATTTTCTTTTAAAGATAGAGATGATTTATAAGTAAAGCCTAGTACACACGCAACGATTATCGGCCGACCGATCGTCCGTCTTTTGTCCAGAGTGGTGTTTTGTTGGTTGGAATGTGCCTAGACTGCACACAAATTTTCTCGCCCGACAAAATTCTACTTCAGAAGTGATGTCATGTGTTGGTTTGCTTTCTTTGTGTTCTTTCTTCTCTGAGCATGCCCAGTCTTGCTCATTAGATTTTTCCCTGTCGAAATCTGTACTGACTGCACGAAAATCGGCCGTGTTAAAAATTTTATAGCCTGCACACCAGATTTTTTTTCGTCCGAAAAGTCGGAGTTGGTTGTCGGAAACATCATACTAACAAGCAGAAAATCGGCACAGATTGGTCATCGGACTAAAATTCCCTGACGATTTTCGACTCGTGTGTACGAGGCTTTAGTCTTAACTTCTTCCAGCCACAGAACTTGGAGAAGCCATCACCCCTGCAGCTGCGGGGCAATACAAGTTCCAGCATACCACGACCATGTATTTTCCACACATGGGGCAAAGTGTATGTTCCCAAAAATATAAGGTCCAGGTTGACATTGAGGAAGGGTTGAGATAAAAAATGGATCCAGTGTAATTTCCACAAGCAAAGCCTGTTATACAGAAGAATTCACCCAAAGGTCTACAGAGCTAGAAGGTGTCTCAGAGCTGATAAAGTGCGGGATTGCAGTTTGACATTTCAACACTTCCTTCCACCCACACGTGGTTTCTTCTACACCTTGTATGAGTCAAAAGAGATCAATTAGCAGTTGTGTATTGTTCTTCTGCCAAAAATCATTATTTCCTCAACCCAATGCAATATACCTGCTGAAAGGCACAATGCCCTCCACCCAATCCAGTATGCCTTCCTAGATAGAAAGAGTTGCATAAAATAAATCATATTTTTGCCACTCACAGCAGGGTTACTTTAAATATAAACATATATTTGAGGGCATTCTAAAAAGTATTTAAGGCACTTTAATAGCTGTTTTGGCTTTAAAGCATCCTGTGTCAAACTCATGAAATCATTGCAATAGTTTCCGTAACAGCTCAGATACCACAGATTTGTGCAGTTCTTACACTCACCGGCCACTTTATTAGGTACACCCGTTCAATTGCTCGGTAACACAAATTGCTAATCAGCCAATCACATGGCAAAAACTCAATGCATTTAGGCATTTAGAGGTGGCGAAGACGACTTACTGAAGTTCAAACGAATGCCTCGTACACACGCATCGATAGTTGGCTGTGAATTTTCGGCCAACGTCCGATCGGCCGATTTTCGGCTTAGTATGATGCTTTCGACAACCGACTTTTCGGCCGAATAAAATCTGGTGTGCATGCTATAAAATTTTTGTTGGCCGTCAACAGAACAGCCGATTTTTCGTCAGTCAGTACAGATTTCGGCAGACAAAAATCAGATGAGCAAGACTGGGCATGCTCAGAGAAGAAAAAACACACGGAAAGTTAACCAGAACATGACATCACTTCTGAAGTTGGTTTTTGTTGACCGATAAAATTTGTGTGCAGTCTAGAGCACATTCCAACCAACACAACAACACTGGACAAAAGACGGCCGATCGGTCGGCCGATAATCGTTGCGTGTGTACGAGGCTTTAGCTTCAGAATGGGGAAGAAAGGGGATTTAAGTGACTTTGAACATGGGTGTTGGTGTCAGACGGGCTGGTCTATTTTAAAAATTGCTGATCTACTGGGATTTTCACACACAACCATCTCTCTGGTTTACAGAGAATGGTGGAAAAAGTGAAAATATCCAGTGAGTGGCAGTTGTATGGAGGAAAATGCCTTGTTGAGGTCAGAGAAGAATGTCCCAAATTTAAAACATATCTCCTGCCCTCAAATTGTGTATGATGGGGGAAAAAAAGGTATATAGGTGTTCAATGGTCTTTTGTTGGTATCACTTGTGGTCTTGCCACCCAGTCAGGACCAAGGGTATCCAAAGCAAGCTAAAAGACAACAATAAGAGAAGGGCGCACTGACCTAGTGCATTACCACTAAAAAGGTTTATTAAATTGTTTTATATTATGGCACTTTTCCACTGCAAGTACCGGCTCGGCTCTGCTTGGCCCTGCTTGGCCCGATTTGGTTTTCCACTGCATGGTACCGCATGGTACGGTGTTGGAACGGTTCAGTATGGTTTGGTACGGTTTGCTTTTCCACTAAAGTAGTACTAAAGTAAGTGGGTGGGATAACAACGATTCTCTGACCAATCAGTGGCTAGTAGTGACAAACAGACAAGGCTGCATGCAAAGGATTGTGGGATATGGTACCGATACGGCCCTCTTGGAACCACAACCGAGGTGGTACTGTTTAAGCGAGCCGTACCGTTCGGTTCCAGGTAGTGGAAAAGCGCCGCCGTACCGTACCTGTACTGAACCGTTCCAACACCGTACCATGCGGTACCATGCAGTGGAAAAGCACAAAAGCGAGCCGAACCGTTCGGTTCCATGCAGTGGAAAAGCGCCATTATACTCACAAAACAATCGCAGATAGCACACATGTAAACATGATCAAGACAAGATCTCCAATGTAGCCAAGGCACTGTGCGGTGCTGGATAGCATGCAGATGTCTGCATGGATCTGCTAAGGCTAGGCTAACGCGTTTCGAGGACGAACCCTCTTCCTCAGAGCCAGAAACGCTGCAGCACTTTTTATTGGAAATGCACTAGGCCAGTTCGCCCTTCTCTTATTGTTGTCAGAGAAGAATGGGCAGACTGGTTCCAGATGATAGAAAGGCAACAGTAACTCAAATAACCCCTCGTTACACCCAAGATATGCAGAATACCATCTCTGAACGCGCAACACATCCAACCTTGCAGCAGATGGACTAAAGCAACAGAAGACCACACTGGGTGCCACTCCTATCAGCTAAGAACAGGAAACTGAGGCCACACAGGCTCACCAAGATTGGACAACAGAAGATTGGAAAAACGTTGCCTGGTCTGAGGAGTCTCGATTTCAGCTGTGACATTCAGATGGTAGGGTCAAAATTTGGCGTAAACAACATGAAAGCATGGATCCATCCTGCCTTGTATTAACAGATCAGGCTGGTGGTGGTGGTGTAATGGTGTGGTGGATATTTTTTCTTGGCACACTTTGGGCCCCTTAGTACCAATTGAGCATGCTTTAAATACCACGGCCTACCTGAGTATTGTTGCTGACCATGTCCATCCCATTCTGACTACAGTGTCCCCCTCCTTCCAGCAGGATAATGCACCATGTCACAAAGCTCCAATCATCTCACCACTGGTTTCTTCAACATGACAATGAGGTCACTGTCCTCCAATGGCCTCAACACTCACCACATCTCATCCAATAGAGCACCTTTGGGATGTGGTGGAACGGGCGATGGGCATCGTGGATGTGCAGCCAACAAATCTGCAGCAACTGCGTGATGCTATCATGTCAATTTGAAACCAAAATCTGAGGAACGTTTCCAACACCTTGTTGAATCTATGCCACGAAGAATGAAGGCAGTTCTGAGAGAAAAGGGGGTCCAACCCGGTACTAACAAGGTGTACGTAATAAAGTGGCCTATAAATGTATATGCATCACTTTCATGATGTGTTGTGGCTGCAAAAAAATAAAAAATATTAGTTCATAGATAACGAAACTGGAGGTAATTAACCACTTTCCACCCGTAGGACATCTTCTAACGTCCTGGACTTTAAGTGGAGATATCTGGATGATGCCTGTAGCTGATCCAGATATCTTTGTTTTCAGCTGGTGATTCCCTCTCTACTAAAAGCCACCCTTGATTGCTTTTACAGGCAGCCCCCCCCCCCTTTTTTTACCACCCAACAGCGCCTCTCTGGGCCCTCCAGTGCGATCTGGGAGCCAGGGATTCAATCCAATCCGGCGGTGTAGGGTTACCATAGAGCTAGCCATGGACCGCATGGTCCTCGGCCATCTCTATGATCCCGGGAGGCTAGAAGCGACATCATGATGTAAACACTGCCATTTTTTTTTTCATTCCCCTGGAAAGCAGAGATTTTTTTTTTTTTTTTTTTTGTTATTTTCTGTTTTTTTAATCCAATGCTTTCCAGAGTAGAGGCGATATCTGGGTCCTATTGACCCCAGATGTCTCCATGAAGATGATCTGTCATCCTTTTTTCTATTATAAGGAATGTTTACATATATATATCACCTTCTAGGTAGGTGCTAGAAAGTGAGTATAGTTTTGGCTCTGTCTTCCTATCAGAGGAGCAGCAGGCAAATTCTATATTGCACTCTGCTTAATAGAGAGCAGGAGCTGTGAGTTAGGTCTGCTCATGGTGCTCAGTGTGTGATTCATCTGGTCTAGGGGAGTGTCCTCACTGGTCCAATAGGGAGGCATATTGGACAGTGAAGAAAACCTGACCAATGGGTACACAGGCTTTGATACAGCCTCAGTTATTGGCACAGACTGGTTGTCTTGGTGCATTCTGGGGTGTGGTATAAAAGCCAGGAGCACATGTGCTCGGGTTCTTTGGCTGGTGAGCAGAGTCCCAGAAGGAGGGTAATGGCTGTCTCCTCCACTGCATTGGTGGCATGTGGACACAGGCAGTCGGCCTGGTGAGCCAGAAGGAAGGAGATGAACCCAGAGGTCCAGGGGAGCTGACTAGAGGAGCTGATACACTGGAGAACCTGTAAAAACAGCATTGTGAGTACAGGGGATCGTGTCTACGGGTCTGACCTGTGAGGGGGACACCCCGGTATAGAGTAGTCAGAGGCTAATTGTCAGCTGGTGGAATGAAAGGGGGTGCTAGGCGAGTACCCTGAAGATAGTTGCTCAATCAAGTTTCATGACAAAGACTTTACCCTAAATTCATCTAGTGGTAAGGTAAATTGGCAACTTTGCTGCATCCTCAAACAGGAGTCCTCATCAACTGTGAATAGTTAAATTCCGGAGTATCCCACTCTATCCCTTCTCCCATCCCTATTTAAAATAAAACAACAAAAACAACTACAACCCCTAGACTGATTATTGACTGAGCCAGAAAGTAAAGTGTTAAGTTTCTGCAAGCAGTTGCTAACGGTAACCCAGAGTGACCCAATAAGGTGAAGAATTCAGCAGTCCTCAAGGGGGAAGTGCTACACTCTAAACTGGTAACCTGTAAAAATTTTAAAGCGTTGCCTATTGAAATTTTTAAATACCGTAGTTTGGCACCATTCCACAAGTGTACACAATTTTAAAGCATGACATGTTAGTTATCTATTTACTCGTCGTCGTGTGATCCAGTTTTTTGCCAGTTTTTTTGCCAGTGTCCTTAGATATTGGACGCATCTCTGTGGAGAGTGGATAGATTTGGTAATCTCTTTTTTTCAATACTACTACAAACTACACCAATCCGATATGGAAGAGGGTGTCAATATGGTCAATAACTCTTGGCTTCATACAGCGAGGAATGAACCCAGACCCTGCGTCAAGATAGGTGTGGAACTGGCCTGTAAGCTGCAACTACACTGGATAGTGTACACAGGTGATTCACCTATGTACATCATGTGTCACCACCAGGTGCTATACAGAGCCACTCTAAGGGTCCTTTTGGACCAACTTCCAGAGCATGGTGAGTGGGTACTGGCTCTTTAAAAGTGGACCTGAACGGCACCAGTTTAGGTGGTTGGAGACTTTGTTCCCCTTCTGTCTCCCTGACGAATTGACCATGAGGCCTGACCCATAGCGCCATCATTTTAAATAGTCTGTGCAGAAACCCTCCACCATCTCGCCCTTTTCATGTACACAGGACATATGCGCGGGTACCACCTTGGTGCTCCCACAGGCCCTCACGGATCATATGTGCCCACCATCTTACTTCAACTGTGCACAAATGCAGATATAGGTGCCATTTTAGCTCCTGGTGTATGGACTGTGTTTGGAACTACCAGAGTATCAAAGTGACAAGGGGCAAGAGAGTAGCGCATAGAGGGCTCATAGACAGTAGTTCACCTGCAGGGGACAGGACAACATGCAAACCCACCATCTACCAGAAGATAAGAGGAAACATGGCAGACCATAAGTACAGAGGAGAGGAGGTTTGAAGTAGCACAAGCTATATCCAGTCTCTTCCTACAATCCAAGGCATAGCGCTGTTTCCCACAAGGGCACAGGGAACAGGGGCTTCCCTTCTATTAGACAGCCAGAGCATCCCCATCTTCGGACTGCATCATCGTGGTGCCATATTCTTCAGAAAAAGCTAAAAAAGCTAGGGCCTGTATCCTTTCGATTTCCTCTCAACCCTCTGACTCAGAATTCTCTGAATCAACAGACTTAGAGAAAGATGGTGTAATCAGGGCAGACTTTTTCTCTAACTCAGATTCGTCTGTGAAAGAAGGCCATTCAACCACAATGTAACCAAAACTATAAGTTTACTGCTTATAGAGGAAGTTTGCAAATGTCTTAAGCTAGACTCTGTGGGTCCCAATGTAATAAGCATAGGCTCTAGGAAACAGGAAAAAAACTATAATGCTTTTCCTGTTCATCCCTTAGTCAAGGATGTATTGTATTTTATGAATATTAAAAACATGCATAAAAGGATTACGCTCCTCCTAAACGTTTTGCACAATACCCCATAGAGCAGGAATTCTCCAAAAAATGAGTAGACCCAGCCTCAATAAATTTCTCATTGTTATGGTTGAGTACTTGCTTATCTTTAGGGACCCTGTAGAGAAGTGCTTAAAGGCTTTTCTCAAGGTTTTGTTTTCACTATCTGAACTGACAGCATTGTGACAGACCCAACCAGGACAGAGGCTTTTGAAGGGGACTGCAGGTTAGCCTCTTGCCTACTGATTATGGGCCCTTGCTTTTAACCGTCAAAATACAGGTTCGAGTCGAAGGTAAATTCGACTCGAACATCGCTCGTTCGATCGTTCGTCGAATGACGAACAAATGTGCTTCTTCATGGGAAATTTGAGTTTCCCATAATGCACTGCACGCGCACCGCGTTATGTGATTGGCCAAAGCATGCACCCTGACCTCATGCTTTGGCCAATCAAATGATCTCTACTGTGATTGGACTAAAGGCAGGCTGCCTTTAGCCAATCATGGCTCAGGGGCCAAGTACATGCCCCGCACTACATAAAGGCTGCTCGCGCAGCCGCAGCGTGTAGTGTCATTGTGCGGGTGATGAGATAGGGACAGGCACGCGATTGAGGCAGGGAGAGAGTAGCTTTTTTTGGAGTTTGTCAGACAGTGCAGAGACATTGCTAGCAGTGTAGGGAGGGACAGGTACATGTGTGAGGTAGGGAGAGATTTCTTTCTTTACATCATATCATACAGTGCAGCGCCAGTGAGTGAGTAGCAGTGTAGGGAGGGCCAGGTAAGTATGTGAAGTAGGAAGAGATTTCTTTCTTTACATCAGATATCAGTCAGAGTATTTATTGGTCAGTTGTGGAACATTCTATAATCATCACAGACCTATAGGGTTATAGATCACTTCAGATATCAGTCAGAGTATTATTCATTGGTCAGTTGTGGAACATTCTATAACCATCACAGACCTATAGGGTTATAGATAACTTCAGATATCAGTCAGAGTATTCATTGGTCAGTTGTGGAACATTCTATAACCATCACAGACCTATAGGGTTATAGATAACTTCAGATATCAGTCAGAGTATTCATTGGTCAGTTGTGGAACATTCTATAATTATCAGAGACCTATAGGGTTATAGGTCACTTCAGATATCAGTCAGAGTATTCATTGGTCAATTGTGGAACATTCTATAATCATCACAGACCTATAGGGTTATAGATCACTTCAGATATCAGTCAGAGTATGCATTGTTCAGTTGTGGAACATTCTATATTTCATCACAGACCTATAGGGTTATAGATCAGTCAGAGTATTCATTGGTCAGTTGTGGAACATTCTATAATCATCACAGACCTATAGGGTTATAGATCACTTCAGATATCAGTCAGAGTATTCATTGGTCAGTTGTGGAACATTCTATAAGCATCACAGATCATCCATCTATAGGATTATAGATTACATCAGGTATTAGTGAGAGTATGGTTAATTGGTCACTTGCGTACATCTATAACCACCACAGCTCATCTATAGGGCTATCAATTACATCATATCAGGTCATTGAGTTTCTATTGGCCAGTCGCGTATACTCTATATTGATCTGTATCAACATCATGTCCGAAAGGCCAACAAGGAGAGGCCGACGCTCACAGGCCACGAAAAGAGGGCAAGCAGCCTCTGTGTCCATTGTGAAAAGTGGTGGTCACAGTCGACATAGTGCATCCTCTGCAGGCGGGGCACGCCGTCCTTTTTCTCCAGTGCTGCCCGTGCTATTCAACCAGAAGATGTGGAAGAGTTGGTGGAGTGGATCAATAAGCCGTCCTCATCCTCCTCTTCCTCTGACACCCACACTCTCAGTAGTTTGCCTTCCACCGCAGCTGCCAAAGCGGCCCGTTCCACAGGCTCCTTCTCCACAGCTACTCCTTCAGTCGCCCCACCATCATGCACGGAGGAGTCACCTGAAGTATTTGATCATAGTGTCAGTGACATGTTCCTGGAGGATGCGCAGCAATTTAAAAGCTGTGATGTTGGTTCCCAGGTTGATGAAGGGAATAACGTGAGCCTAGAGAGAGGGGGTGACAATGACGGACAAGAAACCAGCAGTCATGTTGCCACAGCTGAAGCATATTGCCAAGTTTGCTCCAGTGATGAGTGAGGGAGGGGATGATGAGGTCACTGACTGTACTTGGGTGCCTGACAGGACAGAGGAGGAGGAGGAGGAGGAGGATGGGGAGAGGGAGGATGAGAAGGACGCACAACTCCAACGAGGCAGGATGTGCTCCAGGGGCTGCAATAGCCAACCTATTGCATCACAGCACAGAGCTCCACGTGTGCAGGATTCTGCAAAATCCCAGGGGACTCCAAAAAGTTCATTAGTGTGGGCTTTTTTCAGCATCTGTGCAGTAGACTGCAGCGTTGCTGTTTGCAACATCTGTCTAAAGCAGATCAAGCATGGCTAGAACACCAGCCTTGGGCACCACATGCTTGACAAGGCATATGACGACCTGCCATGCAGTCCATTGGCAACAGCACCTGAAAGAGGCAGCAGATCAAAACAGGCATTCATCACCTTGCTCCTCATCTGTGATCTCTAACCCTACTATACCTCATACCTTCTCAAATACCAGCATTGAGAGGGATAATGGTATAGCAATGAGTGGAACAGAGATCTGCTAGCAGTACTCCACCGCTTGATTTGAGCAGCAGGCAAATTTCACTACCCCAGTATGTGAACCATAGAAAGAAATACTGTACCAGCCATCCACATGCTCAGCATCTTAAAGCTAGCTTGGCCAAATTGCTAGCGTTACAGTTGCTGCCTTTTCATCTGGTAGACTCGGCTCCCTTTTGTGAATTTGTGGAATGTGCTGTACCACAGTGGCAGGTCCCAAAAAGGCATTTATTTTTGCGTAAGGCCATTCCAGCTCTCTACCGTCATGTGGAAGGTAGTGTTTTGGCCTCCTTGGACAAAGCGGTCAGCAGGAACATTACTGCTGACTCTTTGTCCAGCAGGCATGGACAGGGACGTTACATTTCTTTTTGCACTGGGTAACTCTGCTGGCAGCTGGGAAGGATGCAGGATAGGGTTCAGCGTTGCAGCTTGTTTTGCCATCACGCTTCTAAAAAGCTGGTGCTGGTTCTGCTACATCTGGCTACTCCACCACCTCCTCCTCCTCCATGTCCTCTTCTGCTCAATTCTCCTCTGCAGCAGCAGTGCTCCCTAAGCGTTTAAGGGGCTATGCAAGCAGTCAGGCTAAAAGATGCCATGCTGTGCTTCAGTTGGTCTGTCTAGGGGATATAGGAGTCACACCGGTGCAGAGATTCTGTCAGCTCTGCAGGGGCAGGCTCAGAGATGGATGACGCCATGACAGCTTGAGCCAGGAATGGTTGTATGCAACAATGGCACCAACCTTCTCTCCACCCTCCAACAGGGACACTCGACACATGTTCCATGCTTGGCACATGTTCTGAATCTGGTGGTGCACCGTTTCTTGAGCAGATACCCGGGCTTCCAAGATCTCCTGAGACAGGCCAGAAAAGTCTGTGGTCATTTCCACCATTCGTTCAATGCCAGTGCTTGCTTATCTGACATTCAACTGGAATTCAACCTGCCCACCAACCGCCTCATTTGTGACATGCCCACCAGGTGGAACTCAAAGTTGGCAATGCTGCAGAGGCTGCACACGCAGCAGAGGGCCATCAATGAGTACCTGTGTGAGCATGGCACAAGGACAGGGTCAGGGGAGCTTGGTTTTTTTTCGCCACGCCAGTGGCTTTTGATTAAAGATGCATGCATCATCCTGTCACTATTTGAGGAGGCCACAAGGATGGTGAGCCGGGACGATGCATGCATCAGTGACACTATCCCGGTAGTCTACCTGCTGGAGCACACGCTGCGTGGAATCATGGACAGGGCACTTGAGGCAGAACAGCGGGAGGAAGAAGAGGACTTCCTTTCCTCACAAGGCCCCCTTTATGCTGATATCATTCCTGCAGGGCCACAAAACACACAGGTGGAAGAGGAGGAGGAGGATTTAGGCAGCATGGATGTAGAGGATAGCATACAGCAGTCTTCAAGGGATGGTTTTGATTCCCCAGAAACCCCAGGAGTTGTACGTGGTTGGGGAGAGGTTGCTCCTGCTGCCAATGTCATCCTTAGTGACCCAGAGGACTCAGAAGCTCATGCCTCTTCCAACTTACGTTGAATAGGCTCCCTGATTCTGCAAAGCCTGCGAAAGGACCCGAGGATTCGTGCTATCAAGATAATTACTGGTTGGCAACCCTTCTTGATCCATGTTACAAGGGTAAAGTTGCAGAGCTCATCCTGCCTTCACAGAGGGAGCAGAGGATGAAACATCTTGAGGAGGCCTTAGAAAAGAAAATTTGTGTATCGTCTTTCCAGACACTGGGAGGTCAAAATTCTCTGGACGTGTTTCTGAGGCATCATTCAGCCAAAGGAGGAGCAGTGGAGAAGGCAAATGGCTGTCCGGTGCCTTTAAACAGTTCTTTTGTCCTCAGCAGCACCCAGGCCTGTTAGGTTTAAGCAACCATCGGCAGCATCTCCATCATATGGTGCATGATTATCTAGGCGCAAGAGCAGACTTGGAGACCTTTCCAGCTGAGCATCCACTGGCTTACTGGGTCTTGAGGATAGACCACTGGCCAGAACTTGCTCAATATGCAATGGAGCTACTGGCCTGTCCTGCTTCCAGCGTGCATTTCGAATGGACGTTCAGTGCTGGTGAAGGTTTTGTGAGGGACAAAAGTGTGCGTCTGTCCACAAACTCTGTTGATCAGCTGACTTTTATCAAAATGAACCAGTCCTGGATCAACAAGAGCTATCAAGCCCCTGATGCTGATGTAACTGATTGAATTTGCTACGGGTCTGCCATCCCTTGAATACTGCATATGCAGCCTATCCTATTCCTCTACCTTGATTCTGCTAGCTTCCAACAATGTTTTTAGTTTAGGTCACTACCAACCCCCAAGGCCTAACTTTTCTGCACTTGTATGACAGGTGCACACAATTTAAATGTCGTATGTCATTTTTAACAGCAGGCCCTGTCCCTGTGCCCTGTTAACTGTGATGGGTTACGGTGTTCAGGCACCAACCACACCAAAGGCCCAATATTTTTGCACCTGTATGACAAGTACATGCAGTTTCAAATTTGCATGTAATTCTTACCAGCAGGTCCCGTTCCTGCACCCAGCAAGAGTAACTGCGAGGGCTTGGTTACGGTGTTCAGGCACCACCAACAGCAAAGGCCCAATTTTTGGCACACGTATAGCACATGCAATTTCAAATTTGTGTGCAATTTCTTACCAGCAGGTTCCGTTCCTGCAACCAGCAAGATAACTGTGAGGGCTTGGTTAAGGTGTTCAGGCACCACCAACAGCAAAGGTCCAATTTTTGGCACCTGTATAGTGCATGCAATTTCAAATTTGTATGGAATTCTTACCAGCAGGTCCCATTCCTGCACCAAGCAAGAGTAACTGCGAGGGCCTGGTTACGGTGTTCAGGCACCACCAACAGCAAAGGCCCAATTTCTGGCACCTGTATAGCACATGCAATTTCAAATTTGTATGGAATTCTTACCAGCAGGTCCTGTTCCTGCACCCAGCAAGAGTAACTGTGAGAGCCTGGTTAAGGTGTTCAGGCACCACCAACAGCAAAGGCCAAATTATTGGCACCTGTATAGCACATGCAATTTCAAATTTGTATGGAATTCTTACCAGCAGGTCCCGTTCCTGCACCCAGCAAGAGTAAGTGTGAGGGCCTGGTTACGGTATTCAGGCACCACCAACAGCAAAGGCCCAATTTATGTCACCTGTATAGCACATGCAATTTCAAATTTGTATGTAATTCTTACCAGCAGGTCCCGTTCCTGCACCCAGCAAGAGTAACTGCGAGGGCTTGGTTACGGTATTCAGGCACCACCAACAGCAAAGGCCCAATTTTTCTGCAACTGTATGACAAGTACATGCGATTTCAAATTTGTATGGATTGTTTAGCAGCAGGGCCCGTTCCTGTGCCCAGCAAGAGTAACTGCGAGTGGTTACGGTGTTCAGGCACCACCTACAACCAAGGCCCAATTTTTGCCACCTGTATAGCACATGAAATTTCAAATTTGTATGGAATTCTTACCAGCAGGTCCCATTCCTGCACCCACTAAGAGTAACTGCGAGGGGTTGTGGTGTTCAGACACCACCAACAACCAAGGCCCAATATTTCTGCACCTGTATGACAAGTACATGTAATTTAAACTTTGTAGGTATATTTGTATATGCCATTTTTTGCTTTAGAAATGTCAGTGTTGCTGCAGCAGGCTACATACATCGTAGAGATGCACTACTTTACAGGCACATTCAGGGGACCCCCCCAGGCACGATATTTGAAGGAATTTTTCATTTCACTTTAAGCCTCATTAAAATCAGTAAATCAGTGCTCCTTTAAAAACAATAGTTTTTAAAAACTTTTTTTTCATTGCTACATGTTCCCCAGGTCAGTACCCGGAGCCCCATACACATTTTTGGGGCAATAACTTCAAAATGAGGCCGTTTGATTTTTGAGGTTCGAGTCCCATAGACTTCAATGGGGTTTGTTTGTTAAAACAAACTTTTCCTCTGTTCGCAGTGTTTTGATGCGAGCCGAAAAGGGGGGTGTCCGGCTCATCACTAAACAGGAGGAGTAAAAAAGAATATGAGGGTCTCTACTGGTAAGCCCCCTAGGTATCTACATCCAAGGCTAAAACAGACAATTCCTTTTGCCGCAAGTCTTGATCCTCCAAACACTCTAAGCTTTGTCCCAAGTACCCCTTACAATAAGGGGCACCCCTCACTGTTATTAGTCTGGGAACATATGCTTTCCTTTTCAAACATCTGGTGCAAGGAGATTTCAAGCTCCTTAGTGCAGGAAGTCATATTACTGAAATCTGTAACCCAATTTCAGGCTCAGGGTGCTGTGATAAAGGTACCCCCGCAAGTGAGATATCAGGAGTAGGGATGATCGAACGGTTCGGGTCGACCATCGGTTCAACCCGAACATTGGCTGTTCAAGGTTCGGCCGAATTCCGAACTTTTTGCTGAAAAATTTCAGAATTCGACAACCAGAACCGACCAAAATGCAATGGTACAGGAAATGGGCTTTAAAAGCCCATGATTGGACCAGAACCATCAGTAAAAGCCAATTGAGGGGGCAGGAGAATGCTAGGAATGTGATTGGAGTGACTAGGGGGTCCATAGGCCAATCATTAGTGAATACGCCCCCCAGTATATAAGATAGCCCCCGCCAAATTCCTAGCATTGTAATACAGGGACATGGAAGAGAGTGGAAGCAGTTCTGTGACTTCTGCTACAAAGTGTCATTTAGCAATTTTTAGTGTGAGGAAAGGGATATCTAGTGTAGTTAGGGTGCTATTTTCCACTATAGTTAGTTTTAATAATCTAGTTTCTGTAGGGAAAGTTTTAAGTGTAAAGGGACCATAGTGTAGTGTAGGGTTAACTGACTCTGACTGCTATGGCAGGGTGACAAAACCCTTCCATATCAGGGTGACCGCTATAGAGAAAAGATTGTTTCTCTTAGGTCACTTACAGAACAGTTATATGGCTTCTTGCCTGTCTCCCAGCTTTTTGCTGCAGGCGTTTATAGGTGCTTTTTTGAGGACATGTTTGGAGTCAGGCATGGCAGCTGAACTTCTGTGTAGGGGTATATATACATACACCCATGTCTGTACACATACACATATATAGGTGTGAAAGTAGCAGAACACTATGCTTGCGCTAATGAAATAATGAACACCAATATGTCTCTGCTCCTATCACACCTATATGTGTGTAGGTGTATAAATATATATAAGTGTGTGTGTATATATAACCCTATACAGAAGTTCAGATGTTTTGCCTGCCTCCAAAGACCCCAAAAAAATGCCCAAAAAAACGCCAGCTACAAAAACGCCCAGGTGTGTTTTTGCAGCTGGCGTTTTTTTTGGGTGTATGTATATATACCCCTACACAGAAGTTCAGATGTTTTGCCTGCCTCCAAAGTCCCCCAAAAAATGCTCCAAAACCGGCAAGGTGTGAAAATAGCTGAGCCATATCCCCCCAGACACTAAATCCAAAGAAATCTCATTTTTTTTTTTCAATAATTGGCTCTCTATCAAAAATGACAATTTTTAAGAACTTTTTTTTGTGTGATTAATAGTCCCTGGGGCATGATCCAGAATCCTAGGCACTTTTTAGGGGCATTTATTAGGTTTTAGGGCTTCAAAATGGTGTTTTTTGATTACCGAAGTTTGGGTCCCATTGATTTCAATGGGGTTCTAAAATCCGGGCCGAACTTTCGGGAAGTTCGGGTGTTCTGGTCGAACCAAACTTTTGAAAAGTTTGATCATCCCTGGGAATTCAAATCGAACCGTTTACTGTTCCCAATCCAAACGGGGAGGTTAGATCCATTCTAGGCCTCAAATCCTTAAATCCCTTACAAACCTGGATCTTTCCTTCACACCAAAGTTTTCACTTTGCAGTAGAGGACAATCACTTTCAGTTTGGGGCTCTCCCCTTCGACCTAGCCATGGTTCCCTCAGTCTTTACAAAGGTTTTGGTACCGATACTGGCTCCATGCAAACCAAAGACATCCACGTCCTGGGATACCTGGATGATCTGCTTTTGCGGGAAACATCAGCTCCTGCCTTAAGGGAGAATATCCAGCAGACCATTCAGGTCTGCGAGAGCATCAGTTGTATCCACAAACTCCAGAAATCAGTGCTGGTACAGTCCCATCTAAAATATATGGAACTGATGCTGGATCAAATCAAGAGCAGGGTGTTTCTTCCACAGCGGAAACTTGTGCCCTTCAGTTTCACTTAGCATACATGAGGATCCAGGGCATCATGGTGGTCTAGTTCAAGGTGGTCCCATATTCTCAGTGGCATTCCAGAGCCCTGAGGTACAATATTCTGTCAACCAGGATCAGGTCAACAATGTTCTTTTTTATCCTATGCGGCTGTCATCCAGAACCAGCAATTCTGTGATTATGTGGATGTCAAGTCCATCGCTGGAAAAGAGCCAATCCATTCTTCCACTGAACTCGATAGGTCTTACCATGGTTGCCAGCCTGTTGGGCTGGGGAGAAGAACTGGGGACAACCTCGACTTTGGACTCCAAAGGAGGTTCATCTTCCATGTACCTCGTGGCATCCAGGTTCAACAAGAAACAGAAATTTTTGCCCAGAATAAGGGAACCCCAACCCCTGGTAGACACTCTGGTGACTCAGTGGAATCAACCTCATCTGATTTATACATTCCCTCTGCTGTATTCCCACGTCTACTTCTTAAGGTGGAAAGAGCTATGGGAATTCTTGTGGCCCCAAATTGGCCATGAAGAGCTTGGTTCTCGGGTATATTTTGCATGTTATTGGAAGTGCTCTGGCCTCTTCCAAATTGTCCAGAGCTTCTGTCACAAAGTCTTATTTACCATCCTTCATAGTGCTGTTAAGGGCCCAGATCCCAAGGGAAAGGGGCATCTCAGAATCTGTGATTTTCACCCTTCTTAAAGCAAGAAAAACTACTTCTCATAATGTATACCACTGTACCAAGAAGGCATATTTCCATTGGTGTGAACAGAAGAACTTCCACCCTTGCCATTATTTAAAATTTGCCTTGCTTGCCTTCCTACAGTCAGGCCTGGATCAGTAATTGGCCTTAAATACTCTGATAGGTCAGGTTTTAGCATTGACTGTTCTGTTCCAAAGACCTCAAGTTTCTAACCCCATGATAAAGGCCTTTGTTCATGGGGTCACTCACATTGACTCATTAGATATTGGTTCGCTCAGACCTCCACAAGCTGCCCTTTGAACCAACCTTCAAAATGCTTCCAGATGAGTTTTGAAGTTGGCTGTTCTATCCTTATTGGCTGCTCTGTTCTTATGTAACACTTTGGATGTTACATAAGAACAAGGTGGTGTTGCATATGAATGCTTCCTTAAGGGTCCAAGGGAGGTGACTCTCCACTGTTTTAAAGCGGTGCAAACTGTGAGGGATTGCACTGCAGCCATGGCCTCAATAAAACAATCTGACTCACTCTTTGTTTTGCCCGATGAGGCTAAAAAGGGTTCTTCTGCATCACTATCCACAATTGCAAAGTAAATTTGCCAAATAATTTCTCGAAGTCTATTCTCTCAAGGGTAGGCAGCATCCCTTCCTGACTAAGGCTCATTTTATTAGTTCTAGTGGCATGTCTTGGTTTGGTGGGAAAGGTTATCTGGAGGAGTGTATAAACCTTTAAGTGGCTTTGTCAGTGTCCAATCACTTGAAGGTGCAGCATTTATAACTAGGGTTGAGCGGACACCTAAATGTCCGTGTTCGACGGGTTCGGCCGAACTTTAAAAAAAAGTCCGGGTCCGTGTCCCGGACTTTTACTGAACTTTTCCCGGACACCGAACCCCATTGAAGTCAATGGGGACCCGAACTTTAAGGCACTAAAATGGCTCTAAAACACCAAAGGAAAGGGGTAGAGTGCTGCAAATGGCAGAAAAACGTAATTAAGAGCATGGCAAGTGCTCTGCAAACAAATGTGGATAGGGAAATAACTTAAAACAACAAAAAAAAACCAGAAAAATAAAACAATGTTCTTCTTCATCTCTGAAGGACGAGGCCCATATGGAGTAGGAGGGAGGTTGAGGTGGTGGTGGATGTGGCGGTGACATAGGCGTGCGCACAGGGTGTGCCGGGTGTGCCTGGGCACACCCTAATCACCTAGGGCACATAGCATTGCCAGTGAGGAGATGGGAAAGATCTCCCTCGGACCTGCTCTGCTCTATTTCTCTTTGCCAGCAGGGAGAGTAATGTATCGGGCCATGTACCTGTAGGCAAACACATGCATGTGTATTTCAACTTTGGGGTGCACACCTTAATGCAATAGGCTGCGCACACCTATGGGCGGTGTAGGTGGAAGCGACGGTGGAGGAGGACCAGGGCCGGATTAAGAGCATCATGGGCTTGGTGCTGAGGATTTTGAAGGGCCTTATGGGCCGTGCCTTGGCATGCACCCAGAGGAGGAAGGGTGCAGCCATGCATGCCTAATTCCACATGGGATGCTGTCTCTGAAGCCCATAAACACATCCATGCATCGGCAACTGTCCCTCCTTGTCCGACCTTCGCGCTGTGTGGGGAGGTTCTGAGGGTGCTGCCTGGGGAAGCGAGCATAGAAGCCAGACTTCTGTGTTTACAAGTGACAGAAGAGCGGTAACAGTGAATATGGCCAACCCGGGGCCTATATAAAAGGTAGGGGCCTGGAGCTGCAGCTCCAATAGCCCCTACGTTAATCTGGCCCTGAGGAGGAGGACGAGGTAGCCAACACTGCTTCTTTTCACAAATTTTAAATGAGGGTACACCCCAAAAGAGTGAGAAAGAGCAAAAATGGAACAATGGGTGGGTAAGGTCGGTATCCATTGCTATTCTGCATAAGGTACGGAAAAGTCCCGTGGGATCCATGCCTGGTTCATTTTAATGAACGTGAGCTTGTCCACATTGTCTCTGGACAGGCGGCTGCGCTTGTCTGTTATAACGCCCCCAGCCGTGCTAAATACCCCTTCAGATAATACACTGGCTGCAGGGCACGCCAGCACCTCCAAGGCGTAAAGGGCAAGCTCAGGCCATGTGCCCAATTTGGAGACCCAGAAGTTGAAGGGGGCAGACCCGTCATTCACTACATGTAGGCGTGTGCACACATACTGCTCCACCATGTTGGTAAAATGCTGCCACCTGCTAAGACGTTCCATCTGAGCTGCTGGTGCTGCTGTTTGTTGTGGCGTGCTGACAAAGCTTTTCCACATTTCGGCCATGCTAACCCTGCCTTCTGAGGTGCTGGCGGTGCCCTGGTTGTGTTGGCGACCTCCTCCTCCTCCTCCTCTGCCTTGTGCTTCCACTGCGGCCCCGCTGTCAGATGGGAATGCCAGCAGCATGGCGTCTACCAGCGTGCGCTTGTACTCGCGCATCTTGCGATCGCGCTCCAGTGAGTGAATTAAGGACGGTACGTTGTCCTTGTAACGGGGATCCAGCAGCGTGGCCACCCAGTAATCAGCACAAGTTAGAATGTGGGCAACTCGGCGGTCGTTGTGGAGACACTGCAGCATGTAATCGCTCATGTGTGCCAGGCTGCCCAGAGGCAACGAAAGGCTGTCCTCTGTGGGAGGTGTATCGTCCGTGTCCTCTGTATCCCCCCAGCCACGCACCAGTGATGGCCATGAGCTGGCCTGGGTGCCACCCTGCTGTGAACATGGTTCCATCTCCTCCTCCAGCTCCTCCTCATCCTCCTCATCCTCCAGAACTGTGCCCCTGCTGGACAATTGTGTCCCTGGCGTTTGTGTGTGCAGGAACCCACCCTCGGAGCCCCTTGCGAATGACTGCCCTAAAAGCCTTGGAAATGTTACCTCTTCATCCTCCTCCTCCTCCTCATCCTGTGCCACATCCTCTTCCATCATCGCCCAAATAGTTTTTTCAAGGAGGCATAGAAGTGGGATAGTTAAGCTGAGAACGGCGTCATTGCCACTGGCCATGTTGGTGGAGTACTCAAAACAGCGCAACAAGGCACACAGGTCTCGCATGGAGGCCCAGTTATTGGTGGTGAAGTGTTGCTGTTCCGCAGAGCGACTCACGCGTGCGTGCTGCAGCTGAAACTCCACTATGGCCTGCTGCTGCTCGCACAGTCTTTCCAGCATGTGCAAGGTGGAGTTCCACCTTGTGGGCACGTCACATATGAGGCGGTGAGCGGGAAGGCCGAAGTTACGCTGCAGCGCTGCCAGGCGAGCAGCAGCAGGGTGAGAACGCCGAAAGTGCGCACAAACGGCCCGCACTTTCTGCAGCAGCTCTGACATATCGGGGTAGTTTTTAAGGAACCTCTGCACCACCAAATTCAGCACATGCGCCAGGCAAGGGATGTGCGTCAAACCGGCTAGGCCCAGAGCTGCTATGAGATTTCACCCAGGCCGGGCTTGAGGCTCGCTGGCAGCAACCACTCATTTGTCTGCTGTTCCATGCTCCTCCACAACTCCTGCGCGGTGTGTGGTTTGTCCCCCAAACAGGCAAGTTGTAAAACTGCCTGCTGTCGTTTACCCCTGGCCGTGCTGAAGTTGGTGGTGAAGGTGTTACGCTGTCCGGATGAGGAGGCGGTAGAGGATGAGGAAGCGGAGTAGGAGGAGTTAGGAACAGGAGGCAAACTGAAGCGCCCTGCAATCCTCGGTGGTGGAAGGACATGCGCCAAATTGCTATCCGCCTCAGGCCCATCTGCCACTGCATTTACCCAGTGTGCCGTTAGGGAGATATAACGCCACTGACCGTGCTTACTGGTCCACGTATCGGTAGTTAGGTGGACCTTGGCACAGATGGTGTTGCGCAGTGCACACCTGATTTTTTCCCCCACTTGGTTGTGCAGGGAAGGGATGGCTTGCCTGGAAAAGTAGTGGCGGCTGGGAACGACGTACTGTGGGACAGCCACCGACATAAGGTTTTTAAAACTGTGCGTCTCCACCAGACGGAATGACAGCATTTCAAAGGCCAATAATTTTGAAATGCTGGCATTCAGGGCCAGGGATCGCGGGTGGGTAGGGGGGTACTTCCTCTTCCTCTCAAGTGTTTGGGAGATGGAAAGCTGAACGCTTCCACGGGACATTGTGGAGATGGTTGTTGGTGACCCAGGTGGTGGTGTTGCTGACAGATCGTCTGTTTGCGGGGTGGCAGGTGCCGGTATCACTACAGATGTGGCTGGAGCGGCCGAGACTGCAGCAGAAGAGGAAGCAGGATGAGCCAGAGACGTTTCTTGGTTTTGAAGGTGTGTACTCCACTGCAGCTCGTGCTTTGCACTTAGATGCCTGATCATGCAGGTTGTGCTCAGGTTGAGAAGGTTTATGCCTCGCTTCAAGCTCTGATTGCACAGGGTGCAAACCACTCGTGTCCTGTCATCAGCACATTTTCTAAAGAACTTCCACGCTAGAGAACTCCTTTGAGCTGACTTTGGTGCGCTCGTTCCCTTGCTGCGTTGGGCAGTAGCGGGCGTAGTGTCTAGGGCACGGCCGCTCCGCTTCTGCACCCTGCTCCCTCTTCTGCTGTGCTGGTGGCTCTGTGCGACCACCGCCTCTTCCTCCAAACTACTCAGGTCACCTGCATGACGTTCATTCCATGTGGGGTCGAGGACCTCATCGTCCTCCACATCATCTTCCACCCAGTCTTCACCCCTGCCCTCCTTGTCGGTCTCCACAATGCTGAACGCCGCAGCAGTTGGCACCTGCGTTTCGTCATCATCGGAGACGTGCTGCGATGGTCCTTGCATGTACTCATCTTGAGAAATAAGTGGTTGGGCATCGCTGCACTCAATCTCTTCCACTTCTGGGGCAGGGCTAGGTGGATGGCCCTGGGAAACCCTGCTGACAGAGTCATCAAAAAGAAGAAGAGACTGCTGTATGGCTTGGGGCTCAGACTGCTTGCCTGATTTGCAAGGGGGTGAGGTGAAAGACGGTTTGACATCGGCTGCAGGTGCCAACTGTGACCTTTCTGCAGTAGACTGGGTGGGAGACAATGTGAAGGAACTGGAGGCACTGTCAGCAGCAAACCAATCTACTATCGCCTCTACTTGTTCTGGTCTCATCACTTCTAGAGGCGTATGATGCCCTACCAAATACTGATGCAGGTTCTGTCGCCTACTCACACTTGAGGAAGGTGTTTCACTTGTGCGTGTAGCTGGCACAGATCGACCACGTCCTCTCCTTGCAACAGGAGCTCTACCAGCAGCACCACGACCCAGGCCACGGCCCTTATTTGACGGTCTCCTCATATTTCTGTAATTTAAGATCTTGCCCTAGAAAGGTTTTTATTGAATTGCGGAATAGGAAATATGATCCAAAAAAGTGTATGTATCTCACACGTACACAACCACACTAGGCCCCAATTACTATTGTTTCTACCCCTAAAAGGATGGATGAGGAGTAGGAGGAGTATGGAACAGACAGCACCCTCAAATCTTCAGAAGTATGAGATGAACCTCAAAAACTTGGAAAGGTGGATCTCACACGTACCGACACAGACTATCACGCAATTTAATTGATCCCCAAAGGTTTTAATTGAATAGCGGAATAGAAAATATGATCAAAAAGAAAGTGTATGTATCTCACACGTACACCACCACACTAGGCCCCAATTACTATTGTTTGTACCCCTAAAAGGATGGATGAGGAGTAGGAGGAGGAGTATGGAACAGGCAGCACCCTCAAATCTTCAGAAGTATGAGATGAACCCCAAAAACTTGGAAAGGTGGATCTCACACGTACCGACACAGACTATCACGCAATTTAATTGATCCCCAAAGGTTTTAATTGAATAGCGGAATAGAAAATATGATCAAAAAGAAAGTGTATGTATCTCACACGTACACCACCACACTAGGCCCCAATTACTATTGTTTGTACCCCTAAAAGGATGGTTGAGGAGTAGGAGGAGGAGTATGGAACAGGCAGCACCCTCAAATCTTCAGAAGAATGAGATGAACCCCAAAAACTTGGAAAGGTGGATCTCACACGTACCGACACAGACTATCACGCAATTTAATTGATCCCCAAAGGTTTTAATTGAATAGCGGAATAGAAAATATGATCAAAAAGAAAGTGTATGTATCTCACACGTACACCACCACACTAGGCACCAATTACTATTGTTTGTACCCCTAAAAGGATGGATGAGGAGTAGGAGGAGGAGTATGGAACAGGCAGCACCCTCAAATCTTCAGAAGTATGAGATGAACCCCAAAAACTTGGAAAGGTGGATCCCACACGTACCGAAACAGACTATCACGCAATTTAATTGATCCCCAAAGGTTTTAATTGAATAGCGGAATAGAAAATATGATCAAAAAGAAAGTGTATGTATCTCACACGTACACCACCACACTAGGCCCCAATTACTATTGTTTGTACCCCTAAAAGGATGGCTGAGGAGTAGGAGGAGGAGTATGGAACAGGCAGCACCCTCAAATCTTCAGAAGTATGAGATGAACCCCAAAAACTTGGAAAGGTGGATCTCACACGTACCGACACAGACTATCCCCCAATTTAATTGATCCCCAAAGGTTTTAATTGAATAGCGGAATAGAAAATATGATCAAAAAGAAAGTGTATGTATCTCACACGTACACCACCACACTAGGCCCCAATTACTATTGTTTGTACCCCTAAAAGGATGGTTGAGCAGTAGGAGGAGGAGTATGGAACAGGCTGCACCCTCAAATCTTCAGAAGTATGAGATGAACCCCAAAAACTTGGAAAGGTGGATCTCACACGTACCGACACAGACTATCACGCAATTTAATTGTTCCCCGAAAGGTTTTTATTGAATAGCGGAATAGGAAATATGATCAAAAAAAGTGTATGTATCTCGCACGTACACCACCACACTAGGCCCCAATTACTATTGTTTGTACCCCTAAAAGGATGGATGAGGAGTAGGAGGAGTAGGAGGAGTATGGAACAGGCAGCACCCTCAAATCTTCAGAAGTATGAGATGAACCTCAAAAACTTGGAAAGGTGGATCTCACACGTTCCGACACAGACTATCACGCAATTTAATTGTTTATACCCAAAGGTTTTAATTAAATAGCGGAATAGAAAATATGACCCTCAAATCTTCAGAAGTATGAGATTGTGTTCACTGTACCCCACAAAGATTGTGTTCACTGCACCCCACAAAGATTGTGTTCAGTGTACCCCACAAAGATTGTGTTCACTGCACCCTAAAAGGATTTTGTTCACTGCACCCCAAAAAGGATTTTGTTCACTGCACCCCAAAAAGGATGTTGTTCACTGCACCCCAAAAAGGATTTTGTTCACTGCACCCCAAAAAGATTGTGTTCACTGCACCCCAAAAAGTTTGTGTTCACTGCACCCCACAAAGGATTTTGTTCACTGCACCCCAAAAAGATTGTGTTCACTGCACCCCAAAAAGGATTTTGTTCACTGCACCCCACAAAGATTGTGTTCACTGCACCCTAAAAGGATTTTGTTCACTGCACCCCAAAAAGATTGTGTTCACTGTACCCCCCAAAGATTGTGTTCACTGCACCCCACAAAGATTCTGTTCACTGTACCCCACAAAGATTGTGTTCACTGCACCCTAAAAGGATTTTGTTCACTGCACCCCAAAAAGGATGTTGTTCACTGCACCCCAAAAAGGATTTTGTTCACTGCACCCCAAAAAGGATGTTGTTCACTGCACCCCAAAAAGGATTTTGTTCACTGCACCCCAAAAAGATTGTGTTCACTGCACCCCACAAAGATTGTGTTCACTGCACCCCACAAAGGATTTTGTTCACTGCACCCCAAAAAGATTGTGTTCACTGCACCCCACAAAGATTGTGTTCACTGCACCCCACAAAGATTGTGTTCACTGCACCCTAAAAGGATTTTGTTCACTGCACCCCACAAAGATTGTGTTCACTGCACCCCACAAAGGATTTTGTTCACTGCACCCCTAAAAGATTGTGTTCACTGCACCCCAAAAAGGATGTTGTTCACTGCACCCCAAAAAGGATTTTGTTCACTGCACCCCAAAAAGATTGTGTTCACTGCACCCCACAAAGATTGTGTTCACTGCACCCTAAAAGGATGTTGTTCACTGCACCCCACAAAGATTGTGTTCACTGCACCCTAAAAGGATGTTGTTCACTGCACCCCAAAAAGGATGTTGTTCACTGCACCCCACAAAGATTGTGTTCACTGCACCCCACAAAGGATTTTGTTCACTGCACCCCAAAAAGATTGTGTTCACTGCACCCCAAAAAGGATGTTCACTGCACCCCAAAAAGGATGTTGTTCACTGCACCCCAAAAAGGATTTTGTTCACTGCACCCCAAAAAGATTGTGTTCACTGCACCCCACAAAGGATTTTGTTCACTGCACCCCAAAAAGATTGTGTTCACTGCACCCTAAAAGGATGTTGTTCACTGCACCCCACAAAGATTGTGTTCACTGCACCCTAAAAGGATGTTGTTCACTGCACCCCAAAAAGATTGTGTTCACTGCAGCCCAAAAAGATTGTGTTCACTGCACCCCACAAAGATTGTGTTCACTGCACCCCAAAAAGATTGTGTTCACTGCAGCCCAAAAAGATTGTGTTCACTGCAGCTCACACACAGAAAAATGGATGTGGATCACTGACACCTGCCTATCTCCTATCCCACACCACACAGCAATATCGATTGTAGTTTGTAGAACACAGTTTCCCTAAAATTCAGCAGCAGCCTCTCCCTAACAGGATTGAGAAGAGATCGTAGATCGGGACTAAGTGCAGACCCCACACAGCAATATCGATTGTAGTTTGTAGAACACTCTGACCCTAAAATTCAGCAGCAGCCTCTCCCTAACAGGATTGAGAAGAGATCGTAGATCAGGATTGAGTGCAGACCCCACCCCCCACACAGCAATATCGATTGTAGTTTGTAGAACACACTGACCCTATAATTCAGCAGACTCTATCCCTAAAATGCCTACAACTCGCCCTGCCTAAACACTCCGACCTGTCCCTCAATTCTATCCGGACACAAATGGTTTTTTCCTGCCTGTCTTTCCCTAATCAGCAGCCAGCACGTTGATGTGTGCTCTGTCCCTGATCTAAGCAGCATAATGACGCCGCTGCGGCTGCCTGGAACTTATAAAGACTTGGTCACATGCTTCAGACGGCCAATCACAGCTACTGAGACATTTGCAGGCATGGCTGGGATGGCTTAAGGCACACCAGTTAAACGATTGTTGATTGGCTGTTGAAAGCCCGCCATGAAAAGAGCGCCAAAGCATGCAAAACCCGGAAATAAAACGACCGAACACGGATTTTTACCCGAACATACAGTAAAGTGTCCGTGTCCGTGTTCGGGTACAAAAAATCCAATTATTCGGTACGAACACGAATAATACAGTCCGTGTTCGCTCAACACTATTTATAACCCATCTTTTATGATTGAAGAGTTGTGTTCTCTACTGTACTCCAAGAAACAAATTTTACAGGTTCATCTCAAAAAATTAGAATATCTTTAAAAAGTTAATTTATTTCAGTAAATTAAATTAGTAATTACTGAAACTTATATATTTTATATAGATGTGTTACACACAGAGTGATGTATTTCAAGCATTTCTTTCTTTTAATTTTGATGATTATGGCTTACAGTGTCACCTGTGGGACCAAGTGACAGGGAGCGCACCACAGTGGTTGTGAACCCATTGACTGACTGCTGAGGGTCAATGGCTCAGAGAAGCAGCTATACAGGGTCGCAGCCACGGTCCTGGACAGGGAGCTAGAGCATAAGATTCCCCAGGGCGCGGAGTCTAAGATCCAGCAGGTTTTCACCAGAGCCTCTGATAGTGAGGATGGACTTGGCTGCAGCTGACTCCAGGTCGCGGCCCCCAGGGTCTCCCAGCTCAGGCTCACAGCTGGCTCTGGTGGATGGAGAGGAAGCAGCAGTCCAGGGCAACAAGGGATAGTTAGGAGAACAAGGTCAGGGCAACAATCAGACAGGTATTGTCAGAAGGTTGAGTCGAAGTTAGGGGCAACAAGAAGACAGGGATGGTCAGGTAAACAAGCCAAAGTCGGTACATGGAGATCAGACGTAGAGCACATGGCAAGAAACACTCAGGAAGCCTTCGCACAATCGTTGCTCGGGCAAAGCTGGCTTGCACTGCGTGGGTTAATATAGTGTTTCCTGTTGGAGGCTGGAGTAATGCTGAGAGAAGATTACTTAAACACACTGGTGTGAGAGCACATACCCTAAACCTGATACACAGACCAGAGAGGTAAGCAGACAGTCAGGGTATGAAACATTACTGCAGATTCATGACATACAGCTAGTGAAAACCCTAAGATCAGTATCTCAGAAAATTAGAATATTATACAAGCCAATGAAAAAAGATTTTTAATACAGAAAAGTATGTCCATGTACAGTATAGAATGCACTCAATACTTGGTCGGGACTTTTTTTGCATGAATTACTGCATCAATGGGGCATGGCATGGGGGCGATTAGTCAGTGGCACTGCTAAAGGTGTTATGGAAGCCCAGGTTTCTTTTGATAGCGGCCTTTACCTTGTCTGCATTGTTGGGTCTGGTGTCTCTCATCTTTCTATTCACAATACCCTACAGATTATCTATGGGGTATAGGCCAGGTGAGTTTTCTGGCCTGGCCAATCAAGCACAGTGATCCCATGATCATTAAACCAGGTATTGGTACTTTTGGCAGTGTGGGCGGTGCCAAGTCCTGCTGGAAAATTAAATCAGCTTTTCCAAAAAGCTGGTAAGCAGAGGGAAGCATGAAAAGCTCTAGAATTTTCTGGTAGAGGTTAGTGCTAACTTTGGACTTGATAAAACACAGTGGACCAACACCAGCAGATGACATGGCTCCCCAAATCATCACTAACTGAGGAAACTTCACACTGAAACCTCATGCAACTTGGATTCTGTGCCTCTCCACTCTTTCTCCAGACTCTGGAACCTTGATTTCCAAATGAAATGTAAAAATTTCCCACAGTCTGTGATGATTTGGTGAGCCATGTCATCTGGTTTTGGTCCACTGTGTTTAATCAAGTCCGAAGTCAGGGCAGCCCTCTACAAGGAAATTCTAGAGCACTTCATGCTTCCCTCTGCTGACCAGCTTTATGGAGATGCTGATTTCATTTTCCAGCAGGCCTTGGCACCGCCCACACTGCCAAAACTACCAATACCTGGTCACATGATCATGGTATCACTGTGCTTGATTGGCCAGCAAACTCGCCTGACCTAAACCCCATAGAGAATCTGTGGGGTATTGTCAAGAGGAAGATGAGAGACACCAGACCCAACAATGCAGGCCAGCTGAAGGCCTTTATCAAAGAAACCTGGGCTTCCATAACACCTCAGCAGTGCCACAGGCTAATCGCCTCCATGCTACGCCGCATTGATGCAGTATTTCATGCAAATCATGAACATACTTTTCAGTAAGCCAACATTTCTATATTAAAAATCCTTTTTTTTTTTTTTGGTCTTATGTAATATTCTGATTTTCTAAGATACAAAATTTTGGGTTTTCACTAGCTGTAAGCCATTATCATCAAAATTAAAAGAAAGAAATGCTTGAAATGTATCACTCTGTGTGTAACGCATCTATATATAATATATGAGTTTCACTTTTTCAATTGAATTACTGAAATAAGTTAACTTTTTGATGATATTCTCATTTTATGAGATGCACCTGTGCTTAAGAAATCCAATTTTTTGTGGTTTTTGTTTGTTTTATTGGCTGCTAGGCCACAGCTAATAGTGTCCTAGGGACCAGTGACGTGGGGGCACACTGACAGTAGGTGGAGCCTAATGGGTAACCTTGAGCGACTAGTCCCCCATCAGATCTGTCTGATAGACAGTCGATTCCATAGCCACTATTCAATCCAATAGTGTCTTTAAAATCTATCCACTGCCATCTGCTGTCAATCACAAGGCAGATGGACCTAACGGAGAACTAGTCTCAATGTTCCTCATCAGAATCTGCCCAACCAACAACTCAATTTCACTGTACCTGTTGGGTGGGGGGAGCCTAATGGGGAACCAGTAGCGTAACTATCAGGGTCGCAGCGGTCGCGCTTGCGACTGGGCCCTGGAGTTCCGCCACTGAGGGGGGGCCCGCCAGCCCCTGTTCTCTTACCGTGGCGTGAGAGGGCCTGTCCGTCCGACCTGACTGTTCTGGCTACTGTAACTGCCCTCCCTGATCGTTGCACCGCACTGTGCGCGGGGGGGGGGGGTGGGAGGAGGCGTCTACAGCAGCCGATTGCTGAGATGAGTCTTCCGAAAAGGACTCTGCTGCTGCCTGCACCGCCCTCAGCCCTGCTGATCCTCTCCAATAAACAGAGAAGGCTGATGCAGTGAGGCAGGGATGGACGCTGGAAGAAAGTCAGCTGACCAGCTGACACCAATAGGGTGCAGGGGGAGGAGTTCTCCCCTCTGCGAAGCGACTGCTACAAGCGTGCCTGCCTGGCTGGGGTGGATTCACTTGTTGCTGAGGGGGAATCGTCTGACCGACTGCTGTGTAAGTGAAGAATGATTAATGATTAATGATCCCATGGCACAGATCTCATCCCTATCTACAACAGAGGTGTTGGGGGGTGTGTAGGGATGAGATGTGTGGTGGTGGGGGAATGGGATCAGTAAGAGAGAGGTGGTGGTGGGGGAGGATGACACCACCACTAATCCCACCCCTCCTCCACCCCCCCCTCCCCACCATCGCCCCCACTGATCCCTCTCCACCATCGCCCCTTCACCACCGCCATTGATCCCACCCCCCTCCCAACCATCACCTCCCTCACCACTACCATTGATCCCACTCCACCATCCACCCTCCCCTCACCACCGCCACTGATCCCACCCCCCTCACCATCGCCGCCACTAATCTCACCCCCCTTCACCACCATCACCACCTCTGATCACACCCCCCTCCCCACCACTGCCGCCACTGATCCCACCTCCCTCCCCATTATTGCTGCCACTGATCCCACCCCCCTCCCCACCATTGCTGCCACTGATCCCTTGCCTCTCCCCACCATTGCCGCCACTGATCCCACCCTCCTCCCCACCATTGCCGCCACTGATCCCACCTCCCTCCCCACTATTGCTGCCACTGATCCCACCCTCCTCCCCACCATTGCCGCCACTGATCCCACCTCCCTCCCCACCATTGCCACCACTGATCCCTTGCCTCTCCCCACCATTGCCGCCACTGATCCCAACCCCCCTCACCACCATTGCCGCCGTTGAACCCAGAAACAGAAATGTTTTACTTTGTTATACGTTGGAAAAATAAAAAAGTGTCAAAAATATGCTTTTTCGGGGGGGGGCCTTCATGATTTCTTGCACCGGGCCCCTGAGAAATCTAGTTACGCCTCTGTGGGGAACTCTAAGAGACTAGTTTCCTACTAGGTCCGCTTTGCCTATGATTGAAAGCAGATGGCAGGGGGAAGATTCCATAGCTGCTATTGGTCTGATTAATGGAATCCACCCACTGCTTTCCACTGTCAATCCCACAATAAAACTAATTTTCCATTAACTTTTCTGTCTGATAGGCACAGTAGCTGTGAATAAAGCCGCACTGACAACACATTCAGACCTTAATGCTGGCCTCCAATAGATTCATCTAGCTGTTTCTGACAGTCCCCCTCACTTATATTCAAGTGAGGGTTCCACTAACCTGTTCTCCAGTGAAGTGTGCATGCGCCGCCGCCGCCCGGGGAAGCCCGTACATGTTCAGTTATTCCCGGGCAGACGGCGCATGAGCGGTGACGTGTTGGCGCTGGGCGGCGCCATTTTTAAATATAAGGCGCCTCACCGAAAGGTAAGTGAGACTCCTACGCAGCCCCTGCATCTCCTCAGCAGCTGCAGTGCTGCAGGCATGGTACAGGAGATTCTGCAATTAAAATTATTAAAAAAAAATAAAAAATCAAAAAGTCATTTTAAATTTTAAGTACAGCAATCCTTTGTTTCCTTATCTACAGTGCATTGGAAAATATTCACAGTGCTTTACTTTTTCCACATTTTTTTTTATGCTACAGCCTTTTTCCGAAATGGAGTAAATTCATTATTTTCCTCTATTTCCTCTATTTCCTCTTCTACAAACAATCCCCCATAATGACAATGTGAAAGAAGTTTATTTGAAATCTTTGCAAATTTATTAAAAATGAAAAAATAATCCCATGTACATCCCAAGTATCACAGCCTTTGCTCAAGACTTTGTTGAAGCCCCTTTGGCACCAATTACAGCCTCAAGTCTTTCTGAGTATGATGCTACAAGCTTGGCACACCTATTTTTGGGCAGTTTTTTCCATTCTTCTTTGCAGGACCTCTCACACTCCATCAGGTTGGATGGGGAGTGTTGGTGCACAGCCATTTTCAGATCTCTCCAGAGATGTTCAATCAGGTTCAAGTCTGGGCTCTGGTTGGGCCGCTCAAGGACATTCACAAAGTTGTCCTGTAGCCATTCCTTTGTTATCTTGGCTGTGTGCTTAGGACCATTGTCCTGTTAGAAGATGAACCTTTGCCCCAGTCTAAGGTCTTGAGTGCTCTGGAGCAGGTTTTCATTAAGGAAGTCTCTGTCCATTGCTGCATTCATCTTTCCTTCGATCTTGAGTAGGGTTGAGCGGACACCTAGATGTCCGTGTTCGACGGGTTCGGCCGAACTTTAAAAAAAAGTCCGGGTCCGTGTCCCGGACTTTTACCGAACTTTTCCCGGACACCGAACCCCATTGAAGTCAATGGGGACCCGAACTTTAAGGCACTAAAATGGCTCTAAAACACCAAAGGAAAGGGCTAGAGTGCTGCAAATGGCAGCAAAACGTAATTAAGAGCATGGCAAGTGCTCTGCAAACAAATGTGGATAGGGAAATAACTTAAAACAACAAAAAAAAACAGAAAAATAAAACAATGTTCTTCTTCATCTCTGAAGGACGAGGCCCATATGGAGTAGGAGGGAGGTTGAGGTGGTGGTGGATGTGGCGGTGACATAGGCGTGCGCACAGGGTGTGCTGGGTGTGCCTGGGCACACCCTAATCACCTAGGGCACATAGCATTGCCAGTGAGGAGATGGGAAAGATCTCCCTGGGACCTGCTCTGCTCTATTTCTCCTTGCCTACAGGTACATGGCCCCGATACATTACTCTCCCTGCTGGCAAACACATGCATGTGTATTTCAACTTTGGGGTGCACACCTTAATGCAATAGGCTGCGCACACCTATGGGCGGTGTAGGTGGAAGCGGCGGTGGAGGAGGACCAGGGCCGGATTAACAGCATCATGGGCTTGGTGCTGAGGATTTTGAAGGGCCTTAGGGCCGTGCCTTGCCATGCACCCAGAGGAGGAAGGGTGCAGCCATGCATGCCTAATTCAACATGGGATGCTGTCTCTGAAGCCCATAAACACATCCATGCATCGCCAACTGTCCCTCCTTGTCCGGCCTTCACGCTGTGTGGGGAGGTTCTGAGGGTGCTGCCTGGGGAAGCGAGCATAGAAGCCAGACTTCTGTGTTTACAAGTGACAGAAGAGCGGTAACAGTGAATATGGCCAACCCGGGGCCTATATAAAAGGTAGGGGCCTGGAGCTGCAGCTCCAATAGACCCTACATTAATCTGGCCCTGAGGAGGAGGACGAGGTAGCCAACACTGCTTCTTTTCACAAATTTTAAATGAGGGTACACCCCAAAAGAGTGAGAAAGAGCAAAAATGGAACAATGGGTGGGTAAGGTCGGTATCCATTGCTATTCTGCATAAGGTACGGAAAAGTCCCGTGGGATCCATGCCTGGTTCATTTTAATGAACGTGAGCTTGTCCACATTGTCTCTGGACAGGCGGCTGCGCTTGTCTGTTATAACGCCCCCAGCCGTGCTAAATACCCGTTCAGATAATACACTGGCTGCAGGGCACGCCAGCACCTCCAAGGCGTAAAGGGCAAGCTCAGGCCATGTGCCCAATTTGGAGACCCAGAAGTTGAAGGGGGCAGACCCGTCATTCACTACATGTAGGCGTGTGCACACATACTGCTCCACCATGTTGGTAAAATGCTGCCTCCTGCTAAGACGTTCCATCTGAGCTGCTGGTGCTGCTGTTTGTTGTGGCGTGCTGACAAAGCTTTTCCACATTTCGGCCATGCTAACCCTGCCTTCTGAGGTGCTGGCGGTGCCCTGGTTGCGTTGGCGACCTCCTCCTCCTCCTCCTCTGCCTTGTGCTTCCACTGTGGCCCCGCTGTCAGATGGGAATGCCAGCAGCATGGCGTCTACCAGCGTGCGCTTGTACTCGCGCATCTTGCGATCGCGCTCCAGTGAGTGAATTAAGGACGGTACGTTGTCCTTGTAACGGGGATCCAGCAGCGTGGCCACCCAGTAATCAGCACAAGTTAGAATGTGGGCAACTCGGCGGTCGTTGTGGAGACACTGCAGCATGTAATCGCTCATGTGTGCCAGGCTGCCCAGAGGCGACGAAAGGCTGTCCTCTGTGGGAGGTGTATGGTCCGTGTCCTCTGTATCCCCCCAGCCACGCACCAGTGATGGCCATGAGCTGGCCTGGGTGCCACCCTGCTGTGAACATGGTTCCATCTCCTCCTCCAGCTCCTCCTCCTCCTCATCCTCCTCATCCTCCAGAACTGTGCCCCTGCTGGACAATTGCGTCCCTGGCGTTTGCGTGTGCAGGAACCCACCCTCGGAGCCCCTTGCGAATGACTGCCCTGAAAGCCTTGGAAATGTTACCTCTTCATCCTCCTCCTCCTCCTCATCCTGTGCCACATCCTCTTCCATCATCGCCCGAATTGTTTTTTCAAGGAGGCATAGAAGTGGGATAGTTAAGCTGAGAACGGCGTCATTGCCACTGGCCATGTTGGTGGAGTACTCAAAACAGCGCAACAAGGCACACAGGTCTCGCATGGAGGCCCAGTTATTGGTGGTGAAGTGGTGCTGTTCCGCAGAGCGACTCACGCGTGCGTGCTGCAGCTGAAACTCCACTATGGCCTGCTGCTGCTCGCACAGTCTTTCCAGCATGTGCAAGGTGGAGTTCCACCTTGTGGGCACGTCACATATGAGGCGGTGAGCGGGAAGGCCGAAGTTACGCTGCAGCGCTGCCAGGCGAGCAGCAGCAGGGTGAGAACGCCGAAAGTGCGCACAAACGGCCCGCACTTTCTGCAGCAGCTCTGACATATCGGGGTAGTTTTTAAGGAACCTCTGCACCACCAAATTCAGCACATGCGCCAGGCAAGGGATGTGCGTCAAACCGGCTAGGCCCAGAGCTGCTATGAGATTTCGCCCGTTATCGCACACCACCAGGCCGGGCTTGAGGCTCGCTGGCAGCAACCACTCATTTGTCTGCTGTTCCATGCTCCTCCACAACTCCTGCGCGGTGTGTGGTTTGTCCCCCAAACAGGCAAGTTGTAAAACTGCCTGCTGTCGTTTACCCCTGGCCGTGCTGAAGTTGGTGGTGAAGGTGTTACGCTGTCCGGATGAGGAGGCGGTAGAGGATGAGGAAGCGGAGTAGGAGGAGTTAGGAACAGGAGGCAAACTGAAGCGCCCTGCAATCCTCGGTGGTGGAAGGACATGCGCCAAATTGCTATCCGCCTCAGGCCCATCCGCCACTGCATTTACCCAGTGTGCCGTTAGGGAGATATAACGCCCCTGACCGTGCTTACTGGTCCACGTATCCGTAGTTAGGTGGACCTTGGCACAGATGGCGTTGCGCAGTGCACACCTGATTTTTTCCCCCACTTGGTTGTGCAGGGAAGGGATGGCTTGCCTGGAAAAGTAGTGGCGGCTGGGCACGACGTACTGTGGGACAGCCACCGACATAAGGTTTTTAAAACTGTGCGTCTCCACCAGACGGAATGACAGCATTTCAAAGGCCAATAATTTTGAAATGCTGGCATTCAGGGCCAGGGATCGCGGGTGGGTAGGGGGGTACTTCCTCTTCCTCTCAAGTGTTTGGGAGATGGAAAGCTGAACGCTTCCACGGGACATTGTGGAGATGGTTGTTGGTGACCCAGGTGGTGGTGTTGCTGACAGATCGTCTGTTTGCGGGGTGGCAGGTGCCGGTATCACTACAGATGTGGCTGGAGCGGCCGAGACTGCAGCAGAAGAGGAAGCAGGATGAGCCAGAGACGTTTCTTGGTTTTGAAGGTGTGTACTCCACTGCAGCTCGTGCTTTGCACTTAGATGCCTGATCATGCAGGTTGTGCTCAGGTTGAGAAGGTTCATGCCTCGCTTCAAGCTCTGATTGCACAGGGTGCAAACCACTCGTGTCCTGTCATCAGCACATTTTCTAAAGAACTTCCACGCTAGAGAACTCCTTTGAGCTGACTTTGGTGCGCTCGTTCCCTTGCTGCGTTGGGCAGTAGCGGGCGTAGTGTCTAGGGCACGGCCGCTCCGCTTCTGCACCCTGCTCCCTCTTCTGCTGTGCTGGTGGCTCTGTGCGACCACCGCATCTTCCTCCAAACTACTCAGTTCACCTGCATGACGTTCATTCCATGTGGGGTCGAGGACCTCATCGTCCTCCACATCATCTTCCACCCAGTCTTCACCCCTGCCCTCCTTGTCGGTCTCCACAATGCTGAACGCCGCAGCAGTTGGCACCTGCGTTTCGTCATCATCGGAGACGTGCTGCGATGATCCTTGCATGTACTCATCTTGAGGAATAAGTGGTTGGGCATCGCTGCACTCAATCTCTTCCACTTCTGGGGCAGGGCTAGGTGGATGGCCCTGGGAAACCCTGCTGACAGAGTCCTCAAAAAGAATAAGAGACTGCTGTATGGCTTGGGGCTCAGACTGCTGGCCTGATTTGCAAGGGGGTGAGGTGAAAGACGGTTGGACATTGGCTGCAGGTGCCAACTCTGACCTTTCTGCAGTAGACTGGGTGGGAGACAATGTGAAGGAACTGGAGGCACTGTCAGCAGCAAACCAATCTACTATCGCCTCAACTTGTTCTGGCCTCATCACTTCTAGGGGCGTTTGATGCCCTACCAAATACTGATGCAGGTTCTGTCGCCTACTCACACTTGAGGAAGGTGTTTCACTTGTGCGTGTAGCTGGCACAGATCGACCATGTCCTCTCCTTGCAACAGGAGCTCTACCAGCAGCACCACGACCCAGGCCACGGCCCTTATTTGACGGTCTCCTCATATTTCTGTAATTTAAGATCTTGCCCTAGAAAGGTTTTTATTGAATAGCGGAATAGAAAATATGATCCAAAAAAAGTGTATGTATATCACACGTACACAACCACACTAGGCCCCAATTACTATTGTTTGTACCCCTAAAAGGCTAGATGAGGAGTAGGGGGAGTATGGAACAGGCAGCACCCTCAAACCTTCAGAAGTATGAGATGAACCCCAACAACTTGGAAAGGTGGATCTCTCTCACACGTACCGACACAGACTATCCCGCAATTCAATTGATCCTCAAAGGTTTTTATTGAATAGCGGAATAGGAAATATGATCAAAAAAAGTGTATGTATCTCGCACGTACACAACCACACTAGGCCCCAATTACTATTGTTTGTACCCCTAAAAGGCTAGATGAGGAGTAGGGGGGGTATGGAACAGGCAGCACCCTCAAACCTTCAGAAGTATGAGATGAACCCCAACAACTTGGAAAGGTGGATCTCTCTCACACGTACCGACACAGACTATCCCGCAATTCAATTGATCCCCAAAGGTTTTTATTGAATAGCGGAATAGGAAATATGATCAAAAAAAGTGTATGTATCTCACACGTACAGAAACACACTAGGCCCCAATTACTATTGTTTGTACACCTAAAAGGATGGATGAGGAGGAGGAGGAGTATGGAACAGGCAGCACCCTCAAAGCTTCAGAAGTATGAGATGAACCCCAAAAACTTGGAAAGGTGGATCTCACACGTACCGACACAGACTATTCCGCAATTTAATTGATCCCCAAAGGTTTTTATTGAATAGCGGAATAGGAAATATGATCAAAAAATGTGTATGTATCTCACACGTACAGAAGCACACTAGGCCCCAATTACTATTGTTTGTACACCTAAAAGGATGGATGAGGAGGAGGAGGAGTATGGAACAGGCAGCACCCTCAAAGCTTCAGAAGTATGAGATGAACCCCAAAAACTTGGAAAGGTGGATCTCACACGTACCGACACAGACTATCCCGCAATTTAATTGATCCCCAAAGGTTTTTATTGAATAGCGGAATAGGAAATATGATCAAAAAATGTGTATGTATCTCACACGTACAGAAGCACACTAGGCCCCAATTACTATTGTTTGTACACCTAAAAGGATGGATGAGGAGGAGGAGGAGTATGGAACAGGCAGCACCCTCAAAGCTTCAGAAGTATGAGATGAACCCCAAAAACTTGGAAAGGTGGATCTCACACGTACCGACACAGACTATCCCGCAATTTAATTGATCCCCAAAGGTTTTTATTGAATAGCGGAATAGGAAATATGATCAAAAAATGTGTATGTATCTCACACGTACAGAAGCACACTAGGCCCCAATTACTATTGTTTGTACACCTAAAAGGATGGATGAGGAGGAGGAGGAGTATGGAACAGGCAGCACCCTCAAAGCTTCAGAAGTATGAGATGAACCCCAAAAACTTGGAAAGGTGGATCTCACACGTACCGACACAGACTATCCCGCAATTTAATTGATCCCCAAAGGTTTTTATTGAATAGCGGAATAGGAAATATGATCAAAAAAAGTGTATGTATCTCGCACGTACAGAAACACACTAGGCCCCAATTACTATTGTTTGTACACCTAAAAGGATGGATGAGGAGGAGGAGGAGTATGGAACAGGCAGCACCCTCAAAGCTTCAGAAGTATGAGATGAACCCCAAAAACTTGGAAAGGTGGATCTCACACGTACCGACACAGACTATTCCGCAATTTAATTGATCCCCAAAGGTTTTTATTGAATAGCGGAATAGGAAATATGATCAAAAAATGTGTATGTATCTCACACGTACAGAAGCACACTAGGCCCCAATTACTATTGTTTGTACACCTAAAAGGATGGATGAGGAGGAGGAGGAGTATGGAACAGGCAGCACCCTCAAAGCTTCAGAAGTATGAGATGAACCCCAAAAACTTGGAAAGGTGGATCTCACACGTACCGACACAGACTATCCCGCAATTTAATTGATCCCCAAAGGTTTTTATTGAATAGCGGAATAGGAAATATGATCAAAAAATGTGTATGTATCTCACACGTACAGAAGCACACTAGGCCCCAATTACTATTGTTTGTACACCTAAAAGGATGGATGAGGAGGAGGAGGAGTATGGAACAGGCAGCACCCTCAAAGCTTCAGAAGTATGAGATGAACCCCAAAAACTTGGAAAGGTGGATCTCACACGTACCGACACAGACTATCCCGCAATTTAATTGATCCCCAAAGGTTTTTATTGAATAGCGGAATAGGAAATATGATCAAAAAAAGTGTATGTATCTCGCACGTACAGAAACACACTAGGCCCCAATTACTATTGTTTGTACACCTAAAAGGATGGATGAGGAGGAGGAGGAGTATGGAACAGGCAGCACCCTCAAAGCTTCAGAAGTATGAGATGAACCCCAAAAACTTGGAAAGGTGGATCTCACACGTACCGACACAGACTATTCCGCAATTTAATTGATCCCCAAAGGTTTTTATTGAATAGCGGAATAGGAAATATGATCAAAAAATGTGTATGTATCTCACACGTACAGAAGCACACTAGGCCCCAATTACTATTGTTTGTACACCTAAAAGGATGGATGAGGAGGAGGAGGAGTATGGAACAGGCAGCACCCTCAAAGCTTCAGAAGTATGAGATGAACCCCAAAAACTTGGAAAGGTGGATCTCACACGTACCGACACAGACTATCCCGCAATTTAATTGATCCCCAAAGGTTTTTATTGAATAGCGGAATAGGAAATATGATCAAAAAAAGTGTATGTATCTCGCACGTACAGAAACACACTAGGCCCCAATTACTATTGTTTGTACACCTAAAAGGATGGATGAGGAGGAGGAGGAGTATGGAACAGGCAGCACCCTCAAAGCTTCAGAAGTATGAGATGAACCCCAAAAACTTGGAAAGGTGGATCTCACACGTACCGACACAGACTATTCCGCAATTTAATTGATCCCCAAAGGTTTTTATTGAATAGCGGAATAGGAAATATGATCAAAAAATGTGTATGTATCTCACACGTACAGAAGCACACTAGGCCCCAATTACTATTGTTTGTACCCCTAAAAGGCTAGATGAGGAGTAGGGGGAGTATGGAACAGGCAGCACCCTCAAACCTTCAGAAGTATGAGATGAACCCCAACAACTTGGAAAGGTGGATCTCTCTCACACGTACCAACACAGACTATCCCCCAATTTAACTGATCCCCAAAGGTTTTTGATTAAATAGCGGAATAGAAAATATGATCCCAAAAAAGTGTATGTATATCACACGTACACAACCACACTAGGCCCCAATTACTATTGTTTGTACCCCTAAAAGGCTAGGAGTAGGGGGGAGTATGGAACAGGCAGCACCCTCAAACCTTCAGAAGTATGAGATGAACCCCAACAACTTGGAAAGGTGGATCTCTCTCACACGTACCAACACAGACTATCCCCCAATTTAACTGATCCCCAGAGGTTTTTGATTAAATAGCGGAATAGAAAATATGATCCCAAAAAAGTGTATGTATATCACACGTACACAACCACACTAGGCCCCAATTACTATTGTTTGTACCCCTAAAAGGCTAGGAGTAGGGGGAGTATGGAACAGGCAGCACCCTCAAACCTTCAGAAGTATGAGATGAACCCCAACAACTTGGAAAGGTGGATCTCTCTCACACGTACCAACACAGACTATCCCCCAATTTAACTGATCCCCAGAGGTTTTTGATTAAATAGCGGAATAGAAAATATGATCCCAAAAAAGTGTATGTATATCACACGTACACAACCACACTAGGCCCCAATTACTATTGTTTGTACCCCTAAAAGGCTAGGAGTAGGGGGAGTATGGAACAGGCAGCACCCTCAAACCTTCAGAAGTATGAGATGAACCCCAACAACTTGGAAAGGTGGATCTCTCTCACACGTACCAACACAGACTATCCCCCAATTTAACTGATCCCCAGAGGTTTTTGATTAAATAGCGGAATAGAAAATATGATCCCAAAAAAGTGTATGTATATCACACGTACACAACCACACTAGGCCCCAATTACTATTGCTTGTACCCCTAAAAGGCTAGGAGTAGGGGGAGTATGGAACAGGCAGCACCCTCAAACCTTCAGAAGTATGAGATGAACCCCAACAACTTGGAAAGGTGGATCTCTCTCACACGTACCAACACAGACTATCCCCCAATTTAACTGATCCCCAGAGGTTTTTGATTAAATAGCGGAATAGAAAATATGATCCCAAAAAAGTGTATGTATATCACACGTACACAACCACACTAGGCCCCAATTACTATTGTTTGTACCCCTAAAAGGCTAGGAGTAGGGGGAGTATGGAACAGGCAGCACCCTCAAACCTTCAGAAGTATGAGATGAACCCCAACAACTTGGAAAGGTGGATCTCTCTCACACGTACCAACACAGACTATCCCCCAATTTAACTGATCCCCAGAGGTTTTTGATTAAATAGCGGAATAGAAAATATGATCCCAAAAAAGTGTATGTATATCACACGTACACAACCACACTAGGCCCCAATTACTATTGTTTGTACCCCTAAAAGGCTAGGAGTAGGGGGAGTATGGAACAGGCAGCACCCTCAAACCTTCAGAAGTATGAGATGAACCCCAACAACTTGGAAAGGTGGATCTCTCTCACACGTACCAACACAGACTATCCCCCAATTTAACTGATCCCCAGAGGTTTTTGATTAAATAGCGGAATAGAAAATATGATCCCAAAAAAGTGTATGTATATCACACGTACACAACCACACTAGGCCCCAATTACTATTGTTTGTACCCCTAAAAGGCTAGATGAGGAGTAGGGGGAGTATGGAACAGGCAGCACCCTCAAACCTTCAGTATGAGATTGTGTTCACTGTACCCCACAAAGATTGAGTTCACTGCACCCCACAATGATTGTGTTCACTGCACCCCACAAAGATTGTGTTCACTGCACCTCACAAAGATTGTGTTCACTGTACCCCCCAAAGATTGTGTTCACTGCACCCCACAAAGATTCTGTTCACTGTACCCCACAAAGATTGTGTTCACTGCACCCCAAAAAGATTGTGTTCACTGCACCCCAAAAAGGATGTTGTTCACTGCACCCCAAAAAGGATTTTGTTCACTGCACCCCAAAAAGGATGTTGTTCACTCCACCCCAAAAAGATTGTGTTCACTGCACCCCACAAAGATTGTGTTCACTGCACCCCAAAAAGATTGTGTTCACTGCACCCCAAAAATGATTTTGTTCACTGCACCCCAAAAAGGATTTTGTTCACTGCACCCCAAAAAGGATGTTGTTCACTCCACCCCAAAAAGATTGTGTTCACTGCACCCCAAAAAGATTGTGTTCACTGCACCCCACAAAGGATTTTGTTCACTGCACCCCAAAAAGATTGTGTTCACTGCACCCCAAAAAGGATGTTGTTCACTGCACCCCAAAAAGGATTTTGTTCACTGCACCCCAAAAAGATTGTGTTCACTGCACCCCACAAAGGATTTTGTTCACTGCACCCCACAAAGATTGTGTTCACTGCACACCAAAAAGGATTGTGTTCACTGCACCCCAAAAAGGATTGTGTTCACTGCACCCCAAAAAGATTGTGTTCACTGCAGCCCAAAAAGATTGTGTTCACTGCAGCCCAAAAAGATTGTGTTCACTGCAGCCCAAAAAGATTGTGTTCACTGCAGCCCAAAAAGATTGTGTTCACTGCAGCCCAAAAAGATTGTGTTCACTGCAGCTCACACACAGAAAAATGGATGTGGATCACTGACACCTGCCTATCTCCAATCCCACACCACACAGCAATATCGATTGTAGTTTGTAGAACACAGTTTCCCTAAAATTCAGCAGACTCTGTCCCTAACAGGATTGAGAAGAGATCGTAGATCAGGATTGAGTGCAGATTCACCCCACCCCCCACACAGCAATATCGATTGTAGTTTGTAGAACACAGTTTCCCTAAAATTCAGCAGACTCTGTCCCTAACAGGATTGAGAAGAGATCGTAGATCAGGATTGAGTGCAGATTCACCCCACCCCCCACACAGCAATATCGATTGTAGTTTGTAGAAGACACTGACCCTATATAATTCAGCAGACTCTATCCCTAAAATGCCTACAACTCGCCCTGCCTAAACACTCCGACCTGTCCCTCAATTCTATCCGGACACAAATGGTTTTTTCCTGCCTATCTTTCCCTAATCAGCAGCCAGCACGTTGATGTGTGCTCTGTCCCTGAATCTAAGCAGCATAATGACGCCGCTGCGGCTGCCTCGAACTTATAAAGACTTGGTCACATGCTTCAGACGGCCAATCACAGCTACTGAGACATTTGCAGGCATGGCTGGGATGGCTTAAGGCACACCAGTTAAACGATTGTTGATTGGCTGTTGAAAGCCCGCCATGAAAAGAGCGCCAAAGCATGCAAAACCCGGAAATAAAACGACCGAACACGGATTTTTACCCGAACATACAGTAAAGTGTCCGTGTCCGTGTTCGGGTACAAAAAATCCAATTATTCGGTACGAACACGAATAATACAGTCCGTGTTCGCTCAACACTAATCTTGAGTAGTCTCCCAGTTCCTGCCACTGAAAAACATCCCCACCTCGTGATGCTGCCACCACCATGCTTCACTGTAGGGATGGCACTGGCCAGGTGATGAGCGGTGCCTCCAAACATGACGCTTGTCATTCAGGCAAAGGAATTCAATCTTTGTTTCATCAGACCAGAGAATTTTGTTTCTCATGGTCTGAGAGTCCTTCAGGTGTCTTTTGGCAAACTCCAGGTGGGCTTCCATGTGCCTTTTACTGAGGAGTGGCTTCCGTCTGACCACTCTACCATACAGGCCTGATTGGTGGAGTTCTGCAGAGATGGTTGTTCTTCTGGAAGGTTCTCCTCCCTCCACAGGGAAATGCTGGACTTCTGTCAGAGTGACCATTGGGTCTTTTTCACCTCCCTGACTAAGGCCCTTCTCCCCCGATCACTCAGTTTGGCCAGGCGGCCCGCTCTGGGAAGAGTCCTGGTGGTTCCAAACGACTTCCATTTACGGATAATGAAGGCCACTGTGCTCATTGGGACCTTCAATGCTGCAGACATTTTTCTGTACCCTTCCCCAGATCTGTGCCTCCATACAATTCTGTCTCAGAGGTCTACAGACAATGCCTTGGACTTCATGACTTGGTCTGTGCTCTGACATGCACTGGTAACTGTGGGACCTTATATAGACAGGTGTGTGCCTTTCCAAATCATATCCAATCAACTTTATTTACCACAGGTGGACTCCGATCAAGTTGTAGAAATATTGTAAGGATGATCTTTTTATTTTTAACCATTTTAGCCCCAGCCACTGTGCTGCTACTGCAGCACAGTGGCTCGTTCCCGTCCAGCGACGTAGACCTACGTCGCTGGACTCCTCCCCCTGTAGGCGCGCTCCCGCTGTTTTCATTCACAGCGGGAGTCGGGCCAGGGGAGGAGCCGCTGCTCTGCCCCGATCATCGGGGAATCGAGTGAGGAGATCCTCCCGCCTATGTAAACAGAGCGGGCGGATCTCCTAAGTGGCAGGGACTGACAGATCGGACTGTTCAGCATAGCTGGACATCCGATCTGTCCTTCTGTCACTCAGTCACCTCCCCCCCCACACGTCAGTAAGCACCAGGCATACATTAACCCCTCCCTCTCCAATAAAATTAACCCCTTCCCTGCCAGTGTCATTTTTACAGTAACAGTGCATATATATAGCACTGATTACTGTGGTAATGTCACTGGTAACCCCAAAAGTGTAAAAAATGTCAGTCAAGGGTCCGATCTGTCCGCCGCAATGTCGCAGTCCCGCAAAAAAAATTGCAGATCGCCGCCATTACGCGTTAAAAAAAAAACACCAAAAATGACAAAAATCTTTCCCTTAGTTAGTAAACGCAATAACTTTTGCGCAAACCAATCAAAATACGCTTATTGTGATTTTTTTTTACCAAACATAGGTAGCAGAAAACAAATTGGCCAAAAATGTAAAAAAAATTAGATTTTTACATTTTTTTGGGGGGGAATTTCATATAAAAAATGTTAAAAATATTGTTATTTTTTCAAAATAAACGCTCTTTTTTTGTTTATAGCGCAAAAAGTAAAAATCGCACAGGTGATCAAATACCACCAAAAGAAAGCTCTGTTTGTGGGAAAAAAAGGACGTAAATTTCGTTTGGGTACGGCGTCGCACGACCGCGCAATTGTCAGTTAAAGTCGCACAGCGCCGAATCGCAAAAAGTGACCTGGACGGAAGACAGCAAAATCCTCCGGTGGTAAAGTGGTTAATAAATTTGCAAAGATGTTAAACAACCTTCTTTCACGTTGTCATTATGGGGGATTGTTTGTAGAATTTTGAGGAAAATAATAAATGTAATCCATTTTGGAATAAGGCTGTAACATAACAAAATGTGGAAAAAGTGAAGCACTATGAATACTTTCCAGATGCACTGTAAACATAAAGTGGGGTTTTCTCAGATTTGATGGCAAAAATGGAAATAGACTTTTAAATATACAATAATTTAGAGGCCTTTTTTACATTTCAAACTGGGAATCATGGCATAAAGTACAGGGACTAGCTATAAAAATCTGTAGAACACTTTAAGAAGAAAAACTGAACCATATTGGCTTATAAGGCATCTTTTCTTTGCTCCCATCTTAATTCTCCAGTTTTTATTTTTTTATTTTTTTTATAATACCCAAAAATAAATGTCACAATATTATACAGTTTAGAAGAGTGCACCAAATTATTTTCCATTTTTCCTTTTTGTTTTTCCTCTCTAGGTTTTGCTGCTGGAGGTCAGGTGCTGAAGGTCAGGTGCAATCTTACCATCCCGATGCCAGAGTTAAAATATACCAGCCCTGGAACGGTTATTGACATCTTTGCTGTCGATAAACAAATTGGAAAGTATGACAATTCCTTACAGGGCCTCAATGGATATCAAAACCGCCTCCAGCTTGACCGCAAGAATGGGGCCATCGTTGCGAAGAATTTGTCACAAACGGATTGCCTAAGCTTCAGAATCACCGTAAAAAACCCTGAAAGCAGTAACATTCCTTCATACGATGTGTACTACAATGTCGACATGAATGGTGAGTAAGTGTTGATGACTCGATTTCAAGACCAACTCTCACTCAAAGCAATTCTACTTTTGCATAGGCAATGGTGGAATAATTGACCTGTTGGCTTCCAAAGTCTCTTGGAGACTTCGAAGAGTCATTAAAAAAGCTTCACTCTTAGGCCTCTTTCACACGGGCGTTCTGTTTTTTTTATGCCCGATCGGGTCCCTTTTTTTTTTTTTTTTGAACAGACACGGTTGACACTTGTGTCATCCGGTCCGTATGTCCGTTTTTCATCCCATCCGTTTGCGGATGAAAAACAGACATAATGCATGTCTATGTAAATACGGATGTCAGCGGATGACACCACTGACATCCGTTTTTGCGTCCGTTTCGTTTTTTTGAACGGAATTAAAAATAGGGTTCTGTTCCGTTCCAAAAAACTGAACTGAACGGAACGGACGAAAAACGGATATCAGCAGATGATCATCCGCTGACATCCGTATTTACATAGACATGCATTATGTCCGTTTTTCATCCGCAACCGGATGGGATGAAAAACTGACAAACGGAACGCCCGTGTGTAAGAGGCCTTACCTAGTTGGCCTACCCACGATTTGACTTCCCCCGCTGTGCCCCCAGAGCAGTGTTTTTCAACCTTTTCTCAGCCAAGGCACCCTTTAGAATCGCAAACAATCCCAGGGCACACCAGTCTGAGGGATTGTTCACACCAAGAGGTGCATCTGAGTGCATGTGCTTTTTGCGTGTTCCCCTCCTAGCACAATCCCACCAAATCCTCCTTTCCAGCACAACCCCCTACACCCCCCTCCTAGCACAACCCCACCAATCCCCCCCCTCCTAGAAAAACCTCCCCACCAAAATCACCCTCCCAGGACAAACCACCCACCCAAATTGCCCTCCTAGTACAACCCCCTCCCCACCCCCCAGTCAGGGCTGCTGATAAGCCAGTAAAACGAGTCCTGTTGTACTGGGCCCAGGCCTTATTAGCTGAACAGGGGGGGCTCAGGGTAGCCTTATTGTCCATTTCTGCCTAAATAGATAAACGGATTTTACTAGACCACACCCCTATTCCTACTCACTTACCAGGGCTTAATATGCATTTCCTTGGACCCCATCAGGTCAACAGAGGGGCCTAGGAGGTGGGAGCAGAGGAGAGATTTTATTTTTCATTTTTGAGGCATAAGCGGATAAAGTCAGTGGCGCTGTTTCACTGCAGTCCGGGGGTGGGCGGTGTTGGGGGTGGCCCATCAGAAAGGCTGCATGGGGCCCCATCATTTATAACAGCAGTCCTAGTAAAACCACCCCCCCCCCAAACCTCCCCTCCTTGCACAACTCCCCCACCCAAATCACCCTCCCAGAACAAACCTCGCCACCTAGCACAACCCCATTAAATCTCCCCTCCTAGAACATCCCCCCACCCAAATCACCCCCTCAGCACAACCCCCACACCCAAATCCCCCTCCCAGCAAACCTCCCCTCCTACCACAACACCCCCACCCAAATTACTCCCCCAGCACAAACCCCCACTCCCAGCACAACCCCCACACCTAAATCCCCCTCCCAGCACAAACCCAGCAGGGGGATGAGAGGGGGAGGGCCTGAGCACACAGGTGGGGATGAGATGTGGGCAGCCCAAGGAGAGGGAGGGGGAGAAACTTTATTATACACTATATACTTCTCTCCTCTGTGTCCCAACCTGAACAAGCAGAGTTTTTAACCACTTAAGCCCCGGAGGATTTTCCTGCTAAACGACCAGGGGGTATTTTGCGATTCGGCACTGCGTGATTTTAACGGACAATTGCACGGACGTACGACGCTGTACCTAAACGAATTTGACGTCCTTTTTTTCCCACAAACAGAGCTTTCTTTTGGTGGTATTTGATCACCTGTGCTCTTTTTACTTTTTGCGCTATAAACAAAAAAAGAGCGTACATTTTGCAAAAATAACAATATTTTTCACATTTTTTTATATGAAATTCCCCAAAAAAAAATGTAAAAATCAAAATTTTTTAACATTTTCGGCCAATTTGTTTTATGCTACATATGTTTGGTAAAAAAAAAAAATCGCAAAAAGCGTATTTTGATTGGTTTGCGCAAAAGTTATCGCGTTTACGAACAAAGGGAAAGATTTTTGCTTCCGCTCACCCAACGAATTAAATTCAAAATACTTACAACATCTTACAAAGCAATCCACAGCCTAGCCCCCAGCTACATCACCAGCCTCATCTCAAAATACCAACCTAATCGCTCTCTTCGTTCTTCTCAAAACCTCCTGCTCTCTAGCTCACTCATCACCTCCTCCCATGCTCGCCTCCAGGACTTTTCCAGAGCCTCTCCAATCCTATGGAACTCCTTACCCTTATCTGTCCGATTATCCCCCACTCTATTAGCTTTTAGGCGATCTCTGAAAACCCTCCTCTTCAGAGAAGCCTATCCTACCAACCCTTAACAAATGTACCTCCTTTTCTCCATCAACCCATCCCCCACAGTTATTGCCTTTTGTTTCACTTGACCCTCCCTTCTAGATTGTAAGCTCTAACGAGCAGGGCCCTCTAGTTCCTCCTGTTTTGAACTGTATTGTAACTGTATTGTCTTCCTTCACATTGTAAAGCGCTGCGCAAACTGTTGGCGCTATATAAATCCTGTATAATAATAATAATAATAATTTTTGTCATTTTTGTTGTTTTTTTTTTTAACGCGTAATGGCGGCGATGTGCGATTTTTTTTGCGGTACTGCGACATTGGGGCGGACAGATCGGACCCTTGACTGACATTTTTGACACTTTTGGGGTTACCAGTGACATTTCTACAGTAATCAGTGCACCAGTACACTGGTAGTGAAGGGGTTAACTTTATTTGGGAGGGAGGGGCTGTGTGTGTCCCTAGGGGCGTGCTTTCTACTGTGATTGGCTGTGGCTTGAGCTGTAAGGACACTGATCAACGGATCTACATAGTAGATCCGTGTGATCAGTGTCTTTCCCTCGAGGAGAATGACAGGCAGCTTGTTTACACAAGCCGCCTGACTTTCTCCCTCTCCCCCCGACGATCGCTGAGTGACCGGCGGACATGGGGTCCACCAGTCACACGCGCGGGGGGGTGCGTGACCGCGCGGGAGCGCGCCTCCGCGGGCGCACGCTCGCTCCCCAGAGCCTCACAGGCTAGCGACGTAGACCTACGTCACTCTGCCGGTGAGGGGCTGACTGCCGCAGTAAATATACTGTGAGCAGTCGGCAAGCGGTTAACCACTTAAGCCCCGGAGGATTTGGCTGCTAAAGGACCAGGGGTTTTTTTGCGATTTTTTACTGCGCGACTTTAACGGACAATTGCGCGGTCGTGCGACGCTGTACCTAAACGAATTTGACGTCCTTTTTTTCCCACAAACAGAGCTTTCTTTTGGTGGTATTTGATCACCTGTGCGATTTTTTGATCACGCGCTATAAACAAAAAAAGAGCGTAAATTTTGCAAAAATAACAATATTTTTCACATTTGTTTATATGAAATTCCCCCAAAAAAAAAGTAAAAATCAAAATTTTTTAACATTTTTCGGCCAATTTGTTTTATGCTACCTATGTTTGGTAAAAAAAATCGCAAAAAGCGTATTTTGATTGGTTTGCGCAAAAGTTATCACGTTTACTAACAAAGGGAAAGATTTTTGTCATTTTTGGTGTTTTTTTTTTTAACGCGTAATGGCGGCGATCTGCGATTTTTTTTTCGGTACTGCGACATTGCGGCGGACAGATCGGACCCTTGACTGACATTTTTGACACTTTTGGGGGTACCAGTGACATTACTGCAGTAATCAGTGCTATACATATGCACTGTTACTGCAAAAATGACACTGGCAGGGAAGGGGTTAACTTTATTGGACAGGGAGGGGTTAAGTGTGTCCTAGGGGCGTGCTTTCTACTGTGCAGGGACATTCCTATTGGTGTAAAAGCAAAGATCAACCGTTCTACATAGTAGAACGGACAGATCTTCACTTTTACACAGGGAGAACTGACAGGCAGCTTGTTTACACAAGCTGCTCTGTCTTTCTCCCTTCACAGGAGCGATCGCAGTGTGACTGGCGGACATCGAGTCCGCCGGTCACACGCACTGACTTGCCTGTGAACGAGCCGCGGCGGGCGCGCGCCTCGGCGGGCGCGCGCCCGCCCGCGATAGGCTCGCAAGTCAGTGACAGGCGAGTGACGTACCGATACGTCACTCTGCCTGGCCGGGGCTGACCGCCGCAGTATATAGTCGTGCGGCGGTCGGCAACCGGTTAATTAGTAACTCCACTTTTGTTGAGAAAAAAATTCCCCTCTGGTCTCTGTACATTGCTATGTGAAGAAGTAGCTCTTTGTTTCTCCAGACTGAGTGCATATGCATTTAGAATGGGAGAGTCTGGTTCATTATAATCAGCTGATGCACATTGTGTGTTCTAGTGAGAAAAGCAGAAAGTTCTGCATCTTTATAGAAGTGTTTGACCCTTGGGGAGTAGACATGTGCACTACCGAAAATTAGTTTCCTTTTAGTTTCATTTTTTTTTTTTCAGTTTATCGGATCATTCGTAATAACGGGCATTCATTACTTTGGATCATTTGTAACTTTGGATGCATTCATATTCTTTTAGATGTGTCATTTCTTACTTCGGATAATTTGTAACTTTGGATGCATTTGTGTTGATTCTGTTCAATTTGTTTAGACACGGCATTAGTTACTTCGGGCTCTGACCCTTCATTCATTCAGACATTGGTGGTTGTATTCGTAATCAACAAATCCAACAAAACAGTGCCACCGGCCCACCACACCCTGTCTGGACTTTGGATGGAATGCAGTCTGATACAGAAAAACACAAGGACAAGCCTATTGGCCAGAGATAACACACTAACACTGACCATCCGAAAATCGAATGAGTCCGAATATATCCAAAAGAAATAGGAATACGAATGCATTCATCAATTATTTCTTTATATTCAGTGATAACGAATAGTCGGAAAGTACAAAAACAAAATTATCCAAATGTAATTGATTCATAAAATTCGTAGGTTGAATCTTTTTTTGTTCTTTTGGATTTTTGGATTTCTGTATTTTCGTTCTTTTGGATTCTCGTATTTTTGTTCTTTTGGATTTATGTTCTTTTGGGTTTTCGTTGTTTCGCATTTTTGTATTTTCAGATTTTCGTTTTTTCTGATTTTTGGGTTTTCGTTCCTTCGGATTTTTGTTCTTTCAGATTTCCGTTCTTTAGGATTTTTGTATTTTCGGATTTTCGTTCTTAGAAAGATATCTACTCCACAAACCTACACGCTGTACCCTAAGCTGTATGTTACATTCTCCATGTTATTACACTGTGCTATTCATTATAAACTACATACTGCTGTATGTAATGTTGTACGGGATATACTATATGCTATTAATAATACCAATACTGCAATATTAATAGGCAGGGCCGGAGTGGGACTCATTTGCAGCCCTGGAGTTTCATGACTTAGACCGGCCCACTTTAGTTCATGACTGACTATATTAAAATAATGTAATTAAAACCTCAGAATATAATTTTGCAAAGGTGCACTGTTCTCTACAGCCTTGTAATTCATTGTATTTTTCAAAAAATATTTCCAATTCAGTGCAAATGCAGTAGCCTAAGGCCGCTCCGGTTTTTTTGTCCGCTGCAGCACTTTTTTTTTATTACGGACACAGATGACAGTTGTGTCATCCGGTCCGTATGTCCGCATATCATCCCATCCGTTTGCGGATGATATACGGACATAATGTATGTCTATGGGCATTGCGGATGTCAGCGGATGACACTGCTGACATTCAATTTTGCATCCGTTCCGTTTTTTAAACGGAAGAAAATAGGGTTCCGTAACGTTCCAAAAAACGGAACAGAACTGAAAGGATGAAAATCGGATGTCAGCGGATGGTCATCCGCTGACATCCGCAATCCCATAGACATTCATTATGTCCGTATATCATCCGCAAAAAAATAGGATGATTTGCGGACATGCGGAACGTCCGTGTGAAAGAGCCCTAAGTTTTGCTTCACAGTGAAGTTTTATTAGAACAGTAAATAACAGGACAGTATCAGAATCTATTTTCTTTAGGCTACATTCACACCTGAGCGTAGCGTTTTTCGCGCGTTTTTTACCGCGATTTTACCGCGATTTTTGCGGCGTTTTTTACCGCGATTTTACCGCGATTTTTACCGCGATTTTTGTGCAGGCGTTTTTAGATTGAATAGAGATCAATGGAAAACGCCTGTAATCTGCCCAAAAAGAAGCTCATGTACTTTTTTGAGCGTTGGGCGTTTTGTAAACAGCGTCAAAACGCTCAGATGTGAACAGGGGCCATTGAAATGAATAGGATTTGTCTTGTTGGGCGTTTTGAGAGCTGATCCTAGAGCAGAAAAACGCCCCAAAAACGCCCCAAAACGCCTAGATGTGAACGGAGCCTTAAGAATTAGTATTCATAAATATCCGAACATTGAAATGAAGAAAAAAAAATCTAACAAAAACAAATATATTAAACAAATAAATAAAAGATTAAAATAAAATGTATTGCTCTAATGATAGTATCATCTCTTTTTCAAGGAAACAGCTGCTACTACTTGGTGGTTATAGGCTAGAGGAGATTGTTAGAGGCTGCGGACATGGTACATGGGGAGATGGTTAGAGGCTGTGGACATGGTACAGGGGGAGATGGTTAGAGGCTGTGGACATGGTACAGGGGGGAGATGGTTAGAGGCTGTGGACATGGTACAGGGGGGAGATGGTTAGAGGCTGCGGACATGGTACAGGGGGGAGATGGTTAGAGGCTGCGGGCATGGTACAGGGAGAGATGGTTAGAGGCTGCGGACATGGTACAGGGGGAGATTGTTAGAGGCTGCGGACATGGTACAGGGGGAGATGGTTAGAAGCTGCGGACATGGTACAGGGGGAGATTGTTAGAGGCTGCGGACATGGTACAGGGGGAGATGGTTAGAAGCTGCGGACATGGTACAGGAAGAGATGGTTAGAGGCTGGGAGCATGGTACAGGGAGAGATGGTTAGAGGCTGCGGACATGGTACAGGGGGAGATTGTTAGAGGCTGCGGGCATGGTACAGGGGGAGATTGTTAGAGGCTGCGGACATGGTACAGGGGGGAGATGGTTAGAGGCTGCGGACATGGTACAGGGAGAGATGTCTGAGGCTGCGGACATGGTACAGGGAGAGATGTCTGAGGCTGCGGACATGGTACAGGGAGAGATGTCTGAGGCTGCGGACATGGTACAGGGAGAGATGTCTGAGGCTGCGGACATGGTACAGGGAGAGATGTCTGAGGCTGTGGACATGGTACAGGGGGAGATTGTTAGAGGCTGCGGACATGGTACAGGGGGGAGATGGTTAGAGGCTGCGGGCATGGTACAGGGGGGAGATGGTTAGAGGCTGCAGACATGGTACAGGGGGAGATGGTTAGAGGCTGCGGACATGGTACAGGGGGAGATGGTTAGAGGCTGTGGACATGGTACAGTGGGAGATTGTTAGAGGCTGTGGACATGGTACAGGGGGAGATGGTTAGAGGCTGTGGACATGGTACAGGAGGAGATTGTTAGAGGCTGTGGACATGGTACAGGGGGGAGATTGTTAGAGGCTGTGGACATGGTACAGGGGGGAGATGGTTAGAGGCTGCGGGCATGGTACAGGGGGGGAGATGGTTAGAGGCTGCGGACATGGTACAGGGAGAGATGGTTAGAGGCTGTGAACATGGTACAGGGGGAGATTGTTAGAGGCTGTGGACATGGTACAGGGGGAGATGTCTGAGGCTGCGGACATGGTACAGGGAGAGATGTCTGAGGCTGCGGACATGGTACAGGGAGAGATGTCTGAGGCTGCGGACATGGTACAGGGAGAGATGTCTGAGGCTGCGGACATGGTACAGGGGGAGATGGTTAGAGGCTGTGGACATGGTACAGGGAGAGATGTCTGAGGCTGCGGGCATGGTACAGGGGAGATGGTTAGAGGCTGTGGACATGGTACAGGGGGAGATGGTTAGAGGCTGTGGACATGGTACAGGGGGAGATGGTTAGAGGCTGCGGGCATGGTACAGGGAGAGATGTCTGAGGCTGCGGGCATGGTACAGGGGGAGATGGTTAGAGGCTGCGGACATGGTACAGGGAGAGATGTCTGAGGCTGCGAACATGGTACAGGGAGAGATGTCTGAGGCTGTGGACATGGTACAGGGAGAGATGTCTGAGGCTGCGGACATGGTACAGGGAGAGATGTCTGAGGCTGCGGACATGGTACAGGGAGAGATGTCTGAGGCTGCGGGCATGGTACAGGGAGAGATGTCTGAGGCTGCGGACATGGTAGAGGGAGAGATGTCTGAGGCTGCGGACTGTAAGATTCTGGTACCTCCGGTACCCTTAATCACCACTTTCTCTGTAATGCGTCCCACCTTTCTCTTCAGGTGGTACGCATATACCTTTAAGAACGATGATGTCACTGCTGAGCGCCGCAGGGCGGCTATTTCAACCGCCGGCGGTCTCACTGTTCGTTGTTCATTGTTCGTTCAACCTGCCTTGTGTATCCACATGCTTTCAAGCTTGACTCACGATCGGAACCTCCAGCTATTCCCTTTACCTGGAGCAGACCGGAACCTCGCTACTGATCCCTGTATCTCGCTACCGGATCATTCCTCCTCTACTGGACCTCTCTAACTACTAACATTACTTGTGATAAGTACCCCGCAGGGGAACCCTCCATAACCTTACTTGCACTATCTACCTATGCACATTAAGGACTGTTACTACCTATCCATACTATCCTATCATCTGCACTGTTACATAGATTGCTAGCTCTTGAGCCTACTACCATCTATCATCTGCACTGCTGCATAGATTGCTAGCTCTCCTGTCTACTACTATCTATCTTGCACTGGGTTAGTCTATCCTGTATTTGTCATCTGCTGTCCTCACCACCTGTTAGCATACTCGATACTAACCTATCTGCATTCCTAATACCATCTTGAACTCTCCTGTACAAACCTATCAAGTGTTTACCATCCTTGTCACTGTTCACACCTGTCCCTTCAGCACATCACCTTCATACTATCATATACATCCTATCACTCCAGGAACATCTCATTGAGTGTGTATATATCTGTATGTTGAAGCTGACAGGCCCACGGTGATGAGTCCTGGAGAGTTGGATCTGGTATTCAACACATCTCTGCATGACTACTGAGTGGAGATTTTGCAGCTGCAAATCCAGCCTATAATAAAAACGCAGGAGCGTTACACGGACATGGTACAGGGAGAGATGTCTGAGGCTGCGGACATGGTACAGGAAGAGATGTCTGAGGCTGCGGACATGGTACAGGGAGAGATGTCTGAGGCTGCGGACATGGTACAGGGAGAGATGTCTGAGGCTGCGGGCATGGTACAGGGGGAGATGGTTAGAGGCTGTGGAGGGGTCTTACCTGGCCGTGATGAGAGGCGCGCGCCACTGCTGGGCCACAGCAATTATTTTTTTTTAGATTTAAAAATGGCGCCCCCCCCGGCGCCATTAGGTCACTGCTGACAGAGGAGGCGGGACAGATTACTTAGCTGAGACAGGAGGCGGGGCGGAGGCGGGACAAAGTGCTTAGCTGGGAGGAGACGGGACGGAGGTCGAGCATAATTGTAATAATGCAGAGCTGGCTAATTACATTTTTTCTCTACCTCCGTCCCGTCTCCTCCCAGCTAAGCAGACCCGAGGATGTCTTCTCTCCCTGCCGCCTCCTCTCAGCTAAGCAACCAGTCCTGCCTCCTCTCTGTCAGCTGTGTTCTAAATTTTAGAACACCGGTGTCACCGGCCCTCCTCTCTGTCAGCTGTGTTCTAAATTTTAGAACACCGGTGTCACCGGCCCTCAACCCGACCAGCCCACCGGGAATTCTCCCGGTTCTCCCGAATGGCCAATCCGGGCCTGTTAATAGGCAATACCACTCAGCACTACACTTAGATTTCCACCAAATGTCCAAAATCATAGTGATGTTAGAACCAAGAGAGTCCTCTAAGTTCTCTGGCTTTGTTTTCCTCTGCAGGGGCTGATGCTTCATATATTCGGGTTATCCCTGGTAGGAATGGATCTGATCTTCACATCCCGGTGCCAGAACTATGCAACTCCAGTCACATAATGGTTATTGACCTCTACATCGGTAAAAAGTATATAGGAAACTATCACGGTCAACCAGAGGGTCTCAATGAATACCGAAATCGCCTCCTGTATGACGAGAAGGCCTGTGTGTTCACCCTGAAGGACTGGACCCAGTTGAATGGCCTAAGCATCAGAGTGGAAATCGGAGAATCTAAAAATGATCACATACCTTCATATGATGTGTATTACAATGTGTCCATCAATGGTGAGTCAAGACAGGATCGTAATCTGCTTCTTTTGTTTTTGGCTTGTTCTTATTGGCTTGTAGGCAGGTGTAGTCTACTTTCTCCACTCCAGGTGGCGTTCTTCCGCAGCAGCACTGCAGTTGGAGAGAGAGTCAAGAGGAACATAGTTCCTCTATGGCAGTGGTCTCCTTTGCTTGCCTTTATCTGGGGCACTATTCCATCCACCACCAGTGATAAGGCATTATTTATCCCACTGACACCAATGATGGGCACAATTACTCCCACTGATACCAATGATGGGGCACTATTCCTCCCACTGACACCAATGATGGGACACTATTCCTCCCACTGACACCAATGATGGGGCACTATTCCTCCCACTGATACCAATGATGGGGCACTATTCCTCCCACTGACACCAATGATGGGACACTATTCCTCCCACTGACACCAATGATGGGGCACTATTCCTCCCACTAATACCAATGATGGGACACTATTCCTCCCACTTATACCAATGACAGGACACTATTCCTCCTCATAACACCAACAATGGGGCACTATTTCTCCCATTGGCACCAATGATAGGGCACTATTCTTCCCACTCACACCAATGATAGGGCACTATTCATCCCAGTGACACCAATGATGGGCACTATTCCTCTCACTGACACCAATGATGGGCACTATTTCTCCCATTGACACCAATGATGGGGCACTATTCATCCCAGTGACACCAATGATGGGGCACTATTCCTCTCACTGACACCAATGATGGGCACTATTTCTCCCATTGACACCAATGATGGGGTACTATTCTTCCCACTGATACCGATAATAGGGTACTATTCTTCCCACTGACACCAATGATGGGCACTATTTCTCCCATTGACACCAATGATGGGGCACTATTCATCCCAGTGACACCAATGATGGGACACTATTCCTCTCACTGACACCAATGATGGGCACTATTCCTCCCACTGACACCAATGATGGGGCACAATTCCTCCTACTGATACCAATGATGGGACACTATTCCTCCCACTAATACCAATGATGGGGCACTATTCCTCCCACTGACACCAATGATGGGGCACAATTCCTTCCACTGACACCAATGATGGGGCACTATTCCTCCCACTAATACCAATGATGGGGCACTATTCCTCCCACTGATACCAATGATAGGGCACTATTCATCCCAGTGACACCAATAATGGGCACTATTCCTCTCACTGACACCAATGATGGGCACTATTGATCTTTTATTGAAAAGAATCAAGCAACAAATTTTATACAAAAGTAAAAAACAGAACAAAAATAGTACAATATCCTAGCAGAAAACAAAGGAATACACATCCATGTGCAGAATATATACAATATATACATAATCCACTTCCAACATTTTTAGAAAACTATTTACATAAAGCAGCAGAGAGGGCCCAAGAGGCACAACCCATCACCTATGTATGCAGCCATTTATCAAAAACTAAGCATTAAGAAAAAATCTAGGGTGATAAGAGACAGAAAGCCACACCCGGGAAAGAGACTCCTGGCCATCAGGGAGGCTTGAAACCCCTCCACGCCTTCAACCAAGCCCTCTGACCCCACTTGTCTCTCTCAAGCACCCGAATCTTCCCCACCTCATGCAGAATGTCACACACCACCACCTGAACAGGAAGGATTATACGCCGAAGGGTGACCTGACACCGTGCATTCCAGGTGTAATAAAGGACTACTAAACTAACTAAAAAAAGTGTATCCAAACAAAAGCCCCCACCAGTATTGAATGCTCCGTACACCCACTCAGCATAACTCATCCTGGAGAGGAAAGGAACACCGAAGGCCCACCCAACCTGTTTGTATACCTCTATGTTAAAAGGGCAACGAAGCAGAAAATGGTCCATAGTCTCCTCCTCACCTGCACATTCCTCCCGAGGACAACCACGATCCATCCCACTGCGGAATTTCAAATTGCCCCGAACATAGAGCCTCCCGTGGAAGCACAACCAGGCCAGATCCCTGAATTTAAGGGGGACTCTAGCCAAATTAATCAATCTTAACTCTTCCCTCAAAATTGGGCCTGGGCAATCCTTTAAGGCCAGTGGGTTCGCTCAAGACTCGGCTCATAAGAACTTTCCTCGGAGCGAATCTGAGATCTTCAGCCGACAGTCGCCACTGCCGCAGCAACTTCAGACACGGAGCGACATAGGCTGGAAGCTGACCACGATGACCCCTGAGATTCTTCACTTGGCCACCTTCTTCCCAAAGTCGCAGAAAAGGCCTAAACCAAGATCTAAACATGCCTGCCCATCCAGGAGGTTCCACTGCAAGCATACTACCAATGTTAAACTTGAGAAATAGCAGTGAAAAGAAAAGAACGGGGTTGACCATACCTAAGCCACCCTCCCTCCTGGATAGATAGGCGACATTCCTCTTGATGGGGTTCTGTCTGTTCCCCCACAGCATCTGGAAGAACACACTATAGATCCTAGCATAGAGAGACACTGGCAAGATGCAGACAGGGCTGACATACAAGAAGATCGGTATCAGGTAAATCTTAATCAGATCAACCCTTTCCCTCAGAGATAACTTCCATCTCTTCCAGCTGACCACCTTAGTATTGGCAACTTCCAGCCTGCCTTCCCAGTTTTTGAGGCCATAATCGCCAGGTCCAAATTCAATGCCTAATATCTTAATTTTTTCCTGGGGCACTGGAAAGGTGTCCGGGAGATCAAACCCCTCACCTTCCTTTCCCATCCAAAAAACTTCACTCTTTTCCTGATTGATCTTGGAGCCTGATGCTTCAGAGTACCGTGATGTCAAAGAGACCACCTCCTCCACTTCATCTGTCCCAGTGACAATCACTGACACATCATCCGCATAGGCAGCAACCCTCAAAGGCGGCTCACCCGGGATTCCCATTGGTACCCCACACAACATGCTGCTTTCTAGCCTCCCGATGAAGGGGTCGATTGCAAACACATAGAGCAGGGGACTCAGGGGACAACCCTGGCGCACCCCAGAACCAACCTCAAAGGACTGTCTAACCCAACCATTAACAAGAGGGACGCTTTCTGCCCCCTTATACAAGACTTTTAACCAATCGACAAAACCACCCGGCAGACCGTACTTACTAAAGAGCAACCACAGGTACTCATGGTTGACACAATCGAAAGCCTTTGCCTGATCCAATGCCAGTAGATACTTTCCCCAGCCTGCACTGCTCCAAGGCCTCCCGGACAGCTAAAACCGCTGTGAGGGTGCTCCTACCCTGGATCGAACAGTGCTGATGGCGAGAAAGCAAAGACTCTGCAACTGCCGATAGGCGCCAGAAAAGTATCTTCGCCAGCACCTTTCTATCGACATTGAGAAGGCTGATGGGGCGCCAATTCTCAATCATCGAAGGATCTTTACCTTTTGAAAGAAGAATCACAGCTGAGTGTCTCATGGAAGGGGGAAGCATCCCCAGAATAGACTTAAAGACTTTGTAAAACTCAGCTGTCAGACCATCCGGTCCAGGTGACTTTTTGATGGCAAGCTGTTCAATTACCCTCGTCACCTCTTCAACTGTGATCTCTTCTGTCAAATTCATCAAAGGGACATCTCCACCATTTAGACCTGGAGTAGAGTCCAAAAAGCTTTCCATCTTGTCTCGGTCAAGCTCTTTCCTCCCAAGAAGTTCAGCATAAAAAGACCTCACGACCTCCAGGATCCCTGACCTGGACTTTGTCAAGGAACCTGTACTATCCTTAAGGCCAACGACCATCTTAACAGCTACACCCTGTTTGCAGTTCTGGTAAGGGTCAGGCGAGTGGTATTTCCCATAGTCCCGCTCCAGAACCAAAGAGGTATGCCGGTCATATTGACACTTCCTGAGGAGGATTTTCACTTCAGAGATTGCCCCAGGATCTCCTCCTCTCGAGACAAGAATATCCAGCTTCCTCCGCAAACGTTGGTAGGTCATGTATCTATTAAACTGTTTTTTATTGGCTAGGCCCCTGAAGAATCCAGCAATCCTCTTTTTGGTCAGCTCCCACCACTCAGCCATGCTGCTACAAAAGTCCAGGATGGTCACCTGTGCCTGAAAGAATTCCTCAAAGGATTGTCTAACATGTTCTTCCTCAAGGAGAGTCGAATTGAATCTCCAGATGCCTTTGCCCCTCTGAGGGAAGTCTGAAGCATTCAAGCCACAGATAGCATACAGTGATCAGAGAACTCCACTGCCTGCACCACTCGGGGTGAGAAAGCAGAGGCCTCCTTCAAAAAAAACCTATCTATCCTACTCTGACTATTACCTCGATGAAAGTTGAACCCTGTGTCATCCGGAAGGCGCTTAATGTGAACATCCACAAGACCAGCATCCCTAACCATACTATTTAAAAAAACGCTATCATATCCCAGCCTGTCATTGAAGTCCTTCCTGTCCTTGGGCCTAGTCACAGTATTAAAGTCACCTCCAAAAACCACTTGCCGGGATGTAAAAAGAAATGGCTTGATCCTTGTAAAAAGGCATTTCCTGTCCCACTTTGTGTGCGGCCCATAAATATTAATTAGGCGCAGGTCCTACCCTCCCACAAGAACGTCTAAGACCATACATCTCCCAATCTCCACCTCAATAACCCGCCGGACAGTTACCATGCCGGTTTTAAACAACACCGCCACCCCGTCGTAAGGCTCAGCCGCAAGAGACCAGTAAGATGGACCATACCTCCACTCTCTCTTGGCCATATGAATATCTGCCAAGGAGGTGAGCCTAGTCTCCTGCAAAAATAAAATTTCAGCATCTAATTGGCTGAACAAAAAGAAGGCCATAGAACGAGCTCTTACTGACTTAATACTGGCGACATTTAATGTCACCACTTTTAACGGAGGGGGAACCGCCATTTGGGTTATTGGGTGGATTGCTTCTTAGCTCCCCTCTGCTGCTCATCACCAGAAGCCTCTCTCTTTCTTGAAGCCTCCTCCAACTCCATTTCAATTTCTGAATTCTGCTAAGAAGAATCCCCAGATGAGGAGATATCCCAAGCAGAAGCCCTATACCGGTTGGAGACAGTCACTGGGGAATCCTGTCCCTGTTCCATCCTCACCGCCTGTCTCTTCCGCCTCACAACCTTCCTTCTCTCCTCCATGTACTGCAGGTCAGATTCAGAGATGCTTTCATCTCTTGTTTTCTTCTTCTTTGAAGTCTTCACAGAAGACTTCTTTACAGAGGAAGCCGCAGCAGCACCCTTTTTGGTACCCTCTACCACTGGTGGGTGGGGGGCTTCTTTAAGGTCACACTTAGGAAGGGAAGACTGATCGGGAATAACTGACTTGGGGGGCACAGACTTGGAAGCTTCTGACACGAGAGGAGCGGGTACAGTAGGCTGGGGGGACACAGGGACAGACACAGAAGGAATACTTACAGATACAGGAGGGGTGGGCACAGGGACTAGGGAGGGATCCTGAACAAGACCAGGGGAGTCAGTCCCCGCAGAGGAGGGTGGTACACCAGGGGCCTCATCCTCCATCCTGTCCAGCCTTAACAGGTCATCTACTTCTTCCTTAATAAAATATTGGAGGTAATGCACTATAGTCCCCTCTTCTTTTTTGGGCACGATCTCTGTGGCAATATCCCCATGTTTGGAAGCCTATAGATCCCCTATAACTTGGAAGTTGATGGCTGATCCACTCCATTCGAGATTCCGCACCATTCAGCTGACCGTTTGGACTCTTGGATAAGCACAGTATATGCCTACATCTCTCTTTAATGTGGTAAGAGTCCCCTCCTATCACTGGGTGTTATCACATGTATACAAGTTTTTGAAGTCACTTATCTTGGATTATCGTTTGGGAAGAGGCTACACCCACCTTTCGTCACTCCCTAATCCTCACAAAATTGTTTCTTTTATTGGAAAGACTTTTGTTTTAGCTGCTGATTTCAGCAGACACCATATATGAACATTTTTGTTCTTTTTGTTTGATATTAGCGCACTTTTGTAATTCATGATTTACATGGTACAACTTTTTCATATTTATCTTTTTTCAGTACTGCTTTCACAATTTATGTCACTTTAAGGTTCGCGCACCTCTTTTTGATTTCCATATGAATATCTGCCAAGGAGGTGAGCCTAGTCTCCTGCAAAAATAAAATTTCAGCATCTTATTGGCTGAACAAAAAGAAGACCATAGAACGAGCTCTTACCGACTTAATACTGGCGACATTTATTGTCACCACTTTTAACAGAGGGGGAACCGCCATTTGGGTTATTGGGTGAATTGCTTCTTAGCTCCCCTCTGCTGCTCATCACCAGAAGCCTCTCTCTTTCTTGAAGCCTCCTCCAACTCCATTTCAATTTCTGAATTCTGCTCAGAAGAATCCCCAGATGAGGAGATATCCCATGCAGAAGCCCTTTACCGGTTGGAGACAGTCACTGGGGCATCCTGTCCCTGTTCCATCCTCACCGTCTGTCTCTTCCGCCTTACAACCCTCCTTCTCTCCTCCAGGTACTGCAGGTCAGATTCAGAGATGCTTTCATCTCTTGTTTTTTTCTTCTTTACAGAGGAAGCCACAGCAGCACCCTTTTTGGTACCCTCTAACACTGGTGGGTGGGGGGCTTCTTTAAGGTCACACTTAGGAAGGGAAGACTGATCGGGAATAACTGACTTGGGGGGCACAGACTTGGAAGGTTCTGACACAAGAGGAGCGGGTACAGTAGGCTGGGGGGACACAGGGACAAACACAGAAGGAATACTTACAGATACAGGAGGGGTGGGCACAGGGACTAGGGAGGGATCCTGAACAGGACCAGGGGGGTCAGTCACCGCAGAGGAGGGTGGTACACCAGGGGCCTCATCCTCCATCCTGTCCAGCCTTAACAGGTCATCTATCACCTCTCTATCCAACTTATGCCAGGCTTCAGGACATCGGCCATAGGGGTGGCCAAGGCGCAGGCACAGGTTGCACCTTATCGCCTGGGTGCAGTCCCTGGCCACATGACCCTGTCCCCGACACACTGAACAGATCAGTGCAGAACAAGAGGAGCTAAAATGCCCCTTTTCTCCACAGCGGTGGCACAGTTGGCTGACCGGGATAAAAAATAGTCATCCTATCCCTCCCTATAAATGCAGAGGAGGGCAGGTGACAGACAACATTCCCATCCCTAGCCAACTTGACCGTTACCGACCAACCCCCGGTCCAGATGTCACGCTCATCATAAATTTTATCTGGCCTGGTCAAAACTTCCCCATAATTTCTCAACCAGACCTCTAAGTCCCGAGCAGGAACACTCTCATTTGTGAGGATAATAGTAATTTTCTTTACTGTTGACCTTTGAGAAACTGCCACTGGCACCAGACCTTCCCATTCGGGGTTTGGCCTGCACCGAGCCATATATCGTTCCCAGAACAAGTCAAGACCCTCTGGTCTGGTGAAACTGTGTATTCCCGGCTTCCAGTCACATGTATCAAGGCATATAGGTCATCAGCCCCAAAACCCATATCTAAGATCAGGTCAACCACCATACACCGTGCTAGAGGGACTGCACCACCTTCCCATCTAAGGAGGACTACGTTCCGCCTTGGACCCCCAGCAGAAGCCATAGACCCAAGACCAGATCCAATGGTGCTCATAGTGGCAGCCTGCAAGGGAAAACCCCGATTGGAAGCGGAGCTCCTCCTTGATTGTATTCCTGGCTTGATGATATTGCCAGGAGCACAGCTTACCACCTGTGCAAATGTAGGCTTACTAGGGCCAAGACCCCACACATTATCAGGTATATTACTATTCTTATTTTCAGCTTGGCCTAAACCAGCAGCATTATCAGTTACACATACAATGGTGGGTCCCACCACACCTGCAATGTTATTAGGTGTAGTTACTGTTTCTAATGCAGTACCAGGTGCTTCCTGCTGCTGCGCTGTAGAGTCCTGTTCTGTGACAAACAGTTTTAAGCTCAGCAGAAGGGGGGTTAATCAGCTATTCTGGGATTTGTGGTTCTTCAGCAGAAATGTCATTTTTTAAACAAAACTTTTCCTGTTTAGAGACATCAGCAGCAGGCATAACATTGCTGAGCATGGGGGTATCACACTGAGTGTCATTAGGAAACCCATCACTAGGCAAGGTGCTAAAAGGCACAAAAACAGTTTTATCTTTTACCTGGGGCTTTATAGCCTTTACTTTATCAGGCACACTGTCAGGTAAGTCCTCCACACCACCAAACACCAGCTTATCTCCCTGCACTGGAGACTCCATTACCTGGATAACTTTCAGCATGCCTCCTGAGCCCTGAGATGGCAATGGGCTGCTTACCTCACCTTGAGGGGGAAGGGGGTCAGAACTGGGGGTCTCCTCCTCCACCTCCATCTTTGCAAACCTTCGGTCATTGCTAAACTTTTCCTTGAAAGGACCAGCTCTCCCTTTCATCATGGCCACGATGGTTTCTTGATGTTCCACTCGGACCTTAGCCAATTGGACCTCTGAATCCATGGATCCACGGTTCCTGCTGAACAAACCTTCACGCTGCTTTCTCAGGCGCTTTATGGAACAAAAATAACCCCTGAGGATTGGGACTTTCAACGGCAAGAACCAGGACTTGAGTATGAAAATATATAAATTTTATTACACGTATTACAGAGATGAAACATACATAATCACACATAAATTATATGATAAAAACAAGGTCATAGATACGTCTTGGAACCAGGAGGGTCTGAGGTGTCTGGATTGGACTAGACGCGTTTCGGTCCAATTGCCTTTCTCGATAGTCCAGAGAACACCAGAGCTCAGACTAGCAGCATAAAAGGTAACAATGAGTATGATGCAAATGGTAAGTATAGAATTAGATTTCACATGTATTAAACAATGTTAGAAACAATATATCACATAATTCATTATACACAGTGTTTGTCGTATTTAGATGTAAAAAAGGGGGGGCAGAAATGCCTCTATGATTACATACCAGATATGTAAGACCTCTGTGGAATCCAGGACGTGAGACCAAAGGGATGGGCCTTGGTGGATGAGAAAAAGGCCTTCGATTGTCTATGGCCGCAAGTAGTATACGCTAGTTTGGCTGGGTCTATGCAAGATAGGCTCAGAACAATTTGTTAATATTGTATGGGCTTCCAAAGGAGATTTAAATGGTTATAAGCCAAATACACAGTGGTTTGGCAAATGACAGTGAGAAGAGAGCTCCACGATCAGAAATTCCCACGAGGATCTCCAAGGTAAGGTCAAAAACACACAGGTCATCTAGATGGTTATGAAAAGGAAAAGTAGAAGAAAAATTAAATGGAGTATATCCATAATGAAGATTGAAATGGGAAATAGGAAAAGATATTGTTGGTAGTGACTACCTGTGAATTAGTAGTAGAATGGAGGTGTCCCCCGATGGATATATAGTGCTGGGACGTATCCAGCACTGCATCCCTGTTGACATAAAACATGTCAAGCATGAAAATATATGGAGTATCAGAGGATTGGCAGGTAGGAGGTAAAAGTAAGGATGGAGAAGGCCTCATTTCCCAACGTGAGTCCTATAGTTTACAAAGGAAAGAGAAAGAAAAAGAAAAGGAAACTGGGTGGTGGGGAGGAATGTAGGAGCAATATATGGCCGAGGATAAAAGTCACCAAGTGAGGGAGAGATGGTACTATTGGAAGTCTCAAAAGGTGCCCAGATACCAGAATAGATGTTAGCAAAAATTCTATGGCGAGTGCAAGTATCACAAAAGTAGTTCAAGATGTCCAGAGAGAGAATAACTTACCTGTACAGCCCTGTATGTGTGAGTAATGGCGGCGCGCTCTGAGTAGAGCGCGGTCCGCCATTAAGTACGCCGGCGCATGCGCCGGAGCCTGCGTCTAAACTCCTCCCGGGACGTGTGTGGACCAATGGAGGTCCCCCGTGTCCGGAACGCACAGACGCCGCCCACACATGGTTGGCCGCGGCGTGCGTTCCGGGCACGCCGACGCACAACATCCGGGTCTGAATCTCCGCCCACGGCGGGATCAGGTGACCGGTGATGGGGCGAAAGGACGCCCCTGTGTGCGCCGGGGGGAGGATCTGTCCGGTGAGCATCACTGTCAATAATATAAAGCTGCGGCTGAGGGGGCGGAACCAAAAACAAAGACATCAAAACAAGGCAAACTCTGTGTTTACATAAGGGAGCAGATACAAAAAATAGGATATAATTGATATTGGATACTTTGAAGTAGCATTCAATTAAAACAGGAGCAAAGACCACCGCAAACAGAGTGTATTGAATAGTCACACAGTGGTACTTATATGCTGTAGTATGTGATATATGATAAAGGGTAGTAATAGATAGAAAGAAGGGGCAACTAATCCAAAAGGACTGAAGAAAAAGTGTATGTAAACAATGAAGTTCGCAGATATTGGGACTGAAATAGAATGAAAACGTATGGACTGACTGCATCCGTTAAAGAAACAGATCTATGTTTTATTTGTCAGGCAAGATCCATGTAGAGATGGATCTATATAGTATAGAGAAATTTGTTCTGTATATATGGAAGAAAGGGAAGGAAGAGATCATGTCCAATATATTATGGGTATATAGATATATTTAGTGATTTTAAGGTGAAACAAATATTGCATTTAAGGACATTACCCCATAGTGTCGTCATTAAATCATGTCCTCAAGGACTTATGTTATGGATCCCATCCTCCTGATGAGAAACCCTCAAGAAAGGGCTTGAAGCTAATGCTTTCATTGAGTCCTGGGGGGATGGTAGCCCTGAGATTATGGATCCATCTAGTTTCCCTTTGTTAAAGAGTCTTGTCCCAATCTCCTCCTCTGCTACTGGGGTGCACCCGGTCAAGGATGACAAAAAGGCAACGTGGAAAAATGCCACTGTGTGTAGTTAGAACGTGTCTCCCAAGAGGAAGATCAGGGTTGCGTTGACGCATACATGTAATATGTCGTTGAGCTAGTTTATGAAATTCATTTTTCGTTTTCCCGACATAGAAGCACCCACAGCAGCAGAGGAGGAGATAGACTACTCCTATCGTTTGACAATTAGAGAAATGTAGGGGTTTGTATGGGGACCCATTGGGAAGAAGTATATTGGGGTCTGTGCAGATGTATTGACATATATTGCACCCTCCACATTTAAAAGTTCCTAAGCGTTTACAAGGATCTTGGCGAAATTCGCCTGTGTATTCACTTTTAACTAATTTATCCTTGAGTGAACGGGTCTTGCGATAAGTTATCGCCGGTTGGTCAGTAACAAAGGGATTGAGATGTGGATCACATGTAAGTAAATGCCAATATTTGTTAAGGACATTGTAAACTCTATCATGTTGTTTCGTGTATGAGGTTATAATACGTGCCTGGTGTTGGATCTGATTGCTATCACGTGAAGTTTTGATAGATTTTTTGAAGATGAGGTCTTGTCTTTGTTGCGATTTAGCCCTACGATAGGCCTTTTTAAGACAAGTTTGTGTGTAGCCTCTGGTGGTCAATCTTGTTCTAGGTTTATCTGCTTCCAACTTAAAAATGGGATCTTCAGAGCAAATATTGCCCGTAAGGGATAGACCTTATTAATGGGGCTGGATGAGCACTGGTTGCGTAAAGTACTGTATTGGCAGCGGTAGGTTTTCTAAATAATGTGGTCGTGATGTTGCCTAATTGGTTTTTATTAATTGTGATGTCCAGGAAATCAATGGACTCACTATTATAATTTAGGGTAAATGAAAGATTGAAGTTGTTCCTGTTCATGGAGTGAACACAGTCCAGGAGTAATTCCTCACTGCCTGTCCAGACAATGAGGACATCGTCAATGTACCTATGCCATGCCAATATGTGCTGGGTATATTTCAAATGTTGTTCCTCAGAGAGGAAAGAACGTTCCCATTCCCCCAGGTACAGATTGGCGTACGATGGGGCACAGCATGTCCCCATCGCAACGCCCTGTACCTGGAGGAAATGGGAACCATCAAAGGAAAATACATTACGGGTGAGGATGTATTCAAGTGATTGTAGAATGAATTTTTGTGTAACTGGGGAATCTGAATTAGATTGTGTGAGGGCATGTGCGACTGTGCGGATACCCTGCTGGTGGGGGATGGAGCTGTATAGTGCTTCAACATCTATAGCCACCAGCAGGGCATCCGCAGGGATCGACATGCCCTCCAACAGTTGAAGAAGATGTATAGTATCCTTTACAAAAGAGGGGAGAGTTTGCACAAATGGATACAGTTTGCTGTCCACATATCTACTTAGATTTTCAGATATGCTGCCCCTGCCCGAGACGATGGGTCGTCCCGGGGGGTCGTTTTTGTTTTTGTGGACTTTGGGCAAACTATAAAAAGTGGGAATGGTAGGAAATTTAATTCTGAGAAAATCCCAAGTGGTTTTGTCTATGCAACCTGTTAAGTATCCATTGTCCACCAAAGCATAGAATTCTGCGAAATACTTATCAATGGTAATTCTGGATATTTTGTGATACCAAGTTGAGTTATTGAGGATTTTCCAGCACATATTGGCATATTGTTGGTTATGCATAATGACGATATTGCCCCCCTTATCAGAGGGCTTAATAGTCAATTGTAATTGTTTTGTGAGGGCAGTAAGCGCCTGGTTTTCTTCTATGCTAAGATTAGAGGCTCGAGTCTGAGGAGAGAGTTTGATTTTCTCAATATCTTGAGATACCAACATGACAAAAGCTGCCAAATTGGTATTGCTATTTAGAGCGGGAAATTTATCCGACTTTTTTTGAAAGCGGTTTGTTGCGCCGGATTGAGGATGTTCGTTTAATAATGAGTCTAAATCAATCCTATCTATTAAGTCGAGTCCATCTTGTTCCTCTAGTAAGGCGATTAGTGTATCTAATGCTTCCGTTTCTAATTTTTTGGTTTTGGGTTGCAATAGCTTGGGGTTATGTTTCTGAGCGTGTTGACTTTGTAAAAGAATTTTTCGAGCAAATAAATTTAGATCTTTTTTGAAAGTAAATTTGTCTATGTCAGTAGTGGGACAGAAGGTGAGGCCTTTACGCAGTAAAGATATTTGGGCTGGTGACAGAGTATAGTCTGAAAGGTTGATGATATCACTATCATCACTAGAGGATATAACAGTATGATGATTAGATATGATTGAGTTTCATGAATGATCCTCAAATTCCGTGTTGTCTGCGGCCATAGCATGCGTAGTGTCTGTGATTGCTATGTGTTTGGTTTCTAGTGTGTTCTTAACCGGTAAATTAATGTGAGCTAGGCGTCGTGTATCTGATGGGAGTGGAGGCCCTGAGGGGGTTGGGGGGCGTTTGCTCGCATTTGTATTGTCATCTTGGGCAAAAGATCTTTTTGTTTTAACTTGTTTGCCCCTATTATGAGTGGGCAGTGAGGATGAGGACAGTGAAGAGTTTATAGATGAATTTGAGCCTAGATTATGATCGGCTCTGGTTAAATCACGTCTTTTGGGACGGGGTTGTGTTTGTCGTTGATGCCATTTATAGGCCTTTTTGTCACGAAAGGCTATTCTATCCCTACAGAGCTTCTGCTCCTTTTTGTTGATGTTCAGTTTGATATTTTTATCTAGTTGATTTTTTATATTGTTTTCCAAATTGATAAATTTAGGGGTGTCCAAATGTGTCTCTAATTGTTCATAAAGTTTTTCAATGGTCAGGTCTAATCCCTTTATCCTCTTGTGGTATTCTTCAATGAGGAGGCACATCATGTTCTTTGAACATAATTGTAGATTTGCCTCCCATTTGGATTTAAAGATTTCATCGAGATCCTCAAAGTTGGAAAGATTTGGACTCGTAGACCTAAGGGGTTAAGATTTTCTCTATTATATGTTTCGAAATTATCAATGTGGAGATATAGGTTGGTTTTCTTTTCTACCGCTTTTTTTAATTCGAAAATCAAAGATTCAATTTTAGTGTCCTGAGCTTCTTTTTTGCTATGTTCTCTATAGGACAAAAGAAGATTGTCAAAGCCTGTACCCCTAAACATGATATCTATCAAGGAATTTTTTGTGTAGATCGTGAAAATGAAAGAATGAGGATACTATAAAAAGTGTATTTGGATATGATAAACTGTGAATCCAGACTATTGAAATGTGGGTCAATTGTTAGTTAGAGTGAACTAGGTAAAACAGAATAGATGGAAAAATTGCTTTGTTTTGGCTGTCTGTGGTCGTCCCCGGAGGCAGGGCTGTATACATAAAGTAGAGAAAAAGATTGTATGTTAATCTAGGGCAGATATCAAGGATAATAAGACAATAAAGGGAAGGGAGGTGAAAGCTTTTTTTCTCACGTCACCCTAATGGACCCTAGGTCCTGGGGGTCCCCCGGGTCTGGAACAGAACTGGGGGGGCCAACCAGGGCCCTGGGTACTTCGGGAAGACGAGCACACAATAAGGTAACCTTATTCAAATAGTAACTAGTATTTCATTGAAGTAGTAACTCAAATGGTAGCACTAAAAGATTTTTCTTTTTGTGCATATAGAAATAGTAATCAAGTATAAAAAACACAGAATGCGAATGAGGCGGGGAAGTGGGTGTTTGCCACCCAGAAAAGATAAATTCGGATTCTGTGTTTTAAACCTGGAATCTTGCCAACATCCCTAATGAATATGGAACAAAAATAACCCCTGAGGATTGGGACTTTCAACGGCAAGAACCAGGACTTGAGTATGAAAATATATAAATTTTATTACACGTATTACAGAGATGAAACATACATAATCACACATAAATTATATGATAAAAACAAGGTCATAGATACGTCTTGGAACCAGGAGGGTCTGAGGTGTCTGGATCGGACTAGACGCGTTTCGGTCCAATTGCCTTTCTCGATAGTCCAGAGAACACCAGAGCTCAGACTAGGAGCATAAAAGGTAACAATGAGTGTGATGCAAATGGTAAGTATAGAATTAGATTTCACATGTATTAAACAATGTTAGAAACAATATATCACATAATTCATTATACACAGTGTTTGTCGTATTTAGATGTAAAAAAGGGGGGGGCAGAAATGCCTCTATGATTACATACCAGATATGTAAGACCTCTGTGGAATCCAGGACTTGAGACCAAAGGGATGGGCCTTGGTGGATGAGAAAAAGGCCTTCGATTGTCTATGGCCGCAAGTAGTATACGCTAGTTTGGCTGGGTCTATGCAAGATAGGCTCAGAACAATTTGTTAATATTGTATGGGCTTCCAAAGGAGATTTAAATGGTTATAAGCCAAATACACAGTGGTTTGGCAAATGACAGTGAGAAGAGAGCTCCACGATCAGAAATTCCCACGAGGATCTCCAAGGTAAGGTCAAAAACACACAGGTCATCTAGATGGTTATGAAAAGGAAAAGTAGAAGAAAAATTAAATGGAGTATATCCATAATGAAGATTGAAATGGGAAATAGGAAAAGATATTGTTGGTAGTGACTACCTGTGAATTAGTAGTAGAATGGAGGTGTCCCCCGATGGATATATAGTGCTGGGACGTATCCAGCACTGCATCCCTGTTGACATAAAACATGTCAAGCATGAAAATATATGGAGTATCAGAGGATTGGCAGGTAGGAGGTAAAAGTAAGGATGGAGAAGGCCTCATTTCCCAACGTGAGTCCTTAGCCAATTGGACCTCTGAATCCATGGATCCACGGTTCCTGCTGAACAAACCTTCACGCTGCTTTCTCAGGCGCTTTAAATCCGCTCTAAGCTTGTAGAGCTTGTCTCTCTCCTTATTGAGGACTTTGATTCCGGCCACCACTCGCTCCCGAATGGATCCAGCATCTTCATCCTCACCAGGGGCAGAGAGATCACCAACCACGGGCTGCACAGGAGCAGGCATGCCATCCATCCGTCCAGGGGATGGCTGAGAGCCTCCAGCAGGAGAGGCCCCGCTGGCGTCCATGGCCTCCCCAGAAGGGAGCCAGGAGAGTTGGGAGGGATTTCACCTCACTCCCCTCTCACACAAATCACCTGGAGCAGCTCCAGACACACAGCCAGAGAACCTTCCAGCAGCCACACCCGAAGCTGAATGATGGAAAACTACTCCTCCCACTGACACCAATGACGGGGCACTATTTCTCGCACTGACACCAATGATGGGGTGCTATTTAGGGATGCACCGAAATTTCGGCCACCGATATTTTCGGCCGAAAATGAGACTATTCCATTTCGGCCGATAAGGGGTTAAATATGCCGAAAATGTATGGCCGCTGATCTGTGTAAAAAGCCATTCATTTCCCTGTCATTTGTGCTCTCCGCTACGATCCGATGCCGGGCGGGCGCTTCATTGTGATTTACAGTGACGTCCCGGGGGAGAGGGACCCAGAATGCACAGTGTAGGAGGATCTCATCCTCCTCCGTGCCAATCGCTGCATCACTCCACCCACCTCCTCCCTTCCCTGTTGTTCGCTGAGGAGGAAGGTAATGTCGATGTGTACTGTAAGAAAAAAAAAAAGTTTCTCCCCTTTTCTCCTGCATCCTGTGTCGGAAGTCAGAACGGATTAAATTTATTATCACAGCCTAGTGCTCAACCCCTTCTAACTGCAGCACGCGAGGCAGTCAGTGTCAGTGAGTCAGTGAGTAAGTGTCAGTGAGTGTCAGTCAGTGTCAGTGAGTAAGTGTCAGTCAGTGAGAGTCAGTCAGTGAGTAAGTGTCAGTGAGTCAGTGTCAGTCAGTGAGTGAGTGTCAGTGAGTCAGTGTCAGTGAGTCAGTGTCAGTGAGTGAGTGTCAGTGAGTGAGTGTCAGTGAGTCAGTGTCAGTGAGTCAGTCAGTGAATCAGTCAGTCAGTCAGTGAGTGAGTGTCAGTCAGTCAGTCAGTGAGTGAGTGTCAGTTAGTCAGTGAGTGTCAGTTAGTCAGTGAGTGTCAGTCAGTTAGTCAGTGAGTGTCAATCAGCCAGTCAGTGAGTGTCAGTCAGTCAGTCAGTGAGTGTCAGTCAGTCAGTGAGTGTCAGTTAGTCAGTGAGTGTCAGTTAGTCAGTGAGTGTCAGTCAGTTAGTCAGTGAGTGTCAGTCAGTCAGTGAGTGTCAGTTAGTCCGTGAGTGTCAGTCAGTCAGTCAGTGAGTGTCAGTTAGTCAGTCAGTGAGTGTCAGTTAGTCAGTCAGTGAGTGAGTGTCAGTGAGTGAGTGTCAGTTAGTCAGTCAGTCAGTGAGTGTCAGTTAGTCAGTGAGTGTCAGTTAGTCAGTCAGTGGGTGTCAGTTAGTCAGTCAGTGAGTGTCAGTTAGTCAGTCAGTGAGTGTCAGTTAGTCAGTGAGTGTCAGTTAGTCAGTCAGTGAGTGTCAGTTTGTCAGTCAGTGAGTGTCAGTCAGTTAGTCAGTGAGTGTCAGTCAGTGTCAGTCAGTTAGTCAGTGAGTGTCAGTCAGTCAGTGAGTGTCAGTCAGTCAGTGATATTGATAGAAAGAACTTATTTAAAATCATTTGGGGGAAAAAAAGTCATGTTTCGGTTTCGGTTTCGGTTTTCGGCCAAGGGCATCCTGAATTTTCGGTTTCGGTTTCGGCCCAAAATTTTCATTTCGGTGCATCCCTAGTGCTATTCCTCCCATTGACACCAATGATGGGGCACTATTCCTTCCCATAACACCAACAGTGGGGCACTATTTCTCCCATTGACATCAATGATAGGGCATTATTCTTTCCACTGACACCAATGATGGGGCACTATTTCTCCCATTGACACCAATGATGGGGCACTATTCCTTCCCCTAACACCAACAGTGGGGCACTATTTCTCCCATTGACATCAATGATAGGGCACTATTCTTTCCACTCACACCAATGATAGGGCACTATTCATCCCAGTGACACTAATGATGGGCACTATTCCTCTCACTGACACCAATGATGGGCACTATTTCTCCCATTGACACCAATGATGGGGCACTATTCATCTCACTGACACCAATGATGGGGCACTATTCCTCCCACTGACACCAATGATGGGGCACTATTCCTCCCACTGATGCCAGTGATGGAGCACTATTCCTTCCACTGATACCAATGATGGAGCACTATTCTTCCCACTGACATCAATGATGGGGCACTATTCCTCCCACTGATACCAATGATGGGGCACTATTCCTCCCACTGATACCAATGATGGGGCACTATTCCTCCCACTGATACCAATGATGAGGCACTATTCCTTCCACTGATACCAATGATGGGGCACTATTCCTTCCACTGATACCAGTGATGGGGCACTATTCTTCCTACTGATACCAATGATGGGACACTATTCGTCCCACTGACACCAATGATGGGGCACTATTCCTCCCACTGACACCAAATGATGGGGCACTACTCCTCCCACTGACACCAATGATGGGACACTATTCCTCCCACTGACACCAATGATGGGGCACTATTCCCCCCACTGACACCAATGATGGGGCACTATTCCTCCCACTGACACCAATGATGGGGCACTATTCCTCCCACTGACACCAATGATGGGGCACTATTCCTCCCACTGACACCAATGATGGGGCACTATTACTCCCACTGACACCAATGAGGGGGAACTATTACTCCCACTGACACCAATAATGGGACACATCGAAAAAAAACAAAATAAATCCATGCTCAGTGAAAATACAAAAGCAGCCACTTTGAAAACTGTGATACCAGTCAAACAGAAATAAATACAAAGTAAAGCAGTGCTAAAATGACATAAAAGCAATAAATGATATAACACATGAGTTGTACACATCAAATAGTGCAAAGAATTAGTGCATACAAATCAATATGAATAAAATCATCCAATACAATGGTGCATCAATTCTTCAATAAAAGTGCAGTGCAATCGGAGACCAAGGAGGGGATCGCCACCAACAACACCCACCAACACCCTCCAACACCCTCCAACACCCTCCAACACCCTCCAACGCCCTCCAACACCCACCAACTCTCACCAACACTCTCCAACACCCTCCAACACCCACCAACACCCTCCAACACCCTCCAACACCCACCAACGCCCTCCAACACCCACCAACTCTCACCAACACTCTCCAACACCCACCAACACCCTCCAACACCCACCAACACCCTCCAACACACAACAACAACCCCAACACCCTCCAACACCCACCAACACCCATAAACACCCACCAACGCCCTCCAACACCCACCAATGCCCTGCAACACACGCCTCTCCCTGGATCAGAAGGACTATATATTATAATGGTATAATGCACTCAAGCAAGCAGGTGGATAAAGATGATCATCACAGGTGGAAGACTTATCATCAGGCAATGGATCCCATAAGGACTCAAAAACAAATAAATTAAAAAAACTCCCATTGTGAAGTCCATCAAACTCAATAAAGTGTTTATTGGAAGAAATAGATGGCTACAATTACCTTATAAAGGTTACATTCAAGCACAAATTCAAAATCCCCCCCCCCACTAATACCATAGATGGGCCACTATTCCTCCCACTGACACCAAAGATGGGGCATTGTTTACTCCCGCTGGACGCCAGGACATTTTCTACTCACACTGGCCACAGTCCGGCCCCCCTAAAGTCTGAAGGACAGTAAACTGGCCCTTTGTTTAGAAAGTTTGGAGACCCCTGCTCTATGGTTTCCTGGGTCACTGGGGATGCATCCAATTGGAGGCTGCCACTCCTTGTGACTCTGGCAGCCATCTTGGGTCAGGCAGAGCATATTTAAGGCCCTGACTCCCATGTTTGGTGTGTCTTTGCCAGTTGGTAGAGTAGGAATAGGTACGCTGCCTGTCAGGGATAGAACTAGCGGCAGGGAAAGGTTCCTGAAGAGGAGGGAAAGTGCAGGGCTCGCAACTTCTCTGGAAACCTCCCTGTTGGGTCACTTTGGCTGCATTATGCTCTCTACCTGCTGTTGGAACCATGAGTATTCCCGGTTTGGCTGCCTTCCCACCAGGTTATTTGTGAACTGTTTCCGCATTATTTTAATACATGTTCTTTAGTTTCACTTCGACTGAGTGTGTTATAGTACTGCACCACCCTGCACTCCACCTACAGGCTGATTGCCCCAACAGGTTCTTATATCTCTTGTAGGCCACAGTGGTGAGATTTCCCTACAGTAGTTTGTGCCTCTGCCCCTCCCACAATGTCTAAACAAAGGGCAATTGATTTGGAGTTGAGGGTTACACTAATGCTTATCTTTGTGCACATTGCTGTATTTGAATGGGCTGTCATCATGGGAATCTCTGAGAGACAAGACAAGATGTCAGCATGTGACTTGATTTGCCAACATCTATCACAATTTAACCACTTCTTGACCGTGCTATAGCCGAATGACGGCTACAGCGTGAACGTCCAGTTCTGGGAGGATGTCTATTGACATCCTTACAAAACTGCACCCCCTGCAGTATGCATCCAATGCACTCTGTGATCACTGCATCCTTCAGACACAGCTGATCACAGATCGGGGTAAAGGGCCAATCACGGTGGCCCTTTACCATGTGATCAGCTGTGTCCAATCATAGCTGATTCCATGTAAACAAATTTGCTGGTTATCGGCATCAGCAAGTGTTAAAGGGACATCTACACTGATAATCAGTAGGGATGATCGAACGGTTCGGGTCGACCATCGGTTCGACCCGAACATTGGGTGTTCGAAAATTCGGCCAAATTCTGAACTTTCCACGGTAAAGGTTCGGAATTCGGCCACCAGAACCGCCCAAAATGCAATGGGACAGGAACTGGGCGGTTAAAAAGTCAGTGATTGGCCCAGAAACATCAGTAAAAGCCAATTGAGGGGGCAGGAGTCTGCAAGGAATGTGATTGGAGTGACTAGGGGGTCCAGAGGCCAATCGTGAGTGAATACGCCCCCCCATACGCCCCCCAGTATATAACATAGCCCCGCCAAACCTCTAGCACTGTAATACAGAGGCTGTGGAAGAGAGTGGAAGCATTAGTGTTTCTTCTGCTGTATGGAGCTGTTCTTTTAGTGTGAGGAAAGGGATATGCAGTGTATTTAGGGTACTATATACCACTATAGTTAGATTCAATAATCTAGTTTTTGTAGGGATAGTATTAAGTGTCAGGGTGACCGCCATGTCAGGGTGACCGTAGTGTAGTTTAGGTGACTTGACTCTGCCATGTCAGGGTGACTGTAGTGTAGTTTAGGTGACCTAACTCTGCCATGTCAGGGTGACCGTAGTGTAGTTTAGGGTGACCTGACCCTGCCTTGCCAGGGTGACCGAACTCTGCCATGTCAGGGTGACCGTATTGTAGTTCAAGGTGACCTGACTCTGCCTTGCCAGGGTGACCGAACTCTGCCATGTCAGGGTGACCGTAGTGTAGTTTAGGGTGACCTGACTCTGCTATGCCAGGGTGATCGAACTCTGCCATGTCAGGGTGACCGTAGTGTAGTTTAGGGTGACCTGACTCTGCTATGCCAGGGTGACCGAACTCTGCCATGTCAGGGTGACCATAGTGTAGTTTATGGTGACCTGACTCTGCTTTGCCAGGGTGACCAAACTCTGCCATGTCAGGGTGACCGTAGTGTCGTTTATGGTGACCTGACTCTGCCATGCCAGGGTGACCGAACTCTGCCATGTCAGGGTGACCCCACTATGCAGATTCTGGGTTAGGGGTATACATATATATATATATATATATGTGTGTATATATATTTATATATGTATATATATATATATATATATATATACACACACACACACACACACACACACACACACACACACACACATATATATATATATATATATATATATATATATATATATATATATATGTATATGTATATATATATATATATATATATATATATACCCCTATACAGAAGTTAAAAAAAAACGCCCAAAAAAACGCCTGAAACAAAGACGCCCAGGTGTGAAAGGAGAGTAACACCATCCCTGCGCTACTGAAATTCTAAGAAAAAATAATTTTTTTTTCTGGTTCTGGACAGAGCTGAAACTTCACAGGTACACTTTTTAGACCCCCCCCCCCCCCCCCAGACACTAAATCCAAAGAAATCTCTTTTTTTTTTTTTTTCAAAATTTTTTTCAATGATTGGCTCTCTATCAAAAACGAACATTTTTAAGAACTTTTTTTTGCCTGATTCATAGTCCCTGGGGCATGACCCAGAACCCTAGGCACTTTTTAGGGACATTTATTGGGTTTTAGGGCTTCAAAATTGTGTTTTTTTATTCCAGAAGTTCGGGTCCCATTGATTTCAATAGGGTTCTGGAATCCGAACCGAACTTTCGGGAAATTCGGGTGTTCTGGTCGAACCAAACTTTTCAAAAGTTCGATCATCCCTAATAATCAGGGCACTGGTCATCAGTGTCCTGATTATCAGTGCAGCCCCAACAGTGCCAATCTGTGCCCATCAGTGCTGACAATCAGTGCTGCCTATCAGTGCCCATCAGTGCTGCCTATCAGTGCCCATCAGCACCACCTATCAGTGCCCACACAGCCAATCAGTGCTGCCCATCATTGCTGCCTATCAGTGTCCATAAGTGCTGCCTATCAGTGCCCATCAATGTCACCTATCAGAGCCCATCAGTGCTGCCAATCTGCCTGTGCCCATCAGTGCCGCCTATCAGTGCCAATCAGTGCTGCCTATCAGTGCCCATCAATCAGTGCAGCCTATCAGTGCCCATCAGTGCTGCCTATCAGTTCCGTCTATCAGTGCAGCCTCATCAGTGCCTCCTTTTTAGTTCCCATCAGTGCAGCCTCATCAGTGCCCATCAGAGAAGGAGAAAAAATTAATATTTTCTAAATTTTATAACAGAAACTAAGAAAAAGATTTTTTCTTTTCAAAATGTTCAGTCTTTTTTCATTTGTTTAGCAAAAAAATAATATAAACCCCAGTGGTGATTAAAAACCACCAAAAGAAAGCTCTATTTGTGTAAAAAAAAAAAAAAATGGAATTTTGGTACAGTGTAGCATGACGGCGCAATTGTCATTCAAAATATGACAGCGCTGAGAGCTGAAAATTGGCCTGGGCAGGAAGGGGGTAAAAGTGCCCGGTAGGTAACTGGTTAAGTACACATTTGTTTGGTTGGGGGTGGGGGTGACAAGGGGGAACCGCATGCCACTAATGTCATGTAGTTACTTTCACTGAGTATTAGCAGTTTTGCTCTGTCTTATGTGAGATATGCCCTGTTGTGGTCGGAGGCCTTAGTACCACACCGGAATCATAACATCCATTCACCTGCCAGTGACACCTGTCCCAGCACTAACTGTAGCGCACTCCTGTGGAGACTGCTGATGAACTTGGATCCCCCACTCCTGCACAGCCAGGCACACTGAATTTTCACAAGCACCCAGAGTCAGAGAACAGTCCCTGTCTTTGTTGTTTTTTTTTTTGTTATTTGTTGATGGTTAATAACTTGGATAGGGATGGGAGGTAATGGGATGCCCACTTGACTTTAGCAAAATTTTCAGCAACAACTTCAGGGACATCTTCCTATATACACATACAGTGCATTGCGAAAGTATTCGGCCCCCTTGAACTTTTCGACCTTTTGCCACATTTCAGGCTTCAAACATAAAGATATAAAACTGTAATTTTTTGTGAAGAATCAACAACAAGTGGGACACAATCATGAAGTGGAAGGAAATTTATTGGATATTTCAAACTTTTTTAACAAATAAAAAACTGAAAAATTGGGCGTGCAAAATTATTCAGCCCCTTTACTTTCAGTGCAGCAAACTCTCTCCAGAAGTTCAGTGAGGATCTCTGAATGATCCAATGTTGACCTAAATGACTAATGATGATAAATAGAATCCACCTGTGTGTAATCAAGTCTCCGTGTAAATGAACCTGCACTGTGATAGTCTCAGAGGTCCGTTTAAAGCGCAGAGAGCATCATGAAGAACAAGGAACACACCAGGCAGGTCAGAGATAATGTTGTGGAGAAGTTTAAAGCCAGATTTGGATACAAAAAGATTTCCCAAGCTTTAAACATCCCAAGGAGCACTGTGCAAGCGATAATATTGAAATGGAAGGAGTATCAGACCACTGCAAATCTACGAAGACCTGGCCGTCCCTCTAAACTTTCAGCTCATACAAGGAGAAGACTGATCAGAGATGCAGCCAAGAGGCCCATGATCACTCTGGATGAACTGCAGAGATCTACAGCTGAGGTGGGAGACTCTGTCCATAGGACAACAATCAGTCGTATACTGCACAAATCTGGCCTTTATGGAAGAGTGGCAAGAAGAAAGCCATTTCTTAAAGATATCCATAAAAAGTGTTGTTTAAAGTTTGCCACAAGCCACCTGGGAGACACCAAGCATGTGGAAGAAGGTGCTCTGGTCAGATGAAACCAAAATCAAACTTTTTGGCAACAATGCAAAACGTTATGTTTGGCGTAAAATCAACACAGCTCATCACCCTGAACACACCATCCCCACTGTCAAACATGGTGGTGGCAGCATCATGGTTTGGGCCTGCTTTTCTTCAGCAGGGACAGGGAAGATGGTTAAAATTGATGGGAAGATGGATGGAGCCAAATACAGGACCATTCTGGAAGAAAACCTGATGGAGTCTGCAAAAGACCTGAGACTGGGATGGAGATTTGTCTTCCAACAAGACAATGATCCAAAACATAAAGCAAAATCTACAATGGAATGGTTCACAAATAAACATATCCAGGTGTTAGAATGGTGTTAGTGTTAGAATGGCCAAGTCAAAGTCCATCGAAAAGGAAATAGTGTCAACACAGGATGACACTGTGGACACTTGAATTAATACGTGCCACGTCCTAATCAAAATATTTATAGAAGGGGTAGGGACAATGGACTTTATTGGCACTGACAACCAGACAGTTACGTCATAAAAATAAAAATATTTAATTGAAAAATCATTAAAAAACATGTATACGTATGTGTACCACCACAGGTACAAGACATGAAAAATAAATCAAAAGACATTCACATTCAATTCAGAGAACACACATTTAAAAGGCATATATAACCTCAATAACCATAGCCTCTAAAACCCTCTACATAGACCAAGTATACCGTGATGGAGCTATACAAACTGGAAGTTGTGGAAAAGCCCTAGGGCTATTTCTGATGTAGTAGTAGCTCTTCGAGGTCACGGCCGTTCCAGCCGGCGCTCCCCCCCCCGATTTAGGTTAAACCCGGTTAACATGATCTCTTGATGAGTGCATATGATAGGTTCAGTGGCTGTATTAACCCCCGCAGCACCAGAAGATTACCAATGCAGGAGTGTTGGGGGGAGGGCAGAGTATAAGAGAGAAAAGCCACCAGCACAATGGACAAATCTCCTTTACTAGAAGTACCATCTCTTGTGCTGATAAAAAAAAAAAAATATCTGAACTCAGGCTTCGATATTAAGAAAGCAAAATTTAGATCCAGGGATCTAATTTGTGAGCTTTATTGCATGTGTGTGTGATTGTTTTCCAGGAGAAGGCAGAAGTATTCCCAGTACAACTATTCCCAGTACAACTATTTCCGGTACAACTAAACCCACCCTTCCATCCATTGCCTTGCTGATTGCTGCAATCCTGTTCTGCCTCTACTGCTGTAAGTATATTATATACAGTATATGCTAAAGGGTCAATGTTTGTGGATTTTATAAGCTAAAAGAAGTTCTGGTTTGCCTGTAAACCAAGATGGTGACACCAGGGACGTGGGACATTTGGGGGGGGGGGGGGTGCCTTTACAACAAACATCCTGATAGTTTGACGCAATGGAAATAGCTTTTCATCAGCAATAACATTGTCCTATGGGCTAACCAACAACCCAAGGAGTGATGTGTGTGCGCACAGAGCTCTAGGTCAGTCAAATCAGAAGAAAATAATTCTGGGCTGACGACACCAGAGACATAGGACGTGGGGGGGGGGTTGACCCAACCAATGGAAATGGCTTCTCCATCCATTGCCTTGCTGAGTGCTGCAATCCTGTTCTGCCTCTACTGCTGTAAGTATATTATATACAGTATATGCTAAAGGGTCAATGTTTGTGGATTTTATAAGCTAAAAGATGTTCTGGTTTGCCTGTAAACCAAGATGGTAACACCAGAGACATGGCACGTTGGGTTGGGGTCGATGTGCCTTTACAACAAATATCTTGATAGTTTGACCCGATGGAAATGGCTTTCCATCAACAATAACATTGTCATATGGGCTAACCAACAACCCAAGGAATAAATGTGTGTGCACACAGCTCTAGGTCAGTCAAATCAGAAGAAAAAAATTCTGCCTTGCCTGTCAGCCAAGATGATGACACCAGAGACATAGGACGTTGGGGGGGGGGGGGGGGTGCCTTTACAACAAATATCTTGAGAGTTTGACCCACCCAATGGAAATGGCTTTCCATTAACAATAACATTGTCATATGGGCTAACCAACAACCCAAGGAATGAATGTGTGCACACACAGCTCTAGGTCAGTCTCCCATTTCAGCCTCCATTGATACGCTAACCTGGTGCTGGTCCCATCCATCATGGATTCCAATGGGCAAAAAGAAGTCTGGTTGGCTGCATGTCCAGTAAAATCAAGTCCAAAAAAACAATTCCAAAAACACAAATAGAGGGGAACAGCATCACCAGCTAACATGCTCATTTAGCGCTTAGTCATAGCTCAACTAAGCTATGTGAGCTGGTGAGCTATGACTAAGCACTAATTGAGCATGAAACGTGTTAAAGCGGAGTTCTGAAAAAAAAATGTTTTCAATAAAAATACCCCCGGGACAGTCAGGGCTAGTACATTCCACAATGGGTAGCCTCTGATCTGTCCCGGGTCGCACTTGCCTTTTAGAAGAAATACTTGAAAATGTCTTCTCCAGCGCTGCCATCTCGGATGTGGGCAGCTGAAGCCAGCGCGTCCTCTTCAGCGTCCTCTTCCGTGTCCTCTTCTCCCAGAATGCACTGCACCGGCCCTTCTCGTCACTTCCTGTGCGGGCGCGTCATCCCTCCACAGCTTCTGGGCATGCCCAGAAGCTGTTTAGCATGGAATGACGTGCCCGCACTGGAAGTGGCGAGTGGGGCCGCTGCAGGCGCATTGATTCCTGGGAGCGATGACGTTCATCTCCCAGGAGTCATCGCAAACTGGAAGTGACGAGTGGGGCCGATGCAGGTGCATTGATTCCTGGGAGCAATGACGTTCAGCTCCCAGGAATCAATGCAAAGAGGAAGTGACGGCGCGGGCCGCGGCTGCAGAGGGAGGAAGTGCAAGAAAGGGAAGTATATTTTTCTTCAATAACAAGGTAAGTAAACAAAAAAAAAAATCTTAACTATCCATTTTTTTTTAAAGGTGACCAAAAGCAAGCGGTTGGCCCAAAATCGATTATGTTGATTTTGTGGCCGGAACTCCGCTTTAACTGGTGATGCTCTCCCCCTCTATTTGTGTTTTTGGTTATGTTTTTATGGACTTCCCGAAATAAAGGTGTTTTTCCTGGATGTGCAGCCAACCAGATTTATTTTTGCCCAGCAGCCCAAGGGGCAGCAGAATATCGGAGCACTCTGCTTATACCCCATTGTGAGTGTATGGGATTTTACAATGTAATGACCCCTAGCACCAGTTAAAAAGACAGTTCCCACCTTATGGAGCCTACTGTAGAGTGTGGAACACAAGAGGTTGGGCTACCACTACTCTTGTGCTTCTGGGGATTCGTTACTATATTGTGGCCACACATGGCCCATAGGGAATGCAACCTTTTATTCCATGGGTGGCTGAAATGGTAAAACAGAGACTTATGCCCCGTACACACGCAACGATTATCGGCCGACCGATCGTCCGTCTTTTGTCCAAGTTGTGTTTTGTTGGTTGGAATGTGCCTAGACTGCACACTAATTTTCTCGCCCAACAAAATTCTACTTCAGAAGTGATGTCATGTGTTGGTTTGCTTTCTTTGTGTTCTTTCTTTTCTGAGCATGCCCAGTCTTGCTCATCAGATTTTTCCCTGCCGAAATCTGTACTGACTGCATGAAAATCGGCCGTTCTGTTGACGGCCAACAAAAATTTTATAGTCTGCACACCAGATTTTTTTCGGCCGAAAAGTCGGAGTTGGTTGTCGGAAGCATCATACTAACAAGTCGAAAATCGGCAGATCGTCGTCGGACTAAAATTCCCTCCTGATTTTCGACGCCTGTGTATGAGGCTTAAAAGGACATATCGCTTCCTGAACCAATCTTTCATTTCAAAACAGCAGTGGAACCCTCCTATCCTGGAGAGCTATGGAAAAACACACTGGACACTTCCCCTCACTGTGTATTAGGCCCACCAGGGTGTGAGAACCCTTTATCAAAAAATGAGGAATTACATACATCCCAGCGCACTCATTAAGGGAATGCCCAGTCAGGAAAAGCGCTTGCTACTTGATAACAACTGAGATCACACAGAGTCCAGATAATTAACAGAACAGTCCATTCCAATAAACATGGCCCTGCATTTAGGTATTGGTTGCCAATATTTAAATTTCTGCATAGACTACTCTCACAGTCCAAAACCCGGACCTTGCTGAACTAGGCCTGAGATTGGGTAAGTATGTGGATATTTTCTACCTTGAATGAGTTTCATTAGGCGGCCGTGCTGCCTATCAAGCACTACAGGTTGGATCATTTTTTCTGTGCCCACTAAGCAAAGTTTTGCGCCCATGTCATGTGCACACCCCCATTTGGCTGCCTTTGCAGCTTAAGGAGGGGAGCATTTAAGGGGTGGTAAAAACATGGGTCAACTGCCTGTCTTTACCCAGTCATAAGTGTAAATGGCCCCTATTGGATAGCTTTTCCCATGCACCACTCTACCTAGCACCACCCCCCATCCCACTCTATACACCCTGGAGACAAGGTGGAGACCACCCTAAAAGTGACACTAACTTACTCTTGCAACCAAACTTTGGAAAGACTCCTCTTGCTTTCTCTGTGACATCACTAGGGTTGGGGGTCACCTGGTGTGGTAAAACATGGTGTCACCCACCCCCCATCAGGCTCTTTCCTGTCTACCCCCCCCCACCCCATCCCCCCCCCGCCCCCATCGGGCTCCCTCCTGTCTAGGCTGTCCAGCATCCTGTTTCAGGATAGATGTGGATGACACCATCTTAATTGGATATCACTTCCTACTTGATAGTGTCACCCCTCTGGTGGGTGTCACCCGGGTGCAGCCTGCACCCCCATAGCGACATCACTGCGCTCACTGTCATGTATGTGGTACAGGAAGTGGAAGAAGATATTTCAGTTGGGGAAACCACCAGTAATAGAACCCCACAGGGATGATTATGGTTCATGTTGCGGGGGCAGCTAGCACTGTGATAAAATCATATTATATTGTGCTGTACTGTGCTGTCACCCTAACATGTTTCGGGTGCTGAGGGCTAATAAGATTGGTGTTCAGACAATGCAAACTGCAGGTGTTTGGGCAACTTGCAGTAGAATACAGAACACATCCATTCAACCTCCAGACGGGCGTCACAAGAAGTCATGGAGATGCAATAGGGAATAATATGGCATGAATTTCTCAATCATATTCAGCAAGCTTATGTAGGCCGGTGATCAAACTGTATTATTTTAGTGCAATCAAGAAAATGAAGGTCACTCACCTATCTCTGCTGTCTGGCGGGGGAGCCTGTATCACAAAACTGGCTACAGAGAGTCAGATATTTAGGCAAGTAAAAATATTTGTGTATATATATTTAAGGGGGTCTATGTATATAACATTTGTTGCATGAATGTCAGGAGCATTTGTTCAAGCCAAACAAAATTTCACTGTATATTTCAAATAGAATAATTCCAGTATTATCAGCTCCATCTAGTGGCCAAAATGCAGTACACTTTCTCATTAAAGTATTTCATGAAAACGATACCACATTTTGGCCACTAGATGGCACTGGTGAAAACATAATTTGAAGTTTCATTTGGCCTTCACTTGTAGACCCCCTTAGTTCAGGGGTCTCCAAACTATGGCCCTCCAGTTGTTCAGGAACTACACTTCCCATCATGCCTAGTCATGTCTGGGAATGTCAGAGGTTTACAATGCCCCATGGGATGTGTAGTTCTGCAACAGCTTGAGGTCCAAAGTTTGGAGATCCCGGCCTTGGTGTATATTAATGTACATTGTGCAGAGTGTACAGTTTTGCAGGCCCATGTAACATCTGCTCAATTTCATTCTTTGTAGGAAATAAAGCAGATCGGGAAGAAGATAAAACTGACTTCGTCTTCATTGCTGAATTGTTTCCCTCTCTCTATCTCTTTCCATCAACTCTGCTCCACCTTCAAAAATACTGAAATGTTATGCACACTCGGGGGCAAGGAGAAGGTCTTGCATTTTTTTTTTTTTACAGCTCAGATGTTGTCCAAGGTGGAAATCCTTACAAAAGACAAGTAAATATCCCCTGCACTCAAAAGGTGCATGTAGGCCAGAGAGTCATTGGCTGTACCATAAGCATCAAAGGTCTTGCTGCCCTCTCGGGATGATGGGTATCCACACAAACTGAAAGTGAAAAGACAAGAGAAGTGCGCACCTGTCTAGTGCAATACCATAGGATGTTTATTAAAAAATAGTTAAAACAACATATATTCTACTCTATACGCTAGGTATAATATAACCAAGCGAAAAAAAGAGAGAGTCCCTTCAGCTGTCCAGAGGCCACCGGACCGTAATGCTTAGTTGTGACTGGCAAGCTTGAAGGTGTCCATATGTCTAACGCGTTTCGAGGGAGAACCCTCTTCCTCAGAGCCGTCCCAGATGGCTCTGAGGCAGTGGCGTAGCATGGGTTGTCAGCGCCCGGGTCAAGGTAAGTAATTTGCGCCCCCTACACAAATCTACTAGACCATTACACAGACCACTACACTGACACCTACACTGACCTAGCTGACCACTACACAGACCTACCTTATTCCTACACTGACCTACCTGATTACTATACTGACACCTACACTGACCTACCTGACCACTACAGAGACCTACCTGATTACTATACTGACACCTACACTGACCTACCTGACCACTACACAGACCTACCTGACCACTACACAAACCTACATGACCACTTCACAGACCTACATGACCACTAAACAGACCTACCTGACCAGTACACAAACCTACCTGACAATTACACTGACCACTACACAGACTTACCTGTTTCCTGCACTAACCTACCTGATCACTATACTGACACCTACACTGGCCTACCTCACCACTACACAGACCTACCTGATCACTACACTGACCTACCTAATTACTATACTGACAAATACACAAACCTACCTGACCACTACACAGACCTACCTGACCACTACACAGACCTACCTGACCACTACACAGACCTACCTGACCATTACACTGACCTACCTGACCACTACACTGACCTACCTGATCACTACACTGACCTACCTAATTACTATACTGACAAATACACAAACCTACCTGACCACTACACAGACCTACCTGACCATTACACAGACCTACCTGACCATTACACAGACCTACCTGACCACTTCACAGACCTACCTGACCACTACACTGACCTAACTGATTACTATACTGACACCTACACTGACCCCCCTACACTGACCCCCCCTACACTGACACCTACACTGACATCCCCCACTTACCCCCCTACACTGACACCTACTCCCCTACACTGACACCTACACTGACCCCCCACACTAACCCCTCCTACATGGACTCCCCCTACACTGACACCTACACTGACCCCCCCCCCACACTGACACCTACACTGACCCCACTACACTGAACCCCCTACACTGACCCCCCCTACACTGACCCCCCCTACAAAGATCCCCACTACATTGACCATGTCCACTTCCCTGGGCCCCGGGCAAGCAAAGCGACTCTCACCGGTGTTGTCTCTGTGCAGTCAGTCAGGCCGATCCGATGGCGCGCGCCAAACTGCCTCCTGGAGTGGAAGCATTCGGCTGAAGTAGACAGCAAAGCCGCTGCTTCCTCTCTGCCGCTCCTCCCACAGGCAGAGTGCATTTGATATCACTCCGCCTGTGAGCCGGACCTACAAAGGATGTAGCGGCTCCGTTCTCTCACACTGCAGGCTTGAGACTGAGAGAGATGACTCACTCACTGACATTGTCCATGAGCTCAGGGCAGAAAGAGGGACACTCCCGCGACTTGCAGGAGACTTGATATGTCTGGGATGTGCCCCCCCCCCCCCCCAGATTTTGCGCCCGGTGCGGCTGGCCCCCCCAGCACCCCCCACACTACGCAACTGCTCTGAGGAAGCGGGTTCTCCCTCGAAAAGTGTTAGCCATATGATAACCTTCAAACTTGCCTGTCACAACTAAGCATTACGGTCCTGTGGTCACTGGACAGCTGAAGGGACTCTCTCTTTTTTTCGCTTGGTTATAGCATACTCTTGTGAGTAGAATATATGTTGTTTTAACTATTTTTTAATAAACATCTTATGGTATTGCAGTAGGTCGGTGCGCCCTTCTCTTGTCTTTTCGGAAATCCTTACAAAGACAGAGGGAACAGGTAGCCATGATAACATGAAGGCGGCAACAAGAGCTTTCAACTTATTCTCGAATTTAAAGCAGAACCTCATGTCGTTATTCGATGACTCCTCTTTGGCACCACCTTCTTAACCACTTAAGACCGGGCCGATTTCTGACACTTGTTGTTTACGAGTTAAAAACCAGTATTTTTTGCTAGAAAATTACTTAGAACCCCCAAACATTATATATATATATATATATATATATATATATATATATATTTACACATACATACACAGTATATATTTTTTTAGCAAAGACTCTGGAGAATAAAACGGCGGTCGTTGCAATATTTTTTGTCACGCGGTATTTGCGCAGTGGTCTTTTAAACGCAACTTTTTGGGAAAAAATAAATTTCACTGCATTTAAAAAAATAAAAAACTAAAAAGTAAAGTTAGCCCATTTTTTTTCTATAATGTGAAAGATAATGTTACGCCGAGTAAATAGATACCCAACATGTCATGCTTCAAAATTGCGCACGCTCGTGGAATGGCGACAAACATTGGTACTTAAACATCTCCATAGGCGATGCTTTAAAAATTTCTACAGGTTGCCAGTTTAGAGCTACAGGGCTAGAATTATTGCTCTCACTCTAACGATCGCGGCGATACCTCACATGTGTGGTTTGAACACTGTTTACACATGTGGGCGCGACTTGTGTATGCGTTCGCTTCTGCGCGTAAGCTCGGCGGATGGGGCGCTTTCAATTTTTTTGTTTCTAATTTATTTTACCTTTTATTTTTACACTGTCCCTTTAAAAAACAAAAAAAACAAAAAAAAACAACAACATTTTTTTTATCACTTTTATTCCTATTACAAGGAAATGTAAACCTCCCTTGTAATAGAAATAAGCATGACAGGTCCTCTTTATTGTGAGATCTGGGGTCAAAAAGACCTCACATCTCACATCTACACTAAAAAAGAAAAAAAAAATGTTATTTTTTAGTGAAAAAAAAAAATAGGCCCTTTAAGGCCGTTGGGAGGAAGTGACGTATGACGTCGCTCCGGTCCTCCAAGGCCAAAGAGTGGAGTGGTGGCCATCTTGCCCTCACTCGACTTACTGCCTGAGAGGAGAGCAGATCGGATCGTTTTCTCCGCTACCGATGGGTCCGGTAAGCAGGGAAACGACCAGGAAGTGGTGGGAGGGGTGGGAGTGGTGGGAGGGGGGGGGGCACCTCTCCCACCACCCATAAAGGGAATCCCGTGGCGAATCTGCTGCTGGGACCACCTTTTTTTTAAAGCAGACCGCCCGCCTTTTATAAAAAAATACTGGGGTTATGGCAGCTATCTGCAGCCATAACCCCCGGTATTTAACGTCAAAGTAGCGACGCATATACACAGTGGGCTGTCCGGAAGTGGTTAAAATCCAGTAATACACTGTCTCTCCCTGCTCTGCACATTTACAGTTGCCCTCCATTTTTAGGTAATGGCAAATTTGTAGAGTCCGATCTGCTAACAGTCTTAAAGCGGAATTTAGCCCTCCTATACTTTACAGCCGAGGAAGCTGCTTCTGTTTGATCTGCAACTGCCATGTTGCTGCACATTTGACCAGATATGACACCAGACATTTCATGGTTTGATAGTTTGGTGGAGGACACAAGTGTAGCGTTCACTCCCGTAGGAGCCGCTGAAAACACACAAGCTTCTGTTTTTTAGAGCAATAAGAGAAGAGTCCCTTCACAAGGAATTAGATAGACTAAGCTCTTCAGGACACCAGCCTATGTCACCTTTAGCAAACACACAGCTGACCTTCTAGCACAAGAGGTGTGGCAGCAGTCAAAAAGTCTCTAAGATCTCTAAGCAGAATTCCAAGGACAGTTGGCCGCCTACTTCCAAGTGACTCCTTTCTCCAGTGATACCAGACTAGATCTTCAGCATAAAGTCCCTCAGCTCTCTGTAGCTTCAGCACCAGGCCCCCAGGTTGTCCACTGGAGGCCTCCTGAGCTGCAAGCACATGGCAGCAAGCCCTCCAGGCTGGACTAATCCTCTCCGGGAAAGACCCACAGCTCAGTCTGCTCCCTGGGTTTAGCCAGGGCTGTATAAATATTAATGTTGCCATCTAAAAAGCTCCACACATATTCCAGAAGGTTCTACTAATTTCTGGAAAGCAGATGGAGCTATCGGACTGGCAGGAGCTAAGAACACTAAACAGACCTGACTAATCAATTGTAGCCCCACTACAGTGAAGCAAGCTAAATTTACTGAAGCAAAACCCACCCAACTCCACTGAATACAGTGAGCCAACACTAAATCTAACTAATCCTAGCATCTAGGAGGGTGCTACACAAGCAATGTAACCGCTAGCAATCCTGGCATTCCAGGAATGTAACTGTTTTTTGATGTTAAATACCGGGGTTATGGAAGAAGATCTTCCAGAAACACTTGTTTTTTTTACTTCCTGTTGTGTCCCCAGGACAGGAAGTATAGGGAAATCTCCAGAATAGGGACACAGACAGGGAAACACACTAAGAAAAAAAACTCACATGGGTTTTAATCATTTCCTATTTCATCCAAAACTAACATCTTTGGGCTTTAGATACACTTTACAGTTGAACTCAGGCCAGGACAAAAACCAGGACAGGCCAGGACAAAAACACTAGTCTTTAGCCCTTCACCCACCCACACAATCTATTGCTTTTTTTTTTTTTTTTTAAATAAGCTTTCTATCACCTACTACTAATGGAGCACCCTGCTGTAGACAGGTAGATTTAGTTTTTGGCTCTGCTATACTCAGTGAAGCAGTAATCTGTTTTCTAGGTCTGGACAGGTTTCTGCAGGCTTGGTGGTTGATTGTTCTTGTGAAAGAGAGTAGGAGGGTAACCCTGACCTCAGCCAATCCCTGGCTGGGCTTGTCCAGAAGGTGGCTGGGGAGAAGATAAATACTTGGGAGGCCTGTTCAGCAGGGGTTTTTCTTCTCCTGGGGCTGTTGCCTTGGGAGGCAGCATATGTACTGAAGAGCAGTTGTTGGGTCCCATCATGTGCTTGTCTGATGGCCTGGAGGAACCTGGATTTAATTTGCTGGAGGACACTACCTTAGGGAGCTGGGCTGGGGAAGGACCCCTTTATCACCGAAGAGTGTCACATAGAAGCTAGTTGGCGACCGCTGTCCTTGGACATTGTGAGTAGGACCTTTGCCCAGGACTGCTTATGCTTTGGGAGATTAAAGTCAGAGGTTGCTGTAAGGACTTGGACTGCTCATATAGCATCTCAGACAAGGTGGCTATCCCCCTTACCTCCACAAACATTCAGGGCTGCTAGTAAAGGATTTTTTTGCCCAAGAATCTGTCTTCCTGTTCCTGTTTTGCATTATACTACTCACTCATCCTTCTGAGCCTGTATCTGTCAGTATCCTTGGAAATGTATCTGGACTGGGTGGCCCATGACCAGGTACCTGAGTCATTTCCAGCGGCCCCTCCGAGGTTGAGCAATACACATTAATCCACACACCAGCATCCCAGTTCTCTGGTCTTCAGCACTGCCAAATAGTAGGGTGCTTCTGGAAGCATCCACAAACCTTCCTAATCATATAGATGCGACTCATTTGCTTGGCTAGAATTGGTTCATATGAGCCTCTAATGATGTCAGCACGTGGTGGTCTTCACTTGACCGGTCACATTTTCCAAACCTACCATTGCAGAAGATCACAGGATCATAGCCGCCCCCCCTTAATGACTTTTCCATCAAAATCAATAATGCAACCATCAATCCTTCCATTCATACCAGGTTACTAGGTGTAATCCTAGACTCTCACCTGTCCTTTCAGCCCCAAATCCAACTGTTATCAAAAGCTTGCAGACGTCACCTCGGTAACATCTCTAAGATTTGCCCCTTTTTTTAACTAATTTTAAAAGCTACTCATTCACTCCCTTGTTATTCCTAGCCTTAACAATTGCCTTCCCATAGGCCTACCTCTCCATAGGCTATCCCCTCTTCAGTCTATCATGATGAATGCTGCTGCCAGACTTATCTACTTTACCAGTGTCTGCTACCCCTTTCTGCCAATCCCTACACTGGCTATCGATCGTCCAACAAATTAAATTCAAAATACTAACAACAATATACAAAGCCATTTACAACTTTACCCTGAGCTACATCACCAATCTTATCTCCAAATATCACCCAAACCATCCTCTCCGATTCTTCCAAGACCTCCTACTCTCAAGCTCCCTTGTCTCCTCCTCCCATGCACATGTCTCGGACTTCTCTAGAGCCTCTCCCATCCTCTGCAACTCTCTACCTCAATCTGTCCGGCTATCTCCTACTCTGGCTGTCTTCAGACGATCCCTGAAAAATCATCTCTGCAGGGAAGCCTATCACTCCTCCAATAAATTTTTTACCTCTTCCATCAGCTCATTCCCCACAGTTACAGCCTTTTGAACCACCTGCTCCACCCTATTAGATTGTAAGCTCTTATGAGCAGGACCCACTTAACGCTCTTGTATTTTACTGTATTGTAACTGTACTGTCTCCCTTTTTATGTTGTAAAGCGCTGTGCAAACTGTTGGTGCTATATAAATCCTGTATAATAACAATATTATTAATAATAATAAAATTAGATATAAGTGGGTCACAGAAACTTTATTTTTTAAAAATGCCTGAAAGTTAGTAAAGTATTTTTAACTTGGAGTTCAGCTTTAAAGAGACGCTGTCATCAGTCTAAAAAAAACATACTTGCAGTTATTTTGTTTTCAGAAATGATTTTCATTTACTTGCCTCTGAATAGAAGATTTGACAACTCCATTCTCTTGGAAGCCCTTCTCCCCGGAATTTATAGCTCCATTTTCTCCTGGGAGTTTCTTTAACCACTTGCCGACTGCCAGCAATACATATACTGCGTCAGGTCGGGTCTGTCCCATGAAACGAAGTAACTATACGTCGCTTCGTAGGACCGCCGGTGTGCCCATTTGCCACAGGGGAAGCTGATTTGCGGGTCTAGCACCAGCGATTTCTGCCAGGTACCAGCGATCACTCCCCATGGAGACAGAATGGCGGTCTGCCATTGTAATCACGGCACACCATTGTTCCATCAGCAATGAACACAGGGATCCTCCTATTTAGGAACACAGGTCTCTGTGTTCATTCCATAAGCCCATCCCCCACACAGTTAGAAAGCACCCTCTAGGAACAGATTGAACCCTTTGATCGCCCCTGGTGTTAACCCCTTTTCTGCCAGTGTCATTAGTACAGTAACAGTGCATATTTTTAGCCCTGATTACTGTAGTAATGTCACTGGTCCCCCCAAAAGATTTAAAAGTGTCCGAACTGTCCGCCGCAATGCCGCAGTCCCGCTAAAAATTACTAGTTAAAAAAAAACTAAATAGAAATGACATAAATCTTTCCCCTAGTTTGTAGACGCATTTGCGCAAACCAATCAATATACACTTATTGGGATTTTATTTTAACAAAAATATGTAGCAGAATGCAAATTGGCCTAAAATGACGAAAAAATTTGATTTTTTTTTTACATTTTTTTTTTTATTTGGCATGTTATATAGTAGAAGGTAAAAAATATTGTTTTTGTTTTCAGAAATGTCGCTCTTTTTTTGTTTATAGTGCAAAAAAACAAAAAAACAAAAAAACAAACAAACGCAGAGGTGATCAAATACCACCAAAAGAAAGCTCTATTTGTGGGGAAAACAAGATCATCAATTTTTTTTGGGTACAACGTCGCACGACGCCAACCGTACAGATGGCTAAAAAGATTATTGATGTTATGCCATTGACCCTGCCAAGTCACATTGCTCCTGGAACTTTGCATGTATCATCAAATGGAAAGTCAGTTTGCCATAGCTCAAGGAACCCCTAGCAACCTCTGGAGGAACTCTGGAGGAAATCTAGCGTTCTATGGAACCCTATTTGAGTATGGCTGCTATAGAACATCACTTGAGAGTCTGCCTGGGCTGCTGACATCACATTCAAATTGACGGCACCAAGCAGCAGTCTCAGGGCTTTTGGAAGCTTTTACAGGTGAATAACATGCCTAAACACATTAACTATTCCCTGAAACTACAGGATAGTCAGCCTAACATCAATAGTAGGTAAATTTCTGGAGGGCATGTTAAAGGACTATATCCAAGAATTTGCTGAAGGAAACAATATCATTAGTAGTAATTAGCATGGATTTATGAAGGGCCATTCTTGTCAGCTCAATCTGTTAACATTCTACGAGGAAGTAAGCTGCCATCCAGAAAGGAGGAGGCCAGTGGATGTGGTGTATCTGGATTTTGCAAAAGCATTCAATACAGTTTCCCATAAACGCTTAATCTACAAGCTGAGGTCTGCCAGCATGGACCATAAGGTTTGTTCTTGGATAGAACACTGGTTACAGGGTCACGTCCAAAGGGTAGTAATAAAAAACGTGTCTGGAGTGGTAAGTGGGGTACCCCAAGGTTCTGTCTTGGGATCAATTCTGTTTAATTTATTCATAAATGATATAGAGGTCAGTATAAATAGCTCAATCTCAGTTTTTGCGGATGACACAAAAATAAGCAGGACAATAACTTCTCATCAGGATATAGAAAGTTTACAGAATGACCTGATCAAAATAATGGAGTGGACAATTACATGGCAAATGAGGTATAATGTGGAGAAATGTAAGGTAATGCACTTGGGGGCTAAAAACATAAAGCAAACAACTCACTGGTAGGAGGAGAACCTCTGGGGGAATCAAGGATGGAGAAAGATCTGGGGGTCCTAGTAGAAGACAGACCGAGCAATAGCATGCAATGTCAAGCTGCAGCTACCAAAGCCGGCAGAATATTGGCATGCATAAAAAAGAGGATTTACTCCAGAGATAAAATGATAATCCTGCCACTTTATAAAACTCTGGTCTGGCCACATCGGAAGTATTCTGTTCAGTTATGGTCACCAGTCCTAAGAAGGGATGTGCTGGAGCTGGAGAGTGTCCAGAGAAGGGCAACGAAAATAATAAGGGCACTGGAGGACCTCAATTACGAGGAACGAATACAAGCACTACATTTATTTTCAATGGAGAGGAGACGCTGGAGAGGGGACAAGATAGCGATTTACAAACACCTCAATGGTGATCCCAGCGTAGGAAAAAAAACATTGAGTCTCAGGGAGTGTAAGAGGACACGGGGCCACACAATGAGATTGGAGAAGAAGCGATTTAACCTGAGTAGGGGTTTTTTTTAGTTACTGTCAGGGCGATACGGATGTGGAACTCTCTTCCACAATTGGTGGTGTCAGAGGGGAGTATTGATATTTTTAAAACACTCTTCGATGTGCATCTTAATGAACACAATATACAGGGATATGGGAAATAATTATCGTCACTGACACACACACCTACACAGGTTGAACTGGATGGACCATTGTCTTTATTCAATCTTACCTATTATGTAACTATGTAAATACACATATAATCTTATGGGAAGATTTTGCTAATTGAATGGTCCAGTGATAGGGTCTCTTTCGGCACAGTTTTTTGCGGTATACAAAAGGGAGAAATTTTTCTCTGTCTTCTCTAACTGTAGCATGGAGCATGGGTTACTGACCTCTTTGATTTCTACACCGAGTATGCCAACCCACGTACGTGGATTCAAACCCACTATTGCTTCAGAAAGGGATGTAATTGGATACCTCAAACACGTCTTACATCTCAAATTCTATGAAGGAGTCATAGCACCAACCTTTAAAGCCTGTTGGGAATTCCCACCAGCATAGCTGGCATCTGAGTTTGACCAGGACCTGGTGGTCAGGCAATCACAGACCAGACCCCTCCCTCTGCTTCTAAAAGTGATCCAGCGGTGAATCTGCCCACGAGACAACTGTTATCTGAAAGAGATTTGACTATAGAAGTGGTCTCCAAACTGTGGCCCAGGGGCCAGATGTGGCCTTCTGATTGTTTTTTCCGGCCCTTGGGGCACTATTTAATCCACGGATACCAACAATGGGCATAATTCCCCCCACTGAGACCAGTGAAGGGGCACAATTCCTCACAATGATACCAACGATGGGGCACATTTCCTCCCAGTGATACTAATGATGGGGTACAACTCCTCCCAATGACACCAATGATGGGGCACAACTCTTTCCAATGACACCAATGATGGGGCACAACTCCTCCCACCTACAAGGGGCATAATTCCTCCCAATAACACCAACAATTGGGTCCAATGAGGCCAATGATGGGCCACAATTCTTCCCAATGATACCAATGATGGGGTACAACTCCTCCCACCACAAGGGGCATAATTCCTTCCAAAAACACCAATGATTGGGTCCAGTGATGCCAATGATGGGGCATAACTTCTCCCAATGACACCAACGATGGGGCACAACTCTTTCAAATGACACCAACGATGGGGCACAATTCTTTCAAATGACACCAACGATGGGGCAGAACTCCTCCCACCTACAAGGGGCATAATTCCTCCCAATGATACCAACATTTCGGTCCAATGATGCCAATGATGGGGCATAATTCCTCCCAATAATACAAACAATTGGGTCCAATTATGCCAACGATGGGGTACAACTCCTCCCCCCTAGAAGGGGCATAATTTCTTCCAATGGTCCAATGGTGCCAATGATGGGGCATCCTTTCTCCCAATGATACCAACAATGGGGCACAATTCTCCCCACTGACACCAAGGATGGGGCACTGTTTTTCCCCTCTGACCCCAGGACCTTTACTGCTCCCATTGGTCCCAGATCAGCCCCCCTAAAGTCTAAGGGACAATAAACTGGCCCTCGGTTTAGAAAGTTTGAAGACCCCCCCCCCCCCTGTCATTTTGGGCCTATTGGCACAGTTCCATTTGCCTGGTTGTTGCCCATCCATGTATTTATTGTCTTTGGACATCTCATGGTGTATGGATAGGTTGCCTGTGTGTGTTCTGTAAATTCCATAGCTTGGGGTACAGTACAGACCACACAGTCCCTAAACTCCCCTGTACTGTATGATCAACCACTTAAGCTCTGGAAGATTTACCCCCCTTAATGACCAGGACATTTTTTGGCGATACAGCACTTCATTACTTTAAATGACAATTGCGCGGTCGTGCGACGCTGTACCCAAATACAATCAATGTCCTTTTTTTCCCCTGATAAATAGAGCTCTTCTTAAAAATCAAATTTCTTCATAATTTTTGGCCAATTTGTATTCTGCTACATATTTTTGATAAAAAAATAAATAAATCCCAATAAGCGTATTTTGATTGGTTTGCGCAAAAGTTATCGCATCTAAAAACTAGGGGATATTTTTATAGAATTTTTATTTATTTATTTATTTATTACTAGTAATGGCGGTGATCTGCTATTTATTAGCAGGACTTCGATATTGCGATGGCCAATCTGACACCTAACTGACACTTTTGACACTTTTTGGGAACCAGTGACACCAATACAGGGATCAGTGCTAAAAATATGCACTGTTACTGTAATAACGACACTGGCAGGGAAGGGGTTAACCCAGGAGCTATCAAAGGGTTAAATGTGAGCCTAGGGGGTGTTTTCTAACTGTGTGGGGGATGGGCTTGTGAAATCAACACAGAGACCTGTGTTCCTAAACAGGAGGAACACAGGAGCTCTGTCTTGATTCCAGAGAGAACAACTGTCACCCAACTGACACTTTTTGGGGACCAGTGATACCAATACTGTGATCAGTGCTAAAAATATGCACTGTCACTGTAATACCGAGACTGACAAGGAAGGGGTTAACATCAGGGGTGATCAAAGGGTTAAGTGTGCTCCTAGGTCAGGGATATGCAAACTGTGGCCCTCCAGATGTTGTAGAACTACAAGTCCCATGAGGCTTAGCAAGTCTCTGACAGCCACAAGCATTACACCCAGAGGCAGAGGCATGATGGGACTTGTAGTTTTGCAACAGCTGGAGGGCCACAGTTTACATATCTCTTTCCTAGGGAGTGCTTTCTAACTGTGTGGGGGAGGAGCCTAACTGGAAAAAACAGAGATCCGTGTTCCTGCTTAGCAGAAACACGAGATCTCCATCTTCCCCTCTGACAGAGCGGCGATCTGCCTTGTTTACTTAGGCAGACATTGGTTCTGCCTCTCCTGAGAACAATTGGTGGGTCCCAGCAGACCCGCTGATTGGCTCCTGCTGTGTCCAATCACAGCAGGAGCGGGTCGCCGGCCGACATACAGGTGCATGATTTTGTGCAGGAGGACCGCCCTGCCCCAGTGTATCTGCGTGGGGCAGTCCAGAAGGGGTTAAGATTCTTGTTTTCACCTTTCCTCAATGCTGTGGATCTCCTGCAGCCACTTTGCAGTCACTTCCTATCTACACACACTCCGGGAGTGACTGCATGGCCTTTCTCAGGGTGGGGGTCCTGAAAGTGACAACCAGGGGAGGACTGGGCCAGGGGGCAGGGGGGCAATTGCCCCCCGGGCCACTCTGATGTCCTGTAAAAAGTCCAAGTAAAAAGTCCCCACCGCTGACCTACTGAGTGCGGGATGAAGACAAGGACAAAGGCAGCCCCCCCCCCCCCCCCAGCATGGATGGTGAACTGTGCCGGAGCAGAAGCCGGTTCCATGCCCCACTGGAGAGTCTCCTCCCCTGGCCAGCCCCAACTGAGCTGTCCCAGCTCCCTCCAACTGCCCCATGCTGGCCAGGTTTGGAAACCGCATTCAGATGGTGAGTAGAGAGTACCTGGAGCGGAGCTTCAACCTGGAATGATGGTCAGGAGGAGGCTGGGAAGAGGGAGAGTGGGAGGGGGGGCTGAGTCGCTGCACCATGGGCCTCTGGACTGCACTTGCCCCCCTGGGCGGAAAGATGCCAGTCAGCCTCTGGTGACAACGGTGGATCATTCCACGCCTCTCAACTTTTTAAGATGGAAACGAGGGACACCTATTAGCAAAAGTATGTAGGCATAGGACACACACCATTGGCCACGCCCCCTTAAAAGGAAAATTATACAAAAAAAATTACCAGTTAAACCCACAAGTGCTTTTTTTTACCACTACTTTTCCTTTATACTGAAATGTAAAATGCAGCGATATAGAATATAAACAGTATATTGGTTTAGCACTGGGAAATACTTTATCGAAGATAAGTAATGTATTTTATATACAACTATATAGATCAGACCAACATGAGGGTCAAATGAGGAGGAAAGAGGGACAGAGGGACATTGTTCCAAATCAGGGGCAGTCCCTCGAAATCAGGGACAATACCTCAAAATCAGGGACGGTACCTCGAAATCAGGGACAGTACCTCAAAATCAGGGACAGTACCTCGAAAACAAGGACAGTACCTTGAAATCCGGGACATTACCTCGAAATCAGGGACAGTACCTCAAAATCAGGGACAGTACCTCAAAATCAGGGACAGTACCTCAAAATCAGGGACAGTACCTAGAAAACAAGGACAGTACCTTGAAATCAGGGACAGTCCCTCGAAATCAGGGACAGTCCCTCGAAATCAGGGACGGTACCTCGAAACCAGGGACAGTCCCTCGAAATCAGGGACAGTACCTCAAAATCCGGGACAGTCCCTCAAAATCATTGACAGTATCTTGAAATCAGGGACAGTACCTCGAAATCAGGGACAGTACCTCGAAATCAGGGACAGTACCTCGAAATCAGGGACGGTACCTCTAAATCTGGGACAGTACCTCGAAATCAGGGACAGTACCTCGAAATCAGGGACAGTACCTCGAAATCAGGGACAGTCCCTCAAAATCAGGGACAGTCCCTCAAAATCAGGGACAGTCCCTCGAAATCAGGGACAGTCCCTTGAAATCAGGGACAGTATCTCGAAATCCAGGTTAGTACCTCGAAATCAGGGACATTACCTCGAAATCAGGGACACTACCTTGAAATCAGGGACAGTCCCTTGAAATCCGGGACAGTACGTCGAAATCAGGGACAGTACCTCGAAATCAGGGACATTACATCAAAATCTGGGACAGTACCTCAAAATCAGGGACAGTGCCTTGAAATCCGGGACAGTACCTCAAAATCAGGAACAGTCCCTCAAAATCCGGGACAGTTGGGAGCTATGTCATGCCTGTATAGATGCCCGTTCAACCTGTGCATCACTTTAACCACTCCAAGACCGCGCCTATTTCTGACAAGATAAAATCAGTAATTTTTTTTGCTAGAAAATTACTTAGAAATATTATATATATATATATATTTATTTTAGCAGAGACCCTAGAGAATAAAATGGAGATCGTTGCAATATTTGTTTGTCACGCAGTACTTGCGCAGCGGTCTTTGAAATTGGGATAAAAAAAGTAAGCAGTAAAATCAGCCCAATTTTTTGGTATAATGTGAAAGATGATGTCACGCCCAGTAAATAGATACCCAACATGTATCACAGTACTGTGCCATACTAGTGCTAAACCATATAACCTGCCTTCCATGTGTTTTTGATGCAGAAAAAAAAAAACTGACTGGACTGCATGTGGTGGGAACTGGTTTTTAATGGCATAGTTCACACCAGTGCTTGCAGTACCAGAAAAAAAAAAAAAGTAGAACATGCTGAATTTTTCCTGCACTGGACTGTACTGGAAAGCTGTAATGCGTTTTTAAGTGTTTTGCAGCATTCCAGTACAGTCCAGTGCAGGAAAACTCTGATTATACACAGACAGCAATAAAAACTGACAGGGGCTCTAATCCCTCCCCCACTCTACACAAAACTTAAAAAAAAAAAAAAGAAGTTTACTTTTAGTTATACTTTAACCACTTCCTGAGCAGCCGCTGCAGATATACGGCGGCAGGTTCCCGCGAAACGCCATACCCGTACGTCGCTGTGCAGGAGTGATCGTGCACGCCCATTCGCCAGCGGGGAAGCTGATGAGTGGGTCCGGCGGCTGCGATTGTCGCGATCGCTCCCCATGGAGAGAGAACGGCGGTCTGCTGTTGTAAACACATTAGACCGTTCCTCTCTCAGGAATCAATACAGAGCTCCTGTGATCCTTCTATTTAGGAACACAGGTTTCTGTGTGGGGATTCCATAAGCCCCTCCCCCACAGTTAGAAAACACCCCCTAGGCAGACATTTAACCCTTTGATCGCCCCCTGGTGTTAACCCCCTTCCCTGCCATTGTAATTATTACAGTGACAGTGCATATTTTTAGCACTGATTACTGTAGTAATGTCACTGGTCCCCCCAAAAGTGTCAAAAATGTCAGTCAGGGGTCCGATCTGTCCGCCACAATGTCGCAGTCCCACTAAAAAAAAAAAAAAAAAAAAAAAAAAAAAAAAAAAAAAAAATCGCAGATCGCCGCCATTACTAGTAAAAAAATAAATAACTAAAAATGATTTCGTTAGTAGACGTGATAACTTTTGCACAAACCAATCAAAATACGCTTATTGCAATTTTTTTTTACAAAAACATATAGCAGATAACAAATTGCCCTAAAATGATAAAAAAAAATCAGATTTTTACATTCTTTTGGGGGGGGGGGGGATGTTATATAGCAGAATGTGTAAAATATTGTTTTTTTTTTCCAGAATTGTCGCTCTTTTTTGGTTTATAGCGCATAAAATAAAAATCGCACAGGTGGTCAAATATCACCAAAAGAAAGCTCTGTTTGTGGGGAAAAAAAGGACATCAATTTTATTACAATTGTATCAGTTAAAGTAACGCAGTGCCGAATCGCAAAAAATGGCCTGCTCATTAAGGGGGGTAAATCTTCCGGAGGACAAGTGGTTAAATATAAAAAAAAGTGTGCAAACTTTTTTCAGGTCCCCCCTCCCCCCCGTACTTACCTGACTCCTATTTTATCCAGTGATGTTGACAAGAGCAGCAGCGTCGCACGACCACGCAATTGTCTGTTAAAGTAACGCAGTGCCGAATTGCAAAAAATAGCCTGGTCATTAAGGGGGAAAATCCTTCTGGTCCAGAACTGGTTAATGAAAGCTGTAGGTTTAAACATAGTAACATAGAGGGTGGCAGAAAAAAAGACCAACTGACCCATCAAGTTTTATTTATGTATTTATTTTTTCTTTATTTTTTTTTTAACCTTTCTGTCTGAGTATAGACCAATGTTTGTCCCATAAAAACCATTAAAATAAACTTTGGAGCTTTTTGTCCTGTGAAACGTCAGTAAATGTATTTGGTTAGAGCGGGGAAAAGCGTATGTTGCTAGGCTTTGTTCTCTCCAGGTCGAATGTTATTCATTCATACAGTATCAATTGAATCAGGAAAATATAAAATGTGGGCACTAGATGGCACCGATGATCATAGTAAATAAGTATGTTTCTCCTCTGCTCATCAGCTCCCTCTAGTGGTGTTTTTTTTTCTGATTCACCTTCGACCCGGTGATAAAATGGCCTGGAAATTGCTTTAAAATATTGGCTTTACAAAGTAAAATGAATTTCATTTCTAGGTGCTGTGCTCCGCCAGGGACTGTATATACCAATCTATATGTATATGTATGTATATACCAATCTATATGTATATGTATGTATATACCAATCTATATGTATGTGTATATATTATTATTATTATTATTATTATTATTATTTCAGGTACTTATATAGCGCTGTCAATTTACGCAGCGCTTTACATATACATTACACATTCACATCAGTCCTTGCCCTCAAGGAGCTTACAATCTAAGGTCCCTAACTCACATACATATACATAGTAGGGCCAATTTTTTTTTTGTACAGGATCCAATTAACCTACCAGCATGTCTTTGGAGTTATATATATGTATGTATATACCAATCTATATGTATATGTATGTATATACCAATCTATATGTATATGTATATGTATGTATATACCAATCTATATGTATATGTATGTATATACCAATCTATATGTATATGTATGTATATACCAATCTATATGTATATGTATGTATATACCAATCTGTATATTTACCAAACACATAATCTGAGACTGCAAATATACCAATTAAAGCAACATTGGCAACTTCCAATGCAGCTGATGTTTGGGCTCAGTGTCTGGAGACGGTGTGTTGTGTTACCGAGCTCCTCCTTTGTTTGCCTGGATCCCATCCTCTCCTCCCACAACAAGTCCCTGACAACTCATCACACACAGATACAGAGGGACCAAAGACGGTGACACCAGGGAGGGGGACCCAGCAGCATGGCAGCCACCTTCCCCCCCAAGATCAGCCCCATGCTGATGACCCCAGACCCCCATTATATCCCCGGGTAAGTAACTCACACTGCCAGACACAACTTCTTCACCCCCTGCTCTGTCCTATCATACAATTTATCAATACCACAGATCTCTACTCTCTCTATTGTAACACAGAAACATTCTTAAGCCCCGTACACACGTACCGATGGTCGGCATACAAATGTTCCTCTTTTCTCCCCGGGATGTCGGTGTCTGCTGAAAAGTGCAAAGACAGCACAAGGACAGCACAAGAATTTTGTCTGCCGACTGCAGAAGTGATGTCATGTAATGGTTAACTTTCCCTGTGTTTTCTATTTTCTGAGCATGCCCAGTCTTGCAAATCTGCGGTCTGTCGGCCGAATTGTGTACTGACAGGCGAACAATCGTCCGTTCTGGTGTCGGCATACAAAAATTTTCATGTTTGCAAGAAAGACTTTTGTCCGCGGATTGTGCGCAGACAGCTGTCGGAGGCACCATACTAACACGCGTACAATCGGCAGATCCTTCGTCCACCGACGTTTGTATGCCGACGATCGGTACGTGTGTACGGGCCTTTAGTCTACATCGAAGCAAATGGAGTACTGAGATAGATAGATAGACAGACAGACAGACAGACAGACAGACAGACAGACAGACAGACAGACAGACAGATAGAATCCACTTTCCAGCAGCCTGAAGATTGTCTGTTTGTTGCCCGCATACTGTAACGATTGTGTGTTTGTTATCGCATACTGTAACAATTGCCTGTTTTTTTTTTTTTTTTTGCCCACATACTGCTCAACACTTGCTTGTTTGATGTCCGCATACTGTAACAATTGTTTGTTTTTTGCCCACATACTGTATCAATTGCCTATTTGTTGCCTACATACTGCAACAATTGTCTGTTTGTTGCCAACATACTATAACTGTTGGTTGTTTGTTGCCCACATACTGTAATGATTGCCTATTTGTTGCTCGCATACCGTAATGATTGACTGTTTGTTGCTCACATACTGCAACAATTGTCTGTTTATTGTCCATATATTGTAACGATTGCTTGTTTGTTGCCCACATACTGCAACGATAGTCTGTTTGTTGCACACATACTATAACTATTGCTTGTTTGTTGCCCACATACTGCAACAATTGTCTGTTTGTTGCCCAGATACTGCAACGATTGCTTGTTTGTTGCCCACATACTGCAACAAGTGTCTTTTTGTTGCCCAATGCCCACATACTGCAACAAGTGATTTTTTGTTGCCCAGATACTGCAACAATTGCTTGTTTGTTGCCCACATACTGTAATGATTGCCTATTTGTTGCTTGCATACTGCAACAATTGTCTGTTTGTTGCCCACATACTGTAATGATATACAATGTGGGCTATGTGGGACTTTAGGTGAGACACCAGCAGGTAATGCCCAGCGTCTCCATCCCTGTATCGGAAAAAACGAATTTAAAAGAGGTGCATGGAAGACAGCCAGCCCCCAGTCTGATGTACTCACCCTCCAGTCTGCCACCAACCAAGCAGACCTGTCTCATGATATAAATAAAGAACAGGGGTTTAGGTGACACGCATTTGCAAATGCATGTGTAAGCTGCAGCGTCACTACACGGCACCCTGTGTTACCTGCAGTCCTAACACTTTATAATTTGAGTGTCTCCACTCTGGGAGCACATGGTTGCTAATGGATGGATAGGAGGCAGGTGGGAGGGAGCAGCCCAAACCTCCCCCAACCCACCTCCATCCATGACTGGTCTGGTATCTCAAAACTCTAAAGTTGTTGCGATGGTACAAACTGAAAACGACCAGCTGAGAAGCATACACCTCCAATCCCTTGGCGGATGCAGTGTAAAACACAGATTGAGACTTTATATGAGGCAATTGGCCTGTAAAGGTCATGCTATTGGTCTCTATCCCTGTATATGAAAAAAACTGGGGTCAAAACAGACTGCATCCACCATATTGTAACGATTGCCTGTTTATTGTCCACATACTGCAACAATTGTCTGTTTGTTATCCACATACTGTAACGATTGCCTATTTGTTGATCGCATACTGTAAACGCAGGGCTTGACAAATTTGCTTGAAATCTAGGAGCCAGCCATAAAAGTTAGGAGCCAGTTTTTTTTTTTGCGCCTGCCGAATGGCCGGCTTCTGTTGGGCCGCCCTGCAATTCACACGGGCCGATTGGCGGCCAGTTTTTATTGAACCGGCTGATGTTGCCCGGCATTCGGCCCGTGTGTACTTGGCTTGATGGTGTGATGGGCAGCGGCTCACTAGGTAAGGACAGTGCAGCAAGGTGGGGGCGATAGGAGATCCATTGATCCAGTAACTCATGCCACCTTGGGCCCCTTTCACACGGGCACCTGTGCTAAGCAGGATCCGCTTGCTCAGTGGGGATTTCTCTGCTGATCCCCGCTGAGCAAGCAGATGACAGGTCCTGTCCACTCCGCTATGCAGAACAAACACTGACACTGTTCCACTCTCCTCTGTGGGGCAATCGGACGTAAATGGACTGTCTGCCCATTTCCATCCGATGCCATCTGGTTCAATCCGCCGGACGGATGGAAAACAGGACCACCATCTGTCTGTTTCGGATGGCGGCGGTTGTCAGCGGACATCCGCCACTCCATAGAGGAGACTGGAGGGTCTAAAAAAACTGACAGGCAGACCTGATCCGACAACCCATGTGAAAGGGACCTTCGGCTGTGTGGCATGACAGGGAGAGAATAAAAAATAATTTAAAAAATAATTAATTTTCATTAAATTAAATTAAATAATAATAATAAAAAACTGTTTCCATCTTTGTGGGGTTGTAAATGGAACTGAGGCCGTACCAAACAGCTGCCCCACACTCCCGGTCCACTCACCGGTAAGGACAGAATGCCGGAGCAAGCCCGCAACACCTTCAACCTCTTCTCTTTGTAAAGAGATGGGCGGGCAATGAGAGCAGGCAGGGGAAACCCTCAGCGCCACCAGTGACTGCTTGTTGCATCCCTGGCAACCACAAGAGGGCGCCAGTTCCCCAATGTAAGCTTCTCGCTCCAGCAGGCTGCAAAGCCGCGGCTTCAATTACAAACCGATGCGGCATCTTAGTCCACACCCCCCGAGCGGGGGAGCCGCATGAGGAGGGGACCCCTGCCGCAGTGTAGCCAAGGTGCCAGGCCACTACTTCTAGTTGCCAATGCCACCTGGGGCCTGGGGTTTGTCGAGCCCTGCTGTAACGATTGCCTGTTTATTGCCCACATACTACAACGATTGCTTGTTTATTGCTCACATACTGTAACAATTGCCTATTTGTTGCCTACATACTAAAACAATTGTCTGTTTGTTGCCCACATAGTGTAACGATAGCCCATGCCACTAGTTCTAGTAGCCAATGCGACCTGGCGACTGGGGTTTGTCGAGCCCTGCTGTAACGATTGCCTGTATATTGCCTATATACCGTGATAATTGCTTATTTGTAAAAAAATGCCGTAGAGATACACTATATTACCATATTATTGGGACGCCTGCCTTTACACGCACATGAAGTTTAATGGCATCCCAGTCTTAGTCCGTAGGGTTCAATATTGAGTTGGCCCAACCTTTGCAGCTATAACAGCTTCAACTCTTCTGGGAAGGCTGTCCACAAGGTTTAGGAGTGTGTCTATGGGAATGTTTGACCATTCTTCCAGAAGCGCATTTGTGAAGTCAGGCATTGATGTTGGACGAGAAGGCCTGTCTTGTAGTCTCTGCTCTAATTCATCCCAAAGGTGTTCTATCGGGTTGAGGTGCAGGCCAGGCAAGTTCCTCCTCCCCAAACTCGCTCATCCATGTCTTTATGGACCAGCATTGTTTGGCCCTGCCCCCAGTTTTGTGTGGCACCTTGAGCATGCTGCGATTATCCCCCTCTGTGCCTCCATTATAAGTGTGGGCATCTAAAGCCCGCTCCTACCTGCTTCCGGGACTCCGTGCAGCTGGCTACCCAGCATGCACGTCCCGATCTCGCGCCTGCACAGTAAGGATGCAGCACGGCGCACTGTGTCTTTTACAGGTTGACGATGGCTGAGGGGGAAAGTTTCCGTCCTGTTGCTATGGCAACCTGTCAGTCAAGACAGAACTTGGAAGGAAGTCAAGTGCGGTTCAAAGACTCCCAGGATAGATGATGCAGACATCCCAGGAGTCCTAGCAAATCTGATGACGAAACTGCCTAGGCGGCCCGGCCCGGAAGTGCAGACTGTATAAATAAAAAAAGATATTTAGAAAAAAAAAAAAATAGTTGTATATAACTATGTGCTCCCCTGGTCGCCCCCCCACTATGCTCCCTCCCCTTTCCTGCCGGCTGCTGCAGGGGATGTGTCACAATAGAGAACCAGGAAGGGGTCGGTAAATATGTAATTTACCAGCTCCTTCCTTTTCTGAATGGACAGAGTCATAGTCAGTAACATTGTAGAAAAAATAAAATAAAATGTAAAAAAAATAATACAATTAAAATACCAAAAAAATAAAAACTACTGAGACCAGTGGGTGAACTTCCAGGAACGCAAAGGTCACACTTGCGACCGGGCCCTGGCATTCCACCACCATGGAGAGGCCCCAAGATGGCAGGAAGGGGGCCCACTGCAGAACTTGTGAAAGGGTCCCGCTGCGGGACCGTAATGAAGGGCCCCGCAATGAGAGTAAAGGGCCCCAGGATCAGTGGGAAGAGCCCCAGGCTTGAAGGGAAGAGCCCTGACCAGGGGTCCGGGGGGCCCTTCATGGTTTCTTGTACCGGGGCCCTGAAGGTTCTAGTTAAGCCTCTGGTTTCATGAAATGAACTACTTTAGGGATCTTATATGACCGGTGCGATGCCACCGATGTTAGAAATGAACTACTGTGGGGATTTTACTTGACTGGTGTAACGCCACCCCTGTTAGAAATGAACTTCTATGGGAGTGGTAGATGACCGATATGACGCCACTGCTGTTAGGAATGAACTACTATGGGGATCTTATATGACCAGCGTTACACCTTGCTGTTAGAAATGAACTACTATGGGGATCTTATATGATTGATGCGATGCCACTGATGTTAGAAATCAACTACTATGGGGATGTTACTTCACTGGTGTGACACCACCCCTGTTAACAATGAACTACTATGGGAGTGGTAAATGACCGGTATGACGCCACTCCCTTAGAAATTACCTACTATGGGGATCTTAAATGATTAGTGCGATGCCACTGATGTTAGAAATTAACTGCTATGGGAATGTTATATGACCGCCATATGTGACACCATCACTATTAGCAATGAACTTCTATGGGAGTGGTAGATGACCAGTGTGACGCCACCCCTGTTAGAAATGAACTACTATGGGGATCTTATATAACCGGTGTGACACCATCACTGTTAGAAATGAATTACTATGGGGATGTTACATGACTGGTATGGTGCCACCGCTGTGGGAGTGGTAAATGATCGGTGTGACGTCACCTCTGTTAGGAATGAACTCCTATGGGGATGTTACATGATCGGTGTGACATCACCGCTGTTAGGAATGAACTCCTATGGTGATGTTACATGATCGGTGTGACGTCACCGCTGTTGCAAATCAACTACTATAGGAATGGTATGTAAGTGGTGTAACGCCACTGCTGTTAGAAATGAACTACTATGGAAATATTACATGAATACTGGAGTGGGAAATGAGTGGACAGAGCTGCCACCAAACTTACGGAAATTCAACTGGGCAATGGCTGCGGCACTGTTTGGGAAAAGAAGACCGGATTTGGTAAAGGACTGAACTGACACTGATAGCACTCAATGAGAATTTTTATCCAGAGTATGGCTTTAAAAAAAAACATATGCAGTACATCTCTGCAATCCATGCACACCCCATGTTTTATCCCATTAAAGACCCTGCAGGTGTAGAAGAATATCTGTTGACCTGCCGGAAATGCATTCAGCTTCGAATTCCTAATGTTTTGGCCTGACAACTCAGAAATAGCTAAACAATGGTGTCAGCCCTGGCAAGTTGTATTTTGTTAAGCTACTAAATCCCTCCCCCCTCTCCTTATTTCAAAAACAAGGGGAGGATTGTTCTGTAGACCAAGATAAGAACTGTGAGGGCTCCTTCAAATATAACAGCGGTAGTGTGAACAGGACACAGGACTGAATTTATGACACTGCTGTTGGTTTCCCGTCATTTTGGATGTGATGTCAGCAGCCCCAGCAGGCTAAGAACTGACCCTCTGTAGTATTCCCCTTCACTCCTCCACCAGCAACTCCCTTAAATGTTATTTAGGATGGTGAGAAGAGGGGCTAAGGAGCTGGGCCAGTACGGACAGCAACACTCTCTGAAGAGGGGAAGGCTATGTCATGCAAGGGAGTGGGATATGCTAGGGAAATGACTTTTCTTGGAGTTTTCACATTTTCCAGCAAGTTCAGAGACATGTTGCAAGTGAATAAAAAAAAGCGCACTTTTTTTGCACAATAAAAAAAAAATGTAGCTCAGCCACCTTTTTTTTCAATCATAAAAAACAATGCTCAGTGCACAGTGCTCCTTCCCATAAGCAAAATGGCCATGTCTATTTGGCGCATGTGTAGTGGCGTGTATTCTGGCTCCACCCTACACATTTCGTCCTAGGTGACGTCATCATAACCGCTCCCTCTCCACTGTCCATGTGAAGGAGCCTTAAGGCTCCATTCGCACTTCATCGAATCAATTTACTGGCGTTTTTTGTGCAGTTTTTTTTTTGTGCAGATTTTTTAATTTCAATAAATTTTTATTAGAGAGTAACAAAGACAAATAACAATGGAAGTGATACAATAGTGAAGGCTATTTTACAACAAATAATGGTTGAAAAATGGAGGTCAACTGTAGCAGGTGGATACCCAGCCCTCAATGCTATGAAAACATCTAGGGTTAAGTCATGAGAAAAGTAGACAAACCTACATGCTATAAGAGAACAAAAAGTGTGCAGATTTTTTAAAGCATTTTAGAAGCATATTACAAGCATCTTACAGCTTAAGGTGTTTTTGTTTAGCCAATAGAAAACACTAGGGGGAGGAGAGAGAGAAGAAATTAGGGGTGGAGAGCTGCTGTTTGAGAAGAAAACGAGTGACAAAAAAAACAAAAAACTAACCCTTAACCCTAAAACTAGCCCTTAACCCTAAAACTAGCTCTTAACCCTAGCCCTAAACCTTAACCAACCCCTAACTCTAACCCTTGACCCTAAAACTAACCCTAACCCTTAACTCTAGCCCTTAACCCTAGCCTTTAAGCCTAAACCCTAGCCCTTAATCCTATCCCTTAACCCTAGCCCTCAACCCTAAACCCTAAAACTAGCCTTTAACCGTAACCCTAACCCTTAACTCTTGCCCTTGACCCTAAAACTAACCTTAACCCCAGCCCCTAACCCTAGCCCTTAACCCTAACCCTAAAACTAGCCTTTAACCCTACAACTAGCTCTTACCCTAACCCTTACCCTAGCCCTTAACTCTACCCCTTAACCTTAGCCCTTGATCCTAACCCTAGCTTTTAACCCTAAAAGTATCCCTTATCCCTTAACCCTAGCCCTTAACCCTAACCCTTAACCCTAGGCCTTAACCCTAGCCCTCAACCCTAAAACTAGACCTTAACCCCAACCCTTAATCCTGAACCTAGCCCTTAACCCTAACCCTTAACTCTAAGCCTTAACCCTAGTCCAGTGATGGCGAACCTTGGCACCCCAGATGTTTTGGAACTACATTTCCCATGATGCTCATGTACTCTGCAGTGTAGTTGAGCATCATGGGAAATGTAGTTCCAAAACATCTGGGGTGCCAAGGTTCGCCATCACTGCCCTAGTCCGTAAACCTAAAACTAGCCCTCAGCCCTAACCCTTAACCCTAGCCCTTAACTCTAACTCTTAACCTTAGCCCGTAACCCTAACCCTAGCCTTATCTCTAACCCTTAACCTTAGCCCGTAACCCTAACCCTAGCCCTTAACCCTAAAAGTAGCCCTTAACTCATAGCCCTAACCCAAGCGTTTTTGCAATGGAGCAGCCTAAAACCAGCCTAAAAACGCAACTGAAACCCTTACCCCTAAAACTAGCCCTTAATCCTAACCCTTAACTCTAACACTTAACCCTAACCCTTAACCCTAGCCCTTAACCCTACAACTAGTCCTCAACCTTAGCCCTTAACCCTAGCCCTTAACACTAACCCTAGTCCTTAACCCTAAAACTAGCCCTTAACCCTAAATCTTAACCCTAACCCTAGCCTTAACTCTAACCCTTAACCTTAGCCCGTAACCCTAACCCTAGCCTTAACTCTAACCCTTAACCTTAGCCCGTAACCCTAGCCCTTAACCCTAAAAGTAGCCCTTAACTCATAGCCCTAACCCAAGCGTTTTTGCAATGGAGCAGCCTAAAACCAGCCTAAAAACGCAACTGAAACACAAAGGACCAGTGTGAAGAGTTCTGTAGAATTTAATGGGATGCATTTTTTGTGCTTTTTTCTCCAATTTTTCTTTAACTATAAAACTGATCAGTGTGAACGGAAATCTCCCAATCATAACATAACGAATGAATCTGAAAATGTATTTTGTAATGATTCGGAGATTCAGATGGATCCACCTCAATCCAACCCAAACAAAGTACATAAACAATCTCCCAAAATAACGAATTAGCACGTTAGGACAAATATAACCTTTGTTTTCGAGATACTGAATCTGTTCGGAACGACAAATATCCAAAACGAATTCTGATAACAAATCGATCGAACTTAACGAAAATGAGGAAACAATATGACAACGATCAAATCGGAAACAAAAGCATTTTTTTCTGTCGTGCGTATCTTTACGCTGTAGTACCCCCCCTGTGTGAACGAGGCCCCAGACTGTTGTCACGGAAACCGGTGTCCCCATTACAAGAGTTTCCCTTGTCTTCTGGTTCTGGATTTTTTCCATCACTTTCTATCCTGGTAAACATGTGAGTCCAGCAGGAGGAGGGGGAAGCACAGGGGGCAAAAATACTTGAGAAAAGTTTATCTCTTCCCTGCGACATCCAACACTAAAGAAATAAAAAAAATTAAAAAAAGCTAAAAAATAATAAATAGATAGTAATAAATAAATAAACATATAAATAAACAATTTTAGGGGCTTCTGAGGCAAAAACAGACTTTTTAAGCGTTCACATTATCTGCCTGAAATCCCAGCATTTCTTATGTGAACTTCTGACTGTTGGGGAAAAAAAAAAGTGCAAGAAAGTTCCCCAAGGATGGAAATGTGAGCTCTCCTACGGAGTCATTGCTCATTTTCTGCCCCCTCCCAGGGACAGGATCCAGTACAGGGCAGGAAAGGGTCAGCAATCGCTTGTTACAGAAAAGTATTAGCTGTGGATACAATGACAGGTGACACAATGGGCGGCTATGTGTCAGCGCTGAGTGCTGTCTACTGCCATGGCTGCAGGCCTCGTCTCCCTGTTGTGTACACGTCTCCATAGCAACCACTGTCACATATCAACAGGTCTGCTGTAATACAACTTATACATACATTTTGTTTTTCCTTTCTTTATAACACAGAAATAAAAATGTAACGTTGATATTATTTTATAGCAAGAGGTGTGCGGTCATGTATATATTTTTTTCTTTTTTATATTTTTAGGTAGATTTTTTTCATTTGTTGCAAATTAGATATTTACATCCTCTTCCTTATATTAAAAAAAAAAAAAAATATATATATATATATATATATATATATATAAACATATATACACACACATACAATGTATATATACACTGTGTGTCTTTTTTATATTTTAAGGTAGATTTTTTCATATGTTGCAAATTAGATATTTACCTCCTCTTCCTTATATTCAATATATATATAACATATATACACACACATACAATGTATATATTCACTGTGTGTCTTTTTTTATATTTTAAGGTAGATTTCTTCATTTGTTGCAAATTAGATATTTACCTCCTCCTCCTTATATTCAATATATATATATATATATATATATATATATATATATATATATATATATATATATAAACATATATACACACCCACACAATGTATATATACACTGTGTTTCTTTTTTATATTTTAAGGTAGATTTTTTCATTTGTTGCAAATTAGATATTTACCTCCTCTTCCTTATATTATTGTGCTATAATAACAACAATAATAGATTTTACCGAAGGTTGTACTTGTACTAAGGGCAAAATCTGACATACCTTAAATGAAAGGTGGATATGTGGAATTACATATAAAAAAAATATATAAAATAATAATAATAACATGCAATAATATTAATAATAATAAAAAACATATATAACAACAACACAAATATTAATATATATTTGTTTATTATTATTAATAATATTTTTTAATATTTTTTATATGTAATTCCACGGATCCACCTTTCATTCAAAGTATGGTGGATTTTGCCTTCGGTACAACCTGGGCAAAACCTAATATTTTTTAAAATTATTATTATTATGTTATTAATGTTATTACATATTAATACGTTTATTTTTGTTATATTTTTTATATGCAATTACACATATCCACCTTTCATTCAAGGTATGGCAGATTTTTCCCTCAGTACAAGCTGGGAAAAAACAATTATTGTATGACATTATTATTATTTTATTATTATTATTATTATTGATTTTTTTATTTTATTTTATATATGTAATTCCACATATCCACCTTTTAAGTATTGAGGATTTTTGCCTGGGCAAAACCAATTATTGCATTATGTTATTATTTTTTATTATTATTAATATTATTATTTTATATTGTATATATGTAATTCCACAAATCAATCTTTCATTCAAGCTATGACGGATTTTGCCCTTAGTACAAGCACAACCTGAGCAAAACCAAATATTGTATTATATTAATATTATTATTATTATTGTTGTTGTTATTGTTATTGTTATTATTCATATTTTATATATGTAATTCCACAAATCCTCCTATCATTCAAAGTATGGTGGGTTTTACCCTCAGTACAACCTGGGCAAAACCTACTATTGTATTAGATTATTATTTTTTAGTACTGTTATTATTATTTTATATTTTATATATGTCATTCCACATATCTACCATTTAGGTACGGTGGATTTTGCCCTCAGTACAAGTACAACCTGGGCAAAACCTACGGAAAGCTGACCGCAGATCTGCTGACCAGTCCGGACATCCATCGCTCGGGACATTTGGTGCTGCAGTCCTGTCCATTCCCTCCACCCCGTACCAGCAGCCACATAGAGGGTCCTGAGGACATCACCAAGAGGAGGAGACCCCGTCTAGGAGACAAGAAGCTCTCATGGAGTATGATCCCGGGATACACAGGTAAGGTGGCACCCTGGGGGCTCATTCAACCATCTCATTGTTATGCGTTACACTAAGGGTCAGTTCCCAGAAGTGCACTGCATTTAATGTGCCTTACTACACTTTTAACATGTGTTCCCTTAAAAGGGAAGTGGGGGAAGTACCCTCGCTCGGTGTACCCCGAGAACTGAGCGATTACATGACCGGCCAGGTCAGAACTGAGCAGAGAAAGGTGCTCTCTGCTCTGCCCCTCCAGCGCTCACTTGAGTTCCTGGCTGTATAGGGGGCTGGCTTAGGATCTCAGTGGGGCGCTGAGAGGCTAAGCCAGCTGTCAGTCAAACATCTGGGTGGATACCGACATTATTGCCAGGATCTCTGCACCGGCTCAGTGACGTGAACTGACAGCGGACTTTAGCCTGCTGTCAGCTGAATCTGGGTCACATGAGTGCAGAACTAAGAGCTCTCTTGGGACCTACAGTAAAGGTATGGCCAAAAAGAGCTTGGACCATGCTTCTCCTTTAGGCAGCCCATCCATTTTAAAGGGAACATAATTCCCTTAAAGGGTGTATAACATCCTGACAATGAATTTCTCTGCAACAAAACATATTGATCCTACCGAAAATCCTATAAGCTAATAGCTGCCTATGCTCTCTGGCTGTGCACAAGGAGTGGTTATGTAGATGGGGAGGGATTATTTAGAAGAGGGTGGGGGAGTTGCCGAGGAGTGGTTATGAAGATAAGGAGGGGTTTAGTATTAGGGGAGGAGATGAGGAGGTCTTAGGGAGACCAGGGGGGAGGGGTTACAGAGATAAGGAGTGGTTATGGACATGAGGGGGTAGGATAGTGAGGGGTTTAGGATTGGGGGGAGGAGATGAGGCTGTCTTATGGAGATGAGGGTGGGAGGGAGATGACAAGGGGTAATGGAAATAAGGGTGGGGAGAAGATGTGGAGGTGGGAGAGGGAGGGGTTTAGGATTGGGGGAGGAGATGAGTAGGACTTATAAAAATGTGGGTGGAGGATAAGTAGAGGTTATTGAGAAGAGGGCGGGGGGAGATGAAGAGTGGTTATGGAGTTGAGGAGGTGGGAAAGGGAGGGGTTTTGGATTGGGTAGAGGAGATCGAAAGGCATTATGGAAATGAAGAGGGGAGATGAGGAGGAGTTTGGGGGGGTGATGAGGAGAGGTTATGGAGATGAGAAGGTGGGATAGGGAGGTGTTTCGGATTGGGGGAGAAGATGGGGCGGTCTTATGGAGATGAGGGTGGGGGGGAGATGAGGGGGGTTATGAAAATGAGGGTGGGGTAGAGAAGAGGAGGTGTTATGGAGATGAGGGTGGGAGGGAGATGAGGAGGGGGTTATAAAAATGAGGATGTGGAGGAGATGAGGCAGTCTTATGGAGATGAGGGTGGGAGGGAAATGAGGAGGGGTTATGAAAATAAGGGTGGGGAGGAGTGAGGGGTAGTTATGGAGGTGAGGAGGTGGGATAGGAAGGGGTTTAGGATAGGGAGGGTGATTAGTAGGACTTATAAAAATAAGAATGTGGGATGAGGAGAGGCTATGGAAAAAAGGGTGAGCTACATAAAGGTTAGGGAGATGAGGTGGGGTAGGGAGGGATTTGGATTGGGTGGAGGAGATGAAAAGGGGTTATGGAGATGAAGAGGGGGGGGTGGGGAGGAGTTATATACATAAGGGTGGGGGATTAGGAGAGGTTATGGAGAAGAGGGTGGAGGGAGGGAGATGAGGAGTGGTTATGGAGATGAGGAGGTGGGATAGCTAGGGGTTTTGGATTGGGTAGAGGAGATACAAGGGGTAAGGGAGATAAAGAGGAGAGGGGGGTGGGGGGGAGTTGTGGAGAAGAGGGTGGGGGAGGTGATGAGGAGTGGCTATGGAGATAAGAAGGCGGGATAGGGAGGGGTTTAGGATTGGGAGATTGGGTAGAGGAGATACAAGGTCTTATGGAGATGAAGGGGGGGGGGTGATTATGGAAGTAAGGGTTGGGGAGGAGATGTGGAGTGGTTATGGAGATAAGGAGGGGTTTAGGATTGGAGGGTGGAGATAAGAAGGACTTATGAAAATAAGGATGGGAGATGAGGAGATGTTATGGAGAAGAGGGTGGAGGGAGATGATGAGTGGTTATAGAGTTGAGGAGGTGGATTAGGGAAGGGTTTAGGATTGGGGGGAGGATATGAGGAGGGTTTAAAAGAGCTTAGGGTGGGGGGGGGGTAATGGAGGGGTTTAGGATTGGGGGGAGGAGAGGATGAGGGCATATGGAGATGAAGAGGGAGGGATGAGGAGAAGTTATGAAGAAGAGGGTGGGGAAGGAGATGAGGTGTGATTATGGAGATGAGAAGGTGGAACAGGGAGGGGTTTAGGATTGGGGTGAGGAGATAAGGAAGGCTTAGGGAGATGAGGGTGTGGGATGGAGACGGGTTATGGAGAAGAGGGTGGGGAGGAGATGAGGAGTGGTTATGGAGATAAGGGTGTGGAATAGGGAGGGGTTTAGGATTGGGGGAGTAGATGAGGAGGTCTTATGGAGATGAAGGGGGGGTGGGTGGAAATAAGGGTTGGGGAGGAGATGTGGATTGCTTATGGAGATAAAGAGGTGGGATAAGGAGGGGTTTAGGATTGGAGGGTGGAGATAAGTAGGACTTATGAAAATGAGGATGGGAGATGAGGAGATGTTATGGAGAAGAGGGTGGAGGGAGATGATAAGTGGTTAGAGTTGAGGAGGTGGATTAGGGAGGGGTTTAGGATTGGGGGGAGGATATGAGGAGGGTTTTAAAGAGCTTAGGGTGGGGGGGTAATGAAGATGGGACGGTGGGATATGGAGGGGTTTAGGATTGGGGGGAGGCTATGAGGAGGGTTTACAGAGCTTAGGGTGGGGGGGGGGGGTAATGGGGATGAGAAGGTGGGATATAGACTAGAGGGGTTTAGGATTGGGGGGAGGAGATGAGGAGGGTTTATGGAGATGAAGAGGGAGGGATGAGGAGAAGTTATGGAGAAGAGGGTGGGTAAGGAGATGAGGCGTGATTATGGAGATGAGATGGTAGAATAGGGAGGGGTTTAGGATTGGGGGGAGTAGATAAGGAGGACTTATGGAGATGAGGGTGGGGTAATGGAAAGGTGTTATGGAGAGGAGGGTGGGGGGAAATGAGGAGTGGTTATGGAAATGAGGAGGTGGAATAGGGAGGAGTTAAAGATTGGGGGAGGAAATATGGAGCAGAGGGTGGGGAGAGGAGATGAGGAGGGGCTAAAGATGATGGGGAGGGGTTATGGAGACAAGGAAGGGAGGGGGAGGGAACACAGAACTAGGGATCTGGACCAGGATTTTAACTGGGGACCCCATTGTTCAAGGTAGGCATGCTAACTACTAAGCCACTCTACATGAAACTTTTTTTTTTGGTTCATATCTCTGCATTGCAATGCACTTTAAAGACTGAGGTCGCATCCCCCTTTTACTCAATCGCAGGGTGCTGCAGTCTGGATAGGTGTGGAGAGGCATGTTATCTAGTGGGCCCTGGGCGCTGAATAGGCAGGGGGGGCAATAAAGGGGGTACTAAAGTGTCCCCTAATACCTCTCTGTGTAACCAGCCTTGTTGTGTCCTCAGGTTTCATCCCCAGATCGCAGAAATTCTTCGCCAAGCCGTATGCTGAGACCACTCGGGACGCCCTGACCGACTTCCAGAAGGATCAGTACCAGCAGGAGAGCCAGAGGCAGGAGCAGGCACTGGCCACCAAGCTGCAGAGCGGCCAGCAACTGCCCCACACTGAGCAAGAGAAGCAGGTGACCCCCCCATATCTGCATACGGCTGACCTATAAATAGAGCATTAACTGTTTTATTCTATTAATAAGGTTCAGTGCAAATTCAATTAATGCCCCTTTTTATTCAGGAATGAAATGCTGCATTAGAATATTCCATATTTTGCCCATGCAGCCGACAAAACGGTGATCTCCAAACAAAACTGCAATAAATAAATGAGCGATGAATTCATTCATTACTCATCTATGTAGCAAGCGCTGTTATTATTTATTTATTTATTTAATCCTATATTCCCTTTGGGTGAAGAGCAGCTGCTTTTTGTCATTTCTTCTCATACCATCCAAGCGCTGGTTTTTAATACAATTTTAAAAACTGCAATGTTTGGAAATATAGCCAATCAGCAAGAGAGATCGGACAACACAGGCAAAGAAATCTTTGTTTTTTTTTTTTATATATAAATATATATATATATATATATATATATATATATATATATATATATATATATATATATATATATACAGTAAACCCCCCTCCATTGCGGGGGTTACGTTCCGGACCCAGCCGCGAAAAGTGAAAATCCGCGAAATAGAAAAACCCTATTAAAATGCATTGTAGGCATGTTTATTTTACTGTCACTGTACGTGTAGAAGCATTTTAAGGTCTTTAAACACACTTTTAAAACAATAGAAACTCATTTAAACACATAAAAGATACTGAGAGACTGAGCAAGAGCTATGGAAAACACAAAAATATTTCATTTTTAATGGTTTATATAGTAAAATAACATTACAAAAAAAAACGCAATATACCGGGACCGCAAAAACTGAACCGCGATGGAGCGGGGGTTTACTGTATAGTGTTTGTTTATAAACGTCACTAGCCTGTGAGGCTCTGGGGAGCGAGCGCGCGCCGCCGGAGGCGCGCTCCCGCTACCGCGCGGTCACGGACCCCCCCGCGCATGTGACCAGCGGACCCGATGTCCGCCGGTCACTCTGCGATCGTCGGTGCAGAGGGAGAAAGTAAGGCGGCTAGTGTAAACAAGCCGCCTGTCATTCTCCCCTGTGTAGAAACACTGATCATACGGTTCTACTATGTAGGACCGTTGATCACTGTTCCTACAGCTCAATCTACAGCCAATCACAGTTAGAATCACGCCCCTAGGGACACACACAGCCCCTCCCTCTCAAATAAAGTTAACCCCTTCACTACCAGTGTATTTTTACAGTAACAGTGCATATTATAGCACTGATTACTGCAGTAATGTCACTGGTAACCCCAAAAGTGTCAAAAATGTCAGTCAAGGGTCCGATCTGTCCGCCGCAATGTCGCAGTCCCGCAAAAAAAAAATCGCAGATCGCCGCCATTACGCGTTAAAAAAAAAAGCAACAAAAATGACAAAAATTTTTCCCTTTGTTAGTAAACGCGATAACTTTTGCGCAAACCAATCAAAATACGCTTTTTGCGATTTTTTTTTTTTACCAAACATATGTAACATAAAACAAATTGGCCGAAAATGTTAAAAAATTTAGATTTTACATTTTTTTGGGGGGGAATTTCATATAAAAAAATGTGAAAAATATTATTTTTGAAAAATTGACGCTCTTTTTTTGTTTATAGCGCATGATCAAAAAATCGCACAGGTGATCAAATACCACCAAAAGAAAGCTCTGTTTGTGGGAAAAAAAAGGACGTCAAATTTGTTTAGGTACAGCATCGTACAACCGTGCAATTGTCCGTTAAATTCACGCAGTGCCGAATCACAAAATACCCCCTGGTCAGGAAGGGGGTAAAATCTTCCGGGGCTTAAGTGGTTAATGGACAATTGCGCGCTCATGCCACGCTGTACCCAAATAAAATCGATCCTTTTTTCCCCACAAATAGAGCTTTATTTTGGTGGTATTTGATCATCTGTGCGATTTTTTTGATTTTTTGCGCTATAAACAAAAAAAGAGCGTCAATTCTGAAAAAAAAAAAACAATATTTTTTACTTTCTACTATATAACATTCCCAATAAAAAAAATCAAATATTTTCATAATTTTAGACCAATTTATATTTTGCTACATATTTTTGGTCAAAAAAAATCCCAATAAGCGTATTTTAATTGGTTTGTGCAAAAGTTATCGCATCTAGCGAAAATTCTGAAAAAAAAAACAATATTTTTCACATTCTGCTATATAACATCCCCCCCCCCCCAAAAAAAAATTTTAAATTTAAATTTTTCATCCTTTTAGGCAAATTTGTATTCAGCTACATATTTTTCGTAAAACAAAAATCCCAATAAGCGTGTTTTGATTGGTTTGCGCAAAAGTTATCGCGTCTACAAACTAGGGGAAAGATTTATGTAATTTTTATTTATTTGCTTATTTTATTTACTAGTAATGGCGGCGATCTGCAATTTTTTGCGGGACTGCGACATTGCAGCAGATAGATCGGACCCCTGATTGATATGTTTGACACTTTTTGGGGGTACCAGTGACATTACTACAGTAATCAGTGCTAAAAATATGCACTGTTACTGTAATAATGACACTGGCAGGGAAGGGGTTAACCCAGGGGTGATCAAAGGGTTAAGTGTGAGCTTAGGGGGTGTTTTCTATCTGTGGGGGGAGGGGCTTGTGAAATGAACATAGACACCTGTGATTCTATATAGAAGGATCACAGGAGCTCTGTGATCATTCCAGAGAGAACAACGGTCAGCTGTGTTTACAACAACTGACCGTTCCTCCCTCTCAGCGGGGAGCGATCGCCGGTGCCCAATCGCGGCCGGCGGTCCAGTGGATCAAGGGAAGGGAGTGCACCGCCGGAGGCGCGCACTCGCCCCCCCCCCCCCCAGCACCACTCCCTCCAACCGACGTACCCCTACGTCAATTCGCACAGCTGAACCAGCCTGCCGTAGTAAAACTGCAGAGGGCAGTCGGCAAGTGGTTAAGGGGGGAAACCTTCTGGTCCAGAAGTGGTTAAACATCACTTCCGTCCTCCGGCCCTAAAGGTCCATTTTTTTTTTTTATTGCTTTTAAGTGTAGATGTGAGGTGTGAGGTCTTTTTTGACCCCGGATCTCAAAATAAAGAGGACCTGTCCTGCTTATTTCTATTACAAGGAATGTATACATTCCTTGTAATAGGAATAAAAGGGATCCAACTTTTTTTTTTTTTTTTAAAGGGAAAGTGTAAAAATAATGAATAAAAAGTAAAATAAGTAGAAAAAAAAAAAAAAATGAAAGAGCCCAGTCCCTCGCACGCAGAAGCAAACGCATACGTAAGTCGCACCCACATATGTAAACGGTGTACAAACCACACATGTGAGGTATTGCCGCGATCGTTGGAGCGAGAGCAATAATTTGAGCCCCAGACCTCCTCTGTAGCTCTAAACTGGTAACCTGTAGACATTTTTAAAATGTCATCTATGGAGATTTTTAAGTACCAATGTTTCTCGCCATTGCTCGAGCGTGCGCAATTTTGAAGCATGACATGTTGGGTATCTATTTACTCGGCTTAACATTATCTTTACCATTATAGGAAAAAATTGGGCTAACTTTACTGTTTTCTTATTTTTTAATTCAAAAAAGTGTATTTTTTCCAAAAAAACGGTGTATGTAAGACCGCTGCGCAAATACAGTGTGACATAAAGTATTGCAATGATCTCCATTTTATTCTATAGGATCTCTGCTAAAATATATATATATATATATATATATATATATAAAATGTTTGGGGGTTCTAAGTAATTTTCTAGCAAAAAATACTGATTTGCTTAAATACTGATGTCCTTAACCTCAGAAATAAAAAAAATGAACAAAGTATATCCCTCTATAGTGTGTACTTGTCTCAGTCCAGAGCACTAAGTGTAAATTCTATCTGCTGTCTCCTTCCTCTGCTATCAGCATTAATCACTTCTCACAAGTTTTCCTGACACCAAGAGAAAAATGGTGGCAGGGGAGGGAGGTCCAGCTTATTGACAGCCTCATCTCCAATCAGCTCCCAGACCTCTCCTCATTGAGCTCTGCAGTGTGTAACTTCAGCTCTCTGCCCCCCTTTTTCCTGACAGCTCAGATAATCCTTAGCTTATTGAACAAATGTAGAGTAGAGAGTGCTGCAGATAAACATGTACAACTCATGTAGGATGATTTGTTTCATCTCTGTGTATCACCTGAGGCCATCACTTTACTGGGCATATGTAAGGGTTTACAACCACTTTAAAGGGGGCAGTTGGTTGCGGCCCATCCATCTATTTTGACCAAGCCACAACTGCAAGTGAAAACGAGGCCTAAGGGATGGATTGTAAACAAGATGACTGTTGCACCATGACAATAAAATGGGCATTCCTGAATAAACTACCATGCCAAGATCACTTATCATCATGGACACATGACAGCTCAGAGCTTCAAGGTAAGTCCATGTTGAGAAGCATCCCTCTACGAGGTGCTGAGATCTCAGGTCAGAGCAGGCAGTAGGTACATAGATATGGCCCAACAGGTATCACTGAGTGCGCATCCCGCTCTGATTGGGGTCTAAATGGGGGAACGTCTTCACTCAGAACCAACCATCCAATATACACTCACTAACCACTTTATTATTACACCTTGCTAGTACCGGGTTGGACCCCCTTTTGCCTTCAGAACTGCCTTCATTCTTCGTGGTATAGATTCAACAAGGTATTGGAAACGTTCCTCAGAGATTTTGCTCCATAGTGACATGATAACATCACACAGTTGCTACAGATTTGTTGGCTGCACCTCCATGATGCGAATCTCCCATTCCACCACATTCCAAAGGTGCTCTTTTGGATGAGATGTGGTGAGTGTGGAGGCCATTGGAGTACAGTGACCGGATCTGGTGAGTGTGGAGGCCATTGGAGTACATTGGAGTACAGTGACCAGATCTGGTGAGTGTGGAGGCCATTGGAGGACAGTGACCGGATCTGATGAGTGTGGAGGCCATTGGAGTACAGTGACCTCATTGTCATGGTCAGGAAAGCAGTGGTGAGATGATTGGAGCTTTGTGACATGGTGCATTATCCTGCTGGAAGGAGCCATCAGAAGATGGGGACACTGTAGTCCAGCCTTTCTCAACCAGGGTTCCTCCAGAGGTTGCCATGGGTTACTCGAGTAATGGGCCCTTCCTGCTTCTCAGATAAGTAACCACTGACCTCAATGATCTTTTTAGCTATCTGTAAGAAGGGATTATTCCCAATGACCACCAGTGTAAGGAGCATTCTTCCCAGTGATCATCATGCCAATGTACTATGAGTTGTAGTTAAAGTAATTTAGCAGGGGTTCCCCGATCCTGGAAAGTGGTTTCAAGTGTTCCTCCATGTTAAAAAGGTTGAGAGAGGCTGCTGTAGTCATAAAGGGATGGACATGGTCAGCAACGATTCTCAGGCAGGCCGTGGCATTTAAGCAATGCTCAATTGGTACTAAGGGGTACTAAGGGGCCCAAAGAGTGCCAAGAAAATGTCCCCCACACCATTACACCACCACCACCACCAGCTTGAACAGTTACACCCCCCCCCCACCCCACACCATTACACCACCACCCAGCAAATGAACAGGTGTACCTAATAAAGTGGCCGGTGAGTGTATATTATTTGTTACTGGTTCAGAAGGTAAATGGCCCAGTCCTCTGATGACGATGAATGGTGAAGATATTGTTGCATTTATTGTTTTTATCTCACAAATTTCTTTAACTTTTTAGCTCATAACAGCCAAGTACCGGACACCGCTCCCTCCGCTGTCCAAGGACGCAGAACCCTACGTCTCTCCTAGTGCTTACCAGGTCCAGGTGTCCCCCTACTACATGGAAGACGACAGTCCGCACAAGTACTTTATCTCAGGTGAGCCCGGAGGCTGAACCTTTCCTCTCTATAGCTGGAGATGAAGTCGCATAGCCAATTTGTTACTTAAAGCGGAGTTCCAGCCATTTACTCACCTGTCCAACGGTCCAGCGATGCGGCCGCCGGAAGCCTCGATCCTCTCCCTCGGCGCCGGCATCACTGCTGTGGGCACCCGGCTGTTACAGTTTGCGGCTTCACAGCCGGGTACCCACTGCGCATGCGCGAGTCGCGCTGCGCGCCGTGATTGGCCGGCAATCTTCTGGGACCTCTGACGTGTCCCAGAAGATTGCAGGGAGGGAGGGGGAGAGGAGAACTTCCGCTCAGGGCGCCGCGGCGCTCTGAGCGGAAGTGGGAGCGGGTACCTGTCAAAACTAGGTACCCGCTCCCCCCCAAAAAAAATGACATGCCAAATGTGGCATGTCGGGGGGTCAGGACTCCCTAAAGCGGAAGTTCCACTTTTGGGTGGAACTCCGCTTTAACCACTTAAACCCCAGCCCTATTTCGGACACTTTTTGTTTACAAGTATAAATCAGTATTTTTTCCTAGAAAACTACTTAGAACCCCCAAACATTATATATATTTTTTTAGCAAAGACTCTGGAGAATAAAATGTCGGTCATTGTAATATTTTTTATCACGTGGTATTTGCGCAGCGGTCTTTAAAGCGCCATTTTTTTGGAAAATTTTTGAAAAATCACATTTCACTAATTTTAAAAAATACTAAACAGTAAAGTTAGCCCATTTTTTTGTATATTGTGAAAGAACATGTCACGCCGAGTAAATAGATACCCAACATGTTACGGTTTAAAATTGCGCCCCCCCGTGGGATCGCGACAAACTACGGTCAATAGAGATCTCAATCTGCGACGCTTTAAATTTATTTAACGGTTACCAGTTTTGAGTTAGAGTGTATCTCTTTTTTTTAAACTATTGCTCACGCTCTGGCGATCGCGGCGATACCTCACATGTGTGGTTTGAACAGCGATTTCATTTGCGGCTTGACTTCCGTATACGTTTTTTTTTGTGCGCGAGCTAACGGTGACGGGGGCGGCTACTAAATTTTTATTTTTTTTTTTCCCATTTATTTTATTTATTTTTTTAACTTTATTAAAGTTTTAAAAAAAAAAAAAAATCTGATCACTTTTATTGCTGTCACAAGCAATGTAAACATCCCTTGTGACACCAATATGTAGTGACAGGTACACTTTATGGAGGGATCGAGGGTCTAAAAGACCCCAAACCCCTCCACTACACTTCCCTGTATGCAAAACGCCAAAAACGGCATTTTTGCATACAGCCGTTTTTCAAATTTGCCGCCTTTTGCAGCACAGTAACCCGGAAGTGACGTCATGGACACCGCCTCCGGGTTACGTTATCGGAGACCCGATCTAAGCCGTTTCCGGCATTCATCGGGACTCCATCCAGCCGGCGGACGTGCCGGCTGGGTGCTCGGGGCTCCCGGTGGAACGGGAGCCCCGGGCAAAGCCACGGAAGGCGGCGGGAGGGGGGGGGGACGTCCCCTCCCGCCCCCCCGGGTACCGATCGAGCGGCTCCCGAGCCGCATCGGTCGGTACCGACGGAAAGCCAACCGTCGGCTCTAAACCACGGTACCGGGATGGTGTCTCTAGCTAGAGGCATCATCCCGGTACACTACCGCAAAGTTTACCGACGTAGACCTACGTTAGTATGCGGTAAGTGGTTAAGGCCCCTTTCACATAGGCTTTCAGTTTTTCAGGCGGATCTGATCGGATCCTCCATGCAGCCCTATGGAGCAGCGGATGTCAGCGGAGACATGTCCACTGACATCCGATCTGATCCTGTCCATGAAATCCGGACAAATTGAAACCCTATTTTCCATCCGTCTTGAGGATCGGATCGGATGAAAATGGACAGACAGGCGGTCCGTTTTCATCCGATCTCCCATAAAGGAGAGCGGGGATTTGACAGCTCCGTCTCTGCAAAGTAAGCGGAAACGGAGCTGTCATCCGCCTGCTCAGCGGGGATCGGCGGATCGATCCCCTCTGAGCAAAAAGGAGTCCATCAGGTGCACCGCTCGTGTGAAAGAGGCCTATAACCTAGGCAAAAAAATTTGCACTCTTTGCAGGGGTAGACTTGAAATTTTCCCGGAGTTTAATTTTAAAGAGCCTCTGTCATTCCTTAACCACTTGCCGACCAGCGGCCGTACATTTACAGCGGCAGGTCGGCTCTGTCCCGCAAAGCGAGGTACCTGTACGTCACTTTGCGGGACCGCATGCACGCCCTGCCACAGGGGAAGCCAATTCTCAGGTCCTGGGACCGCGATTGCCCACAAATGCTCCCAGTGGAGACAGAACGTCGGTCTGCCGTTGTAAACACAGGAGACCGCTGTTCTGTCAGTTATGAACACAGGTATCCTGTGTTCCTCTTATTTAGGAACACGGGTCTCTGTGTTCAGGCAGCAAGTCCACCCCCCCCACAGTTAGAAAGCACTCCCTAAAGACATATTTAACCCTTTGATCACCCCTGGTGTTAACAGGGCTCACAGGGCTCTTGTGTTCCTCCTATTTAGAAACACAGGTCTCTGTGTTCATTCCATAAGCCCCCCCCCCCGCACAGTTAGAAAACACCCCCTAGGAGCACACCTAGCCCTTTAGTCGCCCCTGGTGTTAACCCCTTCCCTGCCAGAGTCATTATTACAGTAACAGTGCATATTTTTAGCACTGATTACTGTAGTAATGTCACTGGTCCCCCCCCCAAAAGTGTCAAAAATGCCAGTTAAGGGTCTGATCTGTCCGCCACAATGTTGCAGTCCCGCTAAAAATCGCAGATCGCCGTCATTACTAGTAAAAAAATAAATAAATAAAAAATGACATAAATCTTTCCTCTAGTTTGTAGACGCGATAACTTTTGCGCAAACCAATCAAAATACGCTTATTTTGATTTTCTGTGACCAAAAATATGTAGCAGAAAACAAATTGGCCTAAAATGATAAAAATATTTGATTTTTTTTTTTTATTGAGAATGTTTTATAGCAGAAAATAAAAAATATTGTTTTTTTTTTCAGAATTGACGCCCTTTTTTGTTTATAGCGCAAAAAATTAAAATCGCACAGGTGATCAAATACCACCAAAAGAAAGCTCTGTTTATGGGAAGAAAAGGACATCAAATTTTTTTGGGTACAGCGTGGCACGACCGCGCAATTGTCAGTTAAAGTAATGCAGTGCCGTATCGCAAAAAAATGGCCTTGTTTTTGGGGGGAAAACCTTCCGGGCCAGAAAGGGTTAAAATAATTGCATCCTGAAAAAAAAAAAGAGCTTTTATACTCCTCTGTCCAGCCGTCCATGTCTCCTACCTCCCTGACCCCTACATTCCAGCTCTGCAACTTCTGTTGGCTTTTAGGCCTCTTGACACTTTTTGGAGTGGTGCACTCCTGTCCCCTGCAGTGCACTGTAGCTCCTTCCTCCAACTCCAACTTCTACATCAATACAGGACCTGGGAGAGGTGAGTATGGGGCTGGGACAAGAGGGGGAAGAAGGAACAATGATCTTGGGCACAGCACCCTTATCCCTGCTACCGGGCCATGGCTTTCTGTCTGTATCTAGAAGCTACTGCTTACACACTGCACTCCAACATGTCCACTCTCGGCCATTTCCCCAACTGCCCACAGCCAACTTGAAAAATACACCATTCATGTGAAACTGCCCATTCACAATGCGCATTAATGCCAACTATAGGCATGTGGGGCGATGGAAGGGGATGTGCCAGAGCAGGCTAGGTGCTACAACCATCTACAACATGCATTAGGGAAAATAGGTGTGTAGGCTCTACATCCTTCCCACATAACAGCTCCCCTCAATGCTCAGACTTTGAGGATGCTGACACTTCCAACATACCAAAAATGTATGGTGGGCACTCAGGGTGAGGGGGGTAGTGTCACCGCTCAGCTCTCAGGATACTATAGCTGCCCTACTCTGAGCCAGGAAAATGATGCTACAATTGGCTGATAAGTGCTCACTTCACTTCAGCATAGTTACATAGTTAGTGAGGTCGAAAAAAGACATCCGTCCATCCTTTTCAACCTATGATGTGTGTGTGTGTTTGCTTTTAACCGTACATTGTATACCCCTGTATGTTGCACATTGTACACCCCTGTATGTTGTACATTGTATACCCCTGTATGTTGCACATTGTATACCCCTGTATGTTATACATTGTATACCCCTGTATGTTGTACATTGTATACCCCTGTATGTTGCTCATTGTATATCCCTGTATGTTGTACATTGTATACCCCTGTATGTTGTACATTGTATACCCCTGTATGTTGTACCTTGTATACCCCTGTATGTTGTGGTCTTTAAGGTGGCCATCTAACAGTTTTTTTAAACTACCGATGCTCCCTGCTGATACCACTGCTTGTGGAAGAGAATTCCAAAAATTAATATTGCTTTACTAGGGTAGTTCAGATCCCAGCTGTTTTACCATATTACCTGGGTCAGTACCCAACACCACCCCCCTTTACCTTTAAATGACAACACTAACTCAGCACTGGGATTAAATGGGCGGTTTGGCCTTTTATTAAACAAAACCATAAATAACAGAAAAACATAAAACAGTCAAACCAATCCAGATCAAAGAGTGGTTGCAGATCCTTGACGATACATCTCCCACAACTTTTTGTAGTCTGTGGTACCATTAAAGCGGAGTTCCAGCCTAACCGCACACTCACCTGTCCCACGGTCCAGCGATGCGCCGTCTTCTCCCTCTCCGCTCTGCGGCGCCGGCATCACTGATGTAGGCACCCAGCTGTGACAGTTTGCGGCTTCACAGCCGGGTATGCACTGCGCATGCACGAGTTGCACTATGCGTCGTGATTGGCGGGCAATCTTCTGGGACCTCTGTCATGTCCCAGAAGATTGCAGGGAGGGAGGGAGAGAGGAGAACTTCCGCTCAGGGCGCCGCAGCGCTCCAAGCGGAAGTGGGAGCGGGTACCTGTCAAAACTAGGTACCCGCTACCCCCCCCCCCCCCCCCCCAAAAAAAAAATGACATGTCAAATGTGGCATGTCAGGGGGTTAGGACTATTTAAAGTGGAAGTTCCACTTTTGGGTGGAACTCCGCTTTAAGTTAGGTTCTGTCCCCAGCCGCCAAAACACCACCTCGAGGACTATCCTAACTGACCACAGTCCCCTACCACCTTACACTTCCCGGTCAGTCTAGACTGAACCAGACCAACCATAGGACTCCATACCTGAGATGGATCCTACCATTTTATCATTCGACACCATGTTTTGGGCCCTCGTCAAGGACCCCAACCGCCAACATCCAACCGCCTTAGCAGAGCGACGGAAAACGGTATCACTAGGGTGGGCGGGAGGGACTTTTCTCCTATGATCTCCAGTCTGCAAGTGAAGCCCCTTCACTCCTCACCTCCAACTACTCTCTCTCCTGCTCCTCCCCATCTCTTTGTCTGCTCTGCCAATAAGGTAAGAGTCCCGACCTCTCATAGCCCAACAACTAATTTAACCCCCTACTGCCTGGTTTTCCTCCCACCCTGTCATGTATGCCCTATGCTTATCATTTCCTTCAAGCTCCAGGCATGTCTTTATTAGAAAGACATTTACAACGCTGTAAAAAAACAGCCTACGTGTTTCAGACGTTAGACATTAGCCATAACTAAAGACTAATGTCCGAAACGCGTATGATGTTTTTACAGCGTTGTACATGCCTTTTCAATAAAGGTATACTATTTTTTGGATGTCATTCTAAGTGCCAACCATTCCTTTCCTTATTATTCTAAAGCATGCATTAGCAATAGGAGGGTGTGGGGGGGGGGGGGGGGTGGTGCAGTTCCACGTATTGCCCTGGGCACTGGAAAACCTTGTCCCAGCACTGGATGAGTGATGGTCAGTTTCAAGTACCGCTTTACATATTGGTATACCCCCTTTAGACCTCAGTCCTTCCAAACAGTATGGTCACTTGCTGAAAAAGCACCCTTCACAGACAGCTTAACTCTTAAATAAGCCACAGCACTTCAATCCAACATAGTTTTACTTGTTAAAATGCAGTACATGGATGTTCACTGGTCACTTGAAGTGGAAAGAGACAATAATCTTTCAAGCCTTGTGCGCTCTATGAAGGTTTACTGAGGAAAGCTGAAGAAGAAGGAAGGGGGTCTATCTAAGGACTAAACCATCCAGCCCCAACAGGGCTCCTGTTAGAAATTACGGGGGCCCTATACAGCCTTCCTGACAGGGCCCCTTCCCCCCAGCTGAAAGTGATTGAGAACAAAGATTTATCAATGCCTTTCCCCTTTAGCCTCAGCTGCACAGATGAATGAATAGGAAACGCTCCGGGGCTTTCTGCTCACTCACAAACTGAAGCATAGTAAATGCTGTTTACCATGCTTCAGTGACAAATGGACACAGACGTGATTGGTACTGATCACCCATTGCGTTCATTTAGGAATGGAAAGGACCAATAACATATTTACTGGCCCCTTCTTCCACTCTCCATCTTGAAACATCCCCCTGTGTGCTCGCAGCAGCTTCCCGCAGAAGAGGAGTGGAGGGTAGCCAGCAGCACTGCGGGGGAAAGGGCCACACAGGGGGAACCAGACAGCAGATGGCAGGTGTGCATGTGCTAGAACCAATCCCCCTGCAGTGTTGCCAGAGGGCATAAGAAGTGGAGAAGCTGGCAGTGCTGCAATAGGAGACAGAAAAGGATCTGTATCTGCAATAAGAAAGTACAGCCAGACCTCCTGCTCAGCAGGTGCCTGGGCCCCCTTTTTAAACTGACCCAGTACAGGAGGGATGGCTGCACTCCCTTATCAATGGCCCCGAGCCCCAACATGCAGGTAAACTGGAAAATACCATTTACAGATATGAAAATAAAAAGTTGTTTGTAGTTACACTAAATGACAACTAGATGTCAGCATCCAAACAATACATTCATAATGAAATCCAATGCAACAGTGATGGATACATGATAGGTGTTCCAGAATAATTTTTATGCTTAAAGTGAACCCTAGCTTTGTCTATGGACCTATTTCAGGGAGAGGAAGTGTTCACTCACACAACACTCATTGTATGCAAAGAACATGTGTGATCTGGTGTGCATTGTACACATGCACTGCCATACACTGCAATGCGTTGTTAAAACACATTGCAGTGTTTTGTGTTTTTTTTTTTGCTTTTTTATTTTTTTCCCCCATAATTCTTGTGTACTGCAGTGATTTGTGTTGTAAAGTGCTGCAAAAAATGAAACCATAGGACATAAGAGAATTTGCTTTGTGTTGGGACTGGATAGGACAATAGTGCCCTATGCAGCCCAACGCTGCTGGTGTGATAACTTTCACTCCCCGACTGCTCTGTTTGGCCATCAGCAGTGATGTGAAATATCTAGTACTTCCAGATATAGGGAATGTACACTTTTGAGCCACTATGTAGCACCCTCTAGTGTACTAGAAGTAGAATGGGTTTTGTTAAGTGTAGGTAAATTGTCAGGCTTGGCTGGCAGCCAAGCCTGTGTTGTTTTGTTAATCTGGGTAGGGGTTGAGTGACACAGGGAGGTTGGTATCACTCACAGGCAGCATCTCCGAGACCTCCCCATACTTCTAGAGACTTGCAGAAGATTCAGGTGTAAGATGGAGATGGAGTGTTAGGCTGTCGGTGGCTCTTGAGGGTAGCCCCCTAGCCTGGGCTCGGGTGCAGAAGGAACCCTCTTCATGACATTTTCACACATGGATTAGCCACCACAGAGTCCAGAACTTAACCCCATTGAGAATCTTTGGGATGTGCTGGAGAAAACTTGGTGCAGTGGTCCAACTCTCCCATCCCATGGAGTGTTAGGCTGTTGGTGGCTCTTGAGGGTAGCCCCCTAGCCTGAGGGTGAGGGGGTGACCTCAGGCCTGGGCTCGGGTGCAGAAGGAACCCTCTTCATGACATTTTCACACATGGATTGGCCACCACAGAGTCCAGAACTTAAAGCGGAGTTCTACCCTGGAATTTTTTTTTTTTTAAAAAAATACCCCCGGGACAGTCAGGGCTAGTGCATTCCACAATGGCTAGCCTCTGATCTGTCCCGGGTTGCACTTACCTGTTAGGACAAATACTTACCTTGAAAACGTCTTGTCCAGCGCTGCCATCTCAGATGTGGGCAGCTTGAAGCCAGCGAGATCCTCTTCCGCGTCCTCTTCCGCCTTCTTCGGTCCCACGATGCCCTGCGCCGGCCCCGCCGTCACTTCCAGGTCGCGCGTGTCATCCCTCCACAGCTTCTGGGCATGCCCAGAAGCTGTTTAGAAGGTGATGACGCGCGCGCCCCGGAACTGACGTCCGGGTCGGTGCAGGCGCAATGATTCCTGGGAGCGATGACGTTCAGCTCCCTGGAATCATTGCAGAGCCAGGAAGTGACGACAGGCCGCGGCCGAGGAAGGAGGAAGAAGGAAGTAAGGTTAGTATATTTTCTTCTCTACGAGGTAAGTAAAAAAAGAAAAAAAAATGCGATTATCCATTTCTTTTTCAGGTGACCCGGAGCGAGAAGATGGAGGTAAGTATAAAATTAGGGTGGAACTCCACTTTAACCCCATTGAGAATCTTTGGGATGTGCTGGAGAAGACTTTCTGCAGTGGTCCAACTCTCCCATCCCATGGAGTGTCAGGCTGTCGGTGGCTCTTAAGGGTAGCCCCCTAGCCTGAGGGGGAGGGGGTGACCTCAGGCCTGGGCTCAGGTGCAGAAGGGACCCTCTTCATGACATTTTCACACATGGATTGGCCACCAAAGAGTCCAGAACTTAACCCCATTGAGAATCTTTGGGATGTGCTGGAGAAGACTTTCTGCAGTGGTCCAACTCTCCCATCCCATGGAGTGTCAGGCTGTCGGTGGCTCTTAAGGGTAGCCCCCTAGCCTGAGGGGGAGGGGGTGACCTCAGGCCTGGGCTCGGGTGCAGAAGGGACCCTCTTCACGACATTTTCACACCTGGATTGGCCCTCACAGAGTCCATAACTTAACCCCATTGAGAATCGCGGACTCAGAATCAGAATCGGACTCAGGGTCAGCCCAGCTGGGGCAGTGGAGTTCAGGTGGAAGATGGAGATGGAGTGTTAAGCTGTCGGTGGCTCTTGAGGGTAGCCCCCTAGCCTGGGAGGGGGTGACCTCAGGCCCAGGCTTGGGTGCAGAGGGGACTCTCTTTACAACACACAGAAGTTCCTGACCTGGAGGGACAGGAGAAAGTGGAAGACAGGAAAGTGGAAGAACACTACCAAGCAAATCTCCAGTGAGAAAGACAGCCAGGTGGGCTAGTGAGTGTACAGTCAGAGGACTGAGAGGCATACCTGAGAGGACTGGGTGAAAGCAGTCTGAGACGGATGCAGAGTTGGTCTAGGAGGAATATGGAGTCTTAACCAGGAGGGCTAGAGAAAGGAGCAGCTGCAGCCAGGCGGGCTGGTATCAGTAGCTACAGGAGGAGGACAGCTGAGCACTTGGACTTTTTTTTGTGCTACACTACCAAAGAGGCCCGGGGTCCCTGCCTGTAATGGGCATTTGCTATTGGTCTGATTACGCACTTGTCAGACCATCCATACAGTGCCAGCTGGTCCTGGGGGTTGCAGTTCTACAAGAAGGTTTGTGCTGAAGGTAGAAGGAGAAGTGTATATACGGACTGTATATAGCTTTGTACCTGAAGGGTTCTCTGCTGATCAAGCGGGCATCCCATAATACCCTCAACCCTATCCAAGTTCAATACCCCTAATAAAATACAAAAACAATGCTGCAAGCACTAATTCTTGTCTCCAGCGTGTGGTGGAAAATTCTGTGTGCCTGGCTGTGTAGGGTGGGAGATACCTTCATTCACCAGCAACTCCTGCGGGGGTAGTGCTACAACTACAAAAAATATGCTATGGAGCTACTAAAAGTTTTTAAATTGCAATAAAAAATATATAATAAAAACACTTAACCATTGCATTACCATTTTAGGATTCAGGTTTTAAGGAAAAACCAGTTGGTTTCACCTAATACCAAAAACAAACTTTGTAAAAACCTGATATATCTTTCCCCGCAGGTTACACGGGGTATGTTCCTCGATCTCGCTTCCTGATTGGCACCGGCTATCCCATCACCACCAATAGAGCCATGCAAGAGTTTGCTCACATGACCCTGAAGAAGAGCGTGAGAGTGGGAGGCCAGTCGGAGCCACGGGAGGGTAACAAGGAGCCGTCGGATCAGGGTCACGTCTACCTGGAGGAACTGGGCTTATTGCCCCGCTACACGGGATATGTTCCAGGTCAGGATATTGCATGTGACATTCCCATTATACATACCTTTGGCTAGTAGTGCAGGAATTAAAGGAAGTCCCCCAGGCTATTCTGAAAATAATAAACAGACATTATTTCTTAAATAAATAGGGATTTTGGTTGCTGGGGATTTCCCCACTCCATTTGCCCATATTTGGCTAATAATGAAATAAAGTGATTGCGTAGGTTCAGAATTTATTTTTTCATAAATATAACAAACATGTTATACTTACCTGCTCCGTGTAAGGGTTTTGCACAGAGCAGCCCCGATCCTCCTCTTTTGGGGTGCCCCGGCGGCGCTCCTGGCTTCTCCCCTTGGGGGGCACGCGTGCGCGCTCGCTCCGAAGCTGGCTATGTGTGTCTATTGACATGCCTCCCACTCACTGGCTGTGATTGACAGCAGCAGGAGCCAATGGCCAATCCTGTTGCTGCTTCTTTGTCTAATGAGGAGGGAGAGAGCCGAGAGAGCTATGCTCTCATGCACATCTCTGGATTGAGATCGGACTCAAGTAAGTATAAGGGGGGCTAAGGGAGGATAAAGGTGGATCCTCTCCAACAGAAGGTTTTTTACCTTGATGTATAGAATGCATTAGGGCAAAAAAACCTTCTGCCTTTAGAACAACGTTAAAATAAACCTGATGCTTTGCCTGAGCAAGCACTAAACTACCATTACATTCTGAAAAGAATCAGTTATCTGTGGTGTCTGCATTTTTGGCTTTGATTTGGCGTTCATAGAGAAACCAAACAGTAAGATGATGGGGAAGCACAAATAAGATAAGTGTCCTATTGAACCAGGGGGTGGGGGAGTTATAAACACTATATTACCAAAAGTATTGGGACGCCTGCCTTTGGGATGAATTCGAGCAGAGACTGCAAGCCAGGCTTTCAGGTCCACATCAGTGCCTGACCTCACAAAGGCGCTTCTGGAATAATGGTCAAACATTCCCATCGACACACTTCTAAACCTTGTGGACAGCCTTCCCAGAAGAGTTGAAGCTGTTATAGCTACAAAGGGTGGCCCAACTCAATATTGAACACTACGGACTTATGGCACTTTCCACTGCAAGTACCGGCTCGGCTCTACTCGGCCCTACTTGGCCCGGTTTGCTTTTCCACTGCTGGTACCGCATGGTACGGTGTTGGAACTGTTCGGTACGGTATGGTTTGCTTTTCCACTAAAGTAGTACTAAAGTTAAGTGGGTGGGATAACAACGGGGTGGGTGGGATTCTCTGACCAATCAGTGGCTAGTAGTGACTGCATGCAAAGGATTGTGGGATATGGTACCGGGTATGGTACCTCTTGGAACCACAATCGAGGTGATACTGTTTTAGAGAGCCGTAACGTTCGGTTCCATGCAGTGGAAAAGCGCCGCCGTACCGTACCGAACCGTTCCTACACCGTACCATGCGGTACCAGCAGTGGAAAAGCTCAAAAGCGAGCCGAACCATTCGGTTCCATGCGGTGGAAAGGCACCGTAAGACTGGGATGCAATTACAGTTCATGTGCGTGTAAAGGCAGGCGTCCCAATACTTTTGATTATATAGTGTATATTGGGCATTTTGTACCTAGCGGCTTACATAACAGTCTATTTATCAGAAAGGTAGATCCGAAGTAAAAAAAAAAACAAATATACTTTGGAAGCCAATGACAATTGCACCAAGGTGACCATGTTCTGTTTCACCCTGCAGGTTACAAGTTTCAGTATGGACACACCTATGGTCACCTTACCCAAAATGCACTGGGCCAGAGCACCCTACAGAAGCAGCTGGTGAATTAGGAGAAAGAAGAAAAGCAGGAGACGCTGTGCCAATGTGGCCACCACCGACTAAAGGGTCAGCTGACCCAACCACATATTGAAGTCATGGGTAGATCCTTGTGGGATTAATCAGACACTGGCTTCTTGTATTTCTCAGGAACTCAACATTGATACCTCCAAAGCTGGCTGTACCCTGGAGGATTTTTGAATGAACAATCATGCAAACATTCATACGAAAATTTCCATCAGTACCTGTTTCCATCCTTCAATTTTTCTAACCACTGTGGACACAAACATTTGTTGTTGTTTAGACCCATTAACCATTAGAAAATCAAACTTTCTTCCTCTTTCTTCCTGCCCAGCCCCAGTGTCCCTTTAACTTCAGCCAATCACGCAATCAGTGTGACTCGCTGTCACAGTAGTCACATGATAAGTAGCCGGTCCAACTGGCTCCTGAATATTAGTAGAGACTGAGAGGTGTCTTGAATAATTCAGTCTCTCTGCTGGGAATAGGCAGGGACCATGCTCTTAGCACAGAATAGCCTGTTGCCCATGGATGCATATGGGTGGCATGGGCTTTAAAGCTTACCCTCATTGGCACCACACATATACGTTATATGGGCAACTAAAACTTGTGTATGGCCAGCTTAAGCAAAAACTTCCACCCCCCCCTATTGCAAATAAACCCAAGTTGAATGATACTTCTCTTATAACGGAGGTAGCAGGCTAGCAGAGCTGGAAACACACGTTTCTGAGAGCTACAAGAAGCCAATTTTGGATGGGTAGACCCTTTATATTTTCTAATATGTTTGTTTACTTGTATGCTGTAGGGTGGGGATTTTGACCTCCTGTTTCATTGGCACATTGAACTATGTTCCTCCTCCCCATCACAAGGCAAAATACCTGTGCGCGAAGCCTCAGAAGACAGATGCCATTCCTTGACCACATACTGTATTATGAGGAAAATGATCTTAGTCTGCTTCAATGCAAGTGAGTTTTCTGCCCTGGAGCTGGTAAGCAACCAGGGGCTGACTGGCAACTTTCGGCCCAGGGGGCAAGTACAAACCAGAGGCCAATGGTGCAGCGATCCGGCCCCCCTCCCACTCTCCCTCTTCCCAGCCTCCTCCTGACCCCCATTTCAGGCTGAAGCTCCACTCCAGGTACTCTCTACTCACCAGGTGAAATCGGGTTCCCGACCTGGCCAGCAGGGGGCAGTTGGGGGGAGCTGGGACAGCTTGGTTGGGGCTGGAGGAAAGTCTCCAATAGGGCATGGAACCGTACTCTACTCAAACACAGTTTGCACCATCCATGCTGGGGGGGGGGGGGGAGACCTGCACTCTATGCTCTTTCCTCGTCTTCAACTCGCACTCAGTAGGTCAGCGACAGGGACTTTTTACTTCTCTTCACCAGAAAACTTTAGGCATGTCTGTGGCAGAAGTGGTGCAGCCTTTTAACGGGGCATCAGAGTGGCCTAGGGGGCCATTGCCCCCCTGCCCCCTGGCCCAGTCCTCCCCAGTACGCAACCCAACAGCTAGGGAGCGACAGAGTTCACCACAGGTATTTTCTCTTGTTACAAACTCCAATTAAGTACATTAGCCTCAAGAGAATCAATTAACTATCTGCATTGCCCATTGGAACCAGTCAGGTCCTCTCTTTTACACTGTGTGTTGCACTGTAACAGATAAAGAAGTAATGATTGGTTACTATTGAAGATACTTTGCATAAATGGAGCTCACAGTTTTTTCTTGTTCTCGAGGGGAGTGAATAACCTTCATCACTGTGACCCAACAGCCAATGCAATTATGCTAAATCTGGTGCCAAAGCCATAGGGTGATAATGATTGTATCATGATAGAAAAGTACATAAAATTGACAATCGTGGTGTTTTTGTAATAAATTTGTGTGTGCATAATCTGTTTGTAAATCTTTTGTTAAAGCCTAACTCTGGTTGCAATACTTTACCATACTATACCATTTATCTGGAGATGTTCCACACAGTACCTAATTTCTGCCACAAGGTGGCCTCAGTCTTCCGTGTTGAATGACTATAACTGCAGGGTGTCATGGTCCCACCCCTGAGCAACCTTATTCACAGTGTACTGTTGCGGAGAGTGACACTGATGCCATCATGTCAGTGCAGCTCACTAAGGTCTTAGTAAGGATACACATACAGGTCCCATCATGTCCCTCTGACCCCTTGTGACCAGAACAGGAGGTGAAGGAAAACAAATTGTGGATGGAGTTCCAAAAGAGATATGAGAAGAGAGATGTATGTGTGGTCTGGCATCCCGATTGACAATCTCTGCCCTGCCCTGTGAAAGTGATGTAAAATGAGAAGGCTAAATTCCCTCTCTAATGATCCAACTGATATGGAACACATTTAGGAGAGAGAAAGGTTCATCCTCATCCAACATGATTATTTATTCTTCATGAGACACATTTCTGAATGGTGACCACTTTGCTAATACCGTACTCCCTTTGTTCCACATGGATTCTCGCCCACTATAGCTCTCAACACACAGCAAGCTGCCAGCAAGGATGGAAAAATATTGTCCTAGGTGTTGGTCTCAGTTTAAATTGTTATATGAAATATTACTCCAACACGGAGACTACATAGGATGAAAGGGTTGTATTCCATTTATTAGAATGTTGAGTTTAAACAGAGGAGTCCAGGTAATGATATATAACCCATTCTTGATCTTTATGAATGAGCTGTATTATGAATTTTATTAATTACATCAGAGGTCCCTTTATCATATCAGAGATCCCTCCATCACATCAGAGGCCCCTCCAGCACATCAGAGGTCCCTCCAGCACATCGGAGGTCTCTCCATCACATCAGAGGTCCCTCCATCACATCAGAGGCCCCTCCAGCACATCAGAGGTCCCTCCATAACATCAGAGGCCCCTCCAGCACATCAGAGATCCCTCCATCACATCAGAGGCCCCTCCAGCCCATCAGAGATCCCTCCATCACATCAGAGATCCCTCCATCACATCAGAGGCCTCTCCAGCACATCAGAGGTCCCTCCATAACATCAGAGGCCCCTCCAGCACATCAGAGGTCCCACCATCACATCAGAGGTCCCTCCATCACATCAGAGGCCCCTCCAGCACATCAGAGGCCCCTCCAGCACATCAGAGGTTCCCCATCACATCAGAGGTTCCCCATCACATCAGAGGCCCCTCCATCACATCAGAGGTTCCCCATCACATCAGAGGTTCCCCATCACATCAGAGGCCCCTCCAGCACATCAGAGGTCCCTCCATCACATCAGAGGCCCCTCCAGCACATCAGAGGTCCCTCCATCACATCAGAGGCCCCTCCAGCACATCAGAGGTCCCACCATCACATCAGAGGCCCCTCCATCACATCAGAGGTTCCCCATCACATCAGAGGCCTCTCCATCACATCAGAGGCCCCTCCATCACATCAGAGGTTCCCCATCACATCAGAGGCCCCTCCATCACATCAGAGGCCCCTCCAGCACATCAGAGGTCCCACCATCACATCAGAGGGCCCTCCATCACATCAGAGGTTCCCCATCACATCAGAGGGCCCTCCATCACATCAGAGGTTCCCCATCACATTAGAGGTCCCACCATCACATCAGAGGTCCCTCCATCACATCAGAGGCCCCTCCAGCACATCAGAGGTTCCCCATCACATCAGAGGTCCCTCCATCACATCAGAGGGCCCTCCATCACATCAGAGGTTCCTCATCACATTAGAGGTCCCTCAATCACATTAGAGGTCCCTCCATCATATTAGAGGTCCCTCCATCACATCAGAGGTCCCTCCATCACATCAGAGGCCCCTCCATCACATCAGAGGTTCCACCATCACATCAGGGGGCCCTCCATCACATCAGAGGTCTCTCCATCACATCAGAGGTTCCCCATCACATCAGAGGTCCCACCATCACATCAGAGGGCCCTCCATCACATCAGAGGGCCCTCCATCACATCAGAGGTCCCACTATCACATCAGAGGGCCCTCCATCACATCAGAGGTTCCTCCAGCACATCAGAGGTCCCCACCATCACATCAGAGGTCCCTCCATCACATTGGAGGTCCCTCCATCACATCGGAGGTCCCTCCATCACATCGGAGGTCCCTCCAGCACATCGGAGGTCTCTCCATCACATCAGAGGTTCCCCATCACATCAGAGGTCCCTCCAGCACATCAGAGGTTCCCCATCACATCAGAGGTTCCCCATCACATCAGAGGGCCCTCCATCACATCAGAGGTTCCCCATCACATCAGAGGTCCCTCCGTCACATCAGAGGTTCCCCATCACATCAGAGGTCTCTCCATCACATCAGAGGTTCCCCATCACATCAGAGGTTCCCCATCACATCAGAGGTTCCCCATCACATCAGAGGTCCCTCCATCACATCAGAGGTCCCTCCATCACATCAGAGGTTCCCCATCACATCAGAGGTCCTCCTTCACCTCAGATCAGGACCCCCCCCCTCCCATTACATCAGAGGTCCCTTCATCATATCACATTCCCCCTTCATGTTGGAGTTCCCTCCTCCTAGCACATGCCTGACATAAGAGTCCTGCGTGGCTCCGAAACATTGCATTCATCCTGATGTGATATGGTCTTTTCACAATAAAACGTTTTTTTTTGGACTGCTATGCAAAATCCATGGTGTACTGGCGAACATCAGAGGTTCCCCATCACATCAGAGGTTTCCCATCACATCAGAGTTTTCCCATCACATCAGAGGTTCCTCATCACATCAGAGGTTCCTCATCACATCAGAGGTCCCCCATCACATCAGAGGTTTCCCATCACATCAGAGGTTCTCCATCACATCAGAGGTTCCTCATCACATCAGAGGTTCCTCATCACATCAGAGGTTCCTCATCACATCAGAGGGCCCTCATCACATCAGAGGGCCCTCATCACATCAGAGGTTCTCCATCACATCAGAGGGCCCTCATCACATCAGAGGTTCTCCATCACATCAGAGGTTCTCCATCACATCAGAGGGCCCTCATCACATCAGAGGTCCCTCCATCACATCAGAGGTTCCTCATCACATCAGAGGTTCCTCATCACATCAGAGGTTCCCCATCACATCAGAGGTTCCCCATCACATCAGAGGGCCCTCATCACATCAGAGGTCTCTCCATCACATCAGAGGTTCCCCATCACATCAGAGGTTCCCCATCACATCAGAGGTCCCTCCATCACATCAGAGGTCCCTCCATCACATCAGAGGTTCCCCATCACATCAGAGGTCCTCCTTCACCTCAGATCAGGACCCCCCCCCTCCCATTACATCAGAGGTCCCTTCATCATATCACATTCCCCCTTCATGTTGGAGTTCCCTCCTCCTAGCACATGCCTGACATAAGAGTCCTGCGTGGCTCCGAAACATTGCATTCATCCTGATGTGATATGATCTTTTCACAATAAAACGTTTTTTTTTGGACTGCTATGCAAAATCCATGGTGTACTGGCGAACATCAGAGGTTCCCCATCACATCAGAGGTTTCCCATCACATCAGAGGTTTCCCATCACATCAGAGGTTCTCCATCACATCAGAGGTTCCTCATCACATCAGAGGTTCCTCATCACATCAGAGGTCCCCCATCACATCAGAGGTTTCCCATCACATCAGAGGTTCTCCATCACATCAGAGGGCCCTCATCACATCAGAGGTTCCTCATCACATCAGAGGTTCCTCATCACATCAGAGGTTCCTCATCACATCAGAGGGCCCTCATCACATCAGAGGTTCCTCATCACATCAGAGGTTCTCCATCACATCATAGGGCCCTCATCACTTTAGAGGTTTTCCATCACATCAGAGGGCCCTCATCACATCAGAGGTTCTCCATCACATCAGAGGTTCTCCATCACATCAGAGGGCCCTCATCACATCAGAGGTCCCTCCATCACATCAGAGGTTCCTCATCACATCAGAGGTTCCTCATCACATCAGAGGTTCCTCATCACATCAGAGGGCCCTCATCACATCAGAGGTCCCTCCATCACATCAGAGGTTCCTCATCACATCAGAGGTCCCTCCATCACATCAGAGGTTCCTCATCACATCAGAGGTTCCTCATCACATCACAGGTTCCTCATCACATCAGAGGTTCCCCATCACATCAGAGGTTCCCCATCACATCAGAGGTTCTCCATCACATCAGAGGTTCCTCATCACATCAGAGGTTCCTCATCACATCAGAGGGCCCTCATCACATCAGAGGTTCTCCATCACATCAGAGGGCCCTCATCACATCAGAGGTCCCTCCCTCACATCAGAGGTTCCTCATCACATCAGAGGTTCCCCATCACATCAGAGGTTCCTCATCACATCAGAGGTTTCCCATCACATCAGAGGTTCTCCATCAAATCAGAGGTCCCCCATCACATCAGAGGTTTCCCATCACATCAGAGGTTTCCCATCACATCAGAGGTTCTCCATCACATCAGAGGTTCCTCATCACATCAGAGGTTCCTCATCACATCAGAGGTTCCTCATCACATCAGAGGTTCTCCATCACATCAGAGGGCCCTCCATCACATCAGAGGTTCCTCCATCACATCAGAGGTTCCTCATCACATCAGAGGTTCTCCATCACATCAGAGGTCCCTCCATCACATCAGAGGTTCTCCATCACATCAGAGGTTCCTCATCACATCAGAGGTTCCTCATCACATCAGAGGTTCCTCATCACATCAGAGGTTCTCCATCACATCAGAGGTTCCTCATCACATCAGAGGTTCCTCATCACATCAGAGGTCCCTCCATCACATCAGAGGTTCCTCATCACATCAGAGGTTCCTCATCACATTAGAGGTCCCTCAATCACATTAGAGGTCCCTCCATCATATTAGAGGTCCCTCCATCACATCAGAGGTCCCTCCATCACATCAGAGGACCCTCCATCACATCAGAGGTTCCACCATCACATCAGGGGGCCCTCCATCACATCAGAGGTCTCTCCATCACATCAGAGGTTCCCCATCACATCAGAGGTCCCACCATCACATCAGAGGGCCCTCCATCACATCAGAGGGCCCTCCATCACATCAGAGGTCCCACTATCACATCAGAGGGCCCTCCATCACATCAGAGGTTCCTCCAGCACATCAGAGGTCCCCACCATCACATCAGAGGTCCCTCCATCACATTGGAGGTCCCTCCATCACATCGGAGGACCCTCCAGCACATCGGAGGTCTCTCCATCACATCAGAGGTTCCCCATCACATCAGAGGTCCCTCCAGCACATCAGAGGTTCCCCATCACATCAGAGGTTCCCCATCACATCAGAGGGCCCTCCATCACATCAGAGGTTCCCCATCACATCAGAGGTCCCTCCGTCACATCAGAGGTTCCCCATCACATCAGAGGTCTCTCCATCACATCAGAGGTCCCTCCATCACATCAGAGGTCCCTCCATCACATCAGAGGTTCCCCATCACATCAGAGGTCCTCCTTCACCTCAGATCAGGACCCCCCCCCCTCCCATTACATCAGAGGTCCCTTCATCATATCACATTCCCCCTTCATGTTGGAGTTCCCTCCTCCTAGCACATGCCTGACATAAGAGTCCTGCGTGGCTCCGAAACATTGCATTCATCCTGATGTGATATGATCTTTTCACAATAAAACGTTTTTTTTTGGACTGCTATGCAAAATCCATGGTGTACTGGCGAACATCAGAGGTTCCCCATCACATCAGAGGTTTCCCATCACATCAGAGTTTTCCCATCACATCAGAGGTTCCTCATCACATCAGAGGTTCCTCATCACATCAGAGGTCCCCCATCACATCAGAGGTTTCCCATCACATCAGAGGTTCTCCATCACATCAGAGGGCCCTCATCACATCAGAGGTTCCTCATCACATCAGAGGTTCCTCATCACATCAGAGGTTCCTCATCCTATCAGAGGGCCCTCATCACATCAGAGGGCCCTCATCACATCAGAGGTTCTCCATCACATCAGAGGGCCCTCATCACATCAGAGGTTCTCCATCACATCAGAGGTTCTCCATCACATCAGAGGGCCCTCATCACATCAGAGGTCCCTCCATCACATCAGAGGTTCCTCATCACATCAGAGGTTCCTCATCACATCAGAGGTCCCCCATCACATCAGAGGTTTCCCATCACATCAGAGGTTCTCCATCACATCAGAGGGCCCTCATCACATCAGAGGTTCCTCATCACATCAGAGGTTCCTCATCACATCAGAGGTTCCTCATCACATCAGAGGGCCCTCATCACATCAGAGGGCCCTCATCACATCAGAGGTTCTCCATCACATCAGAGGGCCCTCATCACATCAGAGGTTCTCCATCACATCAGAGGTTCTCCATCACATCAGAGGGCCCTCATCACATCAGAGGTCCCTCCATCACATCAGAGGTTCCTCATCACATCAGAGGTTCCTCATCACATCAGAGGTTCCCCATCACATCAGAGGTTCCCCATCACATCAGAGGGCCCTCATCACATCAGAGGTCTCTCCATCACATCAGAGGTTCCCCATCACATCAGAGGTTCCCCATCACATCAGAGGTCCCTCCATCACATCAGAGGTCCCTCCATCACATCAGAGGTTCCCCATCACATCAGAGGTCCTCCTTCACCTCAGATCAGGACCCCCCCCCTCCCATTACATCAGAGGTCCCTTCATCATATCACATTCCCCCTTCATGTTGGAGTTCCCTCCTCCTAGCACATGCCTGACATAAGAGTCCTGCGTGGCTCCGAAACATTGCATTCATCCTGATGTGATATGATCTTTTCACAATAAAACGTTTTTTTTTGGACTGCTATGCAAAATCCATGGTGTACTGGCGAACATCAGAGGTTCCCCATCACATCAGAGGTTTCCCATCACATCAGAGGTTTCCCATCACATCAGAGGTTCTCCATCACATCAGAGGTTCCTCATCACATCAGAGGTTCCTCATCACATCAGAGGTCCCCCATCACATCAGAGGTTTCCCATCACATCAGAGGTTCTCCATCACATCAGAGGGCCCTCATCACATCAGAGGTTCCCCATCACATCAGAGGTCCCACCATCACATCAGAGGGCCCTCCATCACATCAGAGGGCCCTCCATCACATCAGAGGTCCCACTATCACATCAGAGGGCCCTCCATCACATCAGAGGTTCCTCCAGCACATCAGAGGTCCCCACCATCACATCAGAGGTCCCTCCATCACATTGGAGGTCCCTCCATCACATCGGAGGTCCCTCCAGCACATCGGAGGTCTCTCCATCACATCAGAGGTTCCCCATCACATCAGAGGTCCCTCCAGCACATCAGAGGTTCCCCATCACATCAGAGGTTCCCCATCACATCAGAGGGCCCTCCATCACATCAGAGGTTCCCCATCACATCAGAGGTCCCTCCGTCACATCAGAGGTTCCCCATCACATCAGAGGTCTCTCCATCACATCAGAGGTTCCCCATCACATCAGAGGTTCCCCATCACATCAGAGGTCCCTCCATCACATCAGAGGTCCCTCCATCACATCAGAGGTTCCCCATCACATCAGAGGTCCTCCTTCACCTCAGATCAGGACCCCCCCCTCCCATTACATCAGAGGTCCCTTCATCATATCACATTCCCCCTTCATGTTGGAGTTCCCTCCTCCTAGCACATGCCTGACATAAGAGTCCTGCGTGGCTCCGAAACATTGCATTCATCCTGATGTGATATGATCTTTTCACAATAAAACGTTTTTTTTTGGACTGCTATGCAAAATCCATGGTGTACTGGCGAACATCAGAGGTTCCCCATCACATCAGAGGTTTCCCATCACATCAGAGTTTTCCCATCACATCAGAGGTTCCTCATCACATCAGAGGTTCCTCATCACATCAGAGGTCCCCCATCACATCAGAAGTTTCCCATCACATCAGAGGTTCTCCATCACATCAGAGGGCCCTCATCACATCAGAGGTTCCTCATCACATCAGAGGTTCCTCATCACATCAGAGGTTCCTCATCACATCAGAGGGCCCTCATCACATCAGAGGGCCCTCATCACATCAGAGGTTGTCCATCACATCAGAGGGCCCTCATCACATCAGAGGTTCTCCATCACATCAGAGGTTCTCCATCACATCAGAGGGCCCTCATCACATCAGAGGTCCCTCCATCACATCAGAGGTTCCTCATCACATCAGAGGTTCCTCATCACATCAGAGGTTCCCCATCACATCAGAGGTTCCCCATCACATCAGAGGGCCCTCATCACATCAGAGGTCTCTCCATCACATCAGAGGTTCCCCATCACATCAGAGGTTCCCCATCACATCAGAGGTCCCTCCATCACATCAGAGGTCCCTCCATCACATCAGAGGTTCCCCATCACATCAGAGGTCCTCCTTCACCTCAGATCAGGACCCCCCCCCCCTCCCATTACATCAGAGGTCCCTTCATCATATCACATTCCCCCTTCATGTTGGAGTTCCCTCCTCCTAGCACATGCCTGACATAAGAGTCCTGCGTGGCTCCGAAACATTGCATTCATCCTGATGTGATATGATCTTTTCACAATAAAACGTTTTTTTTTGGACTGCTATGCAAAATCCATGGTGTACTGGCGAACATCAGAGGTTCCCCATCACATCAGAGGTTTCCCATCACATCAGAGGTTTCCCATCACATCAGAGGTTCTCCATCACATCAGAGGTTCCTCATCACATCAGAGGTCCCCCATCACATCAGAGGTTTCCCATCACATCAGAGGTTCTCCATCACATCAGAGGGCCCTCATCACATCAGAGGTTCCTCATCACATCAGAGGTTCCTCATCACATCAGAGGGCCCTCATCACATCAGAGGTTCCTCATCACATCAGAGGTTCCTCATCACATCAGAGGGCCCTCATCACATCAGAGGTTCTCCATCACATCAGAGGGCCCTCATCACATCAGAGGTTCTCCATCACATCAGAGGTTCTCCATCACATCAGAGGGCCCTCATCACATCAGAGGTCCCTCCATCACATCAGAGGTTCCTCATCACATCAGAGGTTCCTCATCACATCAGAGGTTCCTCATCACATCAGAGGGCCCTCATCACATCAGAGGTCCCTCCATCACATCAGAGGTTCCTCATCACATCAGAGGTCCCTCCATCACATCAGAGGTTCCTCATCACATCAGAGGTTCCTCATCACATCACAGGTTCCTCATCACATCAGAGGTTCCCCATCACATCAGAGGTTCCCCATCACATCAGAGGTTCTCCATCACATCAGAGGTTCCTCATCACATCAGAGGTTCCTCATCACATCAGAGGGCCCTCATCACATCAGAGGTTCTCCATCACATCAGAGGGCCCTCATCACATCAGAGGTCCCTCCCTCACATCAGAGGTTCCTCATCACATCAGAGGTTCCTCATCACATCAGAGGTTCCTCATCACATCAGAGGTTTCCCTTCACATCAGAGGTTCTCCATCAAATCAGAGGTCCCCCATCACATCAGAGGTTTCCCATCACATCAGAGGTTTCCCATCACATCAGAGGTTCTCCATCACATCAGAGGTTCCTCATCACATCAGAGGTTCCTCATCACATCAGAGGTTCCTCATCACATCAGAGGTTCTCCATCACATCAGAGGGCCCTCCATCACATCAGAGGTTCCTCCATCACATCAGAGGTTCCTCATCACATCAGAGGTTCCTCATCACATCAGAGGTTCTCCATCACATCAGAGGTCCCTCCATCACATCAGAGGTTCTCCATCACATCAGAGGTTCCTCATCACATCAGAGGTTCCTCATCACATCAGAGGTTCCTCATCACATCAGAGGTTCTCCATCACATCAGAGGTTCCTCATCACATCAGAGGTTCCTCATCACATCAGAGGTCCCTCCATCACATCAGAGGTTCCTCATCACATCAGAGGTTCCTCATCACATTAGAGGTCCCTCAATCACATTAGAGGTCCCTCCATCATATTAGAGGTCCCTCCATCACATCAGAGGTCCCTCCATCACATCAGAGGCCCCTCCATCACATCAGAGGTTCCACCATCACATCAGGGGGCCCTCCATCACATCAGAGGTCTCTCCATCACATCAGAGGTTCCCCATCACATCAGAGGGCCCTCCATCACATCAGAGGGCCCTCCATCACATCAGAGGTCCCACTATCACATCAGAGGGCCCTCCATCACATCAGAGGTTCCTCCAGCACATCAGAGGTCCCCACCATCACATCAGAGGTCCCTCCATCACATTGGAGGTCCCTCCATCACATCGGAGGTCCCTCCAGCACATCGGAGGTCTCTCCATCACATCAGAGGTTCCCCATCACATCAGAGGTCCCTCCAGCACATCAGAGGTTCCCCATCACATCAGAGGTTCCCCATCACATCAGAGGGCCCTCCATCACATCAGAGGTTCCCCATCACATCAGAGGTCCCTCCGTCACATCAGAGGTTCCCCATCACATCAGAGGTCTCTCCATCACATCAGAGGTTCCCCATCACATCAGAGGTTCCCCATCACATCAGAGGTCCCTCCATCACATCAGAGGTCCCTCCATCACATCAGAGGTTCCCCATCACATCAGAGGTCCTCCTTCACCTCAGATCAGGACCCCCCCCCCCCTCCCATTACATCAGAGGTCCCTTCATCATATCACATTCCCCCTTCATGTTGGAGTTCCCTCCTCCTAGCACATGCCTGACATAAGAGTCCTGCGTGGCTCCGAAACATTGCATTCATCCTGATGTGATATGATCTTTTCACAATAAAACGTTTTTTTTTGGACTGCTATGCAAAATCCATGGTGTACTGGCGAACATCAGAGGTTCCCCATCACATCAGAGGTTTCCCATCACATCAGAGTTTTCCCATCACATCAGAGGTTCCTCATCACATCAGAGGTTCCTCATCACATCAGAGGTCCCCCATCACATCAGAGGTTTCCCATCACATCAGAGGTTCTCCATCACATCAGAGGGCCCTCATCACATCAGAGGTTCCTCATCACATCAGAGGTTCCTCATCACATCAGAGGTTCCTCATCACATCAGAGGGCCCTCATCACATCAGAGGGCCCTCATCACATCAGAGGTTCTCCATCACATCAGAGGGCCCTCATCACATCAGAGGTTCTCCATCACATCAGAGGTTCTCCATCACATCAGAGGGCCCTCATCACATCAGAGGTCCCTCCATCACATCAGAGGTTCCTCATCACATCAGAGGTTCCTCATCACATCAGAGGTTCCCCATCACATCAGAGGTTCCCCATCACATCAGAGGGCCCTCATCACATCAGAGGTCTCTCCATCACATCAGAGGTTCCCCATCACATCAGAGGTTCCCCATCACATCAGAGGTCCCTCCATCACATCAGAGGTCCCTCCATCACATCAGAGGTTCCCCATCACATCAGAGGTCCTCCTTCACCTCAGATCAGGACCCCCCCCCCTCCCATTACATCAGAGGTCCCTTCATCATATCACATTCCCCCTTCATGTTGGAGTTCCCTCCTCCTAGCACATGCCTGACATAAGAGTCCTGCGTGGCTCCGAAACATTGCATTCATCCTGATGTGATATGATCTTTTCACAATAAAACGTTTTTTTTTGGACTGCTATGCAAAATCCATGGTGTACTGGCGAACATCAGAGGTTCCCCATCACATCAGAGGTTTCCCATCACATCAGAGGTTTCCCATCACATCAGAGGTTCTCCATCACATCAGAGGTTCCTCATCACATCAGAGGTTCCTCATCACATCAGAGGTCCCCCATCACATCAGAGGTTTCCCATCACATCAGAGGTTCTCCATCACATCAGAGGGCCCTCATCACATCAGAGGTTCCTCATCACATCAGAGGTTCCTCATCACATCAGAGGTTCCTCATCACATCAGAGGGCCCTCATCACATCAGAGGTTCCTCATCACATCAGAGGTTCTCCATCACATCAGAGGGCCCTCATCACATCAGAGGTTCTCCATCACATCAGAGGGCCCTCATCACATCAGAGGTTCTCCATCACATCAGAGGTTCTCCATCACATCAGAGGGCCCTCATCACATCAGAGGTCCCTCCATCACATCAGAGGTTCCTCATCACATCAGAGGTTCCTCATCACATCAGAGGTTCCTCATCACATCAGAGGGCCCTCATCACATCAGAGGTCCCTCCATCACATCAGAGGTTCCTCATCACATCAGAGGTCCCTCCATCACATCAGAGGTTCCTCATCACATCAGAGGTTCCTCATCACATCACAGGTTCCTCATCACATCAGAGGTTCCCCATCACATCAGAGGTTCCCCATCACATCAGAGGTTCTCCATCACATCAGAGGTTCCTCATCACATCAGAGGTTCCTCATCACATCAGAGGGCCCTCATCACATCAGAGGTTCTCCATCACATCAGAGGGCCCTCATCACATCAGAGGTCCCTCCCTCACATCAGAGGTTCCTCATCACATCAGAGGTTCCTCATCACATCAGAGGTTCCTCATCACATCAGAGGTTTCCCATCACATCAGAGGTTCTCCATCAAATCAGAGGTCCCCCATCACATCAGAGGTTTCCCATCACATCAGAGGTTTCCCATCACATCAGAGGTTCTCCATCACATCAGAGGTTCCTCATCACATCAGAGGTTCCTCATCACATCAGAGGTTCCTCATCACATCAGAGGTTCTCCATCACATCAGAGGGCCCTCCATCACATCAGAGGTTCCTCCATCACATCAGAGGTTCCTCATCACATCAGAGGTTCCTCATCACATCAGAGGTTCTCCATCGCATCAGAGGTCCCTCCATCACATCAGAGGTTCTCCATCACATCAGAGGTTCCTCATCACATCAGAGGTTCCTCATCACATCAGAGGTTCCTCATCACATCAGAGGTTCTCCATCACATCAGAGGTTCCTCATCACATCAGAGGTTCCTCATCACATCAGAGGTCCCTCCATCACATCAGAGGTTCCTCATCACATCAGAGGTTCCTCATCACATCAGAGGTTCCTCATCACATCAGAGGTTCTCCATCACATCAGAGGTTCCTCATCACATCAGAGGTCCCTCCATCACATCAGAGGTTCCTCATCACATCAGAGGTTCCTCATCACATCACAGGTTCCTCATCACATCAGAGGTTCCCCATCACATCAGAGGTTCCCCATCACATCAGAGGTTATCCATCACATCAGAGGTTCCTCATCACATCAGAGGTTCCTCATCACATCAGAGGGCCCTCATCACATCAGAGGTTCTCCATCACATCAGAGGGCCCTCATCACATCAGAGGTCCCTCCCTCACATCAGAGGTTCCTCATCACATCAGAGGTTCCTCATCACATCAGAGGTTCCTCATCACATCAGAGGTTTCCCATCACATCAGAGGTTCTCCATCAAATCAGAGGTCCCCCATCACATCAGAGGTTTCCCATCACATCAGAGGTTTCCCATCACATCAGAGGTTCTCCATCTCATCAGAGGTTCCTCATCACATCAGAGGTTCCTCATCACATCAGAGGTTCCTCATCACATCAGAGGTTCTCCATCACATCAGAGGGCCCTCCATCACATCAGAGGTTCCTCCATCACATCAGAGGTTCCTCATCACATCAGAGGTTCCTCATCACATCAGAGGTTCTCCATCACATCAGAGGTCCCTCCATCACATCAGAGGTTCTCCATCACATCAGAGGTTCCTCATCACATCAGAGGTTCCTCATCACATCAGAGGTTCCTCATCACATCAGAGGTTCTCCATCACATCAGAGGTTCCTCATCACATCAGAGGTTCCTCATCACATCAGAGGTCCCTCCATCACATCAGAGGTTCCTCATCACATCAGAGGTTCCTCATCACATCAGAGGTTCCTCATCACATCAGAGGTTCTCCATCACATCAGAGGTTCCTCATCACATCAGAGGTTCCTCATCACATCAGAGGGCCCTCCATCACATCAGAGGTCCCTCCATCAAATCGGGGGGCCCTCCATCACATCAGAGGTTCCCCATCACATCAGAGGGCCCTCCATCACATCAGAGGTCCTTCATCACATCAGAGGTCCTCCATCACATCAGAGGTCCCTCCATCACATCAGAGGTCCTCCATCAAATCGGGGGGCCCTCCATCACATCAGAGGTCCTCCATCAAATCGGGAGGCCCTCCATCACATCAGAGGTCCTCCTTCACCTGAGATCAGGACCCCCCCCCCCTCCCATTACATCAGAGGTCCCTTCATCATATCAAATTCCCCCTTCATGTTGGAGCTCCCCCCCTCCTAGCACATGCCTGACATAAGAGTCCTGCGTGGCTCCGAAACATTGCATTCATCCTGATGTGATATGATCTTTTCACAATAAAACGGTTTTTTTTGGACTGCTATGCAAAATCCATGGTTTACTGGCGAACATCAGAGGTTCCCCATCACATCAGAGGTTTCCCATCACATCAGAGTTTTCCCATCACATCAAAGGTTCTCCATCACATCAGAGGTTCCTCATCACATCAGAGGTTCCTCATCACATCAGAGGTCCCCCATCACATCAGAGGTTTCCCATCACATCAGAGGTTCTCCATCACATCAGAGGGCCCTCATCACATCAGAGATTCCTCATCACATCAGAGGTTCCTCATCACATCAGAGGTTCCTCATCACATCAGAGGGCCCTCATCACATCAGAGGTTCCTCATCACATCAGAGGTTCTCCATCACATCAGAGGGCCCTCATCACATCAGAGGTTCTCCATCACATCAGAGGGCCCTCATCACATCAGAGGTTCTCCATCACATCAGAGGTTCTCCATCACATCAGAGGGCCCTCATCACATCAGAGGTCCCTCCATCACATCAGAGGTTCCTCATCACATCAGAGGTTCCTCATCACATCAGAGGTTCCCCATCACATCAGAGGTTCCCCATCACATCAGAGGGCCCTCATCACATCAGAGGTCTCTCCATCACATCCGAGGTTCCCCATCACATCAGAGGTTCCCCATCACATCAGAGGTCCCTCCATCACATCAGAGGTCCCTCCATCACATCAGAGGTTCCCCATCACATCAGAGGTCCTCCTTCACCTCAGATCAGGACCCCCCCCCTCCCATTACATCAGAGGTCCCTTCATCATATCACATTCCCCCTTCATGTTGGAGTTCCCTCCTCCTAGCACATGCCTGACATAAGAGTCCTGCGTGGCTCCGAAACATTGCATTCATCCTGATGTGATATGATCTTTTCACAATAAAACGTTTTTTTTTGGACTGCTATGCAAAATCCATGGTGTACTGGCGAACATCAGAGGTTCCCCATCACATCAGAGGTTTCCCATCACATCAGAGGTTTCCCATCACATCAGAGGTTCTCCATCACATCAGAGGTTCCTCATCACATCAGAGGTTCCTCATCACATCAGAGGTTCCTCATCACATCAGAGGGCCCTCATCACATCAGAGGTTCCTCATCACATCAGAAATTCTCCATCACATCAGAGGGCCCTCATCACATCAGAGGTTCTCCATCACATCAGAGGGCCCTCATCACATCAGAGGTTCTCCATCACATCAGAGGTTCTCCATCACATCAGAGGTCCCTCCATCACATCAGAGGTTCCTCATCACATCAGAGGTTCCTCATCACATCAGAGGGCCCTCATCACATCAGAGGTCCCTCCATCACATCAGAGGTTCCTCATCACATCAGAGGTCCCTCCATCACATCAGAGGTTCCTCATCACATCAGAGGTTCCTCATCACATCAGAGGTTCCTCATCACATCAGAGGTTCCCCATCACATCAGAGGTTCCCCATCACATCAGAGGTTCTCCATCACATCAGAGGTTCCTCATCACATCAGAGGTTCCTCATCACATCAGAGGGCCCTCATCACATCAGAGGTTCTCCATCACATCAGAGGGCCCTCATCACATCAGAGGTCCCTCCATCACATCAGAGGTTCCTCATCACATCAGAGGTTCCTCATCACATCAGAGGTTCCTCATCACATCAGAGGTTCCTCATCACATCAGAGGTTTCCCATCACATCAGAGGTTCTCCATCACATCAGAGGTTCTCCATCACATCAGAGGTCCCCCATCACATCAGAGGTTTCCCATCACATCAGAGGTTTCCCATCACATCAGAGGTTCTCCATCACATCAGAGGTTCCTCATCACATCAGAGGTTCCTCATCACATCAGAGGTTCCTCATCACATCAGAGGTTCTCCATCACATCAGAGGGCCCTCCATCACATCAGAGGTTCCTCATCACATCAGAGGTTCCTCATCACATCAGAGGTTCCTCATCACATCAGAGGTTCTCCATCACATCAGAGGTCCCTCCATCACATCAGAGGTTCTCCATCACATCAGAGGTTCCTCATCACATCAGAGGTTCCTCATCACATCAGAGGTTCCTCATCACATCAGAGGTTCTCCATCACATCAGAGGTTCCTCATCACATCAGAGGTTCCTCATCACATCAGAGGGCCCTCCATCACATCAGAGGTCCCTCCATCAAATCGGGGGGCCCTCCATCACATCAGAGGTTCCCCATCACATCAGAGGGCCCTCCATCACATCAGAGGTCCTCCATCACATCAGAGGTCCTCCATCACATCAGAGGTCCCTTCATCACATCAGAGGTCCTCCATCAAATCGGGGGGCCCTCCATCACATCAGAGGTCCTCCATCAAATCGGGGGGCCCTCCATCACATCAGAGGTCCTCCTTCACCTGAGATCAGGACCCCCCCCCCCCCTCCCATTACATCAGAGGTCCCTTCATCATATCAAATTCCCCCTTCATGTTGGAGCTCCCCCCCTCCTAGCACATGCCTGACATAAGAGTCCTGCGTGGCTCCGAAGCATTGCATTTATCCTGATGTGATATGATTTTTTCGCAAAAAAAAAACGTTTTTTTGGACTGCTATGAAAAATCCATGGTGTGCTGGCGAACATGTATACTTATCTGTGATATATCCAGTATCAAGCTGGTGATCCCTGCAGTACCCAGCACCCATAACAGATGTACCTAAATCCTGGAATGTGTGCAATGGGAATATGAACTATTCCCTCCTATGAGAGGTTTCCTCATTCGATGAGAGTCCCCCCATCACATCACAGGTCCCTTCATCACCTTAGAGCCCCTCCTCTTCACATCAGAGGTCCCTCCATCATATCAGATCCCCCATTCATGTTTCTTATTAGGGGTCTCCTTATCAGATCAGAGTCCCCCATCACATCAGAGGTCCCTCCATCATATCAGATCCCCCATTCATGTTGGAGTTCATCCTCTTCATATTAGGGGTCTCTCCTTATCAGATCAGAGTCCCCCGTCACATCAGAGGTCCCTCCATCATATCAGATCCCCCATTCATGTTTCTTATTAGGGGTCTCCTTATCAGATCAGAGTCCCCCGTCACATCAGAGGTCCCTCCATCATATCAGATCCCCCATTCATGTTGGAGTTCATCCTCTTCATATTAGGGGTCTCCTTATCAGATTAGAGTTCCCCATCACATCAGAGTAACCCCATAACAAAGTCTCCCAATCACATCAGAACCCCTCCTCTTCACATCAAAGCCCCCCTCCCATCACATCTGCAGTCCCTCCATCATATTACATTCCCCTTCATGTTGGAGTTACCCCCCCCCCCCTTCCAATTAGAGGTCTCCTCAACAGATCAGAGGTCCCTCCATCACATCAGTGTACCCCTATTACAGAGTTTCCCCATCACATCAGAGCCCCCTCTTCATGTCAGAGGTCCCCCCCCCTCTGCAAATCAGAGGTACCCCCATCATATCAGAATCTTGTCTATATATCAGAGCCCCCTTATACATGAGAACCACCCATCACCACAGAAAATAATCTCCACATTTCCACTTGATCGCATCTTTATCACTAACATATGTGGGGAAGCAGTAACCATGCCTAAAGTGATTCTAAAGGTTCTAATAATAAAAGAAAACAAAACAAACATGTTACACTTACCTGCTCTGTGCAATGGCTTAGTACAGAGTAGCCCCAATCATTGCTCCTCCCAATTGCAAAGAGCCCCCCACAGCAAGCCTCTTGCTATGGGGTCACTCAAGTAGGCTCGCTCCTGAGCCACGCTCCTGTGAATGGACATTGTCCATACATAGACAGAACGTGGCTTGACCCCGCCCCCTGCTCTTCTCATTTGCTCACTGGCTGTAATTGACAGCAGCAGGGGCCAATGGCTCCCTCTGCTGTGCAAGCCAATAAGGAGAGAGAGAGAGACCTGGGAGAGCTACTACTCTCATGCACATCGCTGGATCGAGACGGGGCTCAGGGGGCTGGGGGGAATGCACTGCACTCAGAAGGATTTTTTTTTTTACCTTAATGCATAGAATCCATTAGGGGGAAAATAACCTTCTGTCCTTAGAACCATTTTAGAGCCTGTGTTAGTAAGCTATGGAACTGTTGCTCTCCAGATACACATTAATGGGTATCCAAAAAAACAGCTAAAGCTAAAACATGCAAGTCAATTCAGGTCACCAGCAATGAATTCAGAATGATCTCAGAAGCATCTCAGTCTGATGTCATTTAGCCATCCACTGCATTTACCCATCAGCACAGATCTCAAGATAACCGAAGATTCAAATATTCTGCTCAGGCACGAGATCCTTGGGTTCTCACCAATACCGAGAGCCAGTTCGTGTAGTCAATAGTTACTCACAATCTTTACCAAGCACTAAAGGACAGAAAATGAAGTTCTCATCAAATTAAAGCCTCCAACACTTTTATTGCATCTTCCAACACACATGCTGCAACTCCGGCTAACGCGTTTCACTCAGTCAGGAGCTTACCCATGGAGACCCTATGGGTAAGCTGGTACCTTGGCTTTAATGACATCAGAGCTGAAGAGAAGAGGATTCAGGTTACCAATCGCATAGAAAGAGGAGCCTGCAGGAGAGAGAATGACATTTTTACAGGTTCCATAGGCAAAATCAACAATTTAACACTTGAGGTAAGGGGGGGGGGGGGCTCTGCAAGGGAAGATTTTTTCATTTACCCATAGTTCCTATTTAATCTTTTGCCGACCGCCCCACGTACATTTACTACAGGGCAGCAGCTCCTCTGTGCAGAATCACGTACAGGTATGAGATTCTGCACTTCTGGGTCGGGGGGTGCGCATGCCCGACAGCAGCGACCCACTCCCGCTGTAATTGGACAAAGCGGTAGCCAATAAGCAGATAAGTGCCGGCGGGACCCGCCGATCGTTCAAGGCAAAGGCAAAACAAGGCAGATCCCCATTCTGTGACAAGGGAAGGCAGTGATCCTGTGTTTCTGCTAAGCAGGAACACGGATCTCTGCTTTCCCACAGTTCAAGCACCTCCCCCACAGAGTTAGCAAGAACTCCCTAGGCCACAGTTAACCCTTTGATCACCCCTGATGTTAACCCCTTCTCTGCCAGTGTCATTAGTACAGTGACAGTGCATATTTTTTTAGCACTGATCACTGTATTACTGTCACTGCTTCCAAAAAAAGTGTCAGTGCCCAATTTACCTGCCGCAATATCAAAGTCCCGCTATAAGTTGCTGATTATTTATTACTAATAAAAAAAAAAAATTCCATAAATATATCCCATCATTTGTAGACGCTATAACTTTTGCGCAAACCAATCAATATACGCTTATTGGGAATTTTGTAATCAGAAATATGGAGCAGAATACATACTGGCCTAATTAGATTTTTTACATTATTTTATTGGATATATTTTATAGCAGAAAGCAAAAAATATTGTTTTTTTTTTTTAAATTGTTGGCCTCTTTTCATTTTTTTTTTTAGTATTTTTTCTCAAATACCACCAAAAGAAAGCTCTATTTGTAGGGGAAAAAAGATATCAATGTTGTTTTGGGTACAGCGTCGCACGACCGCGCAATTGTCCGTTAACCACTTCTTGACCTGAAAGATTTGTCCGCTTAATGACCAGGACATTTTTTTGCGATTCGGCACTGCATTATTTTAACTGAATATTGCGTGGTCGTGCGACGCTGTTCCCAAATAAAATTGATGTTCTTTTTTTTTTTTCCGATAAATATTTGATCACCTGTGCGATTTTTATTTTTTGCGCTATAAACAAAAAAAGAGCGACAATACTGGAAAAAAAAACAAACTATTTTTCACTTTCTACTATCTAACATTCCCCCCCAAAAAAATAAAAAAATCAACATTTTTCATCCTTTTAGGCCAATTTGTATTCTGCTACATATTTTTTGTAAAAAAAAAAAAAAAATCCCAATAAGTGTATTTTGATTGGTTTGCAAACGTTATCGAGTCTACAAACTAGGGGAAAGATTTATGTCATTTTTATTTATTTTTTTACTAGTAATGGCGGCGATCTGTGATTTTTAGCGGGACTGCAACATTGCGGCGGACAGATTGGACCCCTAACTGATATTTTTGACACTTTCGGGGGACCAGTGACATTACTACAGTAATCAGTGTTAAAAAGTACTGCACTGTTACTGTAATAATGACACTGGCAGGGAAAGGGTTAACCTAGTGGGTGATCAAAGGGTTAAATGTGAGCCTAGGGGAATTTTTACTAAATGTGGGAGGAGGGGCTTGTGAAATGACCATAGAGACATGTGATCCTATATAGAAGGCTCTGGGATCATTTCAGGGAGAAGAACAGTCAGATGTGTTTACAACAGCCGACCGTTCTTCTCTCTCAGCGGGGTGTCAGGCGGTATCAGAGCTGCCTGCTCAGTGCATCGGAGTCCCCACTGCTGAGCGGGGGCGGGAGCGCGCCGACGGCGGTGGCGCACACTCGCCCCCTAGCTGCAGGCGCGTGACAGGTGTAGGTCTACGTCGTTTCACGCAGGGGGGTAACACTGCCACAGTAAATCAGCGGCGGGCGGGCGGGAACCGGTTAAATGTGAGCCTAGGGGAGTGTTTACTAAATGTTGGGGGAGGGCTTGTGAAATGACCATAGAGACATGTGGTCCTATATACTGTAGAAGGATTACAGGCGCTCTGTGATCATTCCATGGAGAAGAACGGTCAGCTGTGTTTACAACAACTGACTGTTCTTCTCTCTCAGTGGGGAGCGACCGGGGGTGCCGGTGGCAATCAGAGCCGCCTGCTCCATGCATTGGAGTCCCTGCTGCCGAGTGGGGGCGGGAACGCGCCGCCGGCGGCGCGCACTCGCCCCCTAGCTGCATGCCGCGACTGACGTAGGTCTACGTCGCTTCGCGCAGGAGTGCCGCACTACCACAGTAAATAAGAAACGGGCGGTCGGGAACTGGTTAAATGTGAGCCTAGAGGAGTGTTCACTAACTGTTGAGGGAGGGGCTTGTGAAATGACCATAGAGGCATGTGATCCTATATAGAAGGGTCACAGGAGCTCTGTGATCATTTCAGAGAGAAGAACGGTCGGCTGTGTTTACAACAACTGACTGTTCTTCTCTCTCAGCGGGAAGCGATCGCGGGTGCCCCCGTGTATGGGCATTGCAGCGGCGTGCACTCGTCTTCCAGCACCAAGCGCCCGCGTGACCGACATAGGGCTACGTCGGTTCGCGCTGGAGGGCCAGCCTGCCACAGTAAATGCAGGCGATCCAGAAGCTGTTAAAGTAACGCAGTGCCCTATCGCAAAAAATGACCTGGTCATGAAGGGGGTAAAATCTTCCGGATCTGAAGTGGTTAAGAAACTGTAACAGATCAGGCAAGAAAGAGGGAAAACATTTAAAAACCATTGAACCCGTAGTTATGAATAATTAAACACATTACAAAAACCATTAACTTTTGAAAAGCAAAAATAGTTCAGAGAAATATTTAGCCACTTAGCCTGGGGATGTGTACTGTTAATTAACGATATAGAAAACAGATGGGAAATACTTGTTGCCGCAAGTACAACCATGGTAAGCAACCAATTTGAGAACATTAGAGCAAGGTTTCCCAAGTAAACATTTTAGAAAGATCGCCACCTTTTCCTCCTCCTCTGATAGGAGGATAATCGCAAACTGATAGAAAGGAAAATTGTATCATCAGACATTAGACTTCTGAAGACTCTTTCCGAAGGTTCATCGTTAAGGCTTCGTCTCGATGGGGACCAACTTCCTATTACCTCTCTTCTTCCTTAGCGTCATCAGCTTATGGAGTGTGGATTGTCACAATGCCACGTCAAGTAAGCAACCATAATCTGCCATATTTAAAGTTTATGTAGTCTCAATTGTCTGGATTTAGCATTAATGAACATATTATAACATCCAAGGATAATAAAGCAGAAGAGACAAGAGTTATAGATTATCATTACTTGGGAAGTCCTGTTGCTCCAGGCAGCTTTGGTTGGATGGATTGATGGATGGATGGCAACTTTGGGTGGGTTGGGTGGTTTTCTAGCCTGGAAGAGACTGGTGTGTCAGTGTCTCATTGACCATGATAGGTGAACCCACAGGGCATACATATGTGGAATGTTGAAGAATGAAGTGCGCAAACAAAAAATTAATTTCCAGCAGCAACCGAAACTTTAACTTTGATATACCACAAATCGGGTGGAAGAGTGAAAGGTTGGGACGTCATATTTATTACACTGGCTGGTGTCATCTTCTCAAGTGTTTTATTATGTTGAGTTGGTAAGGGTATTACCTCTCTTTTCTTTACACATGGGTGCCAAGATGGATTTGGTGTTTGCACGTCCTCTTCTTCACCTTCATTCACCATCAAGAAGATTTCAGCCTTTTTTTCATTTTGGACTTGTTTTGGACTGCACATATTTCCATACCATGTTTTTGTTCACATTGTGCACCATTTATAATATCTGCGTATATTTATTAGGTATTTTGTTCATTGTGTTTTCCCTTTTGGTTCAACACACATTGCTCACATCTAGCGCACCCATTTTTTCATACATATGTGGAGCCTGCTCCTCGAGGGACAGATGAGTTTTAGGAACAACTTGAGGAGCTGCTTAAGAGGCCCCCTGATCCTCACCTTTTATAGGGCTGAGAATGATTATCAATTTTGTTTAGCAGAGTACTAGAAATCTTAATAGTATTGTAGCACTGCCCCCTAGAGGGCTGCTGAGAATTGCACTTTCTGGATTCCCCTGGGTTACCTGTAACAACAATCTATAGAACGTATCACTTTAGACACTTGGCTCAGACAATGAAAAGTCCAGGGGATTTGGTTTTTGTGTTTTATTTAGAACTGGGATGGGAGAAGGGATGAGTGGGATACACCAACTATGAACAATTCTGAGGACAACTGACTGTAGTGTGTGCGGCAAGGCCCCTGCTTCACCTTGCCACTGAAGTGAAGATAATGGATATGGTCCTGATTTAGTTTCTCTTCAGGGTCCTAACTTGGCACCCCCTTTCTCACTTGCTGTGAGTGCTAGCCCCTGTCCACTGACTCTCCACTGGAGCGGTCCCCTTCCTGGGCAGACCCCTGGCAAGCTTCCCGGTACTCAGGGACACTGTTTTTCCCAAGGTGGCTCTGCCTTCATCTCCATCCGTCAGCATCCACTGGACCTCCTGGCTCAGCACCACAATTCTGGCTCACCAGGCCGACCGCCTGTGACCACCTTCCATACAGACAGGAGGAGAGACAGCCGTCAACCTCCTCCTGGCAGGGCCATCTTACCGAATGGGCACGCTGGGCAGTTGCCCAGGGGCCCCACTTGCCCGGGGGGCCCCATCTGCCCAGTGGCCCAGCCCCAGCCAAGCATTAGTCCAGATTCCCATGTGCATCCCGCTGCCAAACTTAGCAAGTGGCAAGCGCCTGTAGGCCCTGTGCTACTGTCAGGCCACTTGGGCTGTGAAGGGGGAGCCCACAACTGCAGGAATGCCCATTCGCCTCCACGGGAACAGGCACACACAGGACAGTCGAGTCTGACTCCTGTCTGTGTGTGTGTTCACCGGACCCAGCTGCCGAACTTGGGAGCTGTCATTAGCCTGGCTCTGCTGTACCAAATTTCGCCTTATCGATAATTTGCATTTTTATTCTCGTGGGGGATTGTATAGGCAGGGCCTCAGTGTACTGCATTGCCTGGGGGCCTATAATGCTCTTAAGATGCCACTGCCTCCTGGGACCTGGCTTCCCGCCCAAAGACACCCTGTCACATGTGCCCTTGGATTTTATAACATATCCCAGGATGCACTACTGTTTGTGCCAACCCACTGGGATAGTTACAAAAGCCTGTGTGTCACTGGCTGGATTTCCTCCACTGCCCAACAGGCTCCCCTATTGGATACAGTGGGGACAATCCCTTAGGCCAGATGAATCACATCCTGGACACATGCAACAGGCCTAACTAACAATCAGGCTCCCCTCGTAAGCAGATGGAGCAGACTTCGGTTTTCCTGCTGTTCCCCTGATAAGCAGGCAGAGCCAACTATCCTCCCTAACTAGCACCTATCTAGGAGGGTGCTACATTATTATTTATAGAAAATTGATCAAAGTAGCTAAAACTGGGGACTAGTTTTTCCAAATGCAAAGCAGTGTACTTGGGGAAATGCTCATAGTGTATTATATTGGGGGAGCAGCGTTAGCATGAACTAGAGAAAGAGAAGATTTGAGGGTGCTCATTTCAGATGATTGCAAGATGGGCAAACACTTTGACCAGACAGTGGAAAAAGCAAATTACATTTGTTGGTTCTTCACTACAGGTTATTAGCAGGAGGAAGGAGGTCCTGATTCCTCTATATAAATCTTTGGATGCACAGTATCTCACAAAAGTGAGTACACCCCTCACATTTTTGTAAATATTTTCTTACATCTTTTCATGTGACAACACAGAAGAAATGACACTTTGCTACAATGTAAAGTAGTGATTGTACAGCTTGTATAACAGTGTAAATTTACCGTCCCCTCAAAATAACTCAACACACAGCCATTAATGTCTAAACCGCTGGCAACAAAAGTGAGTACACCCCCCTAAGTGAAAATGTCAAATTGGGCCCAAAGAGTCAATATTTTGTGTGGATTTTTGAGCATGGAATTCACCAGAGCTTCACAGGTTACCACTGAAGTCCTCTTCCACTCCTCCATGACGACATCACGGAGCTGGTGGATGTTAGAGACCTTGCACTCCTCCACCTTCCATTTAGGGATGCCCCACAGATGCTCAATAGGGTTTAGGTCTGGAGACATGCTTGGCCAGTCCATCGCCTTTACCCTCAGCTTCTTTATCAAGGCAATGGTCGTCTTGGAGGTGTGTTTGTGGTCGGTATGTTGGAATACTGCCCTGCAGCCCCGTCTCTGAAGGGAGGGGATCATGCTCTGCTTCAGTATGTCACAGTACATGTTGGCATTCATGGTTCCATCAATGAACTGTAGCTCCCCAGTGCTGGCAGCACTCATGCAGCCCCAGACCATGACACTCCCACCACTATGCTTGACTGTAGGCAAGACACACATGTCTTTGTACTCCTCACCTGGTTGCCGCCACGTACATCTGACACCATCTGAACCAAATAAGTTTATCTTGGTCTCATCAGACCACAGGACATGGTTCCAGTATTCCATGTCCTTAGTCTGCTTCAGCAAACTGTTTGCGGGCTTTATTGTGCATCATCTTTAGAATAGGCATGCTTCTGGGACAGCCATGCAGACCAATTTGATGCAGTGTGCGGGGTAACAGACTGACCCCCCACCCCTTCAATCGCTGCAGCAATGCTGGCAGCACTCATACGCCTATTTCCCAAAGACAACCTCTGGATATGATGCTGATCATGTGCCCTCAACTCCTTTGGTCGACCATGGCAAGGCCTGTTCCAAGTGGAACCTGTCCTGTTAAATTGCTGTATGGTCTTGGCCTCCGTGCTGCAGCTCAGTTTGAGGGTCTTGGCAATCTTCTTATAGCCTAGGCCTTCTTTATGTAGAGAAACAATTATTTTTTTCAGATCCTCAGAGAATTCTTTGCTATGAGGTGCCATGTTGAACTTCCAGTGACCAGTATGAGAGAGTGAGAGCGATAACACCAAATTTAACACACCTGCTCCTCATTCACACCTAAGACTTTGTAACACTAACGAGTCATATGACACCAGGGAGGGAAAATGGATAATTGGGCCCAATTTGGACATTTGCACCTAAGGGTGTACTTAATTTTTTTTGCCAGCTGTTTAGACATTAATGTACGCTCACTACTTTACATTGTAGCAAAGTGTCATTTCTTCAATGTTGTCACATGAAAAGATATAATAAAATATTTACAAAAATGTGAGGGGTGTGCTCACTTTTGTGAAATACTGTAACTATAGGGAATCCCCAGTTAGAGGAATGAGGTCCTTATCCCCCTATATAGATGTTTAGATATCACTAGAGGGATCAGAAGCTGGAGAAGGGAGGTCCTCATCTCACTAAATAGATTATTGGATATCGCTAAAGGGGTCACCAGCGAGAGGAAGGAGCTGATTTTTCCTCTATATAGATCTTTAGTTATCACCAGAGGGGTCGCCATCAGGAGGAAGGAGGTCCTGATTCCTCTATATTCATCTTTATATCACTAGAGGGATCACCATCAGGAGGAAGGAGGTCCTGATTCCTCTATATACAGTGTCTTGAAAAAGTATTCATACCCCTTGAAATTTTCCACATTTGGTCATGTTACACCCAAAATTGTAAATTTATTTTATTGGGATTTTATGTGATAGACCAACACAAAGTGGCACATAAAAGTGGAAGGAAAATGATAAATGGTTTTCAAAAAATGTTTCCAAATAAATATCAAAAAAGTGTGACATGCATTTGTATTCAGCCCCCCCCCCCCCCCCAAGACAATACTTTGTAGAACCACCTACCATATCACTAGAGGGTTCACCAGAGGGGGAAGCATATCACTAGAGTGGTCACCAGCAGGAGGAAGGAGGTCCAAATTCCTCTATATAGAACTTTATATCACTAGAGGGGTCACCAGCAGGAGGAAGGAGGTCCAAATTCCTCTATATAGAACTTTATATCACTAGAGTGGTCACCAGCAGGAGGAAGGAGGTCCAAATTCCTCTATATAGAACTTTATATCACTAGAGGGGTCACCAGCAGGAGGAAGGAGGTACTGATTCTTCTATATAGATCTTTAGTTATAACTAGAGGGGTCACCAGCAGGAGGAAGGAGGTCCTGATTCCTCTATATAGATCTTTAGTTATATCTAGAGGGGTCACCAGCAGGAGGAAGGAGGTCCTGATTCCTCTATATAGATCTTTAGTTATATCTAGAGGGGTCACAAGATGAAGAAGTAAGGATGTCGTTGTTCCTATTTATTGAGTTTTAATTAGACTTTATCCAGTTCTGTAGATGTTAATCACAAAAAGATATTGATAATCAGGGCCGCCATCAGGTGGAGGACAGCTGATACACATGTAGGGGGCCCGGGCATCCTGAGGGGCCTGCGCCCAGGCCGGAGGTACTTACAACTGCTGTATCTGCTGCCTGCAGGCTTGATGATTGACAGATGTGATAGCTACTTGTTTCCGCCCCCCTCCTCCATCAGTTGCAGAAGGAGCGCATCCTGGGGTGTCCAATTGGCAGTGGTGAGTAGAAAGTTTGATGTTGCCCCGGCAATCAGGAAGTGTGCGGGTGAGAGGAGACATGAGGCGGGAGAGGTACCGGAGGCTGCTGGTCCTGTGACTGTTCTTCCAGCCCTCCTGCTGCGTGGTAAAGTAGCTGTCAGGGATGATAATCACGAGATGTTAAGGGTAAGGGCAGGGCTGCTGTTAGAAATCGTGGGGCCTAGGTACAGACTACCTGGCAGGGCCCCCCCAAGAAAATATTAAAGATATATTTAGCTAAAAATCACTATTATCAGACACAAATATAACATAACTCGCATAATTCCTGCTAAATCTAAAAAAAAAAACTATGTTAAATAACAAAGAAGATGAGATGAGAAAAATATACAGGCTGGGCAGTTGGAGCTCAGTGATCAGAGAGACAGAGAGAGAGAAACAAAGTTACAAATAAACTCCTGAGCAGAGATAAGTGCTGGGAGGGGGGCCACACAAAGGAGGGGGATTAGTGAGGGACAACTGTCTCTTTCTCAACAGATAAAAGCTGATAGCAGGGAGAGGGACAGATCAGATTCAGGTGCTGGAGGAAGATTTCTGTATTTATTGTCCATCACTAATCCCCCTCTCTGTGTGGGCCCCCCTGTGTGCTCGGGGCCCCCTACAAGAGGGCTGGTGGTCCCCCCCTATCAGCGGCCCTGGGTGAGGGACTTAGGAGAATTTCAGGTACCCATTAGCTGAGGAGGCAGCAGGAGGCGGGCTGCTCTCCCGCCCACTGCCTCCTTAGCCTATGGGTACACAGGGTGCACTGTCCATCACTGCAAAGCCTCAGGTTTCTTGCGTTGGTGGGATGGAATTCTTCTGCAAAGAAGCTGCTGCAGAGATCAAAGTGAGAGAGAAAAAAAAGAGCGTTTCCTTCAGTGGTAAATAATTTGAAGATGCTACAAAAACATGTACAGTTCATAGCCTGTGACCCCGCCCCCTCTAATGCTAGCCCCATTGCTGTCCTTTTAGCAGGGTGAAAGTAACTTTACATATGTGTTGTCACCATGTTAAAAGGACAGCAATTTGGGCAGCATTGCAGTGACTGTTATTAGTCTAGGCCGGTCATTAAACTAGCCAATGCTCTGAAAAGCTGTCCATGTAGATTGCTTTTCTTGGCCCCGTTCACATTCCCCCACTTCCTGTCCTGGTGACACAAAGACAGGACGTGATGGGAAATCTCCTGCAATGATATAACCCTGTTAGATAGACCCTAGTTATGTATAAAACGAAAGTATATACACTCGCCAGCCACTTTTTCAGGTACACCTTGCTAGTACCGGGTTGGACCCCCTTTTGCCTTCATTCTTCGTGGCATAGATTCAACAAGGTGTTGGAAACGTTCCTCAGAGATTTTGCTCCATAGTGACATGATAGCATCACACAGTTGCTGCAGATTTGTCGGCTGCACATCCATGATGCAAATCTCCCATTCCATCACATCCCAAAGGTGCTCTATTGGATGACATGTGGTGATGAGGAGGACAACATGGCATGGAGGAGGACATAGCATGAAGGAGGAAGACATGGGATGGAGGACATGGGACTGGAGGAGGAGAACATGGAATAGAGGAGATGGGACTGAAGGAGGAGGACATGAGATTGAGGCAATGAAACTGGAGAAATAGGAGGACATGAGATTGAGGCGATAGGACTGGAGGAGGAGAAGGACATGGGATGGAGGAGGAGAAGGATACGGGATGGAGGAGGAGGACATGGGATGGCGGAGATGGGACTGGAGAAGGAGGAGGACATGGGATGGAGGACAAAGCATGGGGGAAGAGGAGAACATGGGATGGAGGAGATGGAACTGGAGGAGAAAGACATGAAATGGAGGAGATGGGACTAGAGAAGGATAACATGGGATGGAGGAGATGGGACTCTAGGAGGAGAGCAGGGGTTGGAGAAGATTGGACTGGAGGAGGAGAACATGGGATGGAGGAAATGGGACTGGAGGAGGAATACATGGGATGGAGAAGATGGGACTGAAGGAGGAGGAGGGCATAGGATGGAAGAGATGGGACTGGAGGAGGAGGACATGGGAAGTAAGAGATGGGACTGGAGGAGGAGGACATGGACTGGAGGAGATGGGACTGGAGGAGAAGGACATGGGATGGAGGAGATGGGACTGGAGGAGGAGGACATGGACTGGAGGAGATGGGACTGGAGGAGAAGGACATGGACTGGAGGAGATGGGACTGGAGGAGAAGGACATGGACTGGAGGAGATGGGACTGGAGGAGAAGGACATGGGATGGAGGAGATGGGACTGGAGGAGGAAGACATGGGATGGAGGAGATGGGACTGGAGAAGGAAGACATGGGATGGAGAAGATGGGACTGAAGGAGGAGGAGGGCATAGGATGGAAGAGATGGGACTGGAGGAGGAGGACATGGGAAGTAAGAGATGGGACTGGAGGAGGAGGACATGGACTGGAGGAGATGGGACTGGAGGAGAAGGACATGGGATGGAAGAGATGGGACTGGAGGAGGAAGACATGGGATGGAGGAGATGGGACTGGAGGAGGAGAAGGACATGGAATGAAGGAGATGGGACTGGAGGAGGAGGACATGGGATGGAGGATATGGAACTGGAGGAAGACATGGGGTAGTGGATATGGGACTGGAGAAGAAGGACATGGGATGGCGGAGATAGGACTGTAGGAGGAGGACGTGGGATGGAGATATGGTGCTGGAGGAAGAGAGGGCCATGGGATTGGGGAGATGAGACTGGAAGAGGAGGACATGGGATAGAAAAGGAAAAGGACATAGGAAGGAACTTGGTGGGATGGCCAGTGGACGTGCCCTGGGCAATGTTGATGTGTAAGCTGTGTAAGGGGCCCCAAAATGTATTTTGGCTGCCCTGTTGATAAGATAGAGTTATTGGACAGCTCAAACCACAGTCATGTTGTATAATGCCAATCAGAGTGGGTTTGTGTGTTCACAATCATTCAGCCCATTCAGTTGCCCTTCCAACATTTTGAGTTTGCCGAGTACTGGAGGGTGGGGGGTGCTAATGAGCACCAATTATATTTGAATTGTTTTGCAGAGGGGAAGGATTAAAGTGCCACTGACCAACCAGGGTTGTGGAATGGTTTTTTTAGGGGGGGGTTTAAGTGCCAATGACTAACAATGATTAAAGTTAAAGAAATAAAAAGGCAAATGTAAGCAAGCCCAAATTGTTGGTCTCTTCCTTTAACCAGCTTACGACCACCCTATACCAGATATATTGCTACAGGGAGGCCGTTCTGTGCAGATTTACAGATATATGCATGATTCTGCACTTCCGCTTAGGCGGCGGCAACGATGCCAGCGGGCCGCTTATGTTGTGATTACTCACGGCAGAAGCTAGGCTGTGGGTGCCGGGCACTGGATATCTGCCGGCACATGCCGATCGTTGGGCAGAGACACAGGATATGTAAACAAGGCAGAGCTCTGTTCTGACAGGGGGGAAGGGATGGATTTTGTGTCCCTGTAAAGCAGGGAATACAATCCAAGTAAAAGTAACACACATTTAGTACATAAACACTGGCTAGGCACATAGTTAACCCTTTGATCGCCTTAGATGTTTAACCCCTTCTCAGCCAGTGTCATTAGTACAGTGACAGTGCATATTTTTAGCACTGATCACTGTATTAGTGTCACTGGTTCCTGCAAAGTGTCAGTTAGTGTTCGATCTGTCCGCCGCAATATCGCAGTCCCGCTATAAGGTCATTGATTGCCGCCATTACTAGTATAAATAAGAAATCAATAAAAATTCCATTATATATTCCGAAACTTGTAGATGCGATAACTTTTGTGCAAACCAATCAATATACGCTTATTGGGATTTTTTTTTTTTACCAAAAATATCTAGCAGAATACATAAATCTTTTACAAATTTATGAAGAAATTAGATTTTTAAATTTTTTTTTATTGAATATATTTTATAGCAGAAAGTAAAAAATATAATTTTTTTTTTTTCTGTCTGTCTTTTTTTGTTTATAATGCCTTAAAATTAGAGACGTGAACAAAGAAAAAATTTGTTTTGTTTTGTTTAGATTCGATATTCTATTATTTTAGTTTCATTAAATTCAGTTGATTCGTTCAATTCAAATTCGGGTTTTGTATTCAGAATTCATATTCAGAATTCGTATTTGGAATTCGTTTTATGTCTTTTTCGAATTTTCTTCGAACTTACCTGTTTTTTTTTTTCCAATTCGAAATGTTCGAATCAATAAATTTTGAATTGGTCGAATAGAAAACTTTCGTTTTTTTTTTTTTTCATTCGAATGTGGCAAAGTGAACAAACATAACAATCTTCATCAAATTATTACAATGACTCTTTAAATCATTATTGGGTTAACAAAAAACAGCATTATTTTAACCACTTCTGGACCGGAAGATTTTCCCCCTTCCTGACCAGGCCATTTTTTGCGATTCGGCACTGCGTTACTTTAACGGACAATCGCGCCGTTGTGCGATGCTGTACCCAAATGAAATTGGCGTCCTTTTTTTCCCCACAAATAGAGCTTTCTTTTGGTGATATTTGATCACCTGTGCGATTTTTACTTTTTTGCGCTTTAACCACTTAAGCCCCGGAGGATTTGGCTGCTCAAAGACCAGGCCCTATTTTGCGATTCGGCACTGCGTGACTTTAATGGACAATTGCGCGGTCCTGCAGCGCTGTACCCAAATGAAATTGACGTCCTTTTTTCCACAAACAGAGCTTTCTTTTGGTGGTATTTGATCACCTGTGCGATTTTTATTTTTTGCGCTATAAACAAAAAAAGAGCGTCAATTGTGAAAAAATAACAATATTTTTCACATTTTTTTTATATGAAATTCCCCCCCCAAAAAACGTAAAAATCAAAATTTTTTAACATTTTAGGCCAATTTGTTTTCTGCTACATATTTTTGGTAAAAAAAAAAAAAAAAAATCGCAATAAGCGTATTTTGATTGGTTTGAGCAAAAGTTATTGCGTTTACTAACTAAGGGAAAGATTTCTGTCATTTTTATTGTTTTTTTTTAACTAGTAATGGCGGTGATCTGCGATTTTTTTTGCGGGACTGCGACATTGCGGCAGACAGATCTGACCCTTGACTGACATTTTTGACACTTTTGGGGCTACCAGTGACATTACTACAGTAATCAGTGCTATACATATGCACTGTTACTGTAAAACGACACTGGCAGGGAAGGGGTTAACTTTATTAGTGATCAAGGGGTTAAGTGTGTCCCTAGGGGCGTGATCCTAACTGTAAAGGGGCGTGGCTTTTCATGTAACCACAGAGACATACGATCCTCCATAGCAGGATCATATGATCTCTGCAGTTACACCAGGGAGAATGACAGGCGGCTTTGTTTACATCAGCCGCCTGCCTTTCTCCCTCTCCAGCGGGAGATCACGAGTAACCGGCGGACATCGGAGCCGCTGGTCACACGCACGGGGATGGCCGTAAACAAGCGGGGCGGGAGCGCGCCTCCGGCGGCACGCGCTCGCCCCCTACAGGCTCCTGGGCGAGTGACGTAGTACTACGTCGCTTTGCCCAGGAGGGGCTGACCGCCGCAGTAAATATACTGTGGGCGGTCGGCAATTGGTTAAACAAAAAAAAGTGACAATTCTGAAAAAAAAAAAAAAAATAATAATAATTTTTCACTTTCTGCTATAAAACATTCCCAAAAAAATTAAAAATCTAATTTTTTCATCATTTTAGGCCAATATTTATTCTGCTACATATTTTTGGTAAAAAAAAATCCCAATAAGCGTATTTTGATTGGTTTGTGCAAAAGTTATAGCATCTACTAATTAAGGGAAAGATTTATGTCATTTTTATTTATTTTTACTAGTAATGGCGGCGATCTGCGATTTTTAGCTGGACTGCGATATTGCGGCGGACAGATCGGACCCCTAACTGACATTTTTGACACTTTTGGGGGGACCAGTGACATTACTACAGTAATCAGTGCTAAAAATATGCACTGTCACTGTAAAAATGACACTGGCAGGGAAGGATAATAAAGAAAAAATTCCACGCAAATGGATCTCCTTATATCACCCATTATCTGTTTTACTTGGATATCCACACTTATTCATTTTAAACCAACACTGCCACCTAGTGTTTACACCAATTATTACAAGAGTCACTTTATTTTTAGCTTTGAGACACTGCTCACAGTTTTATTTATTTATACTGGTTTACTTTTTTATTGAATTCCATTAAGTATGTATTAGTGCTATTAATTGATGAATGGTTGGTTAATTTATTGAAATCTATAACACCTACTGTGGCTTAAAATCAGTACCATTGGGTATATTGTAAGGACCATCACTTATAGTATTGATATTATATATTGATCACCTATATGTACCTAGATTTGTGAGACACACCTTTGTACATTTTTCATTATTTGGCAGCGCCAATTACCCTATTATATTTTCCACTGGCAGGGAAGGGGTTAGCACCAGGGGCGAGCAAAGGGTAAAATGTGAGCCTAGGGGGTGTTTTCTATCTGAGAGAGGGGGGGGCTTGTGAAATGAACACAGAGACCTGTGCTCCTAAATAGAAGGAACACAGGAGCTCTGTGTTGATAGCCGAGAGAAAAACGGTCTGCTGTGTTTACAACAGCCGACCCCCGTTCTTTGTTCCCGGGGAGAGATGGTGGGTGCCCCACGGATCGGCTTCCCCACTGGCGAGTGGGCGCAGGAACCTGCCGACCAGCTGACGTATATCGACGGCGGCTGGTCGGCAAATGGTTAAGATGGTACTCTAATAACACACACGGTCTTTGATTTTGAGAACTATGTTTACAGTTCAAATTCGACAGGAATTCGATGTAAAATTCGATTCGAATTGCAATTCGAATTTCCAAAATTCAGACTAATTTCGTTTTGGTGTTCGGAGCATTCGGTAAACTTTGTTTATATTGCAATTTGGATATTTAGATTTATTTGAATCTCCTAATAACGAAAAATTTGTCCAAATATTTATTCGGAACCAAACAAACCGCACATGTCTAAATAAAATAAAAAAATGCAGAGGTGATCAAATACCACCAAAAGAAAGCTCTATTTGTGAGGAAAAATTACATAAATGTTAATTACGTACAGCGTTGCAGTTAAAATAACGCAGCGCCGTATCGGAAAAAACGGCCTGGTCATGAATGGGGTTATGAAGTGGGAGATCAAGAGGGGTAAATAGCAGAAATAAAAAACATTGCCTATTAAATACAACCAAAAGAATGTGATCTAAAATTCATTTGGGTACAGTGTTGCAAGATGGAGTAATTGTCAGTCAAGCTATCACAGCACTGAAAAAATGAGGTTAATGTATACAGTTTGTACAGTCAAAAGTTTTTTTTTTTTTTGGATGGAGTGGGGAAGGGTTAGAACCCCTTGTCCGGTTTGGTCGCTATTTCGGGCTCCACTAGAGAGATTTCCCATCATTTCCTATCTTTTACATATATTGGATTTATACTATATGGACATATATTGGATATATACTATATGGACATATATTGGATATATACAAATATGGACATATATTGGATATATACTATAAGGACATATATTGGATATATACTATAAGGACATATATTGGATATATACTATATGGACATATATTGGATATATACAAATATGGACATATATTGGATATATACTATATGGACATATATTGGATATATACTATATGGACATATATTGGATATATACTATAAGGACATATATTGGATATATACTATAAGGACATATATTGGATATATACTATATGGACATATATTGGATATATACTATAAGGACATATATTGGATATATACTATATGGACATATATTGGATATATACTATATGGACATATATTGGATATATACTATAAGGACATATATTGGATATATACTATAAGGACATATATTGGATATATACTATATGGACATATATTGGATATATACTATAAGGACATATATTGGATATATACTATATGGACATATATTGGATATATACTATATGGACATATATTGGATATATACTATAAGGACATATATTGGATATATACTATATGGACATATATTGGATATATACTATAGGGACATATATTGGATATATACTATAAGGACATATATTGGATATATACTATATGGACATATATTGGATATATACTATATGGACATATATTGGATATATACTATATGGACATATATTGGATATATACTATATGGACATATATTGGATATATACTATATGGACATATATTGGATATATACTATATGGGCATATATTGGATATATACTATATGGGCATATATTGGATATATACTATATGGACATATATTGGATATATACTATATGGACATATATTGGATATATACTATAAGGACATATATTGGATATATACTATATAGACATGTATTGGATATATACTATATGGACATGTATTGGATATATACTATATGGACATATATTGGATATATACTATATGGACATATATTGGATATATACTATATGGACATATATTAGATATATACTATATGGACATATATTGGATATATACTATATGGACAGATATTGGATATATACTATATGGACAGATATTGGATATATACTATATGGACATATATTGGATATATACTATATGGACATGTATTGGATATATACTATATGGACATATATTGGATATATACTATATGGACATATATTGGATATATACTATATGGACATATATTAGATATATACTATATGGACATATATTGGATATATACTATATGGACAGATATTGGATATATACTATATGGACAGATATTGGATATATACTATATGGACAGATATTGGATATATACTATATGGACATATATTGGATATATACTATATGGACATATATTGGATATATACTATATGGACATATATTGGATATGTTATTTCATTTTTGCTCAATTCTTTCTCTTTCAGATATAACGCTGATGTTTGTATATGGCGGTAAGTACATGCATCTGTCTTACTAAGATTAATACATTTAGGCTCGGTTCACACTATTGCGATGTGGGAAGGCTGCGAATTCGCAGCCTGTTCCCGCATCGCACACGCACCCCCGGCAGTTCACACTGCCATATGCGATCCGCTGGGGGTGTCAATGTAATCTTAACGACACCCCCAGTTTGATCGCATATCGCAGTGCGATCGTGCAGTTCGCACAGGATCGGATCGCACAAGTGTGAACCGCTGTGCGATCCGATCCTGATGCGGCAGCAAAAATGCCTCCTGTACGTCTTTGCTGCGGGTGCGGTGCGAATTTAGCCATACAAACTGTATGGCTAAACTCGCACCGCACAGCTGATCGCATGTCATGTCGGAGCAGTGCGCTCCGACATGACATGCGAACCCGGCACACGCAGAAGTGTGAACCGGCTCTTAAATACCTAAATAAGTGAATTGTTGGTCGAGAGCCGTTCAATACATAAAAACTTTTTATCGTGTTGTAGATTGGTGACATAGGCGTGTGCACAGGGTGCGCCAGGTGTGCCCGGGCACACTCTAATCCCCCCGTGTGGTGCAGATTCCTCCTTTTTAGACCCCTTATATTTCAACAATAAAAAAATAAAATTGTAAAAAATAATAAAAAAAATAATAACAAATAAAAATAAATAAATAAATAAATAAATAAAATAAATAAAAAATACAAACACCGTCCACTGCCCTACTGACAACGTATACTGATCTACTGACACTGTATACTGATTTACTGACACTGTCAGTATATATACACATGCACACACACGCATGTGTGTTTGAGCTTTGGGGTACACACCCTAATGCAATAGGCTGCACACACACACACCTATGATTGGTTAACTATATCCTTAGCAGAACCAGACTGCTCCATCCCTGAACAGCCAATTAGAGCCAACAGCATTTACACTATCAGTATAAATACATAAAATTAGAATATCTTTGGGGGGGGGGGGGAGGGGGGTAAGGATGTTTTTTGCTTTTTTTTTTGGGGGGGGGGGCGGAGTAGAAGATAATAGGAGGGGAAGGAAGCGGGAAGAGTATCACTATTTACTTGTATAGGCCTTATGACAAGGGGTATCTAAAAATAGTTGAAGGATAATGTATACGCTGGAAACACCATCTTTTTTATGGTTTTATATAAGTTGATGTCTTTTTTTGTAATGCTATATTTTTATTTTTTATGTATGTAAAGAAAATTCTATAAAAAGTTTAAACTAAAATAAATATAGATTCCAAAAACCTAGGTTCCAAAATTTGAAAGTAATAATACAAAAAAGGGGGGGGGGTATCTATCCCTGAAAATATAGTGAAAAGCCCACAGAGGGACAAGGGGGGAATTGGGACTATGCGATACCAAATAAAAAAAAATGTAATAGAGAATAGAAATGTAAATTGGAAATTATTATTCTAAAAACGATTTTTTATTGATACAAAACGCAGTAAAATACATCAATGAAAGATCATTGTTGGGTAAGATAAAAAAGGCATGAAAACATACAAGAGGACATTAATGTATATATACGGGAAGGCCCCCTGATATAAATATAAATACAGATGTCGAAAGCAGTGGACACAGAAGCTCCGACGCGTTTCAGCCTGAAGCCTTCTTCTGGGGGTAGATGTTCACTTTACACAGTTATCTACAACAATTATATTATAATAACCATACAAACATACATCTGTATTTATACTTATATCAGGGGGCCTTCCCGTATATATACATTAACCACTTTACCACCGGAGCATTTTGCTGTCTTACGTCTGGGCCACTTTTTGCGATTCGGCGCTGTGTGACTTTAACTGCCAATTGCGCGGTCGTTCGACACTGTACCCAAACAAAATTTACGTCCTTTTTTTCCCACAAACAGAGCTTTCTTTTCATGGTATTTGATCACCTGTGCGATTTTTACTTTTTGCGCTATAAACAAAAAAAAAGCATACATTTTGAAAAAACAACAATATTTTTCACATTTTTTTATATGAAATTCCCCCCCAAAAAAATGTAAAAATCAAAATTTTTTTTAAATTTTTGCCCAATTTGTTTTCTGCTACCTATGTTTGGTAAAAAAAATCACAATAAGCGTATTTTGATTGGTTTGCACAAAAGTTATTGCGTTTACTAACAAAGGGAAAGATTTCTGTCATTTTTGGTGTTTTTTTTTTTTAACGAGTAATGGCGGCGATCTGCGATTTTTTTTGCGGGACTGCGACATTGCGGCGGACAGATTGGACCCTTGACTGACATTTTTGACACTTTTGGGGGTACCAGTGACATTACTACAGTAATCAGTGCTATAAATATGCACTGTTACTGTAAAATTACACTGGCAGGGAAGGGGTTAATTTTATTGGAGAGGGAGGGGTTAATGTATGCCTGGTGCTTACTGACGTGTGTGGGGGGAGGTGACTGAGTGACACAGGGACAGATCCAGGATTCAGCTATGCTGAACCCTGCAATCTGACCCTGCCTGTCACTTGGGAGATCCGCCCGCTTTGTTTACACAAGCAGGCGGATCTCCAGACTCGATCCCCGACGATCAGGGAAGAGCGGCGGCGATCGCCGCTGCTCCTCCCCTGGCCCGACTCCCGCTGTGACTGAATACAGCGGGAGCGAGCCTCTGGCGGCGCGCGCGCGCCGCCGAGAAAGGGGAGTGTCTGACGACGTAGTACTACGTCGTCAGACGATAACGAGCCACTTTGCCGCAGTAGGTACTCAGATATAGAAATCCTCACATTTATATATTTTATATATACATATATATATATATGTATATATATATATATATATATATATATATATATATATATATATATATATATATATATATATATATGTGTATATATATATATATATATATACATATGTATATATATATATATATATATATATATATATATATTTGATCAGAAGAACAGCCCTCTTTTGATATAGCTGGATGAGAGGAGTGACAGCCCTTTCATGATGTGCCAGCATGATGGGGGACACAGGTGGCAGAACAACGGGGGACACAGGCTGCAGGACGACGGGCGACAAAGGCTATGAGATGACGGGGGACACAGGCGGAGTCAGGGGTGTACCAATGGAGGGGTGGGGCACAGTGGCGGCTGGTGCTCAAAATTTTTTGGGAGGGCGCAAACAGAAAAATGTAATAGGCATTGCTTTGCGGCAAAAAACGCTGTAAAAAATTGCGTTACTTTGAGGTCGCAAAAGTGTGAAAGGGGCCTTTCAGTAATTAAGGTATAGTGTGCCCCCTTTCAATGCAGAGAGACCAGCGTGCCCCCTTTCAATGCAGAGTGATCAGCGTGCCCTCTTTCAATGCAGAGTGACCAGCGTGCCCCCTTTCAATGCACAGTGAGCAGCGTGCCCCCTTTCAATGCACAGTGAGCAGCGTGCCCCCTTTCAATGCAGAGACCAGTGTACATGCCCCCTTCAATGCAGAGATCAGCGTACATGCCCCCAATGGAGAGACCAGCATACATGCCCCCTTCAATGCAGTGACCAGCATACCATTCCCCCAATGCAGAGATCAGCGTACATGCCCCCAATGCAGTGACCAGCATACATGCCCCCAATGCAGAGATCAGCGTGCGTGCCCACTTCAATGCAATGAACATTGTGCCATGCCCCCATCAATGCAGAGTTCAGCATGCGTGCCCCCCCCCCCCCCCCCGAGAGCAGTGCACTTACCTGGAGCACGGCGGCGACGGCTTCTCTTGTCTTCAGTCCCGGACTCCTGGCGGGCGGCTTCTTTTCACTCCGGCTGCATGTCTTCTCTGGTCCTCCCGCTCCCGCCTCCTCCTCGGCCAATGGTATGGGGTTTGCCGTGCTCACACTGATAAGCTCACACTGATGCCATTTTTATGTTTGAACTCTTTATTGGGTTTTTGTGCAAAAACAAAAGCAATGCGTGTAAATGTAAAGTAAAGCACAGCAATAAATAGCATACCAGTCTGATTCCGGACAGACACACATTTTAGAAAGAACAATTCAATTCTCATTACTAAACACACTGATGCGATGTTGAGCTGAGGGGGATCTGGTGTGCCGAGAACCTGTGGAGAGCGAATGTAGCAGGTTTTCCAGGCCTGTGGCCTGATGTGGGCCTGCCATTGTTACCGGTTACCTCTCCAGCCCATGTGAGCTGCGACCCTGGGTGTGAGAACTGAGACATTGATAACTCCAGCATCTTGGTTTTGTGGTTTTTATTTTATTTAAGGGGATGGGAGAAGGGAATGAGTAGGACACTCCTTTAGGCTCAACTAAATACAACTTGGGACTTTATCCAGAAAATGTCTGTTAACGCTGCCTTGACGCCAGCCGACGCTGGCCAACGCTCACTGATGCTTTGTAACACACTGTAACTTGGAAGAAGTGCTAGATCCCTGACTTTGAGTCTAGTAAATCCAGGACTGTAGAATAAAGAGCTTCTGACGCTGTCTTCACTGCAGATTTACTGACTACTCCCTCCGGCCTTGCACTGGCTTGAGGTAAACTGTTGTGAAATCCAGTATGGCTGCAACTCTCAACTGACTTTCTGCACAATTCAGGGCCCAATTGCAGGTGCCCCCTTTAACCTTGAACTCTTCGGGGCTCACTGACTATGTACCCCCCTCTGTAACTTCAGGGCAGGGCCGGACTGGGTATGAAAACCAGCCCTGGAAAAAATGACATACCAGCCCCATAGCATTGCGTCATTATATCATTTTCAGCGCAACGTCCCTCCCCCTAACACAATGCTGACCCTCCCTCCCCCTAACACAATGCTGACCCTCCCTCCCCCTAATACAATGCTGTTCCCCCGGCCCCGCCCCCTTATAAAATGCTGACCCCCCCTCCCCCTAATACAATGCTGTTTCCCCCTATCCCTAATACAATACAGACCCCCCAGCAAGCCCCCCTCCCAATACAGACCCCCCAGCAAGCCCCCCTCCCAGTACAGACCCCCCAGCATGCCCCCCTCCCAGTACAGACCCCTCAGCAAGCCCCCCTCCCAGTACAGACCCCTCAGCAAGCCCCCCTCCCAGTACAGACCCCCCAGCAAGCCCCCCTCCCAGTACAGACCCCCCCAGCAAGCCCCCCTCTCAATACAGACCCCCCAGCAAGCCCCCCTCTCAATACAGACCCCTCAGTAAGCCCCTCCACTACAGACCCCTTAGTAAGCCCCTCCACTACAGACCCCTTAGTAAGCCCCTCCACTACAGACCCCTTAGTAAGCCCCTCCCACTACAGACCCCTTAGTGAGCCTCCCTTCCAGTACAGAGTACAGACAGACCCCTCAGTAAGCCCCCCTCACCTGCGATCACATCACATGTGGTGCATGACGTCTCGTCTGTTTCACAGGAGGAGGGACCATCCTTGTCGGCGCCGTGACAGGCATTCTTCAGCAGCCGCGCCAGCCACAGCTCGCCTCAGCTCATGCACCGCACAGCACCGCCGCCGATCCGCCGCGCAGGGGCAGCCGCCTCGTGACGTCACGCCGCTCACAGCGGCTGACGTAGGAGAGACGGAGCCCAGCGGGGGGCGGGGCAGTGCAGGCCTGCAGTGGCCAACCATTATCAGCGGCGCCGGCGAGCGGCGAGCGGCCCCAATCAATGCAGCGGCCGCCAATGCTTAAAGCGGCGCTGCGGGCGGCCTGGTCTTAAAGCGGCCCCAGGGCCGGCGGCCCATCGGGAAATCTCCCGTTATCCTGATAGGCCAGTCCGGCCCTGCTTCAGGCTCCTCAACCTAGGTACCCCCTTTACAGCTAGCTGGCACTGGATCCCAGAACCTCTTCCGGAGTGGTCCCCTCTGACTTTAGGCAGACCCCAGGGGCAATCCTCAGTACTCAGGACCTGTGTAGGCTTTCCTGGGACTGGACCCCTCTCTCTCTCCACTGGTTCTCGGCACACCGGATCCCCCTCAGCTCAATTCAGCAATCTCTGGATTCTCAGGCGACACCCAGAGACATCCTCTTCCTCTGACAGGAGGAAAGACAGCCGCACTCTCCTTCCTGGGACTCTGCTCCCGCCAAAGACACCGGGTCACGCACTTCCCCCAACCTTATACCCACTCCCAGTATCCTTTCCGGCACAATCTGCCTTCTGGGGTAGTTACAAGCTGGGATGTGTCCCCTAATTTGTCTTCCTCCACAGCCCTATGAGAAGCCTCTCATAGGAGCCAGTGGGGAGACTCCCCCTACAGCAGGCACATCTGGAAACCATGACACCCTGACTAAAAGAAATCATGGCCCTGCTGTTAGGCAGACAAGGCCTACTATACATTTACCTAGCATCTACCTGTAGAGTGCTACATATATAAGCTGCGAAAGGGTTGAAATCGCACAGGTGTGATTGGGCCCCTAGAAAATAAAGCTTTTTTTGCTATTTATTGTTGTGCTTTACTTTACATTTACACGCATTGCTTTTGTTTTTGCACAAAGACCCAATAAAGAGTTCAAACATAAAAATGGCATCAGTGTGAGCTTATATTATTACAGATCCAAAGCACTCAATGCTGCATATCTCTGAGAGGTCACACTGCATCTGGAACCAGCTTTGTATTTCTTGTATGGAGAGGAACTATAAATCCCAGCACGTACTTTTAAGCTCAGCTATGCTAAGTCCTGTGGCATTTTTTGTATGGAGAGGAACTATAAATCCCAGCATTCCCTTTCAGGCTTAGCTCAGCTAACTCCTGCCTGCGACTCTGCCCATTCAAACAGCACATAGGTACGCTCACATTTGTAGAATTAATGTGGGGGATAGCACTGTGTACAGGTTTTTATTTGCCAATAAAATAAAATGTGGACTGTGGATGCTCACATTTGTAATAGTACTCTGGGGGATAGTACTGTGCACGGGTTTTTATTAGACAATGCTTCAGGAGCCGCGGGCGCCTGCACAGTAGCATAGATTGTCCTGCTGAAAAGTCCGCGGGCGCCTGCACAGTAGCATACATTGTCCTGCCGAGAACTCCAACTCTTCTGTGCACTGCATAGGACTTCTCTGTGCACGGCATTTGTTGGTGCACATGCACAGTACAGGCAACTTGCCGAGATCTCCGACCAGAGGTGACGTGGGTTGGAGATCTCGGCAAGCACCCACCCTGCCCCACCAGTGGCGGCTGGTGTATACAGGGCGCAGGGGCGCCGCCCCCCCATCCATGCGTCCGGCCCCCTAATCTGCATGCAGGGCGCCAGACGCATGGAGCTTAATGGGTTTTTTTTTTTAAATCACCTGATTAGAGCCAGAGGCTCTAATAGGGTGATGCAAAGGGTGGTCCCGGGGCGCAGAGCAGTGCGCCCAGAGCCCGCCCATTGTGTGACAATAGCGAATAAAAATTCGCTATTGTCACACCGATCCTCCTCCTGGCCAATCAGGAAGCCGGTCTAATACCGGCTTCCTGATTGGCCGCACGGCAAACCCCATACCATTGGCCGAGGAGGAGGCGGGAGCGGGAGGACCAGAGAAGACATGCAGCCGGAGTGAGAAGAAGCCGCCCGCCGGGAGTCCGGGACTGAAGACAAAAGAAGCCGTCGCCGCCGTGCTCCAGGTAAGTGCACTGCTCTCGGGGGGGGGGGGGGGGGGCACGCATGCTGAACTCTGCATTGATGGGGGCATGGCACAATGTTCATTGCATTGAAGTGGGCACGCACGCTGATATCTGCATTGGGGGCATGTATGCTGGTCACTGCATTGGGGGCATGTACGCTGATCTCTGCATTGGGGGAATGGTATGCTGGTCACTGCATTGAAGGGGGCATGTATGCTGGTCTCTCCATTGGGGGCATGTACGCTGATCTCTGCATTGGGGGAATGGTATGCTGGTCACTGCATTGAAGGGGGCATGTATGCTGGTCTCTCCATTGGGGGCATGTACGCTGATCTCTGCATTGAAGGGGGCAAGTACACTGGTCATTGCATTGAAAGGGGGCACGCTGCTCACTGTGCATTGAAAGGGGGCACGCTGGTCACTCTGCATTGAAAGGGGGCACGCTGGTCACTCTGCATTGAAAGGGGGCACACTGGTCTCTCTGCATTGAAAGGGGGCACACTATACTTTAATTACTGAAGGCCCCTTTGACACTTTTGCGACCTCAAAGTCACGCAATTTTTTACAGCGTTTTTTGCCGCAAAGCAATGCCTATTACATTTTTCTGTTTGCGCCCCCCCAAAAATTTTGAGCACCAGCCGCCACTGTGCCCCACCCCTCCATTGGTACACCCCTGACTCCGCCTGTGTCCCCCACCATCATGCAGACTGTGTCCCCGTCTCGTAGACTGTGTCCCCCGTCATCCTGCAGCCTGTGTCCCCTGTCGTCCTGCAGCCTGTGTCCCCCACCACCATGCAGACTGTGTCCCCATCTCGTAGCCTTTGTCCCCCGTTGTTCTGCCACCTGTGTCCCCCATCATGCCGTCACATCATGAAAGGGCTGTCACTCCTCTCAGCCAGCTATATCAAAAGAGGGCTGTTCTTCTGATCAAATCTATATATATATATATATATATATATATATAAAATATGTAAATGTGAGCATTAATATATATATATATATATATATATATATATATATATATATATATATATATATATATATATATATATTATCAAAGTGTCAGGCACTGGTATTTATTTATTTTGTTTTTTTCTTTTATCCGTCCATTTTTATAGATAGATATAAAAATAAATAAACGGGAGGATCAGAAAAAAAAGCTATATATATATATGTATATATATATATATATATATATATATATATATATATATATACACATACACACATATATATATATTTATATATACATATATATATATATATATATATATATATACTGTATATATCTACACATATGTATACATATATATATATATATATATATAGATTGTAGTGTTAACCATGCTGCAGATTTTTTTAAATCCTTTATATATATATATATATATATATATATATATATATATATATAAGCTCAAAATGTCGGACGCAACATCTTGCCGAAAACTCCAACTATGTATAGTGGCTCCAAATGTTGCGCGCATATATATATATATATATATATATATATATATATATATATATATATATATATATATAATATATATATATACATACACACACACACATATATATATGTAGTGTTAACCATGCTGCATTTTTTTTTTTTTTTTGTAAATCCTTTATATATTTATATAAGCTACAAAAGTCTGGGAAAACAGCTTAAAAGTCTTGGAAAACAGGTTGCCGAAAACTCCAACTATGTACAGCGGACGGGCGCATGCGCAGTAGAGTTGGAACTTCTTGCCGAAAAATCCAACTCTCGTGCACAGTTTTCGCTGCTGTGCACGGGAATCGACTCTCGCGGCCAGGCATTGCATTGCAAGTTCTATTGGAAGTCTCCTAGCCGCTCGTACTCGCGGCGGAAGTGACGTCAACGGTTGAATTATTCGGCAAGTTGAAAAAATTGGCAGTACACCGGCACTAAAAGTTGCAGTCCCGCAACATTGTTTCTTCTTCTGTTTACTGCATGTTTCAAATCTTTTTATTTTTTTTTCACATAATCCTAAAACTTCAGAAGGTGAGTATATTTCTTTTGACCTGAAAAAAGGTACAAGAGCTTCTTTTGGGCGTCCCGCGATTCTGTTTGCGCAATGTTACCACGATTTGGCAGGCAGGAAATCGCGGCAACATCGCACAGTGTTTGGGGTGCCATTGCAAATCACGGTCATCGCACAGGCGTCCCGCGACTTACAATGATTCCAGGTCGTGGGCAGAATCGTGAGATTCTGCCCATGATCCACTACGCCCGCATGTGAACGTAGCCTAAAACTTCAAAAGGTGAGTATATTTCTTTTGTCCTGATATAGCATGGAAAATTGTGAAGTGATTCCTAAGGCTACGTTCACATGTGGGCGTAGCGGATCACGGGCAGAATCTCGCGATTCTGCCCGCGACCTGGAATCATTGCAAATCGCGGGGACGCCTGTGCGATGCCCGTGATTTGCATTGGCACCCCAAACGCTGTGCGATGTTTTGCCGCGATTTCCTGCCTGCCGAATCGCGGTAACATTGTGCAAACAGAATCGCGGGATGCATGACGCCCCAAAAAAGGTACAAGAGCTTCTTTTTGGCGTCATGCGTCCCGTGATTCTGTTTGCGCGATGTTACCCCGATTCGGCAGGCGGAACGCATGATGCCCAAAAAAGGTACAAGAGCTTTTTTTTGGGCATAATGCGTCCCGCGATTCTGCTTGCGCAATGTTACGCAATTCAGCAGGCGGAAATCGCGGCAACATCGCACAGTGTTTGGGGTGCCATTTCAAATCACTGGCATCGCACAGGCGTCCCGCGATTTGCAATGATTCCGGATCGCGGGCAGAATCAAGGTGGTTCTGCCCGAGATCCGCTACGCCCACATGTGAACGTAGCCTCAAACCTCAGAAGGTGAGTATATTTCTTTTGTCCTGATATAGCAGCTGTTGGAAAATCATGAAGTGATTGCAGTCCCGCAACATTGTTTCCTCTGTTTACTGAATATTTCAAATCTTTTTATTTATTTATTTATTTATTTATTTTTCAGATATTCCTAAGGCTACGTTCACATGTGGGTGTAGCGGATCACGGGCAGAATCACCGCGATTCGGAATCATTGCAAATCGCAGGATGCCTGTGCGATGCCCGTGATTTGCAATGGCACCCCAAACACTGTGCGATGTTGCCGCGATTTCCGCCTGCCGAATCGCGGTAACATCGCGCAAACAGAATCACGGGACGCATGACGTCCAACAAAAAGGTACAAGAGCTTCTTTTGGGTGTCATGCGTCCCGCGATTCTGTGTGCGCAATGTTACCGCGATTCGGCAGGCGGAAATCGCGGCAACATCGCACAGCGTTTGGGGTGCCATTGCAAATCACGGGCATCGCACAGACATCCCACGATTTGCAATGATTCTGGATCGTGGGCAGAATCGCAGTGATTCTGCCCGTGATCCGCTACGCCCACATGTGAACATAGCCTAAAACTTCAGAAGGTGAGTATATTTCTTCTTTCCCACGTCCCAGTAAGATGGCCGCACGGTGACCTCCGTCATTTCTGGCCCCTCCTCCTTCCCCCGCTGCCTTATGGGACCTGTGTGTGTCCCAGAAGATGGTGGGAACTTTCAGAAATGCAGTATGAAACCGGCCTGAAGGATTCACTGCTGGTTTCCCTTACTTATGTAGCACTACTCTCTTGGAAGATGCTGGTTACGGGTTCCCCTGGGTTACCCATAGCAACAACATGACAGTTTTGGGGGTTTTTTGTTGTGGAGGGGGAGAGATTGGCATCTAATCATGAAAATATTGAATGGCACCTTCCCCATTTGCAAACATTGTGTGTAGGGGGGGGGGAGGTTATCAAATCTGACCGCCTGGTACAGAGATGTAACCAAAAGGGGATTTAGATGTGCCCCCTATACGGTAAATATTTCCACACTTCAGTCCATATTTAAAAAATAAGTAAAAAACTTTTATTTATTATACATTAAAAAAAAAAGGACAGACATACATGTACATTACATATCGGTATACAATAATTGTGCATCAAAGATAATACAAAAAGCCCATCAATAGAGATGTCCCGAACAGTTCCCGGCGAACTTCGCATGTTCGCGTTCGCCGCTGCGGGCGAACATATGCGATGTTCGGTCCGCCTCCTATACATCATCATTGAGGCAAACTTTGACCCTGAATCTCACAGTCAGCAGACACATTCCAGGCCAATCAGCATACCTCCCTCCCACACTCTCCCACCTCCTATAAATAAGCAAGGGCAGCATCCATCTTAGATCATTTCTGTGTTACTGAGAGCAGGGAAAGTGTTGCTTCTGCTGCTGCTGTTAATAGCTAGGGACAGTTAGTCAGTGTTCCCGGTCTTGTTAGTCAGTGTTCTTGGTCCACTACTGCTGTAAGGACAGCACCCCAAAAAGCCCTTCCTAGGGCTGGTATTTGAGTTTTTTTTTGGATATATATATATATATATATATATATATATATTGTCCCCAAAAAGCCCTTTTGAGGGCTGGTATTTGTGTAATTTTTTTGTTCTGTGATATATATATATATATATATATATATATATATATATATATATATATATATATATATATATATATATATCTATTGTCCCCAAAAGCCCTTTTGAGGGCTGGTATTTGAGTATTTTTATATATATATATATATATATATATATATATATATATATATATATATATATATATATATATCTATTGTGCACTGCAGTTACCTGCCCGCTGTGTGTGAGAGGCCACAGACTGTACTGTGTGCACACCACACTCATTTCGGGTGGCACAGGCACAGTACCTTGCATTTTAAAATATATTTTTTTTTTCCTCTGTCATAATTGCAGTGAGTGCTGTGTCAGGTCCACAGAGTGTACTGTACCCACTGCAGTGCCCACCACTGATATAGATACGGTGGCACAGCATCTTGTTGCAAATTGAAAAAAAATATATATTTTTTATAATTGCAGTTGCCTGGGCTGCCAGTGACTGTCAGGTCCACAGAGTGTACTGTGCCCACTGCAGTGCCACTGCCCACCCACCACTGATATATACGGTGGCAGGCATGACTTTTTTTTGGATTAGTGTCTGGGGGGGTCTAAAAAGCGTACCTGTGAAGTTTCAGCTCTGCAGCATGTCCAGAACCAGAAAAAAAAGATCATATAGGTGTAAAAGGGGTTCCCACCATCCCTGCTCTACTGAAAAATTATCTTTTTTTCTGGTTCTGGACATGCTACAGAGCTGAAACTTCACAGGTACACTTTTTAGACCCCCTAGACACTAAATCACACAAAAAAGTTCTTAAAAATTGTCATTTTTGATAGAGAGCCAATTATTGGAAAAATGTAAAAAAAAAAAAAAAAAAACTTTGGATTTATTGTCTGGGGGGTCTAAAAAGTGTACCTGTGAAGTTTCAGCTCTGTAGCATGTCCAGAACCAGGAAAAAAAATAGAATTAGGGTTAGGGCTAGGGTTAGGGTTAGGGTTAGGGCTAGGGTTAGGGTCAGGGCTAAGGTTAGGGTTATTTTTAGTGCTTAGGGTTAGAGGGTTAGAGTTAGAGGGGTAGGGGTAGGGCTACTAACTCTAACCCTAAGTATCTCACCGTAACCCTAACCCTAGCCCCTAACACTAAACCTAACCCTAACCCTCTAACCATAACCCTAACCCTCTAACCTTAACCCTAACCCTCTAACCTTAACCCTAACCCTCTAAGCCTAGCCATAAAAATAACCCTAGCCCTAAGCCTAAGCCTAACCCTAGCCCTAACCCTAGCCCTAACCCTAACCCTAACCCTAGCCCTAGCCCTAACCCTAATTCGTAATTTTTTCTGGTTCCGGACATGCTGCAAAGCTGAAACTTCACAGGTACACTTTTTAGACCCCCCAGACGCTAAATCCAAAGAAATTTTTTATTTTTATTTTTTTTTTAATTTTTCCAATAATTGGCTCTCTAACAAAAAATTACAATTTTTAAGAACTTTTTTTGTGTGATTCAGTGTCCTGGGGTCTAAAAAGTGTACCTGTGAAGTTTCAGCTTTGTAGCATGTCCAGAACCAGAAAAAAAATTAGAATTAGGGTTAGGGCTAGGGTTAGGGTTATTTTTAGTGCTTAGGATTAGACGGTTAGGGTTAGAGGCGTAGGGGTAGGGTTACTAACTCTAACCCTAAGTATCTCACCGTAACCCTAACCCTATCCCCTAACACTAAACCTAACCCTAACCCTTAAAGCCCAGTTCCTGTCCCATTTTGGTCAGTTCTGGTCTGTTTGCGGTTGTTTGCGGTGCGTTAAACGGGGAGTTTGGTCTGTCACTGTGAAGCGGGCGTAACCCTTACACTACCTGATCGATACAACATCATACCTGATCGTATTCACACACTGGATGTTTTAAAGCACGTTATTCCAAACAATTTAGGAATGTTGGGTGATTTATGCCCTTTATGGAATAAAACCCGACTCTGCGTCAACTACGTAATTTTCCATGGGAGTTTTGCCATGGATCCCCCTCCGGCATGCCACAGTCCAGGTGTTAGTCCCCTTGAAACAACTTTCCCATTACTATTGTGGCCAGAAAGAGTCCCTGTGGGTTTTAAAATTCGCCTGCCTATTAAAGTCTATGGCGGTTCGCAATGTTCGCCGGTTCGCAAACATTCGCCGATGTTCGCCGTTCGCGAACGGCGAATTTTATGTTTGCGACATCACTACCCATCAAGGGACTATGTATATGTATATAGTATGGCTGGAACTACGCGTTTCGCAAGGATTGCTTCCTCAGGCTCCAGCTGTTTTCGAAAAGTAAGAGAGTCTATGAGGTAAGTAGCATACATATTAGTATATAGATATACAAACTTTTTTTAATCAATTAATTGTTTTTTGTGGTTTTATTAAGAACTTTGATAGGAGAAGGGAATGAGTGGGATACTCCAACTTGAATAAACTGTGCACAATTTGATGGGACGACTGGATATTGCTAAGTGCGGCAAGGCTGCTGCTTCACCTTATCACTATGCGTACCCATTCACCACAGGGGGAGCTGATCTGTAGGTCCCGTGGCTGCGATTGGCGCCGGACACTCGCGATCGCTCCCCGTGGAGACAGAACGGCGGACTGCTGTTGTAAACACAGCAGACCGCTGTTCTGTCAGCAATGAAAACAGCGGGCCTGTGATCCTCCTATTTAGGATCACAGGTCTCTGTGTTCATTCCATAAGCCCATCCCCCACACAGTTAGAAAGCACCCCCTAGGGACACATTTAACCCTTTGATCGGCCCTGGTGTTAACCTCTTCCCTGCCAGTGTCATTAGTACAGTAACAATGCATAATTTTAGCAATGATTACTGTAGTAATGTCACTGGTCCCCCCCCCCCCCCAAAGTATAAAAAATGTCAGTTAGGGGTCCGATCTGTCCCTCGCAATATCGCAGTCCTGCTAAAAATCGCAGATCGCCGCCATTACTAGTAAAAAAAATAAATAAATAAAAATGACATAAATATTTCCCCTAGTTTGCAGACACGATAACTTTTGCGCAAACCAATAAATATACACTTATTGGGATTTTGTTTTACCAAAAATATGTAGCAGAATACATATTGGCCTAAAATGATGAAAAAAATTTGATTTTTAACCACTTAAGCCCCAGAGGATTTGGCTGCTCAAAGACCAAGCCCTATTTTGCGATTCGGCACTGCGTGAATTTAACGGAAAATTGCGCGGTCATGCAACGCTGTACCCAAATGAAATTGACGTCCTTTTTTTCCCTCAAACAGAGCTTTCCTTTGGAGGTATTTGATCACCTGTGCGATTTTTAATTTTTTGCGCTATAAACAAAAAAAGAGCGACAATTATGAAAAAATAACAATATTTTTCCCATTTTTTTTATATGAAATTCCCCCCAAAAAATAATGTAAAAATCTAAATTATTTAACATTTTAGGCTAATTTGTTTTCTGCTACATATTTTTGGTAAAAAAAAATCGCAATAAGCGTATTTTGATTGCTTTTGCGCAAAAGTTATTGCGTTTACTAACTACGGGAAATATTTTTATTGTTTTTTTTTAACTAGAAATGGCGGCGATCTGCGATTCTTTTTGCGGGACTGCGACATTGCAGCGGACAGATCGGACCCCTGACTGACATTTTTGACACTTTTGGGGGTACCAGTGACATTACTACAGTAATCAGTACTAAAAATTTGAACTGTTACTGTAAAAATGACACTGGCAGGGAAGGGGTTAACTTTATTGGTGATCAAGGGGTTAAGTGTGTCCCTAGGGGCGTGATTATAACTTTTAGGGGGCGTGGCTAGTGAAGTAACCACAGAGACATGCAATCCTATATAGCAGGATCACATAGCCTCTGTGATCACTTCAGGGAGAATGACAGACGGCTGTGTTTACATCAGCCGTCTGTCTTTCTCCCTCTCCTAAAGGAGATCGCGAGTGGCCGGCGGCCATCGGAGCCGCCGGTCACACGCGCTAGCTAGGCATTGAGGTCAGCTTGTATTTTGGAGACATCCTGTAAGGAAGTTATTCCACTGGAAAGCTTGGTGTCATCTGCAAAGACTGAAATGGTACTTTTAATCCCAGACCCTATATCATTTATAAAGCTATTAAAAAGTAAGGGTCCCAACACTGAACCTTGGGGTACACCACTGATAACATTAGACCAGTGGTCCTCAACTCCGGTCCTCGGGGCCCACTAACAGGCCAGGTTTGCAAGATAACTAAATTACATCACAGGTGATCTCATTTGCTGCTCAGTGATTGCAGTATTCTAGTCTGCATCTCCCCAAGGTAATACTTAAAATCTGGCCTGTTAGTGGGCCCCCGAGGACCGGAGTTGAGGACCACTGCCTTAGACCATTCAGAGTAAGAATCATTAACTCTCTGAATTCTATATTTTAGCCAATTTTCTATTAATTTACAAACTGATCTTTCCAAGCCAGTAGACTTTACCTTACACATTAGCCGTGTGTGGGGAACTGTGTCAAATTTTGCATCATCCAAGTATACTACTTCCACAGTCACCCCTCTGTCCAAGGTTTTACTTACCTCCTCAAAAAAAGCATTCAGGTTTGTTTGACAGCTTCTGTCTTTCATGAATCCATGCTGTCTGTCTTAAATCTCGACACCATCGTTGTCATGTTTGACATTTCAGTATTGTAGAGTAGAGATGATCGAACGGTTCGGGTCGACCATCGGTTCGGCCCGAACATTGGCTGTTCGAGGTTCAGCCGAATTTAGAACTTTTTGCCCAAAAAGTTCGGAATTCGGCAACCAGAACCGACCAAAATGCAATGGGACAGGAAATGGGCTTTAAAAGCCCATGATTGGACCGGAACCATTAGCAAAAGCCAATTGAGGGGGCAGGAGAATGCTAGGAATGTGATTGGAGTGACAAGGGGGTCCCTAGACCAATCATTAGTGAATACGCCCCCCAGTATATAAGATAGCCCCGGCAAATTCCTAGCATTGTAATACAGGGACATGGAAGAGAATGGAAGCAGTTCTGTTAAATGGGCTTCAAAAGTGTCATTTAGCATTTATTAGTGTGAGGAAAGGGATATCTAGTGTAGTTAGAGTGCTCCTTTACACTTTAGTTAGATGCAAAAATTTAGTTTCTGTAGGGAAAGTGTTAAGTGCCAGGGTGACCGTAATGTAGTGTAGGGTGAACTGCTATAGAGAAAAGCTAGTTTCTCTCAAGTCACTTTCAGAGCACCAATATGGCTTCTCACCGGTCAGCATTCTTTATGCTGCAGGCGTTGCTAATGCTTTTTTGAGGACATGTTTGGAGTCAGACATGACATCTGAACATGTGTATAGGGGGTATATATACACACCAATGTATGTATATATACACCTAGACATATACAGGTGTGAAAGGAGCAGAAAAAACTACTTGCGCTAATTAAATAATTAACACCAATATAGTTATGCTCCTATCACACCTATATATGTCTAAGTGTAATATACATATAAGTATGTGTGTATATATACCACTATACACAAGTTCAGATGTTTTGCCTGCCTCCAAAGAACCCCAGAAAATGCCCAAAAAAACGCTAGCGTAAAAAAAAAAAAACGCCCAGGTGTGTTGTTGCAGGCATTTTTGGGGGGTTTTTGGAGGCAGGCAAAACATCTGAACTTGTGTAGAGTGGTATATATACACACATACTTGCATGTATTTTTACACTTAAACATATATAGGTGTTATAGGAGCAGAGCCATATTAATGTTAATTATTTAATTTGCGCAAGCATATATTTCTGCTACTATCACACCTATATATGTGCAAGTGTAAAAATACATGCAAGTATGTGTGTATATATATACCACTCTACACAAGTTCAGATGTTTTGCCTGCCTCCAAAAACCCCCAAAAAATGCCTGCAACAACACACCTGGGCGTTTTTTTTTTTTTTTTTTTTTTTTGGCGCTAGCGTTTTTTTGGGCATTTTTTGGGTTCTTTGGAGGCAGGCAAAACATCTGAACTTCTGTATAGGGGTATATAAATACACACACACTGATATGTATTTTACATTTACACATATATAGGTGTTAGGAGCCTAGCCATTTTAGTTCAAATTATTTAATTAGCGCAAGTATAGTGTTCTGCTCCTTTAACACCTATATATGTGCAAGTATATATATATATATATATATATATATATATATATATATATATATATATATATATATATATATATAGAGACATGGGTGTATGTATGTATATACCCCTATAGACATGTTCAGATGTCATGCCTGACTCCGAACATGTCCTCAAAAAAGCACTATTAACGCCTGCAGCAAAAAAAATGCTGACGGCAGCAAAGCCATATTAGTGTTCTGAAAGAGACAAAATAAAAAACAATCTCTTTTTTTCTGGTTCTGGACATGCTACAGAGCTGAAACTTCACATGTACACCTTTTAGACCCCCCGGATACTAAATCCAAAGTCAAAATCAAAAAATCTCTTTTTTTTTTTTTTTTCAATAATTGGCTCTCTATCAAAAATGACAATTTTTAAGAACTTTTTTTTGTGTGATTAATAGTCCCTGGGGCATGACCCAGAACCCTAGGCACTTTTTAGGGGCATTTATTGGCTTTTAGGGCTTCAAAATTGTGTTTTTTGATTACCGAAGTTCGGTCCCATTGAATTCAATGGGGTTCTGAAATCCGGGCCGAACTTTAGGGTAGTTCGGGTGTTCTGACCGAACCGAACTTTTCATCCCTATTGTAGAGATACATGTGCCATTTACATTTTATTATGTAATTTCTCAATGTCTTTTATTTTCCAGGTGTGCAAACTGACAATAAATGGAACCTTTCTTCAAAGGCGATTTCAGATCAGGATTTATCCTATGTCCCCAGTTATTGGTTGACCAAATTTATACCTTCGGTCTACACAGTCGTATTCCTCCTATCGCTGCCTTTGAATGTAACAGCAATCATGATATTCCTGTTCCGAATTCACCTGAAGAAACCATCAGTGGTGTTCATGTTCAACTTGGCTGTTGCTGATGTCCTCTTCGTCATCTTGTTGCCATTCATCATCGTTTACCGATTCTCAGGAAACAATTGGGTGATGGGAGAAGGAATGTGCCGCTTTGTCACTGCCGCATTTTACTGCAACATGCATTGCTCCTTTCTGCTCATGACCGGTATCAGCGTGGACCGGTTCCTCGGTGTAGTCTACCCGTTTCAGTCCCTTACGTGGCGCACCGTGAGCAGAGCCTGGCTGGTGTGTCTTCTCATCTGGGTGGTTTCCATTACCGGCACAGTGCCGCTCCTTATAAACAAGCTAACTGTTCACATTCACCAGCTGAATATCACCACTTGCTATGATATGTTGAATATAAAAGACATTCAGACATTTTACTTTGCTTATTTTGTCACTTATATTTCTGCTTTCGTTTTGTTGCCTTTTATCGTTACGACTTTTTGTTACGTAGTGACCATCAGAAGTCTGAGCTCATCCGAGTCTGGAAACCCAAACAAAAGGTCCCGATCCATCTTCCTTTGTGCCATTGTGCTTTTTGAATATATCTTCTGTTTTGGCCCGGCCAACGTCATCTTTATAATTCATTATCTGAATTTCGATAAGTCATTTGGTAACTCTTTGTATTTTGCCTACATCCTTTCTGTCAGTGTCTCTACCATCAGCTGTTGTCTGGATCCTGCTATCTATTATTACGGCTTTTCGAAGTCTAAGAAACTAGAGTACAAGTTGGTGTGTTGTGGCAAAACTATAGCGGACTACACAGAGTCATTTACCTCTTCAAGAACCACGGGAAGGGAGACATCCAGCCAAACTCTGTAGAGCGGGGACCTGAAGCTGTTTCCTGCAAAACTTGCTTGAGGAAGGGGTGTCAAAAAATGCCCCCAATGGAAAACATATCACCAATGTGTTTTATTAAAGTGCATCAAGTTATTATTGTTTTGCAGCATGCTGAAATCTAGTGGGGGTTTTGGGATTTGAGGTGTCTCTCACTGTAATTAGTTCTGTCCTGGCTAGACCCCCCTCCCCTTTCTTCCATGTTCTCTCGGTCAGTATTAGTACTTTGCAGAGACAGGGCTTAGGAAAGTCACTTTCTTCTTACACTTCAAAAGACTGAACATCCTCTGTACTGCAATTAGGTGAAGTAAAATTGTGTTGGATTAAAGTTCTGTGTTTTATTAACCGTTTTCCACCCATCCTATTGACAACTGATGGCCGAGTGTGAGCTTCCTAGATCCTCCTAGTTACATAGCTACATAGTTAATCTGGACACATCTAGTTCAACCAATAAAAGAGAAAAAAAATCCTAAAAATTAAAAAACAACCATACAATTCCATATACACAATCCTATACCTGCAGTTGATCCAGAGGAAGGCGAAAAAAACCCAGCAAAGCAAGATCCAATTTGCTCCAACAGGGGAAAACATTCCCGTCTGATCCCCCGAGAGGCAATCGGATATTCCCTGGATCAACTTTATCTATAAATGTTAGTATCCAGTTATATTATGTACATTTAGTCATGTGCCCTAGCGGCTGCATTGCAGGGCAATCTTTCAAAAACTGTGTTCCGGTACCATTTGACCACTGTGACCAATCACAGCAGTCACATGACATTTTTAACCACTTGCCGTCTGAGTACGGTAATACTACTGCGGCAAAGTGGTTCGTTATCGTCTGACAACGTAGTATTAACGTCGTCAGACACTCCCCCTTCTGGGCGGCGCTTGCGCGCCGCCGGAGGCTCGCTCCCGCTGTTTTCATTCACAGCGGGAGTCGGGCCAGGGGAGGAGCAGCGGCGATCGCCGCTGCTCTGCCCCGATCGCCGGGGATCTAGTGTGGAGATCCGCCCGCCTGTGTAAACACAAGCGGGCGGATCTCCATAGTGACAGGGAGTGACAGATCGGACTGTTCAGCATAGCTGGACATCCGATCTGTCCATGACTCACTCAGTCACCTCCCCCCCTACACGTCAGTAAGCACCAGGCATACATTAACCCCTCCCTCTCCAATAAAATTAACCCCTTCCCTGCCAGTGTCATTTTTACAGTAACAGTGCATATATATAGCACTGATTACTGCAGTAATGTCACTGGTACCCCCAAAAGTGTCAAAAATGTCAGTCAAGGGTCCGATCTGTCCGCCGCAATGTCGCAGTACCGCAAACAAAATCGCAGATCGCCGCCATTACGCGTTAAAAAAAAAAAACACCAAAAATGACAGAAATCTTTCCCTTTGTTAGTAAACGCAATAACTTTTGCGCAAACCAATCAAAATACGCTTATTGCGATTTTTTTTTACCAAACATAGGTAGCAGAAAACAAATTGGCCAAAAATTTTTAAAAAAATTGGTTTTTACATCTTTTTTGGGGGGAATTTCATATAAAAAAATGTTAAAAATATTGTTATTTTTTCAAAATAAACGCTCTTTTTTTGTTTATAGCGCAAAAAGTAAAAATCGCACAGGTGATCAAATACCACCAAATGAAAGCTCTGTTTGTGGGAAAAAAAGGACGTAAATTTCGTTTGGGTACGGCGTCGCACGACCGCGCAATTGTCAGTTGAAGTCGCACAGCGCCGAATCGCAAAAAGTGGCCTGGACGGAAGACAGCAAAATCCTCCGGTGGTAAAGTGGTTAAGGAAAATAAATTAGGCGCAATATCTGTGAAAAAAATTGTAAATTTTGAAATTGTGAATTTTTTTTTTACTATATCTGTAAAAAAATATTTCTCAAACTTAATAATCTCATTTATTTATTTTTCAGCACTATTGGCACTTTTCTGCACAGGAGGATTATAATAATGAACTTTATTCAATGGACTTTATTTTTAATTGTTTGATATGAGATTATTAAGTTTGAGAAATATTTTTTAGTATTTTACTAATGCTCGCATTTTTTGCATTTTTTCTTTTTTGCACTTGCACTTTTTGCACACAAAATATATTTTTGTGATATAATTATTTTTTTCTGATTGGTAATTTTTGGGGTTTATGAATATTATTGTTTATAAGTATACACCATTGCACTGAAGCACCAGCACCTTAAGTTTGCACCCATACATACCAAGCAATTGGTTTCAGGTGCTTATTAGCATATATGTTTGCACTTAAGCACTAGCATTTATAATTAGCATACATTTGCTTTATCATTTTTTGTTTTATATTAATTTCACTACCATTCCATATTTATTCACCACCACCATTTATATATAAAAAAAATAATTTTTTTTTCGTCATACAATTTTTTCACAGATATTGCGCCTAATTTATTTTCCTTACTTGCCACATAGCTTTTGCTATGGTTCAGCGGCTGCATTTCTGGTGATTATTTGTTTTTACACATAAGCTTCCTAGGCGCTGGTTTCCCCATTTGATTTACATGACATTTTTACACAATGAATGGCTTTTATTCATAGACATTCATTATGTACTTTTATGATGATCTCTGTTATGGGTCACAGTGATCATATGGTACAGACAGGGCAAATCACAGCTTATCTGTACCATGTGATTAGTTTTGGCCAATCACAGCTAATTATAATAGTGCTCAAAGAATGGTTGTGAATAAATGGATACCGTTCAGAAAAAATTATTGCTTATAACAGTGATCATCACTGTTATAAGCAAGCATAGTGTAAAAAAAAAAAATCCTGATAATCTCCTTAAAGTAGTACAGTATCATTATGTTAACTTTGCACTGCTTTTCTCGCAGTAAAAAAAAAAAAAGAATAAAATTCTCAAAAATAATTTTAAAAAATTAGGGACTCTTTCACATGCGCTTTGGTCTCTGAAGAGCAGTCACCATTTGGATTACTATTCAGAAAAATATTTGACAGGTGGTGAGGAGGTATATTGCTGCCTCATCGCCTGCTTTAACCCCACACTAACGCCTTGCAACTGCATATTTTGCACGCGGTTGTGGGGCACTAGCAGAGCTGCGCTATTCTCTTGAATGGATCTTGGTCAGTGAGGGTATAATATCTGTATGGATGCAACACATGGCTTCACGGCCATGGCATTTTAGTGAAACTATTATTTGATATTTTCAGAGGGCCCTGTCAGCTAGGCTGTACGGAGCCCCATGGTTTCTAACAGCAGCCTTGGCTGCACACATTCACACCTTGGCAGCTTATGATTGATGGGAATGTCATGACAGCTACCTTTTGGGATAGAAAAAGAAGGAGGCTACAAGAAGAAAGCCAAAAAACAAGGTACCTTGTGTAACACTGCCTCCGTAGGAGCTGCTTAACCACTTAACGTCTAGCCACGTAGACCTACATCGGCTGACTTTGCATGGTTGTACCGGAGTGATGCCTCTAGCTAGATGCATCATCCTGGTACTGTTTTTTAGAGCCGGCGGTCGGCTTTCCGGCGGGAACGACCGATGCGGCTTGGGAGCCGCTCGATCGTTACCCCAGCGAGCGGGAGGGGACGTCCCCCCTCCCACCGCCTTCCGCGGCTTTGCCCAGGTCTCCCGTCCCACCGGGAGACCCGAACAACCAGCCCGCATGTCTGCCGGCTGGATGGAGTCCCGATCAAAGCCAGAAGCGGCTTCGATCGGTTCTCCGATGACGTAACTCGGAGGCGGCTTGTGACAGCAATAAAAGTAATCAGATTTTTTTTTTTTTTTTTTTAAAACCTGTGTTAAAATTTTAAAAAAATACGAAATAAATAGGAAACAAAAACCAAAAAAAAAACCATTTAGCCGCCCCCATCAGCTCGCGCACGAAAGAAAACGTATATGGAAGTCGCACTGCAAATGAAATCGCTGTTCAAACCACACATGTGAGGTATCGCCGCGATCGCCAGAGCGTGAGCAATAATTAAAAAAATAGAGCTGCACTCTTACTCGAAACTGGTAGCCATTAAAAAATTTTAAAGCGTCGCCTATGTAGATTGTTATTGACCATAGTTTGTCGCCATTCCGTGGGTGTGCGCAATTTTAAACCACAACATTGTGGGTATCTATTTACTCGGCGTGACACAATATACAAAAAAAATGGGCTAACTTTACTGTTTAGTTGTTTTTAAATGCAGTGAAATGTGATTTTTCGTAATTTTTCAAAAAAAATGGCATTTGAAAGACCGCTGCGCAAATACCGAGTGACAAATAATATTGCAATGACCACCATTGTATTCTCCAGAGTCTTTGCTAAAAATATATATATATATATATATATATAATGTTTGGGGGTTTTAAGTAGTTTTCTAGCAAAAAATACTGATTTAAACTTGTAAACAAAAAGTGTCAAAAATAGGCTCATTGGTAAAGTGGTTAAAGTGGATTCCACATTCTTACACTTGGCTGAGTCAATGAACAGTCCAGGGGATTTTTATTTTATAGTGGGATGGGAGAAGGGATTAGGGGGATACTCCTTCTAGTAACTATGCACAACTTGAGGACAACTATCTGCAGAGGATGCGGCAAGGCTGCTGCTTCACTTTGCCACTGAGGTGAAGATTTAACTGATGAACTGTACTTTAGCTTCTCTTCAGGGTCTAACATGGCACCCCCTTTCTGACCCACTGTGTGTGCTGATTCTTGTCGACTGACTTTCCCTGGAGTGGTCCCCTTCCTGGGCAGACCCCTGGCAAGCTCCCTGGTAGTACTCACTGACACTGTTCTTCACAGGGACCTCTGCCACTGCGCCACCATCAGTTTCTCCTCACAGCTCAGCTCCACACTCTGGTCCACTAGGCCGACTGCCTGTGACCACTTTTCAACCTGACAGGAGGAGAGACAGCCGTCACCCTCCTCCTGGGACTCTGCTTTCCGCCAAAGACACCCTGTCACATGTGTCCCTGACTTTTATGGTCAATCCCTGGATGCACCCACTGTTGTGCCCTCCCACTGGGACTGCCACAAAATCCTGTGTGTCACTGGCTGGGTTTCCTCCACTGTCCAACATGCTCCCCTATTGGATATAGTGGGGACACTCCCTCAGACCAAGTGAATCACACCTGGACACATGTAACAGGCCTAACTAGAAATCCTGCTCCCTGATAAGCAGGAAAGCAATCTGATGGTTTTCCCTAGCACCTGACTAGGAGGGTGCTACATCTGAGAGATCTAAATAATGTTGCCAAAAACAAATTTGTGATGAACTTTGTGGGGTCTCTCTGAAGAGTCCTTATCCAATTCATCTTTTAATTCAAGGAGACTCTCCCTGTCACGATCAAAGGCTGCATTTCTAGCCTTTTTTAATACCTGATGGGGGTAGCCTCAGTCCCGAAATCAGTCATACATGGTCCTGGACTCACTCCTGAATTTTTCCATTTCTGTACAGTTTTTCCGAATTCGGAGGAACTGACCCATGGGGGGATATCATGCTTGAGAGATCTCGGGTGATGGCTACTAGCATGGAGTAAAGTATTAGCTGCAGTCTCCTTTCTATAGGTCCTGGTTTTAATGAATCCAGCTTCAAAAGAGATGTAGAGGTCAAAGAAAGTGATTTCATGATGGTGAAAGTTACATGGTAGCCTAATGTTTCTCTCATTTCTTTCTAATTCTTCCATGAAATCAGAAAGCTGTTCAATCTTACCCGTCCACACTATAAGGACGTCGTCAATGTACCTAATTCAGGAGGAGACATGGCTACAGATTGTGCAGTCTTTTTACTTGGCTACATATTTTCATTTGCCAGATTTCAGGTCACTATATATTCTACAGCTTTCCCAGCTCTCTCTAGGTGACTAATTTATTTACCCTGAATATGCAGCCTAATAGCTCTGTTTAGCCATCTCTTGTCTCCCCCACACCTTCAGCTGTATCCTCAGTGTGGTTTACTAACTTATCATTTATTTTTAGGTGATCTCCTTTAGGTCAATCCTTATTGTCATTATTATTATTTATTATTATACAGGATTTATATAGCGCCAACAGTTTGCACAGCGCTTTACAGTGTGGAAGACAATACAGTTACAGTACAATTCAAAACAGGAGGAATCAGAGGGCCCTGCTCGTTAGAGCTTACAATCTAGAAGGGAGGGTCATTGCTATCTTTACACACATTGATGTTGTATTATTTATAAATGTGTGATCTCTTACGCTAAAATGCTAGAAAAATATATTAAATGGTGCACAAATGTTTACCGTGACCACTAATCTAAGTGAAAACACAAAACGACTCAAATAAATATATATAACTGTGATGCAGCAGCTTTAAATCAAATGACTAAACAAAATAAGTGATCCCAGTTCAAAATTTAGCTCAAACGCCAAGCTGTGCATAAATAGGTGCATGTACAAGTTAATGAACAATACAGAAAATATTAATAATTATTGTGAAATGACAGTCTGTCAATAATATGTAGAATCAACAATCTTCAAAGAGAATAGTCCAACAGATCGCTGAATATTGCACAGTTCTCTGACGAAGATAAATAGTTAAATAATATCATATATTAGGAGTCCGGTGATAAAAAGTAGTTGGGTCACCGTGGATCCACCACCAATCTGACAACCACTCCCATCAGCTGGCAACTCGCCAAAAATTATTGCCCCCCATTCTCATGGTGTGGGCTCAAGCGCAGTTAGAAATATATTACAGCAGTCATCTTTCGATCAACATCGCCCAACGCTTTTCTTCTTTCAAATAGCCCGCAAAACGCCAACCATAGAAAGAGAAAGCTCCACTAGTGTGATATTGTCTCAATTCCAATTCATTAAAAATACAATTCCCACCTATATTGCACTTACAAGGTGACAAAATGCAAAGCGCATATATAGTAAACACAGGGGGTCTGGAGCATTCCCCTAGTCCTCACCTCCGCTCTGGTTACCGGACCCCAGGAAAACAATCTCCAAGCCTCCGACAGTTTCTCCGGTGTGCCGTGTAGCCATGCCCGGATGTGTTTCGTCACTTCCGACTTCATCACGGGGGGGTGGTCGAAAGTGATGAAACGCATTGGGGTGTGGCTACACGGCACACCGGAGAATCTGTCGGAGGCTTGGAGTTTGTTTCCCTGGGGTTCATCAGTGCCCATCAATCAGTGCCCATCACTGATGCCAATCAGTGATGCCTATCAGTACCCTGTGCCACCTATCAGTGCCATCTGTCAGTGCCCATCAGTGCTGCCTATCAGTGCCCATCAGTGCCTGTAAAAGATGCCCATTAGCACCAACCAGTGCTGCCTATCAGTGCCCATCAGTGCTACATATCTGTGTCACCTATCAGTGCTGCACATCAGTGCCTCCTATCAGTGCCCATCAGTGCTGCATATCGGTGCCTGTCAGTGCAGCCTCATCAGTACCCGTCATTGCAGCCTCATCGGGGCACACCAGTGAAGGAGAAAAATTACCTTTTTACAAAATTTTGTAACAGAAACTATGAAAAAAAATGTTTTTTTTTTGAAAAAATTTGTGGTCCTCTTTTAAATGTTTAGCAAAAGAAAAAAAATCTGTTTTTTTTAACCACTTAAGGACAGCCCGCCGCAATTTTACTGCGTCAGGCAGCCCCTCCTGCGTGAACCAGCGTAGAACTAAGTCGGTCGCGCGCCTGCTGCTAGGGGGCGAGCGCGCACCGCCAGCAGCGCGCTCCCGCCCCCACTCGGCATCCGGGACTCCAAAGCACGGGGTTGGCGGCTCCGATTGCCCCTGGCCACCTGCGATTGCTCCCTGCTGAGAGAGAGGAACGGTCAACTGTTGTAAACACAGCTGACCGTTCTTCTCTCTGGAATAATCACAGAGCTCCTGTGATCCTTCTATATAGGAACACAGGTCTCTATGATCATTTCAAAAGCCCACCCCCCCCCCCCCCCACAGTAATAAAACACCCCCTATGCTTACATTTAACCCCTTTTATCACCCACTGTGTTAACCCCTTCCCTGCCAGTGTCATTATCCATGAAGAGAACACCTCTTCAAAGTGCCGGACGGCATCGAATGTGAGCATTTGCCCACTCAAGTCAGGTACGATGACGAACTGCAGTCAGGTGGAGACCCCTGATGAGGACAATGAGCATGCAGATGAGCTTCCCTGAAATGGTTTCTGACAGTTTGTGCAGAAATTCTTTGGGTATGCAAACCGATTGTTGCAGTAGCTGTCCGTGTGGCTGGTCTCAGACGATCTTGGAAGTGAAGATGCTTGATGTGGAGGTCCTGGGCTGGTGTGGTTACACGTGGTCTGCGGTTGTGAGGCCAGTTGGATGTACTGCCAAATTCTCTGAAACACCTTTGGAGACGTCATTATGGTGGAGAAATGAACATTCAATTCACGGAGCAACAGCTCTGGTGGACATTCCTGCAGTCAGCATGCCAATTGCACGCTCCCTCAAAACTTGCAACATCTGTGGCATTGTGCTGTGTGGCTTTTTATTGTGGCCGGCCTAAGGCACACCTGTGCAATAATCATGCTGTCTAATCAGCATCTTGATATGCCACACCTGTAAAGTGGATGAATTATCTCGGCAAAGGAGAAGCGCTCACTAACACAGATTTAGACAGATTTGTGAACACTATTTGAGAGAAATAGGAATTTTGTGTACATAGAAAAAGTCTTAGATCTTTGAGTTTAGCTCATGAAAAATGGGGGCAAAAACGAAAGTGTTGCGTTTATAATTATGTTCAGTGTAATATTAACCATACTAATGGCTAATATGGCATCATTTTAACCCAGAGAATTTAGCAAACTGCCCATGGGGTTGGATGGATGAACTTGACACTCATTTTCAACCTCTGTTACAAATCTTTCATAGGTAGGCCACAAAGTTACTATACTTAAATAATGAGTATTCAGATTCTTGCATAAAGCCATTCATGTCTGGTTCTCTTTAAGATCTGAAGCTACTTTTCTGCTTAGCACTCTCTTAAAGTATCATTTTGGTGGAATTGAAAGCAATCAATTTGAGTACATTAGAGCAAGTTCTCCCAAGTAAACAATTTAGAAAGCTCGCCACCTTCTCCTCCTCCCCCTTCTCTGATGGGAGGATAATCGCAAATTGATAAAACGGAAAGCGGAATCATTAGATATCAGATCTCTGAAGACTTTGTGCTCATCATTAGGACTCCGCCTAGATGGGGACCAACATCCTATTACCTCTCTGCTTTATTAGTGCCACCGGCTTTTGGAGTGTGGACGGCAACAATAACACATTGGGTAAGCAATCTGACATATTTAAAGGGGGACCCCCAGATTATAAAGTTTTGGTACCATTATTGTGCAAAAACAGCACAACCTTGATTGAGTGCTAACAATAACCCATTTTACCACCGGAGGATTTCGCTGTCTTACGTCCAGGCCACTTTTTGCGATTCAGCACTGTGCAATTTTAACTGACAATTGCGCAGTCGTGCGACGCCGTACCCAAACGAAATTTACGTCCTTTTTTTCCCACAAACAGAGCTTTCTTTTGGTGGTATTTGATCACCTGTGCGATTTTTACTTTTTGCGCTATAAACAAAAAAACAGCGTAAATTTTGAAAAAATAACAATATTTTCCACATTTTTTTATATGAAATTCCCCCCCACAAAAAATGTAAAAATCAAAATTTTTTCACATTTTTGGCCAATTTGTTTTCTGCTACCTATGTTTGGTAAAAAAAATCACAATAAGCGTATTTTGATTGGTTTGCGCAAAAGTTATTGCGTTTACTAACAAAGGGAAAGATTTTTGTCATTTTTGTTGTTTTTATTTTAACGCGTAATGGCGGCGTAATGACGGCGATCTGTGATTTTTTTTGCGGTACTGCGACATTGCGGCGGACAGATCGGGACCCTTGACTGACATTTTTGGCACTTTTGGGGTTACCAGTGACATTTCTACAGTAATCAGTGCTATACATATGCACTGTTACTGTAAAATTACACTGGCAGTGACGGGGTTAACTTTATTTGAGAGGGAGGGGCTGTGTGTGTCCCTAGGGGCGTGATTCTAATCTAACTGTGATTGGCTGTGGCTTGAGCTATAGGAACAATGATCAATGGTCCTACATAGTAGAACCGTATGATCATTGTTTATACACAGGGGAGAATGACAGGCATCTTGTTTACACAGCCTGCCTGCCTTTCTCCCTCTCCCCCGACGATCGCTGAGTGACCGGCGGACCCGATGTCACACTCACGGGGGGGGGGGGGGGGTACATGACCGCGCGGGAGCTCCCCAGAGCCTCACAGGCTAGTGACGTACCGATACGTCACTCTGCCTGTGAGAGGCTGACCGCCGCAGTATATGTACTCAGATCAGTTGATACATTTTCAACCCATTTGAATTGTTCTGAAAATTTGGAATTCGTTAGAAAATGAATAAACAAATTTATCCAGAACTAAACAAATATTTATTTTCTTTACATGTCTAGTCCTGATTTCTTTATTTAGATCTTTATATCACTGGGGGGGGGGGGGGGGGTCACCAGTAGGAACAAGGAGGTCCTGGTTCCTCTATATAGATCTTTATATCACTAGAGGGATCTCCAGCAGAAGGAAGGAAGTCCTTATTCTTTTATATAGATTTTTAAGTCCTAGAGGGGTCCCCAGAAGGAGAAAAGAAGTCCTAAATACTTTATAAAGATCATTATATCATTAGAAGGGTCACCAGCAGGGGAAAGGAGGTCCTGATTCCTCTATATAGATCTTTATATCCTAGAGGGGTCACCAGTAGGAAGAAGGAGGTCCAGATTCCTCTATATAGATCTTTATATCACTAGAGGGATCTCCAGCAGGTGGAAGAAGGTCCCCAGGGGAGGACTTGGTCAGGGGACAGGGAGGCAATTTCCCCCTAGGCTGCTCTGATGTCCTGTAAAAAGGCTGCATTGCTTCTGCCACAGACATGCCTAAAGGATTCCTGGTGAAGAGAAGTAAAAAGCCCCTGCCACTGACCTACTGAGTGCGGGTTGAAGACAAGGACAAAGCGCAGCCCCCCCCCAGCATGGATGGTGTAAACTGTTTCTGAGCAGAGACCGGTTCCATGCCCCACTGGAGACTGTTCTGCCCCGGCCAGCCCTAACCAAGTTGTCTCAGCTCCCCCCAACCTCCCCCTGCTGGCCAAGATGGAAACCCGGATTCCGCCGGTAAGTAGAGAGTATCTGGAGCAGGACTTCAGCTTGGAATGGGGGTCAGGAGGATTGGGAGAGTGGGAGGGGGGTGAGCGAGAGTGGGAGGAGGGCCGAGTCGCTGCACCATGCTGCACTGGTTTGTACTTGCCCCCTGGGCCAAAAGTTGCCAGTCTGCCCCTGGAGGTCCCGGTTCCTCTTTATAGATCTTTATATCATTAGAGGGTCACCAGTAGGAGGAACTGATTCCCCTATATAGATCTTTATATCACTAGGGGGTCACCAGCAGGAGGAAGGAGGTTCTGATTCCTCTATATAGATCTTTATATCACTAGAGGGGTCACCAGCAGAAGGGCGCAGGTTCTGATTTCTCTATATAAATCTTTATATAACTGGAGGGATCACCAGCAGGAGTAAGGAGGTCCTGATTCCTCTATATAGATCTTTATATCACTAAATTAATCACTATTAGTGATGGGCGGAACACCCCCTTGTTCGATTCTCACCAGAACATCTCAAACGGGGAAAAAGTTCTAGCGAACATGCGATCTCTATTAAAGTCTATGGGACACAAGTATGACAAATCAAGAGTCCTAATTTTAAAGGCTTATGTGCAAGTTATTGCCATAAAAAAGTGACCTGGGTACTGCCCTGGGGACATGTACCAATGCAAACATTATTTTTAAAGCAATTGTTTTTACAGGAGCAGTGATTTTAATGATGCTTAAAGTGAAACAATTATAATGAAAAATTCCTTTAAATATTGTGCCTGGGGGGGTCTCCTTAATGTGCCTGTAAAGTAGCGCATTTGTGCAATGTTTGTAGCCTTCTGCAGCAATACTGACATTTCTAAAGGAAAAAATGTCATTTAAACTTGTTCGCGGCTGTAATGTATTGTCGGCTCCCTGCAATACAGATAAAAAAAAAATGGCGTAGGGTCCCCCCCCCCCTCCAGTCCATACCAGGCCCTTTGGGTCCATGGCACTCCAAATTTTTTTACAAAAAACGCCAAAATTTAAAAAAAAAAACACAGCGTGGGGCCACCCCAAGATCCATACCAGACCCTTATCTGAGCATGCAGCCTGGCAGGTCAGGAAAGGGGAGGGGATGTGTGCCCCCCCCCCCTCCTGAACCATACCAGGTCATATGCCCTCAACATGGGGGGGGGGGGGTAGGTGCTTTGGGGCAGGGGAGCTCAACTTGTCAAAAACTGTGTTCTGTGGTTTTTATTTTTTTTGGTGAATGTGTAGGGGTACTATGCACCCGATACCCATTCACATAGGGGGGGCCTGGGATCTGGGGGCCCCCTTGTTCGACTTGTGTGGACTTAGCCCCTGAGCCATGATTGGCTAAAGGCACCCTGCCTTTTGCCAATCATGGCTCTGACAGGACATTGTGCTGTAATTGTCCAAAGCATACAGGTAAGGTGCATGCTTTGGCCAATCATCAGCAATCAATGCACTGCAACAGTGGAGTGCATTATGGGATGCTCATCGGTGGGCGAACTTCCCGCCGAGCGCCGTATTTGTTGTATACAAAGACAAGGTGAACCAAGAAGCCTGATGATATACAGGCACCCGCCTCGGCTCTCCTCCGTAGATACAGTAATCAAAGTAGAAGAAACGGCTGCACTCCAAGTATAATCAAAACTCTGGTTTATTGACCGAACATCCCAGTGTGGCAAAAAACAGGTAGACGCGTTTCACACACTAGCAAGTCTGCTTAATCATTACAAAGAAAGGTCGGCATCACATCTCTATATATACACAAGCATCTAAATTGACAACAGGTGATGCAGATAAAGAGGCGGACCATTCTCCTAATTGCAGGTGATACACATACACAGGGGTGGACTGAGCGGTCGGGCACTTCGGACGTGGTCCGAGGGCCTGGCCGGGAAGGGGGGCCCGGTCGGGAAGGGGATCCGCCGCCCACTACAGCATTAATTCACCCGATGTTGTCTCAGAGACAACATCGGGCTATCGGGGCCCGGCAGCCAGTGATCTGGAAGTGGGAGGAGAGAGGCCTGGTGGCCATTGCTATGGAGGTGAGAGGAGGGGAGGGGCCCGGCGGCCGGCGTCATGGAAGTGGGAGGAGGGGAGGGGCCTGGCATCCAGCGTTATGGAAGTAGGAGGAGGGGAGGGGCCCTGCTGCCGGCGCTGCTTCCATGGTGTCCTCAGTGAGCGGGGGCACGTCGGCGTCGATGTCACGATGTCCACAGGTAGGTAATTTCTCTAAGTAGATAACGGTACAGTACATGTTTTGTTCAAGGGAAGCCCAACTAAATGCCAGATCCCCTGACACCCCCACCAATATGTGATCCCCCCCAAATTCACCACGGTTCAGCATTGGTGAATTTTGGGGAGATCACATATTGGTGGGGGTGTCAGTGGTGGTGTGGGGGGGGGGGGGTTTGACCTAGCGGAGGTGTCATCACCGCTGTCATACCCCCCCCCCCCTACACCACCACTGACACCCCACCAATATGTGATCTCCCCCCAAATTCACCGCTGTGTCATTACCCCCCCCCCACACCACACAATTCACCACTGACACCCCCACCAATATGTGATCTCCCCCCAAATTCACAGCTGTGTCATTACCCCCCCCCCCCACACCACACAATTCACCACTGACACCCCCACCAATATGTGATCTCCCCCCAAATTCACTGCTGTGTCATTACCCCCCCCCCAAACCACACAATTCACCAATGACACCCCCACCAATATGTGATCTCCCCCCAAATTCACTGCTGTGTCATTACCCCCCCCCCCCCAAACCACACAATTCACCAATGACACCCCCACCAATATGTGATCTCCCCCCAAATTCACCGCTGTGTCATACACATGTCTTATATTTTAAAATATGATAAAGATAATATCAATATATTTAAAGTTTATATATATATAATCTAAAAAGGTAGAGTCATCTCAGCTAAAACCCACAAACTTCACCGTGATAAGCCTGTTACCCTAACCACTATGCTATTGCCTCATAGTTGTTATAGCTGGCACTTTCATAGATCTAAGTGTCTGTAACAAAGCTGTATTAGTCCAGACAAGGAACTGCTATGATTGACACACATTGATGACACATACGTTTTCAGCATGGCTCTTTATGATGGAGCAGATGGCAGAGCAGGAGGGTGACAGCAAAATGAGGAGCTTTTAATACAGTAGAGGAACCACAAAACCCAGCACTGTGTTGCTTCCCTATATATACTGTGTGCTGTAACTAGGATAGATTTACAAATCTTATAGAGCAGAAGATATCTATGTCTGCAGAAAGATGGTCTGTGGATGTTACTACATTATTCCTTATTGGTTCTGAAATCATCCTAATAAAGACTACTGTATTAATAAACACAGAATTCTGACTTTCAAAGTCTGAATTCTGACTTTTAAACTCAGAATTCTGACTTTTAAAGTCAGAATTATGACTTTTATTCTCAGAATTCTGACTTTTAATCTCAGAATTCTGACTTTTAAAGTCAGAATTCTGACTTTTATTCTCAGAATTCTGACTTTTAAACTCAGAATTCTGACTTTTAATCTCAGAATTCTGACTTTGAAAGTCAGAATTCAGACTTTTTAAAATCAGAATTCTGACTTTCAAACTCAGAAGTCTGTAAAAAAAAAAAAAAATGTTTTCAAGCTCAGAAATCTTAGAATTTTTTTTTTTTTTTTAATGATGACCCCAGGGCTCTTACATAAAATACCACCAAACAAATACAATATTTAATTCATTGCATGATGGAGTGATTGTCAGTCAAACTGTCACAGCACTGAAAATCAAAAAAGGGCCTGGCAAGGAAGAGGTAGATATAGATTAGTTAATGCATATATACAGCCAAAGGGTTTTTTTTTTTTTTTCCATGGGATGGAGCGGGGAAGGGTTTGAACCCCCTGTCAGGTTTTTCTACTATTTGAAGATCCGTTGGAGAGATTTTCTCTAATTTCCTGTCTTTTGAATGCTTCGGATGTTATTTCAGTTCTCCTTAATTCTTTCTCTATTCTTTCAGGTCGACGTTTTATATTTGAGTATGTCGGTAAGTACATGCATCTATCTTACTAAGATTATTAAATCTAAATTCCTAGCAAAGTGAATTGTTGGTCCAGAGCTGTTTGATAAATTGTCTTTTATCTCCTTGTACAATGTTGTAGATTGGTGTACTATAACCCTGAGCAGAGCCAGATTGCTTCATCCCTGCCCAGCCAATTACAGCAAGCAGCATTTACACTAGGCATATAGTTGTGCTCAAAAGTTTGCATCCCCTTGGAGAATTGGTAATATACAGCAGGCAAAAGACATTTCTTGCATTTCTTATGGGATTTGTATTGTGTAACTGTATATTATTATTATACAGGATTTATATTAGTGATCGACCAATATCGTTTTTTTACCCTTGATACCGATGCTGATATTTTGGTATTTTTTTTTTTTTAATGTCTACAGGTACTGTGGTGGAGGGATCTGGGGGTCTAAAAGACCCCAAACCCCTCCTCTGCACTTAGAAGCATTCAAAACGCCAAGTTTGGCTGTTTTGAATGCTGTAAGTTTTTTTAATTCTGCGCCGCCAGTACCCGGAAGTGATGTCATGTCATGACATCACTTCTGGGCAAGCGGCGGCGCTGAATTCAAAGAAATGGAGACCCGGGTCAGACGGCGGCGATGAAGGTAGAATTCGCGGGCGAGCCGCGGAAGGCGGTGGAGGGGCATCCCCTCCCACTCCTTGGAATGACAGCCGAGCGGCTTCTCAGCCGCATCGGTTGTCATTACAAGACAGCCGACCGTCGGCTATGGACACCGGTACCGGGGTGATGCCTCTAGCTGCAGGCATCACCACGGTACAAGCACTTTCCCTGCAATATCGGCAATATTGGTAAATCAAAAGCCGATTCCGATATATCGGGGAAAGTGCAGATCGGCCCCCGATATATCGGTGTTGCCGATAATCGGTCGATCTCTAATTTATATAGCGCCAACAGTTTGCGCAGCACTTTACAATATGAGGGAAGACAATACAGTTAAAATACAATTCAATACGGGAGGAATTAGAGGGCCCTGCTCGTTAGAGCTAACAATCTAGAAGGGAGGATCAAGTGAAAGAAAAGGCAATAACCGTGGGGGATGGGCTGATGGAGAAAATGGAAGTACAGTTGTTAGGTGTAGGTAGGATAGGCTTCTCTGAAGAGGAGGGTTTTCAGGGATCCTCTAAAAGCTAATAGAGTAGGATATAATCAAACAGATTGGGTTAAGGAGTTCCATAGGATTGGAGAGGCTCTGGAAAAGTCCTGGAGGCGAGCATGGGAGGAGGGAGTTAGAGAGCAGGAGGTTTTGAGAGGAACAAAGGGAACGATTAGATTGGTATTTCGAGACTAGGCTAGTGATGTAGCTAGGGGCTAAATTGTGGATTGCTTTGTAAGATGTTGTTAGTATTTTGAATTTAATTTGTTGGGTGAGCGAGTGGAGGTATTGACAGAGAGGAGTAGCGGACACTGAGTGCTTGGTAAGGTGGATGAGTCTGGCAGCAGTATTCATGACGGATTGAAGGGGGGATAACCTGTGTAGAGGTAAGCCAATGAGAAGGGAATTGCAGTATGCAAGGCAAGATATGACCAGGGAGTGAATTAGGAGCTTTGTTGTGTCTTTGGTTAGAATGGGGCATATTTTGGAGATGTTGCGGAGGTTGAGGCGGCAAGATTTGGACAGTGATTGAATGTGGGGCTTGAAGGAGAGTTCAGAGTCCAGGACAACACCTAGGACCTTGGCATGCAGGGATGGGCTGATAGTTGTGTCATCGATCTTGACAGAAAGATCGGGGGAAGGGGTACGTGGTGTAGGAAAAATGATTAGTTCGGTTTTGAATAGATTAGATGATAACAGAATGGCACAAACATAAAACAAAAGATTGCAACCAGTAAACAAATGAAATGCCCCCAGTTCAAAAGTCCCCTTAGTTCTTAACATTGTGTATTGCACCATTTAGATTCAATGACAATGGCCAGTCTTTTGCAATAGTTGTCTAAGAGGCCCCATATTTTTGCAGGTGGCAGAGCTGCCCGTACATCTTGGCAAAATGCCTCCAGGTCTTGGAAAAACTTGGGTCGTCTTGCATGAACTGCACGTTTCAGACCTCCCCAGAGTGGCTCAATGATATTAAGGTCAGGAGACTGTGATGGCCACTCCAGAACCTTCAACTTTTTCTGCTGTAACCACTGGAGGGTCTACTTAGCCTTGTGCTTAGGGTCATTGTTGTGCTGGAAAGTCCCAGAGCATCCCATGCGCAGCTTTCCTGTAGAAGAATGCAAATTGCCTGCCAGTATTTTCTGATAACATGCTGCATTCATCTTGCCATCAATTTTTGCAAGATTCCCTGTGCCTTTAGAGCTTACACTCCCCCAATACATCAGTGAGTCACCACCATGCTTCAAAGTGGGGATGGTATTCTTGTCGCTGTTGACCCCTCTTCAAACATAGCACTTATGTTTGTGACCATAAAGCTCCATTTTGGTCTCGTCACTCCAGATTACAGTGTGCCAGAAGCTGTGAGGCATGTCAAGGTGTTGTCAGGCATATTGTAACCGGGCTTTTTTGTGGCATTGATGCAATAAAGGCCTCTTTTTGGCAACCTGAATTTTTGTTCAAGTATCTTTGTATTTTACTCTTTGAAACAACCACACTGTCTTTGTTCAGAGCAGCCTGTATTTCCCTAGAGGTTACCTGTGGGTTTTCTTTGTATTCCGAACAATTCTTCTGGCAGTTGTGGCTGCAATCTTTCTTGGTTTACCTGACCCTGGCTTGGTATTAAGAGATCCCCGAATGTTCCACTTCTTAATAAGTGGTTGAAAAGTACTGAGTGGCATATATTTAAGGCTTTAGATATCTTTTTATATCCTTTTCCATCTTTATAAAGCTTTATAATCACCTTGTTCAGCAGGTCTTTTGACAGTTCTTTTCTGCTCCCCATGGCTCAGTATCCAGCCTGCTTAGTGCATCCACCTGAGATTTAACAAATTCAATGATGATTTCTACACAGACAATAATTGCAATTTAAAAAGCTCCAGATGTAGGAAATTAACCTTTAAGCACTTGACCTCCGGAAAATGTACCCCCTTCCTGACCAGGCCATTTTTTTTGCGATACAGCACTGCATTACTTTAACTGACAATTGCACAGTTGTGCATTGCTGTACCCAGATAAAATGTATGTCCTTTCCTGCTTTGAAGGAACACAGGATCAATGCCTTCCTTACTGACAGAATCTGCCATGTTTACATCGCTGTGTAGAATCACAGCGGGAGCCACACTCGCACCCTGTACCCTGAAGTGCAGGATCATGAATATATATATATATATATATATATATATATCCGTGATCCTGCCCAGTGTGGCTGCCTTGTAGCAGTAAAAGTGCTATAGGGCAGTCGGCAACTGGGTTATTGCCATTTTAACCTGTGTATGTGTATCACCCAGGGCCGGGACAAGGGGTGGGCAGAAGGGAGCGGCTGCCCAAGGTGCAATGATTTATTGCAGGGATGGGGTCCCTTGACCCTAACCCTAGGGGAAGGGGGGGCGCAGTTTGACATCTTTGCCCTGGGCGCTGGATGACCTTGTGTGTCTGTACCAAGGCCAAACATTCCAGGGGATGGACATTTTTGATCAGGGCCATTTGGGTGATTTCTGTTATCATTATGATTTAAAAAGGAGCCAAACATAGGATTACTATCACTTCAGGGCAGGACCATACGCCGACCGGAAGTAATGTCAGCACGCTGCCTGGAGTGATGAGCACCATTACCAAGTTGGTGACAACGTGGGTGGGATGCCGTTACAAACATCCAGTGGTTGTCTGGCTATACTTTGATGTGATTATTGCTTGTGTTGATCAGATGTTTATTTACAGCGCCCAATGTACATATCCTGGAAGTGTGGTTGATCTACCCTCGGAGGAATTTCTAAATGACACTTCGAACATCTGCTTGTCTATATTGCTTTTTGGTGAGTGTTGAGTCTAAAGGAAGTGGGACTCACATGGTGTGGTGCTGGTGACCGGTAACACGGAACATTTCAGTACTAGCCCATGGATGTCACACACTTAGAGACTGTGGTCTTCACCTAAATGGCAGACTTTATCCACTTCCGGACCGCCCACCGTGTATTTAGGTCAGAATTTTGACATTAAGGCCTCATGCTAAAGGGACGTTATAAAAAAAAAACAGTAGCTTTGTAGTGAGTTTTTCAGCTTTTTTGCATTGACGTTTTTCAGCATTTTTTTAGCGCTTTTTGGTGTTTTTAGCTAAAAACCACCTGCTCTGCTTTCCCACAGTGCATCTCTGCATACCCTTTGTTAACCAGTTCTGGACCGGAAGGATTTGCCCCCTGAATGACCAGGCCATTTTTTGAGATTCGGCACTGAGTTAATTTAATGGACATATGCACAGTCATGCGACGCTGTACCCAAATAAAATGTATGTCTTTTTTTTCGCCACAAATAGAGATTTATTTTGGTGGTATTTGATCACCTGTGCGATTTTTATTTTTTGCGCTATAAACAAACAAAGAGCGACAATTCTGAAAAAAAAAAACCAATATTTTTCACATTCTGCTATATAACATTCCCAATAAAAAAGTAAATATCAAAATTTTTCATCCTTTTAGCCCAATTTGCTGGGGAGACATAGGAGAACACGCTGGGGAGACATAGGAGAACATACCGGGGGGACATAGGAGAACATGCTGGGGAGACATAGGAGAACATACCGGGGGGACATAGGAGAACATGCTGGGGAGACATAGGAGAATATGCTGGGGAGACATAGGAGAACATGCCGGGGAGACATAGGACAACATGCTGGGGAGACATAGGAGAACATGCTGGGGAGACATAGGAGAACATGCTGGGGAGACATAGGAGAACATGCTGGGGAGACATAGGAGAACATGCTGGGGAGACATAGGAGAACATGCTGGGGAGACATAGGAGAACATACTGGGGAGACATAGGAGAACATGCCGGGGAGACATAGGAGAACATGCCGGGGAGACATAGGAGAACATGCCGGGGAGACATAGGAGAACATGCCGGGGAGACATAGGAGAACATGCCGGGGAGACATAGGAGAACATACCGGGGAGACATAGGAGAACATGCCGGGGAGACATAGGAGAACATGCCGGGGAGACATAAGAGAACATGCCGGGGAGACATAGGAGAACATGCCGGGGAGACATAGGAGAACATGCCGGCAAGACATAGGAGAACATGCTGGGGAGACATAGGAGAACACGCTGGGGAGACATAGGAGAACATACTGGGGAGACATAGGAGAACATGCTGGGGAGACATAGGAGAACATGCTGGGGAGACATAGGAGAACATACTGGGGAGACATAGGAGAACATGCCGGGGAGACATAGGAGAACATGCCGGGGAGACATAGGAGAACATGCCGGGGAGACATAGGAGAACATGCTGGGGAGACATAGGAGAACATGCCGGGGAGACATAGGAGAACATGCCGGGAAGACATAGGAGAACATGCTGGGGAGACATAGGAGAACACGCTGGGGAGACATAGGAGAACATACCGGGGAGACATAGGAGAACATGCTGGGGAGACATAGGAGAACATGCTGGGGAGACATAGGAGAACATGCTGGGGAGACATAGGAGAACATGCTGGGGAGACATAGGAGAACATGCTGGGGGAGACATAGGAGAACATGCTGGGGAGACATAGGAGAACATACCGGGGGGACATAGGAGAACATGCTGGGGAGACATAGGAGAACATGCCGGGAAGACATAGGAGAACATGCTGGGGAGACATAGGAGAACATGCTGGGGGAGACATAGGAGAACATGCTGGGGAGACATAGGAGAACATACCGGGGGGACATAGGAGAACATGCTGGGGAGACATAGGAGAACATGCCGGGGAGACATAGGACAACATGCTGGGGAGACATAGGAGAACATGCTGGGGAGACATAGGATAACATACCGGGGGGACATAGGAGAACATGCTGGGGAGACATAGGAGAACATGCTGGGGAGACATAGGAGAACATGCTGGGGGAGACATAGGAGAACATGCTGGGGAGACATAGGAGAACATACCGGGGGGACATAGGAGAACATGCTGGGGAGACATAGGAGAACATGCCGGGGAGACATAGGACAACATGCTGGGGAGACATAGGAGAACATGCTGGGGAGACATAGGAGAACATACCGGGGGGACATAGGAGAACATGCTGGGGAGACATAGGAGAACATGCTGGGGAGACATAGGAGAACATGCTGGGGAGACATAGGAGAACATGCTGGGGGAGACATAGGAGAACATGCTGGGGAGACATAGGAGAACATACCGGGGGGACATAGGAGAACATGCTGGGGAGACATAGGAGAACATGCCAGGAAGACATAGGAGAACATGCTGGGGAGACATAGGAGAACACGCTGGGGAGACATAGGAGAACATACCGGGGGGACATAGGAGAACATGCTGGGGAGACATAGGGGAACATGCTGGGGAGACATAGGAGAACATGCTGGGGAGACATAGGAGAACATACTGGGGAGACATAGGAGAACATGCCGGGGAGACATAGGAGAACATGCCGGGGAGACATAGGAGAACATGCCTGGGAGACATAGGAGAACATGCTGGGGAGACATAGGAGAACATGCTAGGGGGGACATAGGAGAACATGCTGGGGAGACATAGGAGAACATGCTGGGGAGACATAGGAGAACATGCTGGGGAGACATAGGAGAACATGCTGGGGAGACATAGGAGAACACGCTGGGGAGACATAGGAGAATATGCTGGGGAGACATAGGAGAACATGCCGGGGAGACATAGGACAACATGCTGGGGAGACATAGGAGAACATGCTGGGGAGACATAGGAGAACATGCTGGGGAGACATAGGAGAACATGCTGGGGAGACATAGGAGAACATACTGGGGAGACATAGGAGAACATGCCGGGGAGACATAGGAGAACATGCCGGGGAGACATAGGAGAACATGCCGGGGAGACATAGGAGAACATGCTGGGGAGACATAGGAGAACATACCGGGGAGACATAGGAGAACATGCCGGGGAGACATAGGAGAACATGCCGGGGAGACATAGGAGAACATGCCGGGGAGACATAGGAGAACATGCCGGGGAGACATAGGAGAACATGCCGGCAAGACATAGGAGAACATGCTGGGGAGACATAGGAGAACACGCTGGGGAGACATAGGAGAACATACCGGGGGGACATAGGAGAACATGCTGGGGAGACATAGGAGAACATGCTGGGGAGACATAGGAGAACATGCTGGGGAGACATAGGAGAACATACTGGGGAGACATAGGAGAACATGCCGGGGAGACATAGGAGAACATGCCGGGGAGACATAGGAGAACATGCCGGGGAGACATAGGAGAACATGCCGGGGAGACATAGGAGAACATGCCGGGGAGACATAGGAGAACATGCCGGGAAGACATAGGAGAACATGCTGGGGAGACATAGGAGAACACGCTGGGGAGACATAGGAGAACATACCGGGGGGACATAGGAGAACATGCTGGGGAGACATAGGAGAACATGCTGGGGAGACATAGGAGAACATGCTGGGGAGACATAGGAGAACATGCTGGGGGAGACATAGGAGAACATGCTGGGGAGACATAGGAGAATATGCCGGGGAGACATAGGAGAACATGCCGGGGAGACATAGGAGAACATGCCGGGGAGACATAGGAGAACATGCTGGGGAGACATAGGAGAACATGCTGGGGAGACATAGGAGAACATGCTGGGGAGACATAGGAGAACATGCTGGGGAGACATAGGAGAACATGCTGGGGAGACATAGGAGGACATACTGGGGAGACATAGGAGAACATGCCGGGGAGACATAGGAGAACATGCCGGGGAGACATAGGAGAACATGCCGGGGAGACATAGGAGAACATGCCGGGGAGACATAGGAGAACATGCTGGGGAGACATAGGAGAACATACCGGGGAGACATAGGAGAACATGCCGGGGAGACATAGGAGAACATGCCGGGGAGACATAGGAGAACATGCCGGGGAGACATAGGAGAACATGCCGGGGAGACATAGGAGAACATGCCGGCAAGACATAGGAGAACATGCTGGGGAGACATAGGAGAACACGCTGGGGAGACATAGGAGAACATACCGGGGGGACATAGGAGAACATGCTGGGGAGACATAGGAGAACATGCTGGGGAGACATAGGAGAACATGCTGGGGAGACATAGGAGAACATACTGGGGAGACATAGGAGAACATGCCGGGGAGACATAGGAGAACATGCCGGGGAGACATAGGAGAACATGCCGGGGAGACATAGGAGAACATGCCGGGGAGACATAGGAGAACATGCCGGGGAGACATAGGAGAACATGCCGGGAAGACATAGGAGAACATGCTGGGGAGACATAGGAGAACACGCTGGGGAGACATAGGAGAACATACCGGGGGGACATAGGAGAACATGCTGGGGAGACATAGGAGAACATGCTGGGGAGACATAGGAGAACATGCTGGGGAGACATAGGAGAACATGCTGGGGGAGACATAGGAGAACATGCTGGGGAGACATAGGAGAATATGCCGGGGAGACATAGGAGAACATACCGGGGAGACATAGGAGAACATGCCGGGGAGACATAGGAGAACATGCTGGGGAGACATAGGAGAACATGCTGGGGAGACATAGGAGAACATGCTGGGGAGACATAGGAGAACATGCTGGGGAGACATAGGAGAACATGCTGGGGAGACATAGGAGGACATACTGGGGAGACATAGGAGAACATGCCGGGGAGACATAGGAGAACATGCCGGGGAGACATAGGAGAACATGCCGGGGAGACATAGGAGAACATGCCGGGGAGACATAGGAGAACATGCTGGGGAGACATAGGAGAACATACCGGGGAGACATAGGAGAACATGCCGGGGAGACATAGGAGAACATGCCGGGGAGACATAGGAGAACATGCCGGCAAGACATAGGAGAACATGCTGGGGAGACATAGGAGAACACGCTGGGGAGACATAGGAGAACATACCGGGGGGACATAGGAGAACATGCTGGGGGGACATAGGAGAACATGCCGGGGAGACATAGGAGAACATGCCGGGGAGACATAGGAGAACATGCTGGGGAGACATAGGAGAACATGCCGGGGAGACATAGGAGAACATGCTGGGGAGACATAGGAGAACATGCTGGGGAGACATAGGAGAACATGCTGGGGAGACATAGGAGAACATGCTGGGGAGACATAGGAGAACATGCTGGGGAGACATAGGAGAACATGCTAGGGGGGACATAGGAGAACATGCTGCGGAGTTTATTGGCTATAGAAAAAACGCCTGACACCAAAAACAGCCGCTCTAAAAACGTCCCGTGTGCATGAGGCCTACATCTTGGGGTTTTGGCAGCAGCTAGCTGCCATAACCCCAGTATTTTTTTATACAGGTGATCCGGAATCCGTTAAAAGTGGTCACAGCAGCAGATTTGCCACAGGATCACTTTATGGGCAGTGGGAAAGGTGTTCCCCTTCTCCCCCTCCCCCCACTTCCTGGTAATTTCTTCCGCTTACTGGAGCCGTTCATAGTGGCGGAAACAATCTGCTCTGGTGCAGTGATGGGCTGGAAGTCCATTGAAGGCAAAATGGCCCCCATTTGACTCTATGCCCTTGGAAGACCGGAGCAACGCCAGACGTCACTTCCGCCTAACAGCCTTAACCACTTTGCGACCACCCGCCGCAGTTATACTGCGGCAGGCAGCCGCTCCTGCGCAAACCGCCGTAGGTATACGTCAGTCGCGCGCAGGCAGCTAGGGGGCAAGCACGCTCGTCAGCAGGGAAGCCGATGCACAGGTCAGACAGCATCGATTGCCGCTTGACACGCGCGATCGCTCCCCGCTGAGAGAGAAGGACGGTTGGTTGTTGTAAACACATTTGACCGTTCTTCTCCCTGGAATGATCACAGAGTGCCTGTGATCCTTCTATATAGGAACACAGGTCTCTGTGATCATTTCACAAGCCTAGCCTCCCCACAGTTAGAAACATGCCCCTAGGTACACATTTAACCCCCCTTAATCACCCACTGTATTAACCCCTTCCCTGCCAGTGTCATGTGTACAGTAACAGTGCATATTTTTAGCACTGGTTACTGTAGTAATGTCACTGGTCCCCCAAAATTGTAAAAAAATGTCAGTCAGGAATCCAGTCTGTCCGCCGCAAAGTTGCAGTCCCGCAAAAAATCGCAGATCGCCGCCATTACTAGTAAAAAAAAAAAAAACAATTAAAATGACAGAAATCTTTCCCGCAGTTTGTAGATGCAATAACTTTTGCGCAAACCAATCAAAATACGCTTATTGCATTTTTTTTTTTTACCAAAAATATGTAGCAGAATACAAATTGGCCTAAAATGTTAAAAAATGTTGATTTTTAATTTATTTTTTTTGGGAATGTTATATAGCAGAATGTGAAAATTATTGTTTTTTTTTTTTTAAGAATTGTCGCTCTTTTTTTGTTTATAGCGCAATAAATAAAAATCACAGAGGTGATCAAATACCACCAAAAGAAAGCTTTATTTGTGGGAAAAAAATGTCATAAATTTTATTTGGGTACAGCGTCGCACGACCGCGCAATTGTCCATTAAAGCAACACAGTGTTGAATCGCAAAAAATGGCCTGGTCATTAAGGGGGCAAATCCTTCCGGTCCAGAAGTGGTTAAAGCGGCCTTTTTTTTTTTTTCAGGCAAATGTAAATTGATTTTTCTTTTATTTTTTTTCTGCCTTTCAGGCTCCGTTCACATCTTGATATAAAAAAATGACTGCGCCAATGTCATCTACATTTAGCTGCAGACGCTGCAACACAACAATGTTGTAATAGAATAGAGAGATATAAAAGTGGTTGCCGACCTAGAGTGTGACTACCAGAGGGCCATGTGACCCATTAATGCCTATCTATATAAAGTGTTTTAAATTGCTCCATCATTAATATAGCTTTATTTAAAAGTAGAACACTTACATCCCCCCAAAGGTTAACAAGCAATATGAAAATAGATGTTGTGATCACAAAAGTGGAGTAGACTCACAGGAACCGACGCGTTTCGTCTAAAGAGACTTCAACTGGGGAGGCCAGTATATCAATGACAGTTTTAGGCTATGAGGAGTTATTTGTTTTTTCGGGGCATCCATGCTTATAGACCTAATTGAGGTCTGGTGAGATGGTGAACGCTACCAGGAGATTGGTCTACAGTTTTCTTGCCTGTATGACTCTTTACCGTTGGTAGGAGAGTCCATTTGTTCCAGTAAGCGCTCCTGACTCTTCATTGGTGACGGTCGCACCGAGGGTGCAAAGTTTTCATTTTCAGAACACTGGCTTTTCTTGGATATGGACTTTTAATCAGAGAACTTTTTTGCTGCAGGTTGATTAATTTACTTATTTGATTTTTACCTTTCACAAATGGATTGATTTTAATTTATTGCTATTTTTGCACATTTATTGCTTTTGCACAATTTCTTTGCACGTTATTTATATGGTTATTTGCACATCCATTCGACTGTGATTAGTTGATCATTTTTGCACATTTAATTATTTGCATTTTAAAACACTTTATATACAGTATCTCACAAAAGTAAGTGCACCCCTCACATTTTTGTAAATATTTTATTCTATCTTTTCATGTGACAACACTGAAGAAATTACACTTTGCTACAATGTAAAGTAGTGAGTGTACGGCTTGTATAACAGTGTAAATTTGCTGTCCCCTCTAAATAACGCAACACACAGCCATTAATGTCTAAACCGCTGGCAACAAAAGTGAGTACACCCCTAAGTGAAAATGTCCAAATTGGGCCCAAAGTGTCAATATTTTGTGTGGCCACCATTATTTTCCAGCACTGCCTTAACCCTCTTGGGCATGGAGTTCCCCAGAGCTTCACAGATTGCCACTGGAGTCCTCTTCCACTCCTCCATGACAACATCACTGTTGGATGTTAGACACCTTGCACTCACTTTTGTGAGATACTGTATATACTGTATATTTTTTTGTATAATTATTGTCACTTTAGAGTTTTGAGTTGTAAGCGCTTCACTATTATTTTATAAATTTTTGATATAGCAGAGATTTACTTTTTATATTTTTTATCTCAAAATACACTTGATAGTCAAAGGGATCTATCTGGAGACTCCCTGCCAAAAGTTTGACAGCACAGACCTCTCCTAAAGTGACCCTATTGGAGGGTAAATTAAAGGGAATAGCACTATCCTGTAAAAAAGTTATACTTACCTGTATGGCAGATGCTTTGCAGAAGCATTTGCCGGGACAGTCCCGGCAAACAGGAGCCTGTCCAGGGTAATTTACTCTGCCGGGACAGTCCCGGCAAACAGGAGCCTGTCCCAGGTAATTTACTCTGCCGAAACTGTCTCGGCAAATGCTTAAGTGATGATAAGTAGGCAGAAATTAATTATGCAGAGTGGGTGGAGCTTCAGGGAAGTGGGTGTGGTACATTTTCAAGTAAGTAATTGATAGCTGTGCTGCAAAGTGTCCCTGGAAATTTCTTTCAAATGTTGGCAACTATGGAGTTGTATAGATCAATGTGCCATGTAACATTTCTGGAAGTCTTTCTTTTTCAGATAAGAAAACTGATGATAAATGGAACCATACCTCCAAGGTGATTTCAGATCAGGATTTATCCTATGTTCCCAGTTATTGGTTGACCAAATTTATACCTTCGGTCTACACAGTCGTATTCCTCCTATCGCTGCCTTTGAATGTAATAGCAATCATGATATTCCTGTTCAGAATTCACCTGAAGAAACCATCAGTGGTGTTCATGTTCAACTTGGCAGTTGCTGATGTCCTCTTCATCATCTTGCTGCCGTTCATCATCGTTTACCGATTCTTAGGAAACAATTGGGTGATGGGAGAAGGAATGTGCCGCCTTGTCACTGCCGCATTTTACTGCAACATGTACTGCTCCATCCTGCTCATGACCGGTATCAGCGTGGACCGGTTCCTCGGTGTAGTCTACCCGTTTCAGTCCCTTACATGGCGCACCGTGAGCAGAGCCTGGCTGGTGTGCCTTCTCATCTGGGTGGTTTCCATTTCCGGCACTGTGCCGCTTCTTGTAAACAAGCTAACTGTTCACATTCACCAGCTGAATATCACCACCTGCTATGATATGTTGAATATGGAAGACGTTCAGAGTTTTTACTTTTCCTATTTCACCGCTTATATTTCCGTTTTCCTTTGTTTCCTTTTATCGTTACGACTTTTTGTTACGTAGTGACCATCAGACGTCTGAGCTCACCCAAGTCTGGAAACCCAAACAAAAAGTCCCGATCCATCTTCCTTTGTGCCGTTGTACTTTTTGAATATATCTTCTGTTTTGGCCCGGCCAACGTCATCTTTTTAATTCATTATCTGAATTTCGATAAGTCATTTAGCAACTCCGTATATTTTGCCTACATCCTTTCTGCCAGTGTCTCTACCATCAGCTGTTGTCTGGATCCTGTTGTCTATTATTATGGCTTTTCGAAGTCTAAGAAACTAGAGTACAAGTTGGTTTGTTGTGGCAAAACTTTAGCTGACTACACAGAGTCATTTACCTCTTCAAGAACCACGGGAAGGGAGACATCCAGCCAAACTCTGTAGAGCGGGGACCTGAAGTTGTTTCTTGCAGGACTAGCTTGAGGAATGGATGTCGTAAAAATGCACCCATTGGAAAACATATCACCAATGTGTTTTATTAGTCCCCATTCACACTGGGGCGACCTGTCAGGCGACCTGGTCGCCTGACAGGTCGCCTTCCATAGAGAAGCTGCGGACCCATTCTAATAGGAGCGACACAAGTCGCTCCGACTTAGAAAAAGGGTCCGGAGCTTCTTTGGGGCGACCTGGAGCGACCTGCATAGACTTCAATGTTGTGAAGTCCGTGCCGGCCGATCCGAGGTCGCGGTGCAAGCAGCGCGCTGCGACCTATGAGGTCGCCCCGTCAAGTAGCGCCGCCCCAGTGTGAACGGGGCCTTAAAGTGCAGTAGGTTATTTTTGTTTATTATTTGATTATCGTTTTGCAGCATGCTGACATTTAGTGGGTTTTTTTGGGACACTACAATTTGTTTACTATGTGATTTTGGTTTCTCTCACTGTCTTTCCCTCCTGTTTAGTGCTAATTAGTTTTGTGCTGGCTAGACCCCCCCCCCCCTGCTTTCTTTCATGTTCCCTCAGTCAGTATTAGTACTTACACTCATGAATTTGTGATCTACATTAATGTACATTGATCCATCTGACTTATCAGATTTGAGCGATCCTTATAGTCAAGAAATTGTGATCTATATTAACTTACATTGATCCATTTGAGTTATCAGACTTGAGCGATGTTAAGTGTTTTTATTAATGTCTATCTTTGCTGCCAACCTTTTATATGTTTCCGTTATATGGCTGGTTTGCTTCGTATCACTTCCGGGTTTCCATAGCTGTGGAGCGCAAGCTTCCGGCATTGGTTTATTTCAGGTAGAGCAGCCATTGGTCATAACTACCTTGAGTGACGGTTATGACACTATATAAACAGCGTGCTTGCGCCTGTTAGGCATGCCTTTGACAACGTCTATGATGACGAAACGCATCAGAAACGCATGACGCAAGCACACTATCGCCGCGGCCATCTCTGTACACATGCTGTTTTTCATTCTACGATATGTGAGTACCTGCCTTTTATTCAATAAACTCTATTTTTGGAACGTACTGCACCATTGGATTCCCTTTTTGTCCTTGCATGATCTGTTTGTGGAGGAACTGGGGATTACCTTGTACATACGATCCTTTACATCTGGTCCGGTATAAAATGCCTATGGGTGGTGAAGATCCCTTGAGCTGATCCCTGTCTCATATGTTTGATTGACCCATCATTAAGTTGAGGGTCCACGGCTGCTGGTAAGGGTACCTATCTTGTTTTATGACACGGTGGTGGAATATCCAGCAGTAGGAGGGTAGTCGTTGGTACTGCCAGAACCACTTACTGTACTTAGTACAAGCTACTACAGTATGTAAAGTTTTATTATTATCAATATTACTAAACAGCAAGGGTCTCCAAACATTCTTAACAAAGGGCCAGGGGCCGGATTGTAGCTATTAGGAGTAGAGATTGTCCTGGCATCAGTGAGTGAGTATACAATTCATCTTCGGTGTCCGTGGGAGGAATAGTGCCCTTAATTGGTGTCAGGAGAAGGAATAGTGCCCATCATTAGTGTCAGGAGAAGGAATAGTGCCCATCATTGGTATCAGTGGAAAGAAAAGTGCCCCATCATCAGTGTCAGTGGGAGGAATAATGTTCCATCATTGGTATCAGTGGGATGAATAGTGACCCATCGTTGGTGTCAATGTGGGAAATAGTGCCCCATTGTTGATATCAGTAGAAAGCATTATGCCCCATTGTTGGTGTCAGTGGGAGGAATAGTGACCCATCGTTGGTGTCAATGGTAGAAATAGTGCATTGTTGTTGGTGTCAGTTGGAGAAATAGTGACCCATCATTGATATCAGTGTGTGGAATAGTGACCCATCATTGATATCAGTGTGTGGAATAGTGACCCATCATTGCTATCAGTGTGTGGAATAGTGACCCATCATTGATATCAGTGTGTGGAATAGTGACCCATAGTTGGTGTCAGTGGGAAGAATACTGTCCATCATTGGAGTCAGGAGAAGGAATAGTGCCCATCATTGGTGTCAGAAGAAGGAATGGTGCCCCATCATTGGTATCAGTGGGAAAAAAGAAGTGCCCCATCATCAGTGTCAGTTGGAGGAATAATGCCCTATCATTTGGTCAGTGGGAGGAATAGTGCCCCGTTGTTGGTGTGGTGTCAGTTGGAGGAATAGTGACCCATCATTGGTATAAGTGGGTGGAATAGTGACCCATCATTGACATCAGTGCATGGAATAGTACCTCATCATTGGTGTCAATGGGAGAAATGGTACCCCGTTGTTGGTGTCAGTTGGAGAAATAGTGACCCATTATTGGTATCAATGCATGAAACAGTGCCCCATCATTGGTGTCAATGGGAGAAATAGTGCCCTGTTGTTGATGTCAGTAGAAATAATTATGCCCCATTGTTGGTGTCAGTGGGAGGAATAGTGCCCTGTTGTTGGTGTATGTTGGAGGAATAGTGACCCATCATCAGTATAGTATCAGTGCGTGGAATAGTGCCCCATCATTGTGTCAATGGGAGGAATAGTGCCCCCTTTGTTGGTGTCAATGGGAGGATTAGTGCCCCACTGTTGGTGTCAGTTGGAGGAATAGTGACCCATCATTGGTATGGTATCAGTGCATGGAATAGTGCCCGATCGTTGTGTCAATGGGAGGAATAGTGACCCGTTGTTGGTGTCAGTTGGAGGAATATTGACTCATCATTGGTATCAGTGGGAGGAATAGTGCTCCATCATTGGTGTAATTGGAAGAAATAGTGTCTTGTATCAGTAAGAAGAAAAGAGCTCCAATAATGGGATAATGGTGGGCAAAGGGCTTCACCCAGCCCCTGGGCCGCAGTTTGAAGACCACTGTTATACAGCATTTATATTGCTCCCACAGTTGGTTCATTGCTGTACAATATAAAGGAATGCAGTACAGTTACGATACAATAAAATACAAGAGGGTTAAGAGATCCCTGCTCATAAGAGCTTACAATCTAAGCTGCAGCCAGTCCCTTCTGGCATGCAAATAATTCATCTGGCCCAAACAAATTATCTAAAGCACCAGGAAACCTGAAATTTTCCAAATTTTTTCAATGTCAGCCTCTTGCAGTCCCGGTATAGAAGAGACTGGGAGAAAGAGAATTGGCACAAGCATCCAATGAGCTGCGCTGTAGTGCTCATATGCTAACAGGGAACATGCTAATAAAAGGAGAGATGAGATCAACAGGCTGCTGCAAAAGTGGTATTAAACCCAATTTTTTGTTATATTGCAGCTTACCAATTATCAACTTAGATGTGATGGCTGCATTTGTTTTCTTTTTTTAGGCTTTCTTCATTTTCACCTGGTGATTCAGCCAGAAAGTCGGTTGTTTTTCAATAGAACAAGCTCTTCTGCAGATGTATCAGTTAGTCCCCGTTCACACTAAGGTGACCTGTGAGGCGACCCTTCCATAGAGAAGCTGCGGACCCGTTCTAATAGGAGCGACACAAGTCGCTCCAACTTAGAAAAAGGGTCCGGAGCTTCTTTGGGGCGACCAGGAGGCAACTGCCATAGACTTCAATGTTATGAAGTCCGTGGCGGCCGCTCCGAGGTCGCGGCGCGCTGCTCGCACCGCGGCCTCGGAGGTCGCCCCTGGAAGTAGCGTCGCTCCTATGTGAACGGGGCCTCAAGAGTAGACATGTGTGGTTTGTTTCATTCCGAATAAATATTCGGGCAAATTTATCGTTATTCGGAGATCCGGATACATCCGAATCCCCAAATTACAGTAGAAACAATTTATACCGAATAACGAAACAAAATTTGTCCAAATTTCCGAAATTCGTATCAAAATTCCACTGGAGTTTTACATTGAATTCCATTCTAATTCAAACTATAATCATATTGAAATCAAAGACTGTGTGTGTTGTTAGAGTACCATTTAAAAGTAATGCTGTTTTTGTTAAGCCAAAGGTGATTAAGAGTCATTGTAATCATTGGATGAAGATTTTTCATTTGTTCATTCACTTTGCAAGTGTAAAATTGATAAAAAGAAACCAGTAAAATATAAATATTTAAAGCATTTTTATTTGACTTTTTTTTCTCAGCTGGCTAAAACGTCTGCACAGTATTGTACATAATAAAACATTAAAAGTAAGATGCTACTTTTATTAATAAGAACACTTCTAATTTTTTAAAATAAATGTATTATTAATACAAGCAAGATCAATGTATATAAATAACAATCAGATGTTTGGTTACTCATCTACCGCATTCAAATTAAACATTTATTTTTAAAAATCTAGATTTTTTTTTTTTATCAATAATTCTTTATTGGGTCTTAACCACTTGCCGACAACCAGCAGTACATATACTGCGGCAGGTTGGCTCTGACCCGCAAAATGACGTACCCGTACGGCACTTTGCGGGACCGCTAGCGGGGGTGCACGCGTGTCCATTCGCCACAGGGGAAGCCAATTCGTGGGTCCGGCGGCCACAATTGCTACCGGGCACCCGCGATCCGCTCCCCATGGAGACAGAACGGCGGTGTGCCGTTCTAAACACAGCAGACCACTGTTCTGTCAGTTATGAACACAGGCGTCCTGTGTTCCTCTTATTTAGGAACACAGGTCTCTGTGTTCATGCAGCAAGCCCACCCCCCCACAGTTAGCACCCCCCAGGGACTCTTTTAATCCTTTGATCGCCCCTGGTGTTAGCCCCATTCCCTGCCAGTGTCATTATTACAGTAACAGTGTATATTTTTAGCACTGATTACTGTAGTAATGTCACTGGTCCCCCCAAAAGTGTCAAAAATGGCAGTTAGGTGTCCAATCTGACCGCCGCACTGTTGCAGTCCCGCTAAAAATCGCAGATCGCCGCCATTACTAGTAAAAAAAATAAATAAAAATGACATAAATCTTTCCCCTAGTTTGTAGACTCGATAACTTTTGCGCAAACCAATCAATGTACACTTATTGGGATTTTTTTTTTTTTTTTACCAAAAATATGTAGCAGAATACAAATTGGCCTAAAAGGATGAAAAAAATTAGATTTTTAATTTTTTTTAATTGGAATGTTATATAGCAGAATGTGAAAATATTGTTCAAAGATGATCAAATACTACCAAAAGAAAGCTCTGTTGGTGGGAAAAAAAGGACATCAATTTTATTTGGGTACAGCGTCGCATGGCCGCACAATTGTCAGTTATAGTAACGCAGTGCCGAATTGCAAAAAATGGCCTGGCCATTAAGGGGGCAAATCCTTCCAGTCCAGAACTGGTTAAGCAAGATACAAATGAACCAGGCATTTATCAGCCATTAATACGTTTTTAATATCTGGGTAATTGAGAAGGCCCCGTTTGATAGCTACCTAAGGGAGGCAACCAGTGGGGTGAAGAGGTAGGGGTGGAGAGCTAGAAGTTTAGAGGTAGTTCAGATAGCTTTATATCTGGGGCAGGGGTGTTCTGTATGAGGTGATGTAACCTACAGTAAGCATAGTGATCAGTAGAAATCAGCCCGAACCTCTTCTGCAGCGCGCCCCAGCTTTGGAGTTTACCGTTGTTGGTTATGTCATTGAGTACTTGAATTCAATATCCAAGGGTATAAGAAGATAACCGGTATAATCTAGTGTATTGCATCAATAGGAATTTGTAGGGAAGTGTCAAAGATCTTTGTGTATGGGGTGGAGCGGAGAGCCCTCCAAGCAAGTAGGGAGGCTTTAATTGGTAGTGAGAGGTCTTTCAGTGGAATAGGCTGCCATACATCAGCCATTAATAAGTTTCTAATATCTGAGGAATTGAGTAGGCCCCGTTCGATAGCTACCCAAGGGAGGCAATCATTGGGTTGAAACCAGTGCTTAATCTGATCCAGACGCGATACTAATCTGTAGTCTTTCACGTCTACCAGACCCATTCCTCCTGCAATTCTATGCTTAATCAGGAGAGATGGAGAGCATTGTGCCCTTTTATTTTGCCAAATAATTATTTTGAACATCTTGTTTAGTATAAGTAACTGCTTAGATAAGAAGGAGACAGCTAGTGTTCTAAATAAATAGAGCATCTGGGGGAGGATCAGCATCTTAAAATACACCAGGCGGCCAGACCAAGAAAACTCAAATTTGGATAAATAAGATAGTTCCTGGGTCCATTTTTTACAAAGGGAGTCAAAGTTAATTGCGACATGTGTAGAGTGAGAGTAATACCCAAATACAGAACACCCTGGGAACTCCACGTGTATGGACTTTGTCTCTGGGCCAACAATCTGCCCTCTCTATTACCACTGGCATAGTGCTTAACCTTCAGGGCTCTCGCTGACGTGTCAAACTGATCAAATAAGAGGCTTTTGAGGTCTAAACAGAGTTTAGAGAGGACAGAGGAGCACTTGGAGTGTGGGTAGTCCTTATTCAATGCCTCTATGTTGTGAATCTCTGGGAGTATAGTATCCAAGCATTGAGAGTGGCACTTTTTAGCTCTGGCACAGTATTGGAGGATAATTGCTTCCATATACGCTTTATGAGCATTCCACACTAAGAAAGGATCTCCAGAAGGGATCTCCAGAAGGGGGAGCATTATTGTCAAAGTAATCCCTGAGATGTTGAGTTAGTAGAGTGTTAGGAGGTTCAGATATGACTTTTGATTTACAACGCCATATGCGTACAGGTGTTAAGGCGCCCCTCTCCTCCACAAAGATGGAAATGGCAGCGTGATCTGACAACGTGATGTCAGCAATGGAGGAGGAGGACGTCTGCTGAAGCAACAGCTTATCAACCAGAAACAACTCAAAACAAGTATAGGTGGAATGTCTGGGTGAAAAATAGGTATTATATCTCTCTTCCCCATGCTGACAACGCCAGACATCAAACAGGTTTTCTGCATTAAATAGGGGACCCAGCATGGGTACTGGCCTTTTGTGTGGATTCGAGGAGTCAAGCAATGGGTCTACTAGTGTGTTGAAGTCCCCACATATTACAAGGTGGCCATATTGGATCCTAGAAACTTTGCAGAGAGTTTTGCAAGGAAGCGGAGTTGGTGAGAGTTCAGGGCCTATAAGTTGACTAGGGTGTAAGGCTGGGCATTAATATCACAGGGGAATATGATATACCTGCCATGTGGGTCCAGTGTGATGTTTTTGAGTTGGAAAGCCAATGTATTCTTGACAGCAGTAAGAACTCCCCACTTCTTACAGGGAGCGGAGGCAAGAAAAACATGTGGGACCCCCAGGTCACCAGAACTAGTGTCCCCTTTGGAAGATTCCCCCTCTACAACCCATCTACAACCCAAAATTTGGGATTTTGTTTTACTTTCACTTTCAATGATAATGGTAAACAGGACAAATAGAGAGGGGTAATCTCCCTAACAGAGGCACAGACAGTCTCTAATAAAAACTTAATAGGTGTTCTAATCCTTCCCCACTATTTGCAAAACAAAAAAAAAAAAGTTTTGCCTGTACTTATATTTCAAGAGAGTTGAGACTAAAGTCGCCACCTTTTCTTCAAGCCAAAGCCGAACACTTTAGCGGTGCAGGGCAATTTGTTTTTTCTCGTAGTATACACTATAGTATTATAAATGACCTGGGTGGACCACTTTTGGGTGGAACTCCGATTTAAGTAGGGCAATGTCATCTGACATTTTATTTAATACCTCATCCATTATAACTGAATACTTGTTTAATCTTTTCATTAACTCAATTCCCCATCCTGTCCATGATGGTAACCATGCCCATGCCATGTCCCCTTTATCAAAGAGTTCTCTCCTATTTACATGTTTAAGAGGATATTTTAGATGTTTACTTGCTTGTAATACATGGTGAGGACCCCCACTCCCAATTATCTCCATAATTGGAATCAGATAGGCCAGATAGCACCATCCTCTCTCTTGTATAGGGAGCTATGGGTAACATACCTTACTGCAGCAGATAAACAAATTATTACCTAATGTGAAAGGGCGCAAGCCCAGTGCCTTTTGACTTTGCCAGAATAACTAGATAAAGTAAGTATTGGCAAAACCTTATCAGATGAATTATGTAGTGGGTGTGTTTCATTCATTATGGACCAAATAGTGGAATTTAAGTCTTTGCAAGAAATTGTAGACATAGAAGATCAGTTTGGGCTTAAAGATATGTTGAACTCTGACTTCTGACATATTTCCTCACTCCTATTTGACTAATTTCCTCGTCTAAAACACCAGCTTGGGGGTAAATTTGAGTGATTATAGGAAAGGAAATTGATTCATTTCCCTGGACTCCTGATATGTCTTGTATACTTACTGCAGGGGTGCCATTCAAAAGAGAAGTGATGTTCACTGGTGCACCCATTAAAGGAATCCTTATTGTACTTGGGTGTGATTTACTGCAAACTCAACATTTATCATACCCTGACTTTTGTGCATAGCTATATTTGAATTGTAACAACATCTCTTGTTGGTCGATAGCGAGTCCCATTGGGTTGCACAGTTCTTGGACAGAAAGGTAAGTCCTGTGGATACTAGTAACAGGTACTAATCACCCGTCCCGGCAACAAAACTATCAGTGAGAGAAAGCCTATCAATAGGAAGAACCTCCAAGATCCCGGAGGACTGAGAATCGACATCTTGCCCTGTGTCTTCTGATTCGTCTGTTTCAGAGACTTGTGCACCTGCTTCACTCTCTTGTTCGTCTACTTCAGGGATTTCTACACCTTCTTCACCCTCTTTGTCTGTGCCTTGTATCCAAGGATCCTCTGGGACCTTTTTCACCCTTGAAGCATGAATACAGGCTTGAGAATCCGCCGTTAGGATTACAGTTCTTGTTACAGCAGTCACCACAATTGGCTCTCTATACAGTGGATCTGAAACCTTGTGCTTGTGGTGTGCTTTAACCACTACTTGGTCTCCTGGTTTAAATGGATGTGTCGGTTCCTGTGAAGGAATTATTGAATTATGTGAAGGATTATTTCTTTACACAAAATTTTGACTACTGTAAGTACGTCCTCTGTATGAGTTTCAAAAGCTTCTGGCCACTTATTAAACGTATCTACTATAACTAGCAGATACTTCATTCTATTCCTACTACCTTTAGGCATGTATGTGAAATTAATCTGCAATTCCTGAAACTGACCTTGGGGTGGTGGCAAATGATCATGTTTCCCATGTTGAGCACCTTGTGTATTGTTCCTAATACATGTTATGCATCTACTCAACTGGTCCTGGACTCTGTTTGATATTTTTAATGCAAAACCTTTTCTTTAATTCTTGTATTGTTAACTGTTGTCCTCTGTGTCCTATACCAGTGTTTCTCAACCTTTTTTCAGTCAAGGCACCCTTTTAAATTATGGACAGTCTCAAGGCACCCGTTTAAACTATGGTGAATCTCGAGGCACCCCATCCAAAAATTTAAAAATATATTCTAATAGTTTTAAATAGCAATATCCACTCACGTAGGACTCTCGATGTTAAGAGATGATTTATTCTTCCAAAGCAAATACACCTTTTCAAGTTAGTACTGACTAGTATTCTAATGTTTCTCTTCTCTGCCTTTTTTTTTCCATCACTCAGCTCATGTGATCCCAGTGCTGACAGAGAGGGGCAGGGGAGGGTCAAAAAAGGATGCTGTGCAGGTGACCCACATCCTCCTTATCAACTGATGATGTAATTGGCCATTAGGTTGTCGGCAGCTAGAAGGTTGTAATGGTGTACAATGAAAACCCGTGGCTTTGTGTAACTATAAGGCAGGCTTCATTCACTCGCTGGCTTGTATACAGTTTTGGGCAATTTTTAGGCATTTTGACAAGGCACCCCTGAAGAGATCTCAAGGCACTCCAGGGTGCCTGGGAACCCTGGTTGAAAAAGGCTGTCTTATACCATGAAACTGCGCTATAATGATAGGTTCACTATGTTGAGGTATGCCTATGATCCCCTCTTTTGTCATAAGACTATTTTGGTCTAAGGACAAACCTTTCTTTTTCCAGTATTCTACATCTTCCTCAGTGGCTGTATACTATAACTCTTTCAACAACTGATGTTCTGGAAATGTGGGTGGCTCTAGAAGGACAATAGTAGGATTTCTTGGGGAAAGGGAAACTGCATGGGCAACAAAAGCAACTTCTTTGGCGACTTTGTCATCCAAAGCCTTATCTAGGGCAACAGGGTCATTAGAATTAGTATGTGCCTTACATTTTATCACTGCAACAGTACAGGGTTTGTGTATGGCCTCTAGCAATTCATTCACCAATGAAGCTTGTGAAATTAATTCCCTTACCATCGGCTGCTACAAACCCTCTTCTTTGCCAGATTTTGGCAAAATCATGTACCACACCAAAAGCATATTTAGAATCTATGTAAATGTTTACATCTCTTCCCTCAAACAACTGACATGCACGGGTTAAAGCAATCAACTCTGTGGCTTGTGCTGAACAATGGCGAATGGCTTTGGCTTCCCACACAATATCTGGGAGTTGTACTACATCATACCCAGTTAAGTATGAGTGGTCATTTGGTCTATCTACAAAAATGTCTATACTACCTGGTTGGGGATCTTGCATCATGTCTGCTCTGGGTGTGGTATCCTCATGAATAACCTGTACACAGTCATGTTCTTCTGGTGGGGAATCCTCTTCACCCACAGCACCTAGCATTTAATTAAGAATGGGGAGGCGTGGCTTGGTGCACGAACTGAATGGCTGCTTGCTAGTACAGCTCCGCCGGCAGCTCTCCTACTCCACGGCTATACAGCTTTATCCACAGCTATCCGCTCCTGAAATGGGCAAGCTCTCAAAGCCCGGACTACACCCAAAACAGCTACGGTCTGGAAAATCAGAGGGAAGCAAGATTATACCCGATCTTTTCAAGACTCAGTCCCAGTGCAAAAGAAGCATGGTGAATTCCAAGATGGCCCAGGCTCCGGTCCCAGCAGAGGAGGAAGAAGATGATCTAGACTCCCTGGCTGCTTCAGAAGATCTGGGAGGTGAGTGTGCTTGACCGGATCACCCACTGACTTTCGATGACATGACTGCCATCGCAGCAGATATCAAGGGATCGTTTGCTGCAGCACTAATTGACCTCAAGGCTGACATTGTTGGCATTAAAGAACAAATGGCAATAGGGGAAAGAGCTGGTAAATCAAGGGACAGAGCTATACAGCGGCTTGAGGAGGTGACTAGCTCACACTCATCACATCTAATAATGATGAATCGTCAACTGGAGGACCTGGATAACAGGGGTAGACGAAATAACATTAGGGTGAGAGGTGTATCAGAAGATATCGATAACGATCGCTTAAAATCTGCTCTGTGCTCAATTTTCAATGGCCTTTTAAGCAGACCTGCAGAATCTCCAATTGATTTTGACAGAGCACACAGAGCTCTTAGGCCTAAAGCCTAAGATAGCAATGTGGAGCCCCCCAGGGTACCATTTATACGTGGACAATTATTACACAAACGTAACGCTTTTTAGTCACGTTTTTGATTTTGGAATTGGCGCATGTGGCATCGTGCAACCTAATCGCCGGGGCTTCCCCCAACGGCTTGTAGATTCCTGACTTACATGGGGATAGAGAGCCTGCTTGAAGTGTAATACATTGCATGCAGTGAAGTGGAGGGACACACAAAATGTTTTCGGTCTTTCCTCCATTCAAGCAGATACAACAGTCCAAATTGCAACGGCGACTGGTGTTGTTGAGAAGCCCCTCTGTGTCCTCAAATACAACCTTAACATGGGAGGGGTGGACTTCAAGACCAGATGATGGCGCCATACTTAAATGCCCGTAAGGCCAGACGCAGGTACAAAAAAAGTGTCTGTATACTTATTCCAATTGGCTCTGCTGAAGGCTTATGTGTTATACAAAGCGTCAGGATGATGTGGATCCTTCATAAAATTCCAAGAAGAGATCATCACAGCCATTCTGTATCTAGGAGGTGCTGTGGCCCAAATTCACAATCCAGATGCAGTGAGCCGGCTGCATGAGAGGCATTTTCCGGATGTCCTCCCTGGTACCCCCTACCCAAAGAGAACCCCAAAGAAGATGTTGTGTCTGTAGAAAACACAAATATAGGCGTGACACCCGCTATTTGTGTCCCTCCTGTCCAGGCCAACCTGGTCTCTGCATTGGGGACTGTTTCTGTCACTACCACAAACTAGTAGACTATTAGGCTCCGTTTCCACTATTGCGACTTGTTGTGCGACTTGACACATGTCAAGTCACACAGCAAGTCAAAAGCCATTAATTTCAATTTGGCCCGTTCTAACTGCTGCGACTTGAAAAATAGTTTTTGCACTACTTTTGGGCCGACTTCAATGCGACTTGTCCCTCATAGAAGGAAGGTCGCACTGAAGTCCCCAGAAGTAGCCGCAAACAAGTCACACTGCAAAGTCACGCTAGAAGTAGCGCGACTTTGTAGCCGCAATAGTGGAAACGTAGCCTTAGTATAGGGTACAGCACGGCACAGTCTAGGGCACACTTTCACACAGAGTCTCGAAAAATGTTAGATGGCTTTCACAATTTGGGATACCCTAGCCTGGAACATTTTTTTTCCAGTTACAAAAAAAGTGTAAAAAAAAGTTACAAAAAAATTAAAAAGCTAAAAACAGTTGTCGTTTTATTGAGTTCATTTTCTGTTCTTACTCTTTTTTTCTACTCTTTCTAATTTTACTGTACTTTATAATATACTGCTCTACTGTAATGTTTTATTGTTACTGTTTTTCATTGTTAACCATTGTTTTTTTTTTTGCAGATACCACCCTTCTACTGTTTTACTGCACTGTATACTATTATATTGCAATGTTTTATTGTTACTGTGTTTTATTTTTAACCATTGTTTGCTTTGTAGGTGCGCCCATCAGCTGCAGCACTGATTTGTTTATTCTGACAGCAACAGTGTTTGCTCTCAGCATATACATAAATCAATGATTGCAGCGCTGTAGGAGATGATTTTAACATGACAGTAAAAAAAAGAGCATATATAGCGAAGCATAGGGGATGGGGTGGACACAGAGCGTGGATCTCCCTTATGCTTTGCCATATATTTTTGAACACTTTTCTTGGCAGAGATTTCTTCATCCACATCGGTCGATATGAATGGAGGAATGTGCTATATCCTTATTTTTCGTTCAGCTCATGGGCTGAACGAAAAAAAAGAACATTGCATGTATGGCCATCATGAGAAGTGGGTGGATGCTGGGAGGTCTAATGGTGGGCATACCACACACTTTCTGGTATCATTTTTTTACAGCCAGTGGTCAGCTTTCATGTAAAAGCAAACCTAGCAGATAATAACCTGCTAAAATGCTTTTACAAGCAGTGGGAGGGGACTCCCCCTCCTGCCACCTTCTACAGTTTTCTCTGGCTCACCTGTCCCACCAGGTAACCCGAGACGGCAGCAGATGGTTCCGTCAGCTGACCATAGAGCTGATTGAAGACCAGAATGGCTCCAATCATCTCTATGGCCTAAGATACCAGAAGCTACGAGCATTTTATGGCTTTGGTTTCGCCAGATATAAACAGCGCCATTGGGAAATTGGGAAAGCATCTTATCACACCATTCTTGGTGTGGTCAGATGCTTTAAGGGCAGAGGTGATAACTAGAGTCTAATTGGCCCCAGATTTTTTTAAAAAGAGTACCTGTCACAATTTATTACTATTCTTGCAGTAGACCTTCTCTATAAATCTAAAGTGGTAACCTGTAAAGTATTTGAAAGCTTTTAAAAATGTACGTAGTTTGTTGTCGCTGCACGGGCGTGCGCAATTTTAAAGCATGTCATGTTTGGTACCTACAATCCTTGAGAAAGTATTCGGCCCCCTTGAACTTCGACCTTTTGCCACATTTCAGGCTTCAAACATAAAGATATAAAACTAATTTTTTGTGAAGAATCAACACCAAGTGGGACACAATCATGAAGTGGAACGAAATTTATTGGATATTTCAAACTTTTGTAACAAATAAAAAACTGAAAAATTGGGCGTGCAAAATTATTCAGCCCCTTAAGTTAATACTTTGTAGTGCCACTTTTTGCTGCGATTACAGCTGTAAGTCACTTGGGGTATGTCTCTATCAGTTTTGCACATCGAGAGACTAAAATTTTTGCCCATTCCTCCTTGCAAAACAGCTCAAGCTCAGTGAGGTTGGATGGAGAGCGTTTGTGAACAGCAGTTTTCAGTTCTTTCCACAGATTCTCGATTGGATTCAGGTCTGGACTTTGACTTGGCCATTCTAACACCTGGATATGTTTATTTGTGAACCATTTCATTGTAGATTTTGCTTTTATGTTTTGGATCATTGTCTTGTTGGAAGACAAATCTCCGTCCCAGTCTCAGGTCTTTTGCAGACTCCATCAGGTTTTCTTCCAGAATGGTCCTGTATTTGGCTCCATCCATCTTCCCATCAATTTTAACCATCTTCCCTGTCCCTGCTGAAGAAAAGCAGGCCCAAACCATGATGCTGCCACCACCATGTTTGACAGTGGGGATGGTGTGTTCGGGGTGATGAGCTGTGTTGCTTTTACGCCAAACATAACGTTTTGCATTGTTGCCAAAAAGTTCGATTTTGGTTTCATCTGACCAGAGCACCTTCTTCCACATGTTTGGTGTGTCTCCCAGGTGGCTTGTGGCAAACTTTAAACAACACTTTTTATGGATATCTTTAAGAAATGGCTTTCTTCTTGCCACTCTTCCATAAAGGCCAGATTTGTGCAGTATACGACTGATTGTTGCCCTATGGACAGAGTCTCCCACCTCAGCTGTAGATCTCTGCAGTTCATCCAGAGTGATCATGGGCCTCTTGGCTGCATCTCTGATCAGTCTTCTCCTTGTATGAGCTGAAAGTTTAGAGGGACGGCCAGGTCTTCGTAGATTTGCATTCAGTATTTCCATTTCCATTTCAGTATTATTGCTTGCACAGTGCTCCTTGGGATGTTTAAAGATTGGGAAATCTTTTTGTATCCAAATCCGGCTTTAAACTTCTCCACAACAGTATCTCGGACCTGCCTGGTGTGTTCCTTGTTCTTCATGATGCTCTCTGCGCTTTAAACGGACCTCTGAGACTATCACAGTGCAGGTGCATTTATACGGACACTTGATTACACACAGGTGGATTCTATTTATCATCATTAGTCATTTAGGTCAACATTGGATCATTCAGAGATCCTCACTGAACTTCTGGAGAGAGTTTGCTGCACTGATAGTAAAGGGGCTGAATAATTTTGCACGCCCAATTTTTCAGTTTTTTTATTTGTTAACAAAGTTTGAAATATCCAATACATTTCGTTCCACTTCATGATTGTGTCCCACTTGTTGTTGATTCTTCACAAAAAATTACAGTTTTATATCTTTATGTTTGAAGCCTGAAATGTGGCAAAAGGTCGCAAAGTTCAAGGGGGCCGAATACTTTCGCAAGGCACTGTATGTACTCAGCCTAAGATCATCTTTTATAATTTACCAAACAATTGGGCAATATATAGTCTATTTGTGCATTAAATTTTAGAAAAAGTGTTTTTTCCCCCAAAAACAATTGCCGTTGGAAAATCTCTGCACAAATACCGTGTGACAAAAAAAATTGCAACACTCGCCATTTTGTTCTGTAGAGCTTCTGCTTTAACAAAAGGTATAATGTTTGGGGGTTCAAAGTAAATTTTCTAGTAAAAAAAATAATTGTTTTATGTAAACAAAAAGTGTCAGAAAAGTCTTGGTCTTCAAGTGGTTGTTGATGTGTGGCATAAGCTTCTAATATTGGGCATAAAATGCCAGGACAGTTCAAACACCACCCCTCCACAAAAAATAAAAGTCTCACAGGTGATCAAATACCACCAAAAGAAAGCTCTATTTGTGGGAAAAAAGGGCATCCATTTTATTTGTGTACAGCGTCGCACGACCGCACAATTGTCAGTTAAGGTAACACAGTGCCGAATCACAAAAAACGGCCTGGTCATTAAGGGGGCAAATCCTTTCCGATCCAGAACTAGTTAAGAACTAAATGAAACAAAAGATCTAATAAATCTCCAGCTAGTGAATCACAACTAATGGTAATTTTTTTGCATTCTGAAATATTTATATTTTGAATGCTTTCCAGACCGCATTGTTTTCTGTGAGCTGTGTGCAATGACAGGTCGTGGTACCAACCACTACGGATGGGCAAATCTGCCGGGGGTTGATTTAAGTCAGATTTGTTGAATCCTGCTTAAAGGGTAACTCCACTTTTGTGGGGAAATAAAATAGCAAATAAAGAAAAAACAATATAGTGTATATAATTGTGACACAAATCATATTGTAATTGAATGTTATTAAAAATGACAAAATATGAGATTTATACAACTTAAATTTTTACATAGAGCATATTACACGCCTCAACGTCTTGCTAGGATATACCCTATGAACGATCCCTCTTGCACTAGATGTGGGCGTGAAATTGGCACTTTTTTACACGTTGTTTGGTCGTGCCCTGAGCTGGTATCCTTTTGGAAAGAAGTGACGGACACTATTAGGGACATTTTTGACACTATGATTCCTTTTGACCCAAAGGTAACTTTATTGAGCAATCTTACAGAAGTGGTTGGGGATAAATATGCTAAAATGTGCATCACGTACGCCCTGTTTTATGCCAGGAGAGAAATCCTTCTGCGATGGAAGCTGCCCGAGTCTCCCACCCGGTCAACTTGGATAGCCGCCGTTACTAAGACACTTCCATTCTACCGTTTTACATACGGTAGTAGGAACTGTCCAAAAAAATTTGATAAAGTATGGTCAGCCTGGATTGATGCTGTAGGGGTGCCAATGTCACCTGCTCTACAATGATAGAAACAGGAATTCCTTCTTTTTTTTTTTTTCTCTTTGCCTCGAATCTTGTTCTGTTGATATTCCCGTCCCCTCTTCCCCCAAATTAATTATTTATTTTTTTTTTTTTGTGTGTGTTTGTATGTATGGATAATTCTTGTGCAGAGTAATGTACTGCAGTTGCAATTACTTGTTTTGTTTATATGTTTAATAATAAAAGAAAAATTTATTTGTAAAAAAAAAAAAAAATGACCTTTCCTTTTTAATCTGCAGCTGTTGTAATTTTCTGAAAATGAAATACAATATGGTCAGCGCCAATCATGAGTATAGGGACAAGAAACTGTGAAGTAAGAGTCCAAACAAATACACAAATAATGATTCTCAGTTGAAACATGTGAAAGTCCAGCCACCCAAGATGGAGTCGATTAAATGGAAGACATCATCACCACGTGCGACAGATTATAATAGATGTCTGCTTACCGGAAACTCCAGACCCCCTGTTAAGGTGGGTCACATAGGCAGATGGTAAATAAATCCGGGGAGGGGGTCCTCTATATTACAGAAACCAATCCTGAGATGGTCACGCCTTTGAGAATGTCCTAGGTGGGACGAAACGTCAGGCACGTCCGCTTGTCTTCACGCTTTTCCTGGTTTTTTACCTTATGAGCATTGAATTGTCCAGAATGTGAGTTGCCATTTCTATATTTTTTTATAAATAAAGTTGAGAAGTTTACTATGCCATAGGAGTCTCCCTCTTGATTTTGAGGTATGCCATCACTCCCACTTACTGCACGGGTTTATATGGATGCTGGAAGTGTGCCCTCTTTGGAGTGACCATCTCAGGATTGGTTTCTGTAATATAGAGGACCCCCTCCCCGGATTTATTTACCATCTGCCTATGTGACCCACCTTAACCACTTTACCGCTATGTACCGGAGTACTACTGCGGCAAAGTGGCACGATCCCGTCTGACGACGTAGACCTACGTCGCCAGACTCCTCCCCCTGTAGGCGGCGCTCGCGCGCCGCCGGAGGCGCTACAGCTGTTTTCATTCACAGCGGGAGTCGGGCCAGGGGAGGAGCGGCGGCGATCGCCGCTGCTCTGCCCCGTTCGTCGGGGAATCCAGTTTGGAGATCCGCCCGCCTGTGTAAACAGAGCGGGCGGATCTCCTCAGTGACAGGGAGTGACAGATCGGAGTGTTCAGCATAGCTGGACATCCGATCTGTCCCTGTCTCACACAGTCACCCCCCCCCCCCACACGTCAGTAAGCACCAGGCATACACTAACCCCTCCCTCTCCAATAAAATTAACCCCTTCCCTGCCAGTGTCATTTTTACAGTAACTGCATATTTATAGCACTGATTACTGCAGTAATGTCACTGGTACCCCCAAACGTGTCAAAAATGTCAGTCAAGGGTCCGATCTGTCTGCCGCAATGTCACAGTCCCGCAAAAAAAATTGCAGATCGCCGCCATTACTCGTTAAAAAAAGAACACCAAAAATGACAGAAATCTTTCCCTTTGTTAGTAAACGCAATAACTTTTGCGCAAACCAATCAAAATACGCTTATTGCGATTTTTTTTTACCAAACATGGGTAGCAAAAAACAAATTGGCCAAAAATTTCAAAAAAAATTGTTTTTTATATCTTTTTTGTGGGGAATTTCATATAAAAAAAATGTTAAAAATATTGTTATTTTTTCAAAATAATAGCTATTTTTTTGTTTATAGCGCAAAAAGTAAAAATCGCACAGGTGATCAAATACCACCAAAAGAAAGCTCTGTTTGTGGGAAAAAAAGAACATAAATTTAGTTTGGGTACGGCGTCACATGACCGCGCAATTGTCAGTTAAAGTCGCACAGCGCCGAATCGCAAAAAGTGGCCTGGACGTAAGACAGCAAAATGCTCCGGTGGTAAAGTGGTTAACAGGGGGTCTGGAGTTTCCGGTAAGCAGACATCTATTATAATCTGTGGCACGTGGTGATGATGTCTTCCATTTAATCGACTCCATCTTGGGTGGCTGGACTTTCACATCTTTCAACTGAGAATCATTATTTGTGTATTTGTTTGGACTCTTACTTCACAGTTTCTTGTCCCTATACTCATGATTGGCGCTGTACTTGTATTTATATTTATATTGCCTAGCTGTTTTTTTGTACTGGCTGCCTTGTTTTCATTTATTGTTCAATTATCCTGACTGTGACCTGAGCACGGCTTTTTTTCCCCCTATTAATACAATATGGCCGCACGGAGCTGATCTGTACACAGAATGTATACTGACCACACCCCCGGAAACATCATTTCCTGCTTGTGTGATTGGCTCACCAATTTTCCCAGAAGTGCCTAAGATACAAGTCAGATTTCTGGCATCCCCAGCAACAAAAATGTCATTTTTGGGGAGATACTCCCAATAGGAACACGTCTAAAGGGATGCAGGCCCAGCAGCTTTCCTCATTAGAGCCCTGCAGCTGCCACAGCTGACCGATAATTATGAAACCACTCCCATTAGACCCACTCAGCACAGAGGAACAAACAATGATTTCTTCAGAATGACAAAAGGTAGGAATCTGCAACAAAGTTTGTTATAATCCCTGCAATGTACAGAGATCACACAGAGGGGAATGTTTTTTTTCCCAACAAAAGTGGAGTTACGCTTTAAATTGACCCCAGGCAGATTTGCCCATCCCTAGTGGTGGGTACCATGGTCTGTCATTGCCGGAAAAGCGCAAAGAAAACAATGCGGTCTGGAAAGCAATTAAAATATAAATATTTAAGAATGCAAAAAAATTACCATTAGTTGTGATTCACTAGCTGGAGATTTATTAGATGTTTGGTTTCATTTAGCTCTTAATAGCCATTAATCATTTTATAATGAATGATTCTGACAGACATTCATGTGAGATATATTAGCAGTTTCGTTTCACTTAGTTCTTCATAGCATTTACATATTTTATTGTTTAGATGGTCAGCACCGAATCATTTATTTTGAATTTACAACTTATCTCAATGACCCATGGTCATGCCAGGACAGGGCTCATAATTCTTAGTATTAGGGATAGACCGATTATCGGCAAGGGCAATATGCACTTTCCCCGATATATCTGTATCGGCCCTGGAACTGGCCGGTATTGCCAATATTTTTGTGACGTCATTCTGCCTTCTTAGGCTGCCTCCCTCGCCTTGGACAGCCTCATCTGGAGTCGGAACTAGTCTCGCGGGAGTGTATCACAGCCAGGGCCGGACTGGCCGACCGGGATACCGGGAAAATTCCTGGTGGGCCGCCAGCCCTGGGGCCGCTTTAAGATTGGGGCCGCCCGCTTTAAGATTCATGGGGCCGCTTTAAGACGCGGCCGCTTTAAGACGCGGCCGCTATTGGGACCGCGCCGCGGCCGCGCTGTGATGGCCACTGCAGCCCCGAAGTCTTTCCAACGTGACGTCAGCCGCTATGAGCGGCAGGACATCACATCTGGCGGGAGCTGCTGCGCGGCGCCGGCGGTGGATCATGTGACTCAGGCTCAGCAGCAAGACGGACCGTCACGGCGGCGAGAGTCCCACACCACATCCAGTAATGTGTCTGTCAGTACACACACAGACGCCAGCAGCATGATCGACGGACCAAGTCAGTAATAAAAATCAGCAGCAGTGCAATTATTGGTCCCATCCTCCGACCTCCACCAGACCACCACTGCCCCCTGGCCCCTGCTGCCCCCTGCTGATCTCACCACCCCCACTGATCCCCCCCCCACCACCCCTGCCACTGATCCCCCCCCACCACCCCTGCCACTGATGCCACCACCCCTGTCACTGATCCCCCCCCACCACCCCTGCCACTGATGCCACCACCCCTGTCACTGATCCCCCCCACCACCCCTGCCACTGATGCCACCACCCCTGCCACTGATGCCACCACCCCTGTCACTGATCCCCCCACCACCCCTGCCACTGATGCCACCACCCCTGCCACTGATGCCACCACCCCTGCCACTGATCCCCCCCACCACCCCTGCCACTGATGCCACCACCCCTGCCACTGATCCCCCCACCACCTCTGCCACTGATCCCATCCCCCTCACCACCACCACTGCCACCGATCCCATCCCCCCACCACCCCTGCCACTGATCTCACCACCACCACTGCCAGAAATCCCATCAACCTCACCACCACCACCGATCCCACCCCCCTCACCACCACCGCTGCCCCCGACCCCACCCCCCTCATCACCACCACCGCTGCCACCGATCCCACCCCCCTCATCACCGCCACCGCTGCCACCCCCCTCATCACCACCACCGCTGCCACCCCCTCACCACCACCCCTGTTGTCACCCCCTCACCACCACCCCTGCTGCCACCGATCCCACCCCCCTCACCACCACCGCTGCCACCGATCCCACCCCCCTCACCACCACCACCGCTGCCACCGACCCCACCCCCCTCATCACCACCACCGCTGCCACCCCCTCACCACCACCCCCGCTGCCACCAATCCCACCCCCCTCATCACCACCGCTGCCACCCCCTCACCACCACCCCTGCTGCCACCGATCCCACCCCCCTCACCATCACCGCTGCCACTTATCCCACCCCCTTCACCATCACCACCGCTTCCACTGATTCCACCCCCCTCACCACCACCCCTGCTGCCACTCATCCCACCCCCCTCATCATGTCTACAACCTCTGACATCTCCTGTTCCATGTCCACACAGCCCCTGACCTCTCCTGTACTATGTCCGCACAGCCCCTGACATCTCCTGTACTATGTCCACACAGCCCCTGACATCTCCTGTACCTTTGTCCGCACAGCCCCTGACATGTCCTGTATCATGTCCGCACAGCCCCTGACATCTCCTGTATCATGTCCTCACAGCCCCTGACATGTCCTGTACCATGTCCGCACAGCCCCTGACATCTCCTGTATCATGTCCGCAACAGCCCCTGACATCTCCTGTATCATGTCCGCACAGCCCCTGACATCTCCTGTACCATGTCCGCACAGCCCCTGACATCTCCTGTACCATGTCCGCACAGCCCCTGACATCTCCTGTACCATGTCCACACAGGCCCTGACATCTCCTGTATCATGTCCGCACAGCCCCTGACATCTCCTGTATCATGTCCGCACAGCCCCTGACATCTCCTGTACCATGTCCGCACAGCCCCTGACATCTCCTGTATCATGTCCGCACAGCCTCTGACATCTCCTGTACCATGTCTGCACAGCCCCTGACATCTCTTGTACCATGTCCACACAGCCCCTGACATCTCCTGTACCATGTCCTCACATCCTCTGACATCTCCTGTACTATGTCCGCACAGCCCCTGACATCTCCTGTACCATGTCCGCACAGCCCCTGACATCTCCTGTACCATGTCCGCACAGCCCCTGACATCTCCTGTACCATGTCCGCACAGCCCCTGACATCTCCTGTATCATGTCCGCACTTTTACGACTTTTAACTATAATTTGCTCTTTTATATACAGTAATCCCCCGCTACATCGCGGTTCAGTTTTTGCGGTCCCGGTAATTCGCGGTTTTTTTTGTAATGTTATTTTACTATATAAATCATTAAAAATGAAATATTTTTGTGTTTTCCATAGCTCTTGCTATGTCTCTTAGTATCTTTTATGTGTTTAAATGAGTTTCTATTGTTTTAAAAGTGTGTTTAAAGACCTTAAAATGCTTCTACACGTACAGTGACAGTAAAAAAACATGCCTACAATGCATTTTAATAGGGTTTTCCTATTTCGCGGAATTTCACTTTTCGCGGCTGGGTCCGGAACGTAACCCCCGCAATGGAGGGGGGTTTACTGTATAAAGCCCTGCTTTTATATCTATCTTATCTATGATAGTACACTCTTCAAATTTGCTTTAAAATGCATGGTTTTCCCTTTTATGAACAAGAAAATAATGGCGTTATGGTGTTGGGCCGGTATAATAATGCTATGGGGCTGGTATGACATTTTTTCCAGGGCTGAATTTTATGCCCAGTCCGGCCCTGATCACAGCCATACACCCACCCACAGCAGCCCGGTACCAGCCAGCCCCCCACACCCACAGGCACTGTACCAGCCAGCCACAGGCCCTGTACCAGCCAGCCACAGGCACTGTACCAGCCAGCCAGCCACAGGCACTGTACCAGCCAGCCAGCCACAGGCACTGTACCAGCCAGCTAGCCAGCCACCCACAGGCCCCGTACCAGCCAGCCACAGGCCCTGTACCAGCTAGCCTCAGGCCCTGTACCAGCCAGCCACCCACAGGCCCTGTACCAGCCAGCCACCCACAGCCCTTGTGCCAGCCACCCACCAAAGGGTGCCAGACAGACAGCCAGCCACCCACCACAGGGTGCCAGACAGCCAGCCACCCACAGACAGGGTGCCAGACAGTCAGCCACCCACAGACAGGGTGCTAGACAGCCAGCCACCCACAGGTCCTGTGCCAGCCAGTCACAGGCACTGTGCCAGCCAGCCGTCCACAGCCCCTGTGGCAGCCAGCCAGCCACCCACCACAGGGTGCCAGCCAGCCAGCCATCCACCACAGGGAGCCAGCCAGCCACCCACCACAGGGAGCCAGCCAGCCACCCACCACAGGGTGCCAGCAAGCCAGCCATTAAGCATTAAACAAAAATCAACATGTTCAGTACCAGATTTGTTTTAAAAATTGTCTTCATTTTTCAAAACTTTAAATTTATAAAATATCGGCCCATATCACCCGATACCGATATGTTGTGACCAAAATATCAGTATCGGTATCGGCCCTGAAAAAAACATTAGTCTATCCCTACTTAGTATATCTGGGCTGATTATTTGGATATTGGACCATATTGGTTCTAAAAGTTGATGTAAACCCTTACATTACAGGTGTCAAACACAAGGCCCGCGGGCCAAATACGCCCCCCCAGGCTATTTCATGTGGCCCTTGCACCTCTCCTGCAGCTGCAGCACCCCCCTTGTCTCTGCCCCCACATTGTGTCAGTAGTCGGCAGCAGAGGGGACAGAACTCCTTTGCCAGATCCTGCACTCCTCTGTGCAGCTACACAAAGGTTTGTCTTTGCCCCCCCCCCCCCCTTTCACAGCAGTCCGTAGTAGAGAGGAGGGCAGAACTCATCCTACAGATCCTGCACCTCTCTGTACAGGCGCAACACCAACTTTTCTCTACCTCCCCTGATCTCAGCATTCAGCAGACTCTGGAAGCTGACTCCATCCCTCCTCTGGTCCTCCTCCAGACCCTGTACTTTCTTCCTCCCAGATCCTTCCTGGCGGCAGCACAAGGTAAGGGGGTGCATTGTGATGTAAGGAAGGGTGGGTGACTCTTGACTTCTAATGGCGGGGGGGGGGGGGGGCTCTTGACATCTCGTGTAAGGGGGTGTAGGGTGCTCTGAAAATCTAATGTTACAGAAATAACCGGCCCTTTTGAGGGCAACCATAATGCTAATGTGGCCCAAGAAAAATTTAGTTTGACACCCTTGCCTTACATACTGTATAAGAAAACAACAAGAGAAGGGCGCACCGACCTTGTGCATTATCACTTAAAAGTTTATTAAAAACAAAGAAGGGTAGCGTACAATATACTCACAAACGTAGCATATGAACAAGCATATAGGAAATGGGCACCGCTCACTTCCAGGACACTTCTCTACTGCTGGATAGCGTGATGGCGTCCTCAAAACCTGATGTGGCTTACGCGTTTCGAGGGAGGACCCTCTTTCTCAGAGCCAAAATCGCCACTCAATCGCCTAGAACATTCACCTTCCTGCATACCACTCGAGCGCAGGGGACATATTGTTGTTACATACTGTATACCCAGTGAAGCAAATATCCTCAGATAATGCACAGAGATGAGGCAAATCCTCTTACATAAGTTGTACCTGTTTATCTGCTGCCTTCTCTTCTCTGATCTGTTCAACGTTTAGAATTTATGAGGCATGTCTGAGAGCTCAGAAAGAAAGGGGGTGGACAGCTAATATTACACACTGAAGAACTCAGAGAGAAGAGCTCAGAGAGGTGGTTGGAGGGAAGTGACACCCCCTCCACACATTTCACAGGAACAGAGATGAGGCGGTCAATCACCTGGAGGTCCCTCCCCTGTCACCATTTTTCTTGGTGTCAGGAAAACTTGTCAGATGTGACTCATGCTGATAGCAGAGGAAGGAAGCACTAGACAGAAATTACACTTAATGCTCTTAACCACTTAAGCCCCGGAGGATTTGGCTGCTGAAAGACCAGGGGGTATTTTGCGATTTGGCACTGCGTGATTTTAACGGAAATGATGAACTATGAATGGGCTACATAGGGACATTATAAGGAATATTGATTTTTAGCCACTTAAGCCCCGGAAGATTTTACTCCCTTCCTGACCAGGGCCTATTTTGCGATTCGGCTCTGCGTGACTTTAAGGGACAATTGCGCGGTCGTGCAACGCTGTACCTAAACGAATTTGACGTCCTTTTTTTCCCACAAACAGAGCTTTCTTTTGGTGGTATTTGATCACCTGTGCGATTTTTTGATCACGTGCTATAAACAAAAAAAGAGCGTAAATTTTGAAAAAATAATATTTTTCACATTTTTTTATATGAAATTCCCCCCCAAAAAAAAGTAAAAATCAAAATTTTTTAACATTTTCGGCCAATTTGTTTTATGCTACATATGTTTGGTAAAAAAAAAATTCGCAAAAAGCGTATTTTGATTGGTTTGCACAAAAGTTATTGCGTTTACTAACAAAGGGAAAGATTTTTGTCATTTTTGTTGTTTTTTTTTTTAACGCGTAATGGCGGCGATCTGCGATTTTTTTTTGCGGTACTGCGACATTGGGGCGGACAGATCGGACCCTTGACTGACATTTTTGACACTTTTGGGGTTACCAGTGACATTTCTACAGTAATCAGTGCTATACATATGCACTGTTACTATAAAATTACACTGGCAGTGAAGGGGTTAACTTTATTTGAGAGGGAGGGGCTGTGTGTGTCCCTAGGGGCGTGATTCTAACTGTGATTGGCTGTGGCTTGAGCTGTAGGAACACTGATCAACGGTCCTACATAGTAGAACCGTATGATCAGTGTTTCTACACAAGGGAGAATGACAGGCAGCTTGTTTACACAAGCTGCCTGCCTTTCTCCCTCTCTCCCGACGATCGCAGAGTGACCGGCGGACGATCGGGTCCGCCGGTCACACGCGCGGAGGGGACCTTGACCGCGCGGCGTGCGCTCGTTCCCCAGAGCCTCACAGGCTAGTGACGTACCCCTACGTCACTCTGCCTGTGAGGGGCTGACCGCCGCAGTATATCTACTTGCGGCGGTCGGCAAGCGGTTAATTGAGACAAATACACACTAAAGAGGGAAATGCTTTGTTCAGAATTTATTATTATTATAGTATGGTTAGAATATACTAAATATATATATATATAATATAGTATTGTGAGTGTTCCAAAGATAATGTAGAATCACCAAGTCTATTGCTGGCAGAGATGTATAGTAACGAAGTAGAACTACTTAAGTACTGTACTTAAGTACCGAAATGCGGTATCTGTACTTTCCTAGAGTAGAATTTTTTTCTCCTACTTCTACTTTTACTTCACTACATTTTTTCGATGATTTCGATACTTCTACTCAAGTATTTTTTTTTTGTGCTGCATAGTTACTCGTTACTTTTAAAAAAATTACCACTGCCAGAACAGTAGATGGCAGGTTGCATAAAGCTCAAAAAAATGTGTATAATGTCATTTGTAAATCAGCGCATACGAAAATAAAGGCTGTGTATAATAAAAGCTGCTATACCAAATCTTTCCAATAAAAAGAAAATATGAAACAAACAAATAAATGGTGCTACAGCGCTTAAAGTGCATCAAGAAACTACTAACAAACACAGGCTAATCATTTGAATAAATCATTTGAAATAATAAAAACAATATGATGTTCAAACTTTTGACTTATTTCTTTAATAACTACATAACACAGTACTTGTACTTCTACTTTCAGTACTTGAGTAGAATTTTTTTTTCAAAACTACTGGTACTTTTTACTTTTAGTACTTAAGTAGCAAATTTTTTGAAAAAACTACTTGCAATACTTAAGTAAAAAAAATGTTGAATACTTTAGTACTTCTACTTAAGTAACTTTTTCTGCGAGCACTTCCACTTCTACTCAAGTAATTTTTTGATCGAGCACTTGTACTTTTACTCAAGTAGAAATTTCGAGTACTTTATACAAGTCTGATTGCTGGAGAGAAAAGAGCAATGAGACTTAACTCTTTCCTAACATGTGGCAGTATGGATTAAGCAGTACAGCTGCTTCCACAAGCAACCTGGTGAGGCCAAGTGAGAGTTGTCCTTGTCCATTGTGAATAGTTACAGTTGGCGTATCCCACTATTCCCTTCTCCCATCCAAGTTCCAAAATAAACACTAAAAACCAATACTCCTGGACTGTTTATTGTGTGACGAGCCATCGGAAGTAAGGAGGGATGTGTGAACTGCACCCTAAGTGACTGTGTGCAGGTAATCAGAGGAGGCCCAATAAGTCATCATACAGCATGCCCTACTTGAACAGTGCTACATATATTAAATCAAGCCTTGTTTTTGCTTCCTGTGTGTGCCTGTGTTTCTAGTTTTTCCTTCCAGCCCACTCTTCCCCAAACCCTCCTCCTAAGAAAGCAGCCATAGGTCTCTGTTTGTAAAAGAACTTTGCCCAGACTCATCAGCCCTCACCTAGCGGCAGCTCGTGCTGCTCTTCTGCCCGGAATCCCCCTTCCCGCATGGTTGCCCTGCCTTCAAAAGCCAAAGTGACAGCCATGTTTATAGTGTGGAAGCCAAAAAAGGGGATGCTGCTTTGGCTGTCCTTCGCAGTACCTCACTACCTTCTTTGTCTGATCTGCCATCTGAAATCACTGTGATCCACTGTCTATTGGATTTGTGGGAACCAGCCCAGGGAATGCCACAATGGTTGCAGGCTCCGCTCTTGCTAATAAAAGATTTACAGACTTTTCCTGTTCTGTTTCAAGAGTGATGGCAGAGGCTCTTCATACACAAAGCAGTATTGGCTTTCAAACTGATAATAATGTTGTTTCTCTTTGAGGTCCAAAGATATTTAGTGGGGGGGGAGTGTGTAAACTGGTCGTCTGTTATTAAAGTTTGCTTTAGGTTTTTCTGTCGCAAGATGGGGATGATAAGCCTAGCCTTGTCGTTTTCACCAGGAGAGCAGGGCTCAGGTGTCACTTTGACAGCTGGTTCTCTCTTTTTATGTATCAGGACCAACTGTCATTCCTTCTTCATGAATAAAGACTGCAAACACTGCTTGTACCTTTAATTTAAAAATACATTGTAGATCTTCATCCTTGATTTGTAGATAATGTTAGTTGCTGCAAATTGTAAATACATTTTAAAGTACCCATCTAACTTTTTTTAACTGTTCAGAAATGCTCATTAGCCTTAGTAACTCCTCCTCTTCTCCTTTTAGTTTTTCATTTTTCTTTCACCGTTCACAAGCTGACTTCTTTATTATTCCTTTGTTTCTTTTTTCACAGTTGCTTTGCTGCATACTATCCTAGATTCTAGACGTCTCCACCAATCCCTGCTGCCTGCCCATGTATTGCACACCCCTACCCTGTACCTCTCCATCAACCCCTGCTGCCTAGCCACGTACTGCACACCTCTACCCTGCACCTCTCCATCAATCCTCTGCTGCCTGCCCATGTATTACACACCTCTATCCTGCACCTCTCCATCAATCCTCTGCTGCCTGCCCATGTATTGAACACCTCTATCCTGCACCTCTCCATCAACCCCTGCTGCCTGCCCATGTATTGAACACCTCTATCCTGCACCTCTCCATCAACCCCTGCTGCCTGCCCATGTATTACACACCTCTACACTGTACCTCTCCATCAACCCCTGCTGCCTGCCCATGTATTGCACACCTCTATCCTGCACCTCTCCATCAATCCTCTGCTGCCTGCCCATGTATTGAACACCTCTATCCTGCACCTCTCCATCAACCCCTGCTGCCTGCCCATGTATTGCACAACTCTACCCTGTACCTATACATCAAGCCCTGCTGCCTGCCCATGTATTGCACACCTCTACCCTGTACCTCTCCATCAACCCCTGCTGCCTGCCTATGTATTGCACACCTCCGCCCTCCACCTCTCCATCAAACCTTGCTGCCTGCCCATGTATTGAACACCTCTATCCTGCACCTCTCCATCAACCCCTGCTGCCTGCCTATGTATTGCACACCTCTACCCTGCACCTCTTCATCAGCCCCTGCTGCCTGCCAGTGTATTGCACACCACTACTCTGCACCTCTCCCTTTAACCTCTGCTGCCTGCCCATGCACAACTCTAATCCACACCTATCCTTCAAACCTTCACTGCTTGCCCTTGTATGGCACACCTCTACAGACTGGGACAAGGTCATTTGGTGCCCAGGGCGAAGATGGCAAACTGTGCCCCCCCCCGCCCCCCCCATCCCTCATCCCCCATCCCATCCCCCATCCCATCTCGGGTGTAATATAAGAATCAATGTAGTTTCAAAACAAGAAAATACTTAAAACAATACAAATTCAATTAGGTTTAATGCGATAGAAACAGAGTTCACTCACACATTTTAATTATATGTATTTTTATTGGAGGCACTTAAAGTGCTTTGAAATAATACCGCAGCAAATATGCTTGTAGAAAGGCCTGTTAACTGTTTTTTCTGTCAGGGCCCATGCGAACATACTAAAGTTTTCAGATTTGCATTAATTTTGTGCGTTACTTTATCGGACAACTGCACGGTCGTGAGACGTTGTACCTAAATAAAATTGATGTCCTTTTTTTCCCCACAAATAGAGCTTTCTTTTGCTGGTACTTGATCACCTCTGTGGTTTTTATTTTTGCGCTATAAACAAAAAAAGAGCGACAATTCTGAAAAAACAAACAAACAATATTTTCACATTCTGCTATATAACATTCCCAATAAAAAAAATATAAATAAATAAAAATCAAATTTTTTTAACATTTTAGGCCAATTTGTTTTCTGCTACATCACCCCAATCTAAATAGTTGACCTCCTCCTCTCAGCCAGCAAAACCCCTCTCTCAGCCAGAACCCCCCCCCCCCCAAATCTAAATAGTTGACCTCCTCTCAGCCAGACAGACCCCCCCTCAGCCAGAACCCCCCCTCCCTCCCCCCCAAATCTAAATAGTTGACCTCCTCTCAGCCAGACAGATCCCCCCTCAGCCAGAACCCCCCCCCCCCCACTAATCTGAATAGTTGACCTCCTCTCAGCCAGACAGACCCCCCCTCTAATCTGAATAGTTGACCTCCTCTCAGCCAGACAGACCCCCCCCCTCAGCCAGAACCCCCCATCTGAATAGTTGACCTCCTATCAGCCAGACAGACCCCCCTCAGCCAGAACCCCCCTCCCCCCCACTAATCTGAATAGTTGACCTCCTCTCAGCCAGACAGACCCCCCCCAATCTGAATAGTTGACCTCCTCTCAGCCACACAGACCCCCCCCCCCCCCATCTGAATAGTTACTTACTAATTTGTTATCTCATCACCAGGCAGGCTTCACGCTGCTGCAGGCAGAGAGACAGTGTCAAATTTGGGTAACCGCGCTAACAATAAAGGATAATGAAAAGCAGCAGCTTTAAGTGAGACAACCACAAGCACGAAAATAAATAAAAATAAGCTGCGCTAGTGAAAACTAATGATGGGTATTGTGCAATACACTCATCATAATAGTATTAGAGTGAATATAGAAATTCACCCAAATAATATTAGATGGCAATAAATGAACACCAAGTGCCAAGTGCCATAGTAAGTATGTGTACACCTGATGACCACTAAAATCATAAACATATAAATAAGTAAATAAACCTAAAGCAATAAAGGACACCTGATGACCAGTGAAAAACAGATAATATGAGTGCAAATATTTGTATGGCGTGCTGACGTCGCTGCGCTGCCCTGAGGAAGGGGTACATGAGAGCCGGCCGGCTTCCTGATTATGCAAGTTTTTATCTGTATCATGTAAGTGGAATTTTACATTTGTTTATTAAATGCTGTACGGTATCACACTATCGAGTCCACTTCTTTTTTTATGGTGTATTGGAGCTCCATCTCGTGGACAATACTGGCACTACTATCTACTTTTGGCTATAACCTGGGGGTTTGCTGAAGTTGGGATCTCTGCAGAGTGGCGCTGCGAGGAAGCATTCATAGAGGCTCATCTTATACCAGTATCTGGTAAGAAGACATGCATGTGTGGGAGCACTGTGGTGAATAATATTACAGGATCGTTTCCATTCACTTCACCCACTACCTTGGTTCTGGATTGCATTAGAGAGACAGTATGCCTGTGCTGTGCCTTCAGCTCTCTTCGGCTCCTTGAGGTTGAGGTATGCTCCTTCCATCCAGGCCGGCTTCTCAGTGAATGATGTCATGGCTGGGACTACAGAGCGCCTGTAAGGGGGGGGGGGGGGTTTCTCCACTCCACCGACAGAACAACAGAAGGGAAGGCTTCAGGATGTGCCAAATGCAGGAGCGCACTCGGCACATTCCAGGCTTTTAGCGGCTGGCGGTCGGCAATTACACACACAGTCAGTGTGTGAAAGAAGTTGTCCAGCCACTTTTGGCACCCCCTATCGCCAATAAATGTTACCACCCAGGGCACCCGCCCCTTCCGCCCCTCCCTTGTACCGGCTCTGCACCTCTCCATGAAACCTCTGCTACCAATGTATTGCACACCTCAATTCTGCATCTCCCGTCAACCTGCATTGCTGCCCTCCCATTGGACTCTGTTGTGGTGCACGGAATATGGCCATGGACACTACCAGCTGTAATTCTTTTGGTGGGTCCAGTTTTCTCCTATGGAGGCTTACTGATCAAGTGTCCTCACATTCCTCTGGCAGTGGCTTTACAGTTCAATTCTGCTTCAGAGGATTTATAGCGGCACCCTTGCTGCTATGTTCTCTTACATTGTTTGACTCTTCACTTGACAAATCATCACTAATTTTCCTTTGAAAATGGATTAAAACCATGGTGACATTTAGCACATTTAAATCTTGGGTGAAAAGTGTGTGAATCTTTTGTGAAATTCATGTGAATCTTGGCCAAAAAAAAAGTGATAAAAAGACTCTCTTGCAACAGTACAGTTATTCAAAAACAAAGCTCAACCTTTTATTAAAAAGTCATCCTTGTGCTCTTGTGCTGTGACTTTGCTCAGCCTCGGACTAAGATGATGTCATCAGTCTGCTGCAAGCCGGAAGAAACATTTCCCCAGTCTCCTCTCACCCAATGATCAGACTGCAACATTGTAACTTTGCAGCAAGTTACAAGGTGGGGGTCATCTCTGACAAGGCATCTCAGTTTGGGAAATAGATGCTGACTCTGGCAATTAGTGATGGGCTTTATGTTCGAGTCTAACTTAAGTTCGATTCGAACGTTGGGTGTTCATGTGTTTGCTGAACACACAAACACCCAGGGCGCTCGGTGGGAAGTTTGCCTGCCGATGAGCGTCCCATAATGCATTGAACGATTGCAGTGCATTAAGTGCTTGTGATTGGCCAAAGCATGCACCTGACCTGTATGCTTTGGCCAATCACAGCACAATGTCCTGTCAGAGCCATGATTGGTCAAAGGCAGGGTGCCTTTAGCAAATCATGGCTCAGGGGCTAAGTCCACGCCCCCACACTATATCAGGCTTCTTACACGGCAGCCGTGTGTAGTGTGTTAGGAGTGGAGATTAGGCAGGTAGTTAGTGGACTGTACTTTCATGTTTAATGCAGTCAGTGCAGTGTAGTGTAGAGCTGATTCTTGTGTAACACAGTGTAGTGCAGTCAGTTTAGTGTAGTGCTGTGCTGATTCATCTTGTGTAACATATTGTAGTGCAGTCAGTTTATTGTAGTGCTGTGATTCTTGTGTAACACAGTGTCGTCAGCAGGGATTTTTTTTTTTAATTTTTCTTTTTGTGGCACAGCAGCACTAATACGATTTAAGGCATAATAGCTGTCTTCCCTTCTGCATCGCAGGTGCTATTCCTTCTGCGTGAGCAGTGTTTTCTTTTTTTTGTTTTTCTTTCGTGGCACAGCAGCACTAATAATATTTAGGGCATAATTGCTGCCCCCCCCCCTTCTGCATTGCAGGTGCCAGTCCTTCTACATCAACAGTGCTTTTTCTTCATGGCACAGCAGCACCAATAATATTTAGGGCATATTTGCTGTCCCCCCTTCTGCATCGCAGGTGATATTCCTTCTGCTCCAGAAGGGTTTTTTTGTGGTGCAGCAGCACTAATAATATATGGGGCCTAATTGCTGTCCCCCCTTCTGCATCGCAGGTGCTATTCCTTCTGCGTCAGCAGGGGATTTTGTTTTGGCGCAGTAGCACTAACAATATTTAGGGCATAATTGCTTTCCCCCTTCTGCATCGCAGGTGCTATTCCTTCTGCATCAGCAGGGTTTTTTATGGCACAGCTGCACTAATAATATTTAGGGCATAATTGCTGTCCCCCTTCTGCATCACAGTTGCTATTACTTCTGTTTCAGCAGGGTTTTTTTTTTTTGGTGCAGCAGCACTAATAATATTTTAGGCATAATTGCTGTCCCCCCTTATGCATCGCAGGTGCTATTCCTTCTGCGTCAACAGGGTTTATTTTTGTGGCGCAGCAGCACTAATATTATTTAGGGCACAATTACTGTCCCCCCTTCTGCATCACAGGTGCTATTCCTTCTGCATTAGCAGGGGTTTATTTGTGGCGCAGAAGCATTCATTTTATTTAGGGCATAATTGCTGTCTCCCCTTTTGCTATTACTTCTGCATCAGCAGGGGTTTTCTTTTTTTGGCTTTATTAGGTTTTTTTTATTACAAAAAAAAAAACTATAATAAAACGGCCAATAGTGAACCAATTACTAAAGTATTGCACCCAAGTACCATATTCTCTTCCCACACTCTATAATAAAAAGTTATAAAAATCCCCCCCAAAAAATAAAAAAACAATAATAAAACGGTTTATAGTGCACCAAGCACAAAAGTATTGCACCCAAGCATCATATTTCCATCCCACATTCTATAATAAAAAGTTATAAAAAACCCCCCCAAAAATCCCCATTATGTCTGAAAGGTCAACAAGGAGAGGCAAACACTCACAGGCCACTAAAAGAGGCCAAGCAGCCTCTGTGTCCACAGTGAAAAAGTGGTGGTCACAGACATGGTGCAACCTCTGCAGGCGGGGCACGCTTGTCCTTTTATTTCGGTGCTGGCCATGTTATTGAGCCACAACAAGGAGAAGAGTTGGTGGAGTGGATAATTAAGCCGTCCACATCCTCCCCATCCTCTGTCACCCAGGCTCATACTGATTTGCCTTCCGCCGCAGCTGTCAAAGCAGCCTATTCCACAGGCTCCATGTCCACAGCTACTCGTTCCATAACCTCACCATCATGCAGAGGAGCCACCTGAATTATTCGATCCTAGTGTCAGTTACATGATGCTGGAGAATGCCCAGCAATTAGAATGCACCAATGTTGTTTCCCAGGTTGAGGAAGAAAATAACTTGAGCCTAGAGAGAGGGGCGACAATGACGGACAAGAAACTAGCAGTCATGTTCCCCCAGCTGCAGCATACTGCCAAATTTGTCCAGTGATGAGAAGTGAGGGGATGATGATGTCACTGACTATACTTGGGTGCCTGAGAGAATAGAGAAGGAAAGTGAGCAGGAGGAGGCGGCGGCACAACTCCAATGGGGAAGGATGTCCTCCAGGGGCCAGCTTAATGGCAGCCACCCTATTGCATCACACCACAGAGCTCCACAGGTGCAGGGCACTGCTAACTAAAGTTCATTGGTGTGGGCTTTTTTCAACACATGTGCAGCAGACTGCAGCATTGCTGTTTTGCAATCTCTGTCTGAAGCAGATCAAGCGTGGTCAGAACACCAGCCACTTGGGCACCAAATGCTTCTCAAGACATATGATGACCTGCCATGCAGTCTGTTGGCAACAGCACCTGAAAGACCCACATCATAAAAAAATGCAGACTTCTCTTTGCTCCTCATCTGGGATTTCTTACTATACCTCAAGTCTTCTCAAAAACCTGCACTTAGAGGGATGATGGAATAGCAATGGGTGCCACAGGTACTTGCACCCAATCTGCTAGCAGTACACAACCTGTTGATTTCACCACAAGGCAAATTTCGCTATCCCAGTTGCTGAACTGTAAAAAAAATACTGTCCCAGCCATCCACATGCTCAGTGTCTAAATGCTAGTTTGGTCAAATTGCTATCACTACAACTGCTGCCTTTTCATCTGGTAGACTCTGTCCCCTTTCATGAATTTGTGGAATGTGCTGTACCACACTGGCAGGTTCCAAAAATACATTTCTTTTCATGTAAGGACATTCCAGCTCTGTACCATCATGTGGAAGGCAATGCTTTGGCTTCATTGGACAGAGCAGTTAGCAGGAAGGTTCACATTACTGCTGACTCATGGTCCAGCAGGCATTGTTAGGGACGTTACATTTCCTTCACAGAACACTGGGTAACTTTGCTGGCAGCTGGGAAGGATGCAGGACAGGGTTTAATGCTGGAGCTCGTTCCGACAACACGCCTACAAAAAGCTGGTTGTGATCCTGCCACATCTGTCTGCTCCACCCCCTCCTCTTCTTCTTCCTCTATGGCTTCTTCTGCTGAATTATCCTCTGAACCTGCAGTGCTCCCTAAGCGTTCAAGAGGCTATGCAAGCACTTGTCAGTTGGTCTGTCTAGGGGACAGGAGCCCACTTGGCCAGAGATTCTCTCAGCTCTGAGGGGCAGGCTCAGAGGTGGTTGACGCCATGGCAGCTTGAGCCAGGAATAGTTGTATGCGACAATGGCACCAACCTTCTCTCCGTCCTCCGACAGGGACACTTGACACATGTTCCATGCTTGGCACATGTCCTGAATTTGGTGGTGCAGCTTTTCTTGAACAGGTACCTGGGCTTACAAGATCTTCTGAGGCAGGTCAGAAAAGTCTGTGGCTATTTCTGGCGGTCCTACAGTGTCAGTGCTCGGCTGGCTGACATTCAGCGGGAATTCAACCTGCCCACCAACCGCCTCATTTGTGACATGCCCACCAGGTGTAACAACATTGGGCCATCAATGAGTTCCTGTGTGAGTAAGGCACAAGGACAGGCTCAGAGGAGCTTGGTTTCTTTTCATCATGCCAGTGGTTGCTGATAAAGGATGCATGCACTGTCCTGTCACCATTTGAGGAGGCCACAAGGATGGTGAGCCGGGACGATGCATGCATCAGTGACACTATCCTTCTAGTCTACACGCTTCGTGGAATCATAGACAGGGCATTTGAGGCAGAACAGCGAGAGGAAGAGGAGGACTTCCTTTCCTCACAAGGCCCCCTTTGCACAGATATAATTCCTGTTGGGCCACAAAACACACAGGAGCAAGAGGAGGAGGAGGATTGTGGCAGCATGGATGTAGAGAATAACATACAGCAGTCTTAAAGGGATGGTTTTCATTCCCCAAAAACCCCAGGAGTTGTAAGTGGCTGGGGGGAGGTTGCCCCTTACAATGTCATCCTTAGTGACCTAGAGGACTCAGAATCTCATACCTCCTCAAACTTACGCTGCATGGGCTGCCTAATTCTGGAAAGCCTGCAAAAGGACCTGAGGATTTGTGGTATCAAGGTGAGGGATCATTACTGGTTTGCAACCCTTTTTGATCCACGTTACAAGGGTAAAGTTGCAGAGGTTATCCTGCCTTCACAGAGGATGCAGAGGATGAAACATCTTGAGGACGCCTTGAAGAAAAATTTGTGTAACACCTTTCCAGCCACTGCGAGGTTACCATTTCCTGGACAATGTCTTTCTGAGGCTTTGTTCGGTCAAAGGAGGAGCGGTGGATAAGGCCCTCAGCACCCAGGGCTGTTCAGTTTAAGCAACCATCGGCAGCATCTGCTTCATATGCAGGATTAACTAGGGGCAAGAGCAGACTTGGAGACCTTTCCAACTGAGCATCGTGGACTACTGGCCAGAACTTGCTCAGTATGCAATTGAGCTACTGGACTGTACTGCTTTCAGCATGCCTTCCGAACGAACATTCAGTGCTGCTGGAGGTTTTGTGAGGGATAAAAGAGTGTGTCTGTCAATGGACTACGTTGACCAGCTGACATTTATCAAAATGAATTAGTCCTGGATCAACCGCATCTATCAAGCCCCTGATGCTGATGCAACTGATTGAATTTTCTAGGGATCTGGGATCCCTTGAAGACTACCTATGCTAGCTATCCTATTTCCTTAATCTTAATTATGCTAGCTTCCAACAATGTTTTTGGTTTAGGGCACCGCCAACAACCAAGGCCCAATTTTTCTGCACCTGTATGAGAGGTGCATATCATTTAAATTTTTTTTTTCTAATTTTTACCAGCAGGGCCCATTCCTGTGCCCAGCAAGAGTAACTGTGAGGGGTTACAATGTTCAGGCACCACCAACACCTAAGGCCCAATTTTTCTGCACCTGTATGACAGGTGCATGTAATTTCAATGTATTTTCTAATTTTTAAAGCAGGGCACATTCCTGCACCCAGCAAGAGTACCTGTGAGGGGTGACAGTGTTTAGGCACCACCAACACCCAAGGCCCAATTTTCTGCACCTGTATGACAGGTGCATGTAATTTCATTTTTTTTTTCTAATTTGTAACAGCAGGGCCGTTCCTGTGCCCAGCAAGAATACCTGTGAGGGGTTACAGTGTTCAGGCACCACTAGGGGTGGGTGAACGGTTTGGGCCAAGCATAAGTTTGACCTAAACATCGCCCATTCAGGTACTAGGTACAGGTACATAACACCCTAAATTTCTCTGCACTTAGAGGGATGTTTGCCCGCCAAGCGCACAGTCAATAGGTTATTAAGGCTTCCCTGCTGAGAGCTGAATTTAAAAAATAATTGTAAAAACAAAATGTCTGCCCCCCAAAGCACCTTGTCCCTTCCTGACAACCCTGGGCTGTGGTTGTGGGGGTCTGTGGGTGGGGGGGCTTATCAGAATCTGCAAGCCCCCTTTAACAAAGTGGGCCCCAGATCCCGCCCCCCCCATGTGAATGGGTATCAGGTACATCGTACCCCTACCCATTCACCAAAAAAGTGTACAAAAAAAATAAACTCACAAAACCGTTTTTGACAAGTCCTTTATTTTAAAATAAAAAATAGTGTCCCCCGATGTAAATCCATCGTCAATCATGCCGCTCTTGACAGTTCCTATATAGGGAATGGGCGGGGCTCACACCGGTGACGTCACCTGACAGCCCCACCCTTTGCAAAGTCACCAACACAGCATGCACACGTCTGTGATGTCACGACGAAGGGGGGGGCACCCGGTAAGGTCACTGATATGGCCCTGCCCATTCCCTAGATAAGAACTGTCAAACCGCGGATAGGCAGTCCGCAGAAAGCGTTCACCGAGAGCAGAGCTTTTTTTTTTTTCGGGTTGGCGGTTGCATCACATGGGGGGGTTGTTAAAAGGTGCTTCCAGATTCTGATAAGCCCCCCACCTGCAGGCCCACACAACCACAGCCCAGGGTTGTCCGGAAGAGGACTTTGTCCCCATCAACTTGGGGACAAAGTGCTTTGATGCCTGCCCCAAGCATCCACCCCTATAATGTTGAGGGCATGTGGCCTGGTATAGTTCAGGAGGGGGGGCACTCGCTCATCCCCTCCCCTTTCCTGATCTGCCAGGCTGCATGCTCGGATAAGGGCCTGGTATGGATTTTGAGGGGCGCCCTACGCCATGTTTTTTTTTAAATTTTGGCTTGGGTTCCCCTTAAAATCCATACCAGACCCAAAGGGCCTTCTTTTTTCTTTAATGAGTATTTCCGGGAGCTGGCTCCATACATTGTACAAATGCGCCACTTTACAGGCACATTAAGGGGACCCCCCAGGCACGATATTTAAAGGAATTTTTAATTTTTATTGTTTCGCTTTAAGCATCATTAAAATCACTGCTCCTTTAAAAATAAAAGTTTTAAAAACTTTTTTTGCATTGATGCATGTCCCCTAGGGCAGTACACGGGTCCCCATACACTTTTTACGGCAATAACTTGCTTATAAGCCTTTAAAATTAGGACTTTTGATTTTTCATGGTCATGTCCCATTGACTTTAATAGAGTTCGAAAGTTCTCTAGAACTTTTCCCTGTTCGAGATGTTCTGGTGCAAACCGAACAGGGAGGTGTTCGGCCCATCCCTACTGGTAATGTCTAAACAAAGATAGCTCCCTCCTAATGAGCAAAGTCGATAAAGTGAATTACTGTGATCTGTATGAGAGTTGATCAATACACTTACTTACACATTAGTTAGTGTGCACTTAATGTGAAAAAACATATTGCATACAAGGTCCACTTTGACCATTAAAGCTACTTTTTATGCATAATTCTCTGTTAACAGTGCTATTAATGTAGAAATAAAAGCAATTACATTCAGTACATTAGAGCTGACTCTTCCATCCCTTAGAGATAAAAATAAATCTATAAAGATCATCTCCACCTCCTCTTTATTAGATGGGATGATATTCCCAAACTGACAATCAGAGTCCATACATGTTACATCTTTATAGACTTCCTACTCTGCATTACTTCTTGGTCTAGATGGGGACCAACATGCTGTTACTTGTCTTCTCTTTTAGTGTCTTCTGCTTATGGAGCATGGAGTGCACCAAACCATCAGGTAAGCAAATATAAACTCACATATTTAGAGGGGGAGTTTCATCTTATTATTCTGTCAAAACCTCAATGTTCTGCACAATTGCAATTGTAATAAATAGGATTCTCAGGGTTAAACCCAAGAACAAAAAAAATAACATATTGCAGTTTATCAGTCCTTAGATGTGGTGGCTGCTTTAATTTTTTAATAGGCTTTTTCACCTTGATTATGTCCTAGTGCATGCCTTGATAAATTTGCTTTGAATCTAGGGGCCAGCTAAAAAAGTTTGGAGCCAAGTTGGGGGGGGGGGGCAGTGGGACAGAAGGAGGGCAGTGGGACAGGAGGGGGGAAGTGTCACAGGAGGGGGGCAGAGGGACATGTGGGGGTGGCGTCACAGGAGGGGGGCAGTGGGACAGGGAATAGGATGTGATGTTGTACAGGGGGTATGGGGTATGGTGGAGATAGGGGCTCCTGTGAGGGGGTATGGGGGCCACCCGTCTACAGGCAGGTTGGGTGTTGGGGGGTATAGGGGCCCCTGTGCACAGGTAGGGGGAGTGTTGTCACTCACCAAGGTGCAGGGTGAGGTTGATGGTGTGGGTACTGGATCCCAGCCAACATGATCTGGTAATGGGGATCCAAATCCACATGTGGGTGTAAAGGGGTAGATCAGGTATGGTGGGATCGGGCCTCTGTGTACAGGTATGGAGTGTTGTCACTCACCAAGGTACAGGGTGAGGTTGATGGGAATTTGGGGGTGAGGTTAATAGAGTGCGGGTACTGGATTCTGCCCAGAATGGTTTGGTAATGGGGGTCCCTATCCCTAGGTGGGTGTATGGGGGTAAATCAGGTATGGTGGGATATGGCCACTGTGTGCAGGTATGGAGTGTTGTCACTCACCAAGGTGCAGGGTGAGGTTGATGGGAATTTGGCTACTGGATTCTGGCCAGAAAGGTCTGGTAATGGGGGTCCATATCCCTAGGTGGGTGTATAAGGGTGGATCAGGTATGGTGGGATATGGCCGCTGTGCGCAGGTATGTGGTGGTGTCACTCACCGAGGTGCAGGGTGAGGTTGGAGTGTGGGTACTGGATCCTGGCCAGCATTATCTAGTAATGGTGGTCCCTATCCCTAGGTGGATGTATGGGGGTAGATCAGGTTTGGTGGGATATGGCCCCTGTGTGCAGGTATGGAATGTTGTCAGTCACCGAGGTGCAGGGTGAGGTTGAAGGAGTGCGAGTACTGGAACCTGGCCAGGGGGAGCCGCATTTATTGGTGGCCACCACTGTCACATTGAAGACGGCTGAGGGGGCTGAAGGACTGGGAGTGAGCTGGTGACCCGAACAGGGGGAGCCGCATGTATTGGTGGCCACCACTGTCACATTGAAGGCAGCTGTGACAAACTCCGGTATACAGCACTGTGGCCGGATGCCTTCTGAACACTCGTTCATAGCTGCCTGGCCACCCTCCAACAGGAGTATTATGGAGAGAGCGATCAGCATGGTAGACAGTATCCTCTGCTCCATGGGCTCTACGGGGAGGATTGCTGTATTCTGGTAAACAAGCCTGAAAGCCATGGCGACCTGGTGACTGGGATTTGTCAAGTCCTATCCTAGGGTGACAAGACTCAGTCACTGACCTGCACCCATGGGAGAGTAGCATTGCCACCTTAAACTGCTCCACCCAGCCCTAGACTGCAGTCCTCTCTTCTCATCACCATAATGTAGAAAGGAGGTGTTCTGTAGTTTATGGAGCTTAACTGGACAAGGATAATGACACTACTTGAGATTTCACTACAATGACAGGGGAAGGCGAGGCGAGACCTGGGTGCAAATCTTTAACCCCTAGTGAGGAATACCTAATGGCTTGCCTTGGAGAGCTCTTCACAAAATGTCCCCTCCCCCCGAAAGACAGGGGGTCACCTCAATTGAGAAGGTTATGTGAAAACAAAAAAGCAGAAGGTGCCAAGCAATCATTTTAAGATTTCAAAATCCTTTATTATCACATGTAACAACATGAAGGAAAAAAGACAGCCACAGCATTTCAAGGGAAAAAACTCTTCATCATGGGCAAAGTAGCAAAATGGAGTATAACACACTCATTAGACCAATCTTTCCCAAACTTTTTACCCTGGAGGAACCTTTGCAATATTTTTCAGTTTTCAGGGAACCTTGCTAATGTAGTCCATTGGTGGTCATTGGCAAAATGTCCCTTATCTTGGTGATGGGCAGTGGGGAGAATGCTTCCCTTACAATCATTCCTGTGGCTCTGCCAATTGGTGTTGCACCTGGAAATATGAAGGCACCATCATATGGGAGGTCAGTTAGCCACAACCCAAGGAACCCCCAGTGATTTCTGAAGGAACCATAGGATTCAAGGAAACCCTGGTTGTGGATGGCTGCATTAGGCCATAGATGCGGGCACACTTGCATAAGTTAACCACTTAAGCCCCGGAAGATTTTATCCCCTTCCTGACCAGGCCCTATTTTGCGATTCGGCACTGCGTGATTTTAAACGGACAATTGCGTGGTCGCGCGACGCTGTACCTAAACGAATTTGACATTCTTTTTTTCCCACAAACAGAGCTTTCTTTTGGTGGTATTTGATCACCTGTGCGATTTTTTGATCATGCGCTATAAACAAAAAAAGAGCGACAATTTTGCAAAAATAACAATATTTTCCCCAAAAAAATGTAAAAATCAAAATTTTTTAACATTTTGAGCCAATTTGTTTTCTGCTACATATGTTTGGTAAAAAAAAAAAAATCGCGTTTACTAAGGGAAAGATTTTTGTAATTTTTGTTGTTTTTTTTTTAACATGTAATGACGGCGATCTGCGATTTTTTTTGCGGTACTGCGACATTGCGGCAGACAGATCGGACCCTTGACTGACATTTTTGACACTTTTGGGGTTACCAGTGACATTACTACAGTAATCAGTGCTATACATATGCACTGTTACTGTAAAAATAACACTGGCAGTGAAGGAGTTAACTTTATTGGCGAGGGAGGGGTTAAGTGTGTCCCTAGGGGCGTGTTTCTAACTGTGATTGGCTGTGGCTACATGTGTAAGAACAGAGATCAACGGTCCTACATAGTAGAACCGTGTGATCCCCATTCTTACACAGGGAAGAATGACAGGTGGCTTTGTTTACATTAGCTGCCTGCCTTTCTCCTGGTGTAACGGAAGATTGGGTCCGCCGGGCACACGCGCGGGGGGGTCCGTGACCGCGCGGGAGCGCGCCTCCGACGGATCGCGCTCGCTCCCTAGAGCCTCACAGGCTAGCGACGTAGACCTACGTCACTTTGCCTGTGAGGGGCTGACCGCCGCAGTAAATAGTCGTGCGGCGGTCGGCAAGCGGTTAAGCATTATTCTGATGCATTTGTTGAGTCTGTGAAGTGCTATATTTTATTTTGTATTGCTTTATTTCATCTGTGTATTTTAGTGTGGGTTATGGGACATTTTTTCCTTCAAATATTCTTTCATTATTGCATACTTGTTTTTGTGTTGACAAAAATGTTTAATAAAAAATTACCTGATTAAAAAAAATAATAATTTATATTCAAGAGCTTCTGCTTTGAGTACAATAGACACATTTTTGCTACATTGCCAAAGCCCTGTGAAAGGGGAATTTTTTGTCTCCAAAATCCATTGGCTGTATTTTGCCTAACTGTTTGATATGTTTTTGATATGTTTGATGAGTGATAACGGAAAATGGTATATTTTCCTTTCCGTAATTTTCCTTTCCTGGTGCATCTTCATGGCAGCATACAATAGGTGGTGGCTACGCCCCCACAACCTGATAGGACTGGTTAACTAGAAGTCAAAGACAGACCCGGCTTGCAGCATTGTCTGTAACTCTCATGATTTGGGTGGGAATCTGTATGCTGCCATGAAGATACAATAGGAAAAGAAAATGACGGAAAGCCATACAATTTTCCGTTTTCCTGGTGCATCATGGCAGCATGCCATGGGAACTAACTCACCATACGGGAGGGTGCAAAAAATGTTTTTGCAATGGGCAGTAGCGTAAGCATGCATTTTCCAAATTTTACTATCGTGAGCCATTTTTACCTAATAAAGTGTAATGAAGGTGTCCTAAGAGGACCATATTGCTGACTTGCAAATAGCCTCAGAAGACACTCAGCACCGCTTTGTCCACAGAGCTGGCATTTCCCTAGTTGAATGTGCTCTTAAGTCCTCCAGGACAGGAGGGTCTTGTGAAGAGTAGGCTCTTTTATTGTCTTAACAATCTAGGAGGTGACTGTACGTGTTGACGCTGACTGACCCTACCTTAAGCCGTGCTGGAACCAAGCACAGATCTCAGCTTTCCTGAATAAAAAGGTAGCTGCCAAGCAGGTCATCAGAGTTAGATCAACATCCAGGGGATGTGTGTAGCACTGTCCCCTTGAGGGCTGCTGGATTTCTCACCTTTTCAGGTCCCTCTGGGTTACCGGTAGCAACTGTATGCAGAACCTTAACACTTTACTCTCCGGCTCAGTCAATGAACAGTCTAGGGGTTTTGGTTGTTTTTGTTGTTTTATTATAAATAGGGATCGGAGAAGGGATGAGTGGGATACTCCAGAACTTGAACTATTCACAATACTGAGGACTTCTATCTGAGGATGCGGTTTCACCTTGCCACTAGATGAATCTGAGGTAAAGTTCCTTTAATAGACACTTGCTTAGCACTTATCTTCAGGGTACTCGCCTAGCACCCCCTTTCACTCCACCAGCTGACACCCATCCTCTGACTATTCTACTCCGGAGTGGCCCCCTTCCTGGTCAGGCCCTTAGACGCGATCCTATGTACTCACGATACTGTTTTTCCAGTTTCTCCAGTGTCTCAACTCCTCTTAGTCAGAGCTCCTGGACCTCTGGGTTCAGCTCCTGTCATCTGGCTCACCAGGCTGACTGCCTGTGACCATACACCAACTGCTGCAGAAGAGAAGGCAGCCGCCACCCTCCTTCCGGGACTCTGCTCACCAGCCAAAGTCACCGAGCACATGTGCTTCTGGCTTTTATACCACACCCCCCAATGCACCGAGACTATCAGTCTGTGCCAATCACTGTGACTGTATCAAAGCCTGTGTACTCATTGGCCAGGTCTCCTCCACTGGCCAATGTGCCTCCCCATTGGACCAGTGGAGACACTCCCCAGACCAGATGAATCACACACTGAGCAGACCTAACTCACAGATTCTGCTCCCTGTTAAACAGAAAGCAATATAGAATTTACCTGCTGCTCCTCTGATAGGCAGACAGAGCCAAAAAATATACTCACTCTCTAGCACCTACCTAGGAGGGTGCTACATCTCTCACTTAACCAAGAAAGACAGTAAATCGATTTCCTAGTTACAGTGGAAGGAGAAAGATACCCCATGGATAAAAAGCAGTCTGGGGTTTTAGAACTGTTTGGTCCGGGTAGAACGTTAGGTGAGTCTCCTTGAGTACAAAGCCAGCTCTGACACTCTTTTCACAAGCAACCAGAAATATGGTCTTCAATGTTAAATTGCAGAGTTTAGTCAATTCTGTAGGAAAGAAATTAGGCCTTGATAGAGCTGAGGACCATAAGCAAGTCCCACATAGGGAATGTGAGATCTGCATAATTTACTTATATTCTCTGTTAAGTAGTATTTATGGAGACCTCTCTGGCTTGACACAGGGTAGCCACTACGTGCACTGAGCAGCCCTTGACTTGGTAGCCACCGCCTCTCAACTTCCATGCCATCAAAAGTAGTCTCTTGGAGCTGGATGGCAAAACTGGCCATGAGAGAGCAGATCCGTCGTAACTGGCAGAGGCAGTGGTGACTCAGTGCTCAACTGTAGGAGAGAGACACTAGAGCCTTCTAAGCCAAAATGGTATAATTGCAATTATTGATACACGAAGTTCCACTGACGGCCTAAGAATTCTGCCATTCCACTGCTGTATAGGCACAGTATAACTCTTGCTTCTCTCATAAAAGGAGTGAATGACAGAAGGACTTTGAACACTACGCTCAGTTTGAGAGCATACTTTGCCTCTTAGGCTGAACATCCCATGACCTTGAGCAGTCTGCTCTTTGAAATGCGTCCCCCAACCTTTCTGGCTGGGGTCTAATGTGATAATGTTCCATTCAAAAACAATTGGTCAGTTAGAAAGAATCAAGGATACTCAGGCACTGTTCTGCTGGAAGAGACTTCGCTCCCAAATCACCTTTGACTTTCTCTATCAGAGGACGGATCTTTCCTTGTCGAAGTTCCACTGTCGAAGTTCCACAGAATTTGTTTTCCGTCGCTCTTGCAGACAGTAAGACCTTTGTGGATGCCCTGGGAGAGGTGTACAGACCGAGGGGGAAGCACTGAAATTGGTAGAGGAATTCTGGATGGATTGGGACAAGTAAGTATGTGCCTGACAGAGATGTATAGTAACTAAGTAGAACTACTTCACTACTGTACTTAAGTACCGAAAGGCGGTAACTGTACTTTCCTAGAGTAGAATTTTATTCTCCTACTTCCACTTTTACTTCACTACATTTTTTAAATGTTTTTAATACTTCTACTCCAGTATTTTTTTTTTTGTGCTGCATAGTTACTCGTTACAATTATAAAAATTACCTCTGCCAGAACAGTAGATGGCAGGTTTCATGAAGCTCAAAACATGTGTATTATCGCATACGAAAATAAATGCTACTGTATGTATAAATAAAAGCTGCATTTGAAATAATAAAAAACAATATGATGTTCAAACTTTTGACTTCTTTCTTTAATAACTACATCACACAGTACTGGTACTTTTACTTTCAGTACTTGAGTAGCAAAATTTTTAAAAAAACTACTTGCAATACTTAAGTACAAAAAATGTTGAATACTTTAGTACTTCTACTCAAGTAACTTTTTGATCGAGCACTTCCACTTCTACTCAAGTCACTTTTTGATCGAGCACTTGTACTTTTACTCAAGTATGGGTTTCGAGTACTTTATACAACTCTGGTATACTCCAAAAAAGATAAGTGCTGTACAGCACCCCCCTCCTGCGCTCAGAACCTGGTCCTCAGGCTGCCTCAATCCCGGAACTCGTGCTAGTACTTGGCATCCATTATGGCTAGGCTTTGCTGCCCCTTATGACCAGGGCGGTCGACCAAACACTGTAGATACAAAACAAAGAAAGGGCGCACCAGCCTAGCGCATTATCCTCAGCGAGTTTATTAAATCAAAAATAAAAATCAGCTACTCACAAACATTCGTGAAATTCAGGCATATCAATTCCATAAAGCCGCCTCATGGCAGAGGTCCGACATCTTACTGGAAGCAGAGGGCTGACGCATTTCGAGGCCGTGCCTCTTCCTCAGAGCCTGATTTAATAAACTCGCTGAGGATAATGCGCTAGGCTGGTGCGCCCTTTCTTTATTTTGTATATACAACTCTGGTGCCTGATAAACCTACAGAGCATCCAGTCTCCCAGATTCATCAATAATAGAATTGGTTGGAGGTTCTCTATCTTACACGACTCAACTTTCTGTGCTTGTTGAGTTTTTTTTAAGTTTAGCACTGGGCACATATTACCTGATTTTGTTTTTTTTGTTTTGCTTGGGACAGAGGTGAACCTAATCCCCATCTCCTCTGAGCACTTGGAACCTTCACAATTGCTTATTTTTCATTTAATCCAGCAATAAACTGGACCAGAATTTTACACTTTTCCATCAAATCTGGTAGCCTGGCAGGCTGGTAGAGATCGGAAGGTGGACATCCCTTAAACTTCCACCAATGTCACATCAATATAGCTGATGTGGCCCACCGATTCTGAATATTTTCCATCCAGGTGTGTTTGCAAAGCTTTACACAGGCACCCCCTGGATGAGTGCACCCTTAAATGGACTTCCGCTGTTCAGATGCCTTCGATTTTTAAGGCTTCAGCAATGAAGATTTGGTAGTTCTCCAGTTCCTTTACTAATCTTTTTCCCGGTCCGTAGGAGTTTGCCTCTTTGTATCTACTTGGGGATTGCTGCCTGTATGCTAGACCTTTTATGATTTTTTTCTGTTTTTTGTCAGATGATATTCACCCTGACCTGCTAGTGGTCACCATTGAGATGGTTGCACCCTGTCTACTCTCAAATAGATTGGATCCGTTGTCTGGTATCTTGCACCAGTTTTATTTTTAAGGCAGGATCCGCTGACCGTGGCTTCAGCCATAATGCCCTCCTTGTCGTGAACGCGGGGAACACCGCTCTTAAAAAACATCAATTGATTTCTACTGTCACATTCGCCACAGAATGTCCCGCCAATATCAGCTCTTACAAAACTGTTACCACCTGGTCTCTCTTCACTTCCTCTAGAAGGACTTCTTTATAGGGGAACTCCACTTTCCTTTTCAATCAGCTGGGCTGTAATTTTCTGTAAAATGCAAGGCAATGTGGCTATCTGGAGGTGTACAGAATGCCCCCCCCCCCCCCCCCCAAAAACATAATTTAGCTCACTGATTTTCCCAGGAGTCTGCACGAAGATACAAGTCAGATTTTTGGCATCCACTGAAAAAAAAATGCAATTTTTGGTAAGATACTCCCAATAGAAAATCACGTCTAAAGGGATGCAGACCCTGCCACTTGCCTCAGAGTCCTGCAGGTGCAGCAGCTGGTTGATAATTATGAAACCGCTTCCATTAGACCCACTCAGCACATGGACTGATTATTGCTGGTCTGCAGGCATCTGGATAGGCATAGGAGCACTTCAGGGCTGGGTCTAATTTTTTGGACTAGAGCCTCCTTGAACACTTCCGCAAGGTGACGTGTCTTGCCAGCTGCAATAATGATGCATCCACCATCGGGGAAAACCGCAGCAGGTTGACCTTTAGCTTTTTTTTCTGTTCTTCTTGGATTAACTCCTCCTGTTGTTTAGTGAAGGGAAATAAGTACTTTCTAACCTTGTGGAGAGTTCCCTCCACTTTACTCCAGGCAATTGCGTCCTTAACTGCTCTTGCAAAAGGCTCTATTGGGCAATGGGCAGTCCTCAAAGCCTGTGGTCCCTGCAATGCCTTCTTCTTCCGACAAGTTTTCCTGTTTGGACACCACCTACTGGCTCTGGTTGAAAGTGCTAGGCAATTCAGGCACCGACTAGGAAGTACAGGCTTTATGTATCAATTCCTTGGCAAATTCTTTATTCAAGGCGGCTACTTTCCAGACATCCCCTTCTTTGTCAGTTGTCGCTTTCTCCAAGCGGACTTGTGTAATGTTCCGGTACCTTTGGTACCCTAAATTACTCTTTTTACAAGTGTATGCGCCCCACCATTCTCTTTTGGAAAGGTGCGCATACACCTTTAAGACTGAAGCTGTCATCACTCAGCGCCGGACTAGATGGCTATTTAAATCGCCGGTTCTCACTCACATGTGTTTGTTCAAACACCCTTACCTGGATGCTAACTTGGCTTGAAGCTTTCGTGCTTGCAAGCATACCTCGCTGACGGAACCTCGCTGCGCTGATCCCTGTATCCCGCTTCCGAATCATCCGCTCCTCCTGAACCAACCTTCGGCTGTATTGCTATTAGTGCTAAGTACCCCGCAGGGGAACCCTCTATAAACTTATACTAAGCTTACACTATCTAGCTCTGCATAGTAAAGACTATTTATCACATCTGCATATCTAGATTGCTAGCTCTTAAGACTACTGCTACTTATTCCTGCACTGGGTTGATCTCTCTTGTATGTCCACCTGCTACTCTGTCATCTGCTACCATACATGATTGCTAAACCTACCTGCATCCATCTGCTACTGTCTTACCTTCAAGTGTCTGTCACCTACCACCTCCACTCAACCTGTCTTTTAAATCTTCATCACTGTGTTACTACATACATAAAGCCACTCTAGGAACCAGCTTGTTGAGTGTGTGTATTTACTAGCTGAATTAAGACCTTCCACACATGATGAGTCATTGAGGTTGGGAATGGTATCTCAGCATCTCTCTTACATGACTACTGAAGTGGAATATTTCTGCAGCTGAAAATCCACACCATACATGAAACGCAGGAGCGTTACAGATTGAACGAACCCACAAATGGATTCAGCAGAAATAACCACTCAGGTGACACAATTAAAACAGCAAGTAACTGCGTTAATACACGCACTTGCTGAATTAAAAGAAGACAATCAGGCTCTGTCGCAGGAGGTAATTAGACTGACACAACTTACCTCTGCTCAGTCCCCTGAACCCAAGATAAATCCCCCTTTGGTATTTACAGGCGATCGCAAAAAATTTCGCGAATTTAAAAACGCATGTGAGTTACTTTTTTTGCTAAAACCTCGTACCTACCTTACTGATCACATTAAGGTTTGTACTATTATTTCTTACCTAACAGGCGATCCTCGAGCCTGGGCAGACTCTCTTTTTGAGAAAAACGACCAGCTTCTCAACTCCTATGCCTTGTTCCTAGCAGAACTCACTAGCCTATATGATGACCCCAATAGGCAGAGTACTGCCGATCTTCAATTAAGATCCTTGAAACAAGGAAGGAGGCCTGTAGAAGACTTTGTCGCGGAATTCAAGAGATGGACCCTTGATTCAGAATGGAATGATGCATCTCTGAAAACCCAATTTAGGCTTGGCCTATCAGAAGCCGTTAAGGACGAGCTCGCCCCGAGCGGATCTACCAAAAACCCTGGATGCATTAATACAACTCAGTATTACCATAGATAGAAGACTACGAGAAAGAAAGGCTGAGAAAATGGGAATGCCATTATCCGTTTCCTCTCGGATTCCGGCCGTTAACCCCGTTCCTATGGAGGTAGGAACCATACGCCCACCGCTATCAACTATGGAAAAAGCCAAAAGACGATATGAAAATCTCTGCTTGTACTGTGCATCCCCGGATCACAAGATAAATGTCTGTCCCCTAGTCAACAAAAAAAAAGGGTGAGTGTTCACATGTCCTCCTAGGGGGATTGACAACTTCATTCACTAACCCTTACATTTCTGTTTGTTTGACATTACAGTGGGACCAGAACAGGATTACTACTAAGGCCATGATTGACACAGGATCTTGTGGAAATTATATTGATATATGTTTTGCTGCTTCAAATAAAATTCCTATTATTTCTAAACTTAAAGCTGTCTCAGTAAGTCTTATTACCGGTGTTCTGTTATCCTCTGGTCCGATCACCGATCAGACACAAGCACTTCTAGTCACTATTAACGAGTCTCATAGGGAGACTACTACCTTCGATTTAATACCTTCACCCCACTTTCCCATTGTGTTGGGACTTCCCTGGTTACACACACACCAACCAACCATAGATTGGAAGGAACGGTCCTTGGCCTTCCTCTCTTGCTATTGCGAGGATACGTGTAACCTCCCGTCTTCCGGGAAGATTCTGTCTGTGGTGACAGATGAGATTGCACCACTATGTTATCAGGATCTTTCTGAGGTTTTTCTTGAGAAAAATGCTCAAGCATTACCTCCTCATCGAGACTATGATTGTAGCATTGATCTACTCCCAAATAGCAAATTGCCGTTCGGTCATGTTTATCCTCTTTCACAGGATGAACTTTCCCATCTCAAAACCTATTTGGATGAGAATTTGGAAAAAGGTTTTATTAGACCTTCCACTTCTTCCACAGCAGCAGGACTCTTTTTTGTTCGCAATAAGGACTCAAGTCTCAGACCTATCAACGACTACAGGAAATTGAATGCTATCACAATAAAAGATCGCTATCCTCTACCGCTTATCCCTGAGCTCATTGAGCAGGTGCGTGGAGCTACCTATTTTTCAAAATTGGACCTGAAAGGAGCATACAATCTCATTCGAATCCGTGATGGACACGAGTGGAAGACTGCATTCAGAACCAGATACGGATTGTTCGAATATCTTGTGATGCCATTCGGGCTATGCAACGCCCCTGCAGTTTTCCAACGATTTATAAACGATATTTTTAAAGACTTACTAGATGTCTGTGTTGTGGTATATCTGGACGATATACTTATATATTCACGATCCCTGTCTGAACACATAAGACATGTAAGACTTGTATTATCGAGATTGCTTGCACATAACCTTTATGTGAAACTGAAGAAATGCTTGTTTCATAAAGACGAGGTACTCTTTCTAGGCTACATCATATCCAAAACAGGAATCGAGATGGACATGAGTAAAATATCCTGCATTCAGGATTGGCCTAAACCAACCACACGCAAGGCGCTACAGCGATTCCTGGGATTTTCAAATTTCTACAGGAAGTTCATTAAAAACTTTTCTGCTATTGTGAGACCCCTCACACAGCTCACTAGCATAAAAAAAACATTCAAATGGTCAGAAGAAGCAAATAAAGCTTTTCACTTGTTAAAGACAAGGTTTACTTCCGCTCCCATATTACGCCATCCAGACCCATCCCTCCAATACATTCTGGAGGTAGATGCGTCAAACATGGCAGTAGGAGCAATACTCTCCCAACGACCAACCCACACTTCACCACTTCATCCAGTCGCCTTTTTTTCTAAATCCCTAAGCAGTCCCAAAATAAATTACCCCGTGGGTGAAAAGGAACTGCTTGCTATAAAATTGGCTCTGGAGAATTGGCGACATTTACTCGAAGGCACCCAATTACCAATAATTATATACACGGACCATAAAAACCTCCAATATCTTCAGACTAGCAAAACTCTCTCGCACCGACAGGTACGATGGTCACTATTCTTTCTAAGGTTTAACTTCCTAGTGACTTACACACCTGCAGATAAGAACAAAAAGGCGGATGCACTATCACGACTAACTGAAGAAAACTACTTTGAAATCCCATCCGTTCCTATAATACCTCACAAACGCATTATTGGAGTTGTCCGTTCCTTGAAGGAAGAGGTTTTGCATGGTATAAGTTTGGATTCACCCCCACCACAACTAAATACTGATGCAGAAGGCTTCCTCTACTACAACGACAAACTTTACATACCACCTACCCTACGCACCAAGATCTTGGAATTATCTCATGATGTGCCTATGGCAGGACATATGGGTATGACAAAGACTCTTAATTTGATTTCCCGGCAATTCTGGTGGCCTGACATGAAAACATCTATACAAAAAATCGTCTCTTCATGCAATGTCTGTGCCAGGTCCAAAATTGACACTACGAGACCATCCGGTCTACTATGCAGTCTACCAATACCCCAAACTCCATGGGAAGTTTTGTCCTTGGACTTCATCGTAGAATTGCCTCTTTCCAAAGGATTTAATACCATCTTGGTGTCAGTGGACCATCTGACAAAGATGGCACATTTCATTGCTATTCGCAGACTACCTTCGTCCAAACAAACGGCAGAACTCCTGATGAAACATGTCTTTAGATTACATGGTATCCCAAAAACTCTTCTGTCTGACCGTGGATCCCAATTTATTTCTAAGTTCTGGCAAGAACTATGTCACATACTACGGATCGAGCGGAAGCTCACTTCTCCTTACCATCCTCAGACCAACGGACAGACTGAAAGAGTCAACCAATGCATCGAGCAGTATTTACGTTGTTACACTTCTTACCAACAGGATGATTGGGTGGATCTTCTCCCCCTGGCAGAATTTGCCTACAACAACGCAACCCCAAAGTAGAGTCCGTTCTACTTAAACTATGGGTTTCATCCCTCTATTCTTCCACCACGCATCCTTCCTTCAAACAACCCAGTAGCCTCAGACTATCTTACCCAAATAAAGGATTCTCTGGGTTTATTAAATACTACCATTGCACACGCTCACAGTCAACAAAAGAAGTACTATGATCTTCGCAGAAGACCTTCTCCACAGTACACTATCGGGGACCTCGTTTGGCTCTCAACAAAAAATTTAAGACTGAAGATCCCTAGCAAAAAGCTTGGACCTCTGTTCTTGGGACCTTTCCCAATCAAAAAACTTATTGGAAAAGCTGCAGTACAGCTTACATTGCCAATAGACCTAAAAATCCATCCCATTTTCCATGTGTCGCTACTGAAGCCCCATGTTCCAGACCAAGGAATAAGGCCTAATATTCCACCTCCGCCTCCTGTACAAGTTGAAGGTGGAGAAGAATACGAGATAAAAGAGATTCTAGATTCTCGTATCTACAGAAGAAGACTTCAGTACTTGGTTAGATGGAAGAACTATGGGCCCCAAGACGACACCTGGCTAAACACCTCTGAAATACATGCCCCTAGATTAATCCGCAATTTTCATGCGAGATACCCAGACAAACCAGCTCCAGAGGCCTTCAGGAGCCGGCCTTAAGGGGGGGGTATTGTAATGTTCCGGTACCTTTGGTACCCTAAATTACTCTTTTTACAAGTGTATGCGCCCCACCATTCTCTTTTGGAAAGGTGCGCATACACCTTTAAGACTGAAGCTGTCATCACTCAGCGCCGGACTAGATGGCTATTTAAATCGCCGGTTCTCACTCACATGTGTTCGTTCAAACACCCTTACCTGGATGCTAACTTGGCTTGAAGCTTTCGTGCTTGCAAGCATACCTCGCTGACGGAACCTCGCTGCGCTGATCCCTGTATCCCGCTTCCGAATCATCCGCTCCTCCTGAACCAACCTTCGGCTGTATTGCTATTAGTGCTAAGTACCCCGCAGGGGAACCCTCTATAAACTTATACTAAGCTTACACTATCTAGCTCTGCATAGTAAAGACTATTTATCACATCTGCATATCTAGATTGCTAGCTCTTAAGACTACTGCTACTTATTCCTGCACTGGGTTGATCTCTCTTGTATGTCCACCTGCTACTCTGTCATCTGCTACCATACATGATTGCTAAACCTACCTGCATCCATCTGCTACTGTCTTACCTTCAAGTGTCTGTCACCTACCACCTCCACTCAACCTGTCTCTTAAATCTTCATCACTGTGTTACTACATACATAAAGCCACTCTAGGAACCAGCTTGTTGAGTGTGTGTATTTACTAGCTGAATTAAGACCTTCCACACATGATGAGTCATTGAGGTTGGGAATGGTATCTCAGCATCTCTCTTACATGACTACTGAAGTGGAATATTTCTGCAGCTGAAAATCCACACCATACATTAAACGCAGGAGCGTTACAACTTGACATACTAGGGAATACTATTAGGGCTGGTAACCTGTGGTGTTTGTAAATGGGGAGCAATAATAATGAAGGGCGAGATGATGACCCTGATCAATGTTGCCTGGATATCTGCACCTAAATGGTAAATGTTCTGGCTTTTAGAAAGTTCCCTTCATCTTGAGGCCCTTGCAGGGCTATATCCTGCTTGTTAAAGGCAGACTTGACATATTAGCTTGGCAGGCAATGATGACTCTCCCCCACAAATGCAGCAAATATTAGGGCTGGTATTATTATTATTATTATTATTATACAGGATTTATATAGCGCCAACAGTTTGCGCAGCGCTTAACAAAATGAAGGCAGACATTACAGTTACAATGCAAATTGGAACAAAAGGAATCAGAGGGCCTTGCTCGTTAGAGATTACAATCTAAAAGGGTGAGTCAATTGATACAAAAGGCAATCGCTGTGGGGGATGAGCTGATGGAGCAAGTGAAACAGTGTTATTAGTTAGTAGCCAGGTAGGCTTCTTTAAAGAGAAGGGTTTTCAGGGATCGTCTAAAGATGGATAGATTAGGGGGCTGTCGGACAGATTGGGGTAGAGAGTTCCAAAGAATGGGAGAAGCTCTGGAGAAATCCTGGAGGCGAGCATGGGAATCGGTGACAAGGGAGCTAGAGAGCAGGAGGTCTTGGGAGGACCGAAGAGTGTGGCTTGGTTGATATTTTGAGATCAGGTTAGTGATGTAGCTGGGGGCAGAGTTGTCGATGGCTTTGTAAACTATTGTTAGCACTTTGAATTTTATTAGTTGGGTGAGTGGAAGCCAGTGAAGGGATTGGCAGAGAGGGGTGGAGGACACTGAAAGGTTGGTAAGGTGGATAAGTCTTGCAGCAGCATTCGTTATGGATTGAAGGGGGGATAATCTATGTAAGGGTAATCCAATGAGGAGGGAGTTGCAATAGTCGAGGCGAGAGATAACCAGGGCGTGAATTAAAAGCTTGGTGGTGTCATTGGTTAAAAAGGGCCGCATTCTAGCGATGTTCCGGAGGTTAAGGCGGCATGATTTGGACAGGGATTGGATGTGAGCCTGAAAGGACAGTGCAGAGTCCAGGGTTACCCCTAGCACCCTGGCATGTGTGGAAGGACTGATAGTTGTTTCATTGATCTTGACAGAGAATTCCGGGGAAGGGGCACATGGAGGAGGAAATATTATGAGCTTGGTTTTAGATAGATTCAGTTTGAGGAAGTGGTGAGACATCCAGGCTGATATGTCTGTTAGTAGATCAGTGATGAGGGAGGAGACTGATGGGGTGAGCTGAGGGGTAGAGAGGTAGATTTGGGTGTCATCAGCATAGAAATGGTAGTGGAAGCCATGGGAGGTTATTAGCTGATCCAGGAAGGAGGTATAGATTGAGAATAGTAGCGGTCCAAGGACAGAACCTTGGGGGACCCCAACAGTAAAAGGAGTTGCAAGGGAGTAAGTGGAATTGTAAGTGACACTGAAGGTGCGGTGATATAGGTAAGATTCAAACCAATGGAGAGCACAGCCACGGAGACCGAGCAAACTGAGTTTTTTGAGAAGGAGGGGGTGGTCAACAGAATCAGCAGAGAGGTCCAAGAGTAAGGGTTATTCTCAATGAGGTGCTTGCTCAGGCAGTTGTAGACTAAACGTTCAAGGTGTTTGGAAGCAAAAGGGAGTAAGGAGAGGGGTCTTAAGTTATTAAGATTGGTGGGGTCTAGTGAGGCTTTCTTTGGAATGGGAGTTACTAGCGCATGTTTTAGAGATTTGGGGAAGATGCCAGTGGAGAGGGAGAGGTTGAAGATATGAGTTAAAGAGTGTAGGATAGAGCCAGAGGGTGACCGTAGTATTTGAGAAGGAACAGGGTCCAGGGGACAGGAAGTTAGGTGGGCATTAGAAAAAATTTTAGTGACTTCCTCTACAGTAGTTGGGTTAAACAAGGGAAGTATTGCTTGTGCAGGAGGACAAGGTGTGTAAGGTGAGAGAGATATCTGTAGTGTAAAGATCTCTTCATAAATTTGATCAATCTTATTTTTGAAGTGATTGGCAATCTCTTGGGCAGTGAGTAAATTAGTGGGTGGAAGCAATGGAGGACGAAGTAGAGCGTTGAAGGTAGAAAAGAGTTGACGGGGACTGTGTGAGAGGGTGTTAATGAGAGTGATAACGTAGGTCTGTTTGGCAGTGTGGAGGCAGGAACTGTATTTTTGGAGGGCAGATTTATATTGGCTGAAATCTTGCTGTGACTTAGTCTTACGCCACAGACGCTCAAGAGCGCGACTACGTTTTTTGAGGCTTCTGGTATTGTCTGTCTGCCAGGGTTGTAGCGGTCGGGGCCTGATTCTGTGTGTAGTGAGGGGGGCCAAAGCATCCAGGGTAGATGACAGTAAACTGTTGTAGACAGAAGTGGCCATGTTGGGGCAGGGAAGGGATGAGATTGTGTTGAAGAGACAATCTGTAGCAGAAAAAAGAAGTGAAGGGTTAAGATGGCGAAGGTTTCTATGGGTAATTGTTCGGTAGTTGGAAGGTAAGGAGGAGGACAAGGAGAGACTGAAACGAATGAGGTGGTGATCAGAGAGAGGGAATGGAATGTTGGAGAGGTTGCTAGGGGTGCATAGCTAGGAGAACATGAGGTCAAGGCTGTTGCCATTAGAGTGTGTAGAAGCATGTGTCCATTGTTTTAGGTCAAAAGAGGAGGTTAAGCTCAAAAGTTTAGAAGTAGCAGGAGTGTTAAGATTAATAGGGATGTTGTAGTCTCCAAGAATGATTGTGGGAATTTCAGAAGAGAGAAAGTAGGGTAGCCAGGCAGAGAAATCATCAAGGAAGCCTGATACCGGTCCAGGAGGCCGATAGATCACAGCAATTCTCAACGAACCAGGAGAAAATAGACGAATACAGCGAGCTTCAAATGAGGAGAGAGACAGAGAAGGGGGTGGATGAAGAACCTGAAAATTGCTTTGAGGGGAAAGCAGAATTCCAACCCTACCTCCTTTCCATCCACTAGGCCTGGGAGAGTGATTCCACAGGAGGCCACCATGGGAGAGGGCAGCAGGAGAAGGAGAGTCAGATTCTTGAAGCCAGGTCTCAGTAATTGCAAGCAGGTTGAAGGAGTTTGTGAAAAATAGGTCATGGGCAGAGGTGAGTTTGTTGCAAACAGAGCAGGCATTCCAGAAGGCGCAGGAGAAGGGGAGGTTGGCTCTAGGCAGAAGAGGAATAGAAACCAGATTGTGTGGATTTCGGCTGGTGTCAGATGATAGGGGGTGACGGGTAGGTTTGCCAAAGGTAAATGATGGGGGTCCAGGATTTGGGGAAATATTTCCAGAGGTTAGGAGAAGCAGAAGGGTGAGGGAGGTGATATGGGAGTATGATTTATGAGGGGGGACACATCTCAGTGTCCTGTAGGTTTTATTGGTGTGTGGGTTCAGAATCAGCAGGAGTTGATGAGTGCAGTATAAAGGTGAAGATAGGAGTGAGGGTGATATATACAAGCTGTGGGGCGGAGAAGAGGGGTAAAGGAGAGAAAGTTTTAGGAGAGAGGATGCAAACATGTGAATGAGAATTAGGGATTGCATAATACAGGGTGGTGAGATTGAGAAGTAGACTGAATGTGAGATGGAAAAGTTGTATAGAGACTCAGGTCATGTGTAGTCTGTCTGTTGGCTTGCAGTTGTATGCTTTGTGCATTCGCTGAAGTGCTGAGCCTAAGTGCAATACTTAATCCAATATTAATACATTATCCAAGATGACAGTTGCCAATGCAATCCCTGCCTATGCATCCCCTAGAAATGGCTTACATTTATACTGAGTTGGGTGGAGGCATTGCCAATTAATCAAATATGATTGCATAGGAGGGACACATGGCTGACAGAATAAACTTGTCACACCAAAGACAGACTACAAGAAATAGCAGGAGAGCAGAATGGCAGAGTAATAAAAATAAGGACAGCTCACAATTTAGGTATAGACAAGAGAAAGCAAAACAAACATCAGTGTTCAATGGACAGAGGTAAAAGATTTTGAAAGCAGCATAGATTACCATTGAGCAAATTACAAACAAGGATTCTATTTCAGTTAAAGGTGGATTTTAAAAGCAGCATAGATTACCTTTGGAGGGATAGAGAAGAGCTTTTTAGATAGTGCTGAGCCGAAGTGTAATACTTAATCCAATATTAATACTTTATCCAAGATGATAGTTGCCAATGCAATCCCCGCCTGTGCAACCCCCTGCCTGTAGCCTGTGATAGCCTGTGATGTTTGTAAACGGGGAGCAATAAAAATAAGTGGTGAGATGATGATCTTGATCAACATTGCCTGGCTGTCTGCTCTTAGATGGCTACTTGTGTTGACCTTTAGGGGGCTTCCTCCATCTTGAGGTCCTTACAGGGCTGTAGATATTGTCTCTCTTTTTCTCAATCCTCACTACTTACCCAATCCTTATACCCTAAAAGCAATGGGTGGTCTGACTGCGCAGCGTTCACCATACAAACAGAGCAAAGCAGCAGAGTGAAATAAAATCAGAATGACACAGTGATCCCAGAGCAAGCATTGAGAAGGGGATAGGAAGAGCCAAGGTGACATGCAATAAACAGCACAGTGATCTTAGAGCAACACTGGGAAGGAGAAAGCAGAAGCCCAGGTGAATGCCATAAAAAGCACAGTGGTCCCAAAGTAACACTGGGAAGGAGATAGGAAAAGCTCAGGTGAATGCCATAAAAAGAGAAAACATACCTGCAAACAATGACCACATAAGCATCCAGCATGCATGAGTAAAGAGCTCCACCATGTGTTACCCAAAAATGCCATAAAACCATTTAACCATATCACATTTTGCCATTAGGGATGATATCAGTGCCTGAGCATGCTCAGATCGCCATCTTGGAAAAGGGCTAACCAGGAAAAAGACCACAGGAGCCGCATCACTTCCTGTCTTTCATGCTCAGCAGGTACTTGCACTGCTGCAGCCATCTTGGAAATGTCAAATGCCCACAAACAAGAGAAAAGAGGTGAAAAGCACATGGAAAGCAAAGGGAAAGCGCTTTACGTCAAAGCTTGTTTTTAACTTCACGCCAAAGCTTGTTTAAAAATTTCTTTGACAGGCCTGCTCCGCCAGAATGTGGCTCCAACCATATAGCTCGTGTAGAGGCTGTACAGGAAAGATTTCCACCCAGGAGAGACTGTACTATGCCCCCCCCCCCCCCAGACCACCAGAAAGGGGCTCCAACCATATAGATAATTTAGAGACTGCACAGGAAGGACTTCCACCCAGGAGAGGCTAAACCTGGCTGGGGCGACAAACGGTACAGGATCACTCACGACTCCATTGGTAATCCAACTCCATTGGATTGGGTGAAGAAAAAAAATGAGAATGCTGTGAGCCTGGTCTGTCTTGGATTTATAGGTGACCAGTCCTATCAGGTTGTGGGGGCGGAGCCACAACCCATTGTATGCTGCTGTGATGCACCAGGAAAATAACATTAACCACTTACTGCATACTGACGTAGACCTACGTCAGCAAACTTTGCAAGGTTATGCCGGGATGATGCCTCTAGCTAGAGGCACCATCCCGGTACCGTGGTTTGAAGCCGAAGGTCGGCTTTCCGTCGGTAACGACCGATGCGGCTCGGGAGCCGCTCGATCGTTACCCGGGGGGGCGGGAGGGGACGTCCCCCCCTCCTGCCACCTTCCGTGGCTTTGCTCGGGGCTCCCGTCCCACCGGGAGCCCCGAGCACCCAGCCGACACATCCGCCGGCTGGATGGAGTCCCGATGAATGCCGGAAATGGCATCGATCGGGTCTCTGATGACGTAACCCGGAGGCGGCGTCCATGACGTCACTTCCGGGTTACTGTGCTGCAACAGGCGGCAAATTTAAAAAACGGCTGTATGCAAAAACGCAGTTTTCGGCGTTTTGCATACATGGAAGTGTAGTGGAGGGGTCAAGGGTCTTTTAGACCCTAGATCCCTCCATAAAGTGTACCTGTCACTACATATTGGTGTCACAAGGGATGTTTACATTGCTTGTGACAGCAATAAAAGTGATCAGATTTTTTTTTTTTTTAAAAAACTGTAATAAAGTTAAAAAAAAACAAAAAATAAATAGGAAAAAAAAAAAAAAATTTAACCGCCCCCGTCACCGTTAGCTCACGCACAAAAAAAACGTATACGCAAGTCGAGCCGAAAATGAAATCGCTGTTCAAACCACACATGTGAGGTATCGTTGCGATCGCCAGAGCGGGGGCAATAATTTTAAAAAAAGAGCTACACTCTAACTCTAAACTGGTACCCGTTAAATAAATTTAAAGCGTCGCAAATTGAGATCTCTATTGACCGTAGTTTGTCGCCATCCCACGGGGGGGGGGGCGCAATTTTAAACCGTAACATGTTGGGTATCTATTTACTCGGCGTGACATCATCTTTCACAATATACAAAAAAATGGGCTAACTTTACTGTTTAGTATTTTTTAAATGCAGTGAAATGTGATTTTTCAAAATTTTTCAAAAAAAATGGCGTTTTAAAGACCGCTGCGCAAATACCGCGTGACAAAAAATTTTGCAATGACCGAAATTTTATTCTCCAGAGTCTTTGCTAAAAAAATATATATAATGTTTGGGGGTTCTAAGTAGTTTTCTAGGAAAAAATACTGGTTTAAACTTGTGAACAAAAAGTGTCCAAAATAGGGCTGTGGCTTAAGTGGTTAAAGGATCTTGGACTCTTGAGACCATTGTTTGGCTCTCCGTTTTCCTTTTCACATGAGATTTTAGTGCCACAGAGAGCACAGAAATGTACAAGTTTACTGAATTTTTTTTACTGAATTTTTTTAGCAGAGGCAATGGGGGTTGATTTACTAATACCAGAGAGTGCAAAATCGGGTGCAGTCCAGATGAAGTCCAAGGTTAGACACTAATATGGCCACCATAAGGTACAAGGGGAATTATGTAGTAGGGATCAATTTCTTTGTGTTCCTTAACCACTTAAGCCCCGGAAGATTTTACCCCCTTCCTGACCAGGGGGTATTTTGCGATTCGGCACTGCGTGACTTTAACGGACAATTGCGCGGTCGTGCGACGCCGTACCTAAACGAATTTGGCGTCCTTTTTTTCCCACAAACAGAGCTTTCTTTTGGCGGTATTTGATCACCTGTGCGATTTTTTGATCACGCGCTATAAACAAAAAAAGAGCGTAAATTTTGCAAAAATAGCAATATTTTTCCCTTTTTTTTATATGAAATTCCCCCCAAAAAAAATGTAAAAATCAAAATTTTTTAACATTTTCGGCCAATTTGTTTTCTGCTACATATGTTTGGTAAAAAAAATTGCAAAAAGCGTATTTTGATTGGTTTGCGCAAAAGTTATTGCGTTTACTAACTAAGGGAAAGATTTTTGTCATTTTTGTTGTTTTTTTTTTTTAACGCGTAATGGCGGCGATCTGCGATTTTTTTTGCGGTACTGCGACATTGCGGTGGACAGATCGGACCCTTGACTGACATTTTTGACACTTTTGGGGTTACCAGTGACATTTCTACAGTAATCAGTGCTATATATATGCACTGTTACTGTAAAAATACACTGGTAGTGAAGGGGTTAACTTTATTTGAGAGGGAGGGGCTGTGTGTGTCCCTAGGGGCGTGATTCTTACTGTGATTGGCTGTGGCTTCAGCTGTATGCAGAGTGATCAACGGATCTACACAGTAGATCCATATGATCATCTCTCATACAGAGGGGAGAATGATAGGCAGCTTGTTTACACAAGCTGCCTGACTTTCTCCCTCTCCCCCGCCGATGGCAGAGTGGCCGGCGGACATCGGATTGGCTGTGGCTACATGTGTAAGAACAGAGATCAACGGTCCTACATAGTAGAACCGTGTGATCTCCATTCTTACACTGGGAAGAATGACAGGCGGCTTTGTTTACATTAGCCGCCTGCCTTTCTCTCGGTGTAACGGAAGATCGCGAGTGCCCACACTAGAGGGCACACGCGCGGGGGGGTCCGTGACCACGCGGGAGCGGGAGCGCGCCTCCGGCGGCGCGCACTCGCTCCCTAGACCCTCACAAGCTAGTGACGTAGTACTACGTCACTTTGCCGGTGAGGGGCTGACCGCCGACGTAGATAGTCGTGCGGCGGTCGGCAAGTGGTTAACACTTACAGAATTCATGAAAATGCTGGAGAGGCGTATACTGTATAAAGCTACAGGCAGGCTTATTAGCTTATTAGCTTGGAATGAGTAATGATAGTTCTGCCACTGTATGATGGATGCCCTCACTCGACTTTCTGCCTGAGGGGACAGCGGACCGGATCATTTTCCTTGCTACCGACGAGTCCAGCAAGTGGGGAAACTTGCAGGAAGCGGTAGGGGGGCACCTCTCCTGCCACCCATAAAGGTGATCCCGCAGTGAATCATAAGACATAACATAAGAGCGGTGACCATTCTTATGTTAAAGTGGACCGCCCGCAGTTTAAAAAAATACCGGGGTTATGTCAGCTATCTGCTGCCATAATCCCAGTATTTGATGTCAAAGTACCAACATAAATACACGTTGGGCGGTCTGTAAGTGGTTAAATATAGTCTTTTGAATAAAATGCCATTTTAGTTTTTGACCCATTTTAGTCATCTGCAATTGTTCTAGTTTTAGTCGTATTTTAGTCGACTAAAATCCCCAGTACATTTTAGTCTAATAAAATAATTTTAGCCAACTAAAATCTAATGTGTTTAGTTAAATTGTAACACATTATTTGAGCATTTCTATAGAGTTTTCAAACTCATTATATACTCCTGTAAGTAAAAAATCTAATATTATGTTATTATTTATAGTATTAAGATTTGAACAAACTAACCGATACAGATTTAGCCACTCTGGACGGGCTGAGGAGGCTTGTAATGCTGCACAGTGCCCTGGACGGTGGCTCAAATGCTACACAGTGCTCTGGACAATGGCTTTAATGCTACACAGTGCTCTGGACCATGGCTTTTATGCTACACAGTGCTCTGGATGGTGGTCTGAGGAGGCCTGTAATGCTGCACAGTGCTCTGGACCATGGCTTTATTGCTACACAGTGCTCTTGACCATGGCTTTAATGCTACACAGTGCTCTGGATGGTGGTCTGAGGAGGCCTGTAATGCTGCACAGTGCTCTGGATGGTGGTCTGAGAAGGCCTGTAATGCTGCACAGTGCTCTGGACCATGGCTTTATTGCTACACAGTGCTCTTGACCATGGCTTTAATGCTACACAGTGCTCTGGATGGTGGTCTGAGGAGGCCTGTAATGCTGCACAGTGCTCTGGATGGTGGTCTGAGAAGGCCTGTAATGCTGCACAGTGCTCTGGACCATGGCTGTAATGCTACACAGTGCTCTGGATGGTGGCTTTAATGCTACACAGTGCTCTGGACGGTGGTCTGAGGAAGGCCTGTAATGCTGCACAGTGCTCTGGACCATGGCTTTAATGCTACACAGTGCTCTGGACCATGGCTTTAATGCTACACAGTGCTCTGGATGGTGGTCTGAGGAGGCCTGTAATGCTGCACAGTGCTCTGAACGGTGGTCTGAGAAGGCCTGTAATGCTGCACAGTGCTCTGGACCATGGCTGTAATGCTACACAGTGCTCTGGATGGTGGCTTTAATGCTACACAGTGCTCTGGACGGTGGTCTGAGGAGGCCTGTAATGCTTCACAGTGCTCTGGATGGTGGTCTGAGGGACAGGGCTGCTAATAAGGCAGTAAAGCCAGCCCTCCTGTACTGGGTCTGGGCCACATTAGTTCAAAAGGGGGACCTGTTGAGTAGGAGGTCCAGCAGTACTGTCGTATTGCAAACGCTGATCCTCTACTGCCTCCCCCTGCAGCACTGCCATCTTCTCCTCTACTTTCCTCCTCTGCCTACACTGCAGGGTGATTGGTTCTAGCAGATATGCCCCTTCCATATGCTGTCCAGGCCCCCTTGTGTGCCCCTTCCCCCCCCCCGCAGCGCTTTTGGCTTCCCTTTTTTCCTCCCAGCAGCTGCTCCAAGAAACACAGGGGGATGTTTCAAGATAGAGAGCAGGGCAAGGGGCCGCTAAATATGTAATTTACTGGCCCCTTCCTTTCCTAAATGATCACAGTGAGCAATCAAAACCAATCGCTCCTTTGTCCATTCATCAGGGAAGCATACTAAACTGTGTTGAATATGCTTTAGTTTGTGAATGAGCAGAAAGCCTTGGGGCACTTCCTAATAAAACAACAACCCCTAGACTGATCATTGACTGAGCCAAGAACGTAAAGTATTAAGATTTCTGCAAGCAGTTGCTACAGGTAACCCAGGGGAATCCAAAAGTGCCCTTCTTCAGCAATCCTCTAGGGGGCAGTGCTACATAAAAAAAATTAACAAAAATTATAACGGTATTCTAAATTCTAAGAGATTAAAAAAATCTTGAAAATAGAGATTATAGAAGATCCTTGGTTTTGTCTATTACAAAAAGTTCAATTAAACAATATAAAGCGACACTAACCCCCCATCTGATGAATGCTGCAAAGGGTTTGATCCCACTATTTTGGCAAAAATCGGAGGCACCGACACTAGGAGATTGGATGAGAAGAGTGGAAAAAATAAGAATATTGGAATACTTAAAAGTGGGGGGGAGACGAGATTTAAGACCCGGATGGTACATGGGAAGATTGGACAGAATTTAAAAAAAACAAGGGGATGTACACAATGGATTGAGAAATAGGAATATAGATTAATAGAACGTTTGGAAGTAGTTGGGGTTAGGGTGGGAGGGGAATATTTAGAAGGGGGGGAATAAACATAAGTGTGGGAGATATATTGCTTTATACTGTTTTATATTTGAAACATGATGGTGTTTTTTGTATATGGAAAACAATAAATAAATTAGAAAAAAAAAAAAAAATAAAAATAAAAAAAAAGGATTTCTGCAAGCAGTGGCTACAGGTAACCCAGGGGAATCCAAAAGTGTCCTTCTTCAGCAGTCCTCTAGGGGGAAGTGCTACATAAAAAAAATTGAACAACAATTATAACGGTATTCTACATGGTCTTAGGAAACATACAATGTTTTGAGGTTTTAAGGGCATTTTCATAAAAAAAAAAATGTGCACTTTAGTGTGCTTGTGTGCAAAAGGAAAAAAAAATGGCTCCGAAATGCCAAGGGTAATCAATTACGGGGCTGTATTTACCCTTTAATTAGCATGATTCTCCTGAGATGGTTGGCATTGAGGTCTTTCCATGGCTAGGCATACAAGCTGAAGAAATTTAGGTGTGTGAGTGTGAATATCTACACTATCAGTCCAGTGCTTTAAGTGGCCCAAAAGAGGTGCCGGTACTCTATTATAGCCTATAAAGGTTGTCGCCCCCCACCCCACATCAGGGTCCGCCCAGAGCACCCCCCCCTGGCCTGGGCTGGGACTCCGGAGCAGGTGGACTCACTGGTGGTGACTGGTTTGGCTCTGGAGTGGGAAATATTCTTGGGGGAGCAATTGAGGGCGCAGATGTCCAAAATGAGCGTACTGGTACGCTAAGGCGTACGGAGAGGTGGCGGTATGCTCAAGAGCCATATTTGGAAGTGGCGGTACTGAGTACCAGTGCATACCGACCCACTTAAAGCACTGTATCAGTCCAAAAAATACATCTGGATTTTGGCCAACCTACTTAGGATGGTCATCGATATGTTTTTTATCCCTACAGGTCTGATCTGCAACAGTATTAGCAATGTTACCGGTACCCCAGGATTTCAGAGTGGCTCTTGTGACTTGGACCTTTCTCATAGAAGCCTGAAGCTATCTGTTAAAACAAAGTGGCATCTAAAGATGATTTGCGTTAAATTGGGACTGTCAAGAAAAGTGAGTACCTCCTCAATGATATCAGTCTCTGAATCACCTGGCTTTAGATTTTTTAGAGCAACTTGGATATATGGGGATGCAAGGGTCGGGAAATATAGGGTGGCGCTGTCATGTATTTTGGTGCACACTATTTTACACTTTTTTTCCTTCACACCAGAATTGCACGGGAACGCTAACTGCATTGCAAGCCCTGTGTCGGCCCCAAGCAATGAATTAATTAAAGGCACACACGGGATTAAATTATATATATATATTGTCCTCTTAAAAAAAAAAAGTCTGACTTGACAGCTTCCCAGTACAACATAATCTTAATCATAATCATATACAGAGACGTATCTTGAAGCTTGTGGGCCCTGATGCAAAAATTGACCTGGGGCTGCCCTACTACCTCCCAACACTTCCACCGCACACCAAGATACTCCAGCTGGCTAAAAATGATGTCAGATCTTTATTTACATACTGAGAGGATACTTCAAAAGATTTTATAGAAACTGTCCACCTTTTGACATACCTCTCTAATTCTTTTGAATACCCTGGAGTGGGGTAGGTACCTTTGAGAGGTTGAGGTCTACTTGAACAACATGAAAGAGATAAAAGATCACTGGGGTATGGCGCCCTATTTTCTTTTTTTTTTTACAAAATTAAGGTTAACTAAATAGTAAGGAGAACTTAAAAATGGACAGTGTCAGTCAGTAGAGCAGTGGGCAGTCTCAGTAGGACAGTAGACGGTGTCAGTAGAGTAGTGGACAGTGTCAGTAGAGCAGTGGACGGTGTCAGTAGAGCAGTGGACGGTGTCAGTAGAGCAGTGGATGTGTCAGTAGGGCAGTGGACAGTGTCAGTAGAGCAGTGGATGTGTCAGTAGGGCAGTGGATGGTGTCAGTAGAGCAGTGGATGTGTCAGTAGGGCAGTGGACGGTGTCAGTAGTGCAGTGGATGGTGTCAGTAGAGCAGTGGACGGTGTCAGAAGGGCAGAAGACGGTGTCAGAAGGGCAGTGGACGGTGTCAGTAGAGCAGTGGATGGTGTCAGTAGAGCAGTGGACGGTGTCAGTAGGACAGTAGATGGTGTCAGTAAAGCAGTGGATATGTCAGCAGAGCAGTGGACAGTGTCAGTCAGCAGAGCATTGGGTGGTGTCAGTAGGGTAGAGGTTGGAGTAAGCAGGACAGTGGATGTTGTCAAACAGCAGAGCAGTGGATGGTGTCAATATGGCAGTAAACTTTGTCAGTTTAGCAGTATAAGGTGTCAGTAGAGCAGTAGACTTTGCTAGTAGAGCAGTGGACGGTGTCAGTAGAGAAGTGGACAGTGTCACCAGAGCAGTGGACGATGTCAGTAGGGCAGAGGTCGGGGTCAATAGAGCAGTGGATGGTGTCCGTAGGGCAGTGGACAGTGTCAGTAGGGCAAAGGACTGGGTCAATAGAGCAGTGGATGGTGTCCATAGGGCAGAGGTCGGGGTCAATAGAGCAGTAGATTGTGTGCGTAGGGCAGTGAACAGTGTCAGTAGGGCAGTGGGTGGGATCAGTAGGGTAGATGACGGGGTCAATAGAGCTGGGGATGGGGTAAGTAGTTTTTTATTTTTGTTATTTTTTAAATATTTTTTTACCATTTTATTTGTTTATTGTTTTACAATTATATTTTTATATTATTGTTTACAATTCTTTTTAGCAGGACTGTTGGGGGGATTTGCTGAGATATCAGGGGTCTAAACAGACCTCTGTGATTCACCTTTAGGACAGAGAAAGGTGATTGAGGACACAGCTCTCAATCTCCATCTCTGCAGCCTCAGCAGCAAAGAATGAATGTACAGGAACAGCTCTGTACAGAGCTTCCCGTTCATTCACAAACACATTATGTAATAATTAAATTATTTTTTGTGTGTTATGTTTTTTCATTTGCATGTATGAGCATTATCCAAACCAAAATCCTCCTGAAGAAGCTATACATACACAGTGAAACATGTCGAGGAATTTTTTGTGGTATTGTGAGGAATTTCTTGTGTCATTAACCCAATCAGATTGATAATTTTTTATGAATGCTTTTTATACATTTTTCATAATAAAAATTGACTATTTTAATAATATGTGTTTTCTCTGATCTACTGGCACCTTAATGTAATGTTCCGGTACCTTTGGTACCCTAATTACTCTTTTCATAAGTGTATGCACCCCACCATTCTCTTTTGGAAAGGTGCGCATACACCTTTAAGACTGAAGCTGTCATCACTCAGCGCCGGACTGGATGGCTATTTAGATCGCCGGCTCTCACTCACATGTGTTCGTTCAAACACCCTTGTTACCTAGATGCTAACTTAGCTTGAAGCTCTCGTGCTTGCAAGCATACCTCGCTGACGGAACCACGCTGCGCTGATCCCTGTATCCCGCTACTGGATCATCCGCTCTTCTTGAACCACCCCTTGGCTATATTGCTATTAGTGTTAAGTACCCCGCAGGGGAAACCTCTATAAACTTTATACTAAAGCTTACACTATCTAGCTCTGCATAGTAAGGACTGTTATCACATCTGCATGTCTAGATTGCTAGCTCTTGAGACTACTGCTAACTATTCCTGCACTGGGTTGATCTCTCTTGTATGTCCACCTGCTACTCTGTCATCTGCTACCATACATGATTGCTAAACCTATCTGCATCCATCTGCTACTATCTTTCCTTCAAGTGTCTGTCATCTACCATCTCCACCCAACCTGTCTCTTCAGTCTAAACATCACTGTGTTACTATATACATAAAGTCACTCTAGGAACCATCTTGTAGAGTGTGTGTATTTACTAGCTGAATTAAGACCTTCCACACATGATGAGTCATTGAGGGTTGGGAATGGTATCTCAGCGTTTCTCTTACATGACTACTGATGTGGAATATTTCTGCAGCTGAAAATCCACACCATACATGAAACGCAGGAGCGTTACACTTAAAAGCCCTAAACCTTTTTTGAAACAATTCTTGAAATTATTTCTGGGTGTGGGGCATTTAGCTTATTTGGTACACTCATATATATATTACGTATATACATAGTAAATGCAGTTTACTATGCTATAGTTATGAACGAACACAGGAGTGACCACTACTGATCACTCACTGTGTTCATTCAGAAAAGGAAGGGACTGGTAAATTACATATTAACCAGCCCCTTCCTTCGTTCTCCACTCTGGACCATCCCCTGCAGCAGCCAACAGGAGAAGAGAGGGGGCAAACTGCAGGGGATGTTTCAGTGCTGGGGGAGGGGGGGGGACAAGAGAGGCACTGGAACATCCCCTGGGCATCCTGGACAGGAGGACCAGCATACAGTATACAGGATCTGATCCCCATTTCTCTCCTGTAGCTGCTAAATGCTGGCGGGAGGGGGGGAAGCTGGTTTTCAGCAGCTGCAGGAGGAAAATGGAGAGGATTGGTTCCTGTATATGCTGCTCCTGCCGCACTTCCTATCCAGGTGTAGAACCAAAAGTAATTTGGGAGGCTGAAAGGGCCCCTGGAGCATGGGGCCAGGTCACAAATGCTACCCCCCTGATGCTACTCCAATGATCATATAATTTGATATTATTGCAATCTGGAAGTCTTAGAGGAGCGAGAGAGACCTGGATGTCAGGAGAACCCCTATTGAGAAGCCAGAGAGTGGGCACAAGCAGCTGGGAGCTGCAACTGAATCGGCCAGGAGAGCCAGAAGTGCTAAGAGAGCCAGGAGAGCTGAGAAAGGGCTGCAAATGGAAACAAATGAAGCACATATCCCCGAAAGGGCCCACTGAATGGTCCTAAAGGTTCTTCCCAAGCTAGTGTATCTGCATCCAGGCACCCAGTCTAAGTCACTCTTCTGACTCATTAAACAGTGCAGTGGTATCCATTTTGATGCTTTATTACCTTGAACGTAGATGGATGCAGGGTAACTGTTGGATACTCCTGGAGGACAAAATAACAACATCTCCAATTTCTTAAACTTTCTAGCACAGTACTTGCAGCTGGAAATGATGAACTATGAATGGGCTACATAGGGACATTATAAGGAATATTGATTTTTAACCACTTAAGCCCCGGAAGATTTTACCCCCTTCCTGACCAGGGCCTATTCTGCGATTCGGCTCTGCGTGACTTTAAGGGACAATTGCGCAATTTTTTAACATTTTAGGCCAATTTGTTTTATGCTACATATGTTTGGTAAAAAAAAAAAAAAATCGCAAAAAGCGTATTTTGATTGGTTTGCGCAAAAGTTATTGCGTTTACTAACTAAGGGAAAGATTTTTGTCATTTTTGGTGTTTTTTTTAACGCGTAATGGCGGCGATCTGTGATTTTTTTTGCGGTACTGCGACATTGCGGCGGACAGATCGGACCCTTGACTGACATTTTTGACACTTTTGGGGTTACCAGTGACATTACTGCAGTAATCAGTGCTATACATATGCACTGTTACTGCAAAATGATACTGGCAGGGAAGGGGTTAACTTTATTGGGGAAGGAGGGGTTAAGTGTGTCCCTAGGGGCGTGATTCTAACTGTGATTAAACATGGCTACTGGTGTAGGAAGAGTGATCAACGGTCCTACATAGTAGAACCCTATGATCACTATTCATACACAGGGAAGAATGACAGGCGGCTTGTTTACATTAGCCGCCTGCCTTTCTCCCTTCACGGCAGATGATCGCGAGTGACCGGCGGACATTGGGTCCGCCAGTCACACGCACGAACTTCCCAGGGAACGAGCCGGGGCGGGAGCACGCCTCCGCGGGTGCACGCTCGACCGCTATTGGCTCACAAGCAAGTGACAGGCTAGTAACGTACTGGTACGTCACTTTGCCCGGCCGGTTGCTTCACCCTACAAAGCCTGCAGCCATCAAAGTGTCTAGCAATTCCACTGGACTCAATCATCTGCATTTTTGCCCATATCTAGATTATCGCAGCAGCTCGTGTAATCCGATTGCGCCAATCTCCCCCCCTTTTTTTGCCCGGCCGGGGCTGACTGCCGCAGTATGTACTTGCGGCGGTCGGCAACCGGTTAAATATAGGCTGACCCTGATTCCAGAGGGACAGCAGTAGCCCATAGTCACTGGGATCTCACAAAACAGTGTGTACTCAGAAATTCCCCAGGATATTTGGATACCTCCTTCTAATATCAGCCAGACATGTCTCATGTGGGGACTTCAGACCAGATCCCCAGACAAATCTCTTGGTCAGCTCCAGCAAAATTCAATATATTAAGCCCCCAAGCTCTGCCACAGCTGGGACCTCCATGAGCAAATAGAGGAGCACAGCTGGACTGCAGACCTTTAGCCTAGGAACTTCTCCTGGACAAGGACTTCTCTGCTTTAAGCTTCAAACTATTTATGCTCCCTCCCAGCCACCTACTGTGCACCCTTCCCCAAGGATTAGCTGGGTCCACTTAAATATTCAGACTGTAGATTTGACTCCCCCAGCCTACTACTTTCCAGAACCATCCAGTAGGCAGGGGGCAGGAGCCAAACTAACAATTTATGAAACTTAGAGCAGACGAGAACAATTAAAGTCATCTCCACTGATTACAGAGGAATTAAATAACTAAATTGAGCTAACCTCGCTAGCACCTAACTAGGAGGGTGATACACAGAGGTACTGTGTACAGTGGTCTGGGGGGACCCCAAAGGCCAAAGTTGTGCTAAAAGCATAACTTTTCTCTCTCAACCAACATGGACTATTTCTAATCCTTATGCTGCTAGCATTAGTAAATAGATAGTAGATCATATTTACTTGTTTTACACTTTTTTATACATTTCTTCAGTTACTTCTTGCTTTCTATGCCTAGGCAAATGATGTCATACATCCCAGGAGTCTTCAGGAGGGAAGGGTGGGTTCTCAGCTCAGCCTATCCCTGAGTTAAGGGGAGATGAATTCCAAGAAGTCAATGCTATATGAATCATCTGCCCTTACTCAAGATGGCCACTGCCAGAAATGCAAGGGAGTGTGTTTTTTTCAAAATGATTTCTTAGCAAAATAAAGCATGAAGACATAGATGGAGAGGGAGTTTTCTTTGAACATTAACCACTTAAGACCCAGGGGATTTGGCTGCTCAAAGACCAGGCCCTATTTTGCGATTCGACACTGCGTGACTTTAGCGGACAATTGCGCGGTCGTGCTACGCTGTACCCAAATGAAATTGACGTCCTTTTTTTCCCCACAAATATAGCTTTCTTTTGGTGGTATTTGATCACCTCTGCGATTTTTATTTTTTGCGCTATAAACAAAAAAATAGCGACAATTTTGAAAAAATAATATTTTTCACATTTTTTTATATGAAATTCTCAAAAAAAAAATGTAAAAATCAAAATGTTTTAACATTTTAGGCCAATTTGTATTCTGCTACATATTTTTGGTAAAAGAAATCGCAATAAGCGTTTTTTTGATTAGTTTGCGCACAAGTTATTGCGTTTACTAACTACGGGATTAGAAGCAAAATCCAGCAGGAGCTACAGAGTATAAAAGAGAAGAGAGGGCGCCTCTAAGTGTAGCAATGTGGTTATACTTAATGAACGTTCAACATTTAGCAACTCACATGGCTGATGAATAAAATAGGCACATCTAAGAATGGAGGCATCTGGGGTAAAGCTGTCCACATAGAGCGTCCTCTGCACCGCCGGCTCTCACCGCTGCCAGTCTGCAATCATGACCGGGAAGACTACCCTGCAGTAGAGCGATCTGAAAGCGAGGCTTGAATCGCTCATGGAGCGCAGTGTGGAAGGGATGACGCTGATGGCGGTGAGGAGGACGGTCTATGTGGACAGCTTTACCCCGGGTGCTGGCATACTTAGATGTTCCTATTTTAATCATCAACCATGTGAGTTGCTTAATGTTGAACCTTCATTAAATGGAACCATATTGCTACACTTAGAGGCGCTCTCTTCTCTTTTATACTCAGTTGTGACCTGACGCTACTTGTATATCAAGACATTGCTTGTTTATCAAGCCAAAATGTATTTAAAAATCTGCTTGTCTTGCAAAGCGCTCTCAAACCAAGGTTTTAGTCCCGGTTCACATTAGTGCGATGTCAGACATCGCATCTGATTCGGAGCGCACTGCTCTGAAAATCACATGTGATTTCTGTGCGATGCAAATTCAGCCATACAGAATGTATACAGATTGTATGGCTGAATTCACATCGCATTCAGACACAACTCGCACAAGACCCTTTATTGGGTCTGCAGCAGAATCGGATTGCATGGTGGTTCACACCTATGCGATCCAATTCATGTCCAAACTGACAGTTCACACTGCGATATGCGAACTGATCTGGGGGGTGACGTTAACTTTGTATTGATACCCCCCAGCGATTCGCATATGGCAGTGTGAACTGACTGCGATTTGAATGCGATGCGGGAACCCTAAGTGGATTTGCAGGGTTTCCGCCTCGCTTATACGTGAACCGGCACTTACTGTATGCTTATTGGGACTTTTTTTTACCAGAAATATATAGCAGAATAAATATTGACCTAAATTGATGAAGAAATTTGATTTTTTTAAAATATTTTATTGACTAAGTTTAACCACTTCTGGACTGGAAGGATTTGCCCCCTTAATGACCAGGCCATTTTTTGCAATTCGGCACTGCGTTACTTTAATGGACAATTGCGCGGTCGTGCGACGCTGTACCCAAATAAAATTGACGTCCTTTTTTTCCCACAAACAGAGCTTTCCTTTGGTGGTATTTGATCACCTCTGCGATTTTTATTTTATTTTTGTGCTATAAACAAGAAAAGAGCGACAATTCTGAAAAAAAAACTATATTTTTCACTTTGTCCTAAAAAAAAAAAAAAAAATTTAAAAATCAAAGTTTTTTAACATTTTAGGCCAATTCGTTTTTTGCTAGATATTTTTGGTAAAAAAAAAAATCCCAATAAGCGTATTTTGATTGATTTGCGCAAAAGTTATCGCGTCTACCAACTACGGGAAGGATTTATGTCATTTTTATTGTTTTGTTTTTACTAGTAATGGCGGCGATCTGCGATTTTTAGCGGGACTGCGACATTGCGGCGGACAGATTGGACCCCTAACTGACATTTTTGACACTTTTGGGGGGGGGGGGGGGGGGGGGAAGTGACATTACTACAGTAATCATTGCTAAAAATATGCATTGTTACTGTACTAATGACACTGGCAGGGAAGGGGTTAACATTGTGGGTGATCAAGGGTTAAATGTGAACCTAGGGGGTGATTCTAACTGTATGGGGGCGGGGCTTGTGAAATGATCATAGAGACATGTGATCCTATATCGAAGGATCACAGGAGCTCTGTGATCATTCCAGGGAGAAGAGCCGCCTGCCCCACGCATCGGAGTCCCCGCTGCCGAGTGGGGGCAGAAGCGCGCCTCACCCCTTAGCTGAAGCTGTAGCTATACCTATGTTGGTTCGCGCAGGAGGGGCCGCCTGCCGCAGTATAACTGCGGTGGGCGGTCCTTAACCGATTAATAGCAGAAAGTAAAATATATTGTTTTTTTTTTTTTTTTCAAAATTGTCGCTTTTTTTTTTTTTGTTTAGTTTTAAAAATAAAAACTGCACAGGTGATCAAATACCACCAAAAGAAAGCTCTGTTTGTGGGGAGAAAAGGACATCAATTTTATTTGAGTACAGCGCCGCACGACCGCGCAATTGTCAGTTAAAATAACGCAGTGTCTAATCGCAAAAAATGGGCCGGTCGTGAAGGGAGGGGAATCTACCGGAGGTCAAGTGGATGAAAGTGGGCTGGCAAGTTTTAAAGCCACGGTTCAGACTGGCGTGGACTGACTACAAATACTTTTAGCACTAAGCTTACAACCCCCAACATAACCAGGGCTGTCTTTAACACAGGGCAAAAGGGGGCAGCTGCCCAGGGCCCAGTCATTGGTGTGGGGCTCAAAGAAGCTGCCCCTTGAGCCCACACTGCCTGCAAATAGTTGATAAGTGGATTCGGGAGGGCCCAAGAAAATGTTTGCCCAGGGTCCGATAAATATTAACCACTTAACGACCGCTCACTGTGCCTCTACTGCGGCACAGTGACTCGTTATCGTCCAGCGACGTAGACCTACGTCGCTGGACTCCTCCCCCTGTAGGCGGCGCTCGCGCACCGCCAGAGGCGCGCTCCCGCTGTTTTCATTCACAGCGGGAGTCGGGCCAGGGGAGGAGCGGCGGCAATCGCCGCCGCTCTTCCCCGACCATCGGGGAATCGAGTGAGGAGATCCGCCCGCCTGTGTAAACAGAGCGTGCGGATCTCCTAAGTGACAGGGAGTGACAGATCGGAGTGTTCAGCATAGCTGAACATGCGATCTGTCCTTCTGTCACTCAGTCACCTCCCCCCCACACATTAGTAAGCACCAGGCATACATTAACCCCTCCCTCTCCAATAAAATTAACACCTTCCCTGCCAGTGTCATTTTTACAGTAACAGTGCATATATATAGCACTGATTACTGCAGTAATGTCACTGGTACCCCCAAAAGTGTCAAAAATGTCAGTCAAGGGTCGGATCTGTCCGCCGCAATGTCGCAGTCCTGCAAAAAAATCGCCGATTACCGCCATTACGCGTTAAAAAAAAAACACCAAAAATGACAGAAATCTTTCCCTTAGTTAGTAAACGCAATAACTTTTGCGCAAACCAATCAAAATACGCTTATTGTGATTTTTTTTTTTACCAAACATGGGTAGCAGAAAACAAATTGGTCAAAAATTTTAAAAAAATTTGATTTTTACATATTTTTTGGGAGGAATTTCATATAAAAAAAAGTGAAAAATATTGTTTATAGCGCAAAAAGTAAAAATCGCACAGGTGATCAAATACCACCAAAAGAAAGCTCTGTTTGTGGGAAAAAAAGGACGTAAATTTTGTTTGGGTACGGCGTCGCACGACCGCGCAATTGTCAGTTAAAGTCGCACAGCGCCGAATCGCAAAAAGTGGCCTGGACGTAAGACAGCAAAATCCTCCGGTGGTAAAGTGGTTAAAGATGGCCCTGAACATAACATAATATTATGTCCTTGTTTCCCGGCAGGATACATCTTATCCAGGTATTGGAGTGACAAATGGGACCAAGTGTCTTTCCAGACTCAAGAAATACATAACAACATGGAACAAAGGTAGGAGGCTACTTTTTAATCTCCCTTCACAGTAGGGATATCGGTGTTTTCAAACAGCCAGTAACAGGCCTTCCAGAGCTGTTGTGTCCAGGTGCCATTTTAACCACTTAAGCCCCGGAAGATTTTACCCCCTTCCTGACCAGGGTTTTTTTTGCGATTTTTTACTACATGACTTTAACGGACAATTGCACGGTCGTGCGACGCTGTACCTAAACGAATTTGGCGTCCTTTTTTCCCCACAAACAGAGCTTTCTTTTGGTGGTATTTGATCACCTGTGCGGTTTTTGATCATGTGCTATAAACAAAAAAAGAGCGACAATTTTGCTAAAATAACAATATTTTTCAAATTTTTTTATATGAAATTCCCCCCAAAAAAATGTAAAAATCGTAATTTTTTTAACATTTTAGGCCAATTTGTTTTCTGCTACATATGTTTGGTAAAAAAAATTGCAAAAAGCGTATTTTGATTGGTTTGCGCAAAAGTTATCGCGTTTACCAACTAAGGGAAAGATTTTTGTCATTTTTATTGTTTTTTTTTTAACGAGTAATGGCGGCGATCTGCGATTTTTTTTGCGGTACTGCAACATTGCGGCGGACAGATCGGACCCTTGACTGACATTTTTGACACTTTTGGGGGTACCAGTGACATTACTACAGTAATCAGTGCTATACATATGCACTGTTACTGTAAAATTACACTGGCAGTGAAGGGGTTAACTTTTTTTTTTAAAGGGAGGGGCTATGTCTGTCCCTAGGGGCGTGATTCTAACTGTGATTGGCTGTGGCTTGAGATGTATGAACAGTGATCAACTGTTCTACATAGTAGAACCGTATGATCATCATTCATACACCGGGGAGAATGACAGGCGGCTTGTTTACATTAGCCGCCTGCCTTTCTCCCTCTGCACCGACGATCACGAGTGACTGGAGGACGATTGGGTCCGCCGGTCACACGCGCGGGGGGGGGGGTCTGTGACCACTCAGGAGCGGGAGCGTGCCTCCGGGGGCGCACGCTCGCTCCCTAGACCCTCACAGGCTAGCGACGTAGTACTACGTCACTCTGCCTGTCAGGGGCTGACCGCCGCAGTAAATAGTCGTGCGGCGGGCGGCAAGTGGTTAATCTTCCTTCAGAGTAGGGATATCAGTGTTTTCAAACAGCCGGTAACAGGCCTTCCAGAGCTGTTGTGTCCTGGTGCCATTTTAAAATGGCACCTGGGACACAAGTGGATGCGGAGCAAAGGGCATAATTATATGCAGGTGCAGCACCCTCCTAGGTAGGTGCTAGGAAAAAGCATCTATTGCAAAAATGCCCTGTGTGCATGAGGCCTTAGGAAAAAAAAAAGCATTTTAGTAATTGTGCGCAAAATGAATAAAGTGGCCTGGGAGCTAAAGGATTACATAGAGTAATTGTAGGCTAAATGTATCCTCCAATCACTAGTGATAAGCTTGGGTTTGGTCCAAACGCAGAAGTTAGCTGTCATTGCTGGACCAATGAGCTATGGGCGGGAAATTCCCCACCCCGCAGCTAAAGTACACAAAAGGGACAGAGATGCTTGTGACATCATTGAGCTTATATGGGCATTTGCTCATATTAGGTCAATGACGCCACCAGGGCTGCTATTAGGAATCACGGGGCCCCGTAAAGCCTACCCGAATTTATCAAGACAATATTTTCACTAAATATACACTAAAATCATTATTAGGCTTTCAGCTGCTGCAGAGAGCTGCACAGGGCTTCCTTCTGTATTTGCCCCTCCGCCCAACCGCACCCATTCCCCGAGCTGTTGGGACCCCTCTACATGAGGACTGGTGCCCCCCCCCCCTATCAGCTGCCCTGGACACCACTGACCTGATATTGGTACAAGGCCATAATAGGTGAATGTCATTAACCAGTGCTGTATCTTGGCCTAGGCCAACAAGGCCCAGGCCTAGGGCAGCACTTTGCAGGGGGCAGCAAAAAAGCTCATGGGGCTGCACTAATATGCTGCCCTGATATATTGCACTGATGGTCACTGATGAGGCAGTACTTATATGCTGCACTGATGGGCACTGATATGCTGCCCTGATATATTGCACTGATGGCCACTGATGAGGCAGTACTGATAAGCTGCACTGATGGGCACTGATATGCTGCCCTGATATATTGCACTGATGGCCACTGATGAGGCAGTACTGATAAGCTGCACTGATGGGCTGCACTAATGGGCACTGAGAGGCTGTACTGATGAGCAGTAATGAGGCTGCATCGATGAGCACTGTTAAGGCTGCACTGATGGGCACTGATGAAGCTGAACTTATGGGAACTGATGAGGCTGCACTGATTGGCACTCATAGACTGTGGTTGTGGTCTGTGGTTTACAGATGACAGGGCAGGTCATAAACAGGAAAGGGTGTGGCCTTTACACGAAAGGGTGTGGCCTTTACAGGAAGGGGTGGGTCATATTTAAATTAGGGGTGCCCAAGTTTAATCAGGCCTAGGGCAGCACAAAACCTAAATACACCACTGTCATTAACCAAATATGTGACCAAAATCTGGCAATGGTGTAATAACCAAATATGGCCATGTGTCCACATTTATCAATGGTGTCACAAGGATACCTGACCTTTTCTACACATGAAGCTGTGGGGCAGTGAATCTCTTTTTTAAAGCTCATTGGCCCAGAAATCAGAGATGTATAGTAACTAAGTAGAACTACTTCACTACTGTACTTAAGTACGGAAAGGCGGTATCTGTACTTTCCTGGAGTAGAATTTTTTTCTCCTACTTCCACTTTTACTTCACTACATTTTTTCGATGATTTCAATACTTCTACTCCGATTTTTTTTTTTTTTTTGTGCTGCATAGTTACTCGTTACTATTATAAAAAATTACCACTGGCAGGTAGATGGCAGGTTTCATGAAGCTCAGAAAATGTGTATAATGCCATGTGTACTTTTGACTTCTTTTGACTTCTTTCTTTAATAACTTTAACTTTAATAAACTTTTGACTTCTTTCTTTAATAACTACATAACACAGTACTTTTACTTTCAGTACTTGAGTAGCAAATTTTTTTTAAAAAACTACTGGTACTTTTACTTTCAGTACTTGAGTAGCAAAATTAAAAAAAAAACTACTTGCAATACTTAAGTACAAAAAATGTTGAATACTTTAGTACTTCTACTCAAGTCACTTTTTGATCGAGCACTTCCACTTCTACTCAAGTCACTTTTTGATCGAGCACTTGTACTTTTTTTTTACTCAAGTATGGGTTTCGAGCAGAGATGTATAGTAACTAAGTAGAACTACTTCACTACTGTACTTAAGTACCAAAATGCGGTATCTGTACTTTCCTAGAGTAGAATTTTTTTCTCCTACTTCCACTTTTACTTCACTACATTTTTTCGATGATTTCAATACTTCTACTCCGATATTTTTTTTTTGTGCTGCATAGTTACTCGTTACTATTATAAAAATTACCACTGCCAGAACAGTAGATGGCAGGTTTCATGAAGCTCAAAAACATGGGTATTATCAGCGCATACGAAAATAAATGCTACTGTATGTATAAATAAAAGCTGCATTTGGAATAATAAAAAACAATATGATGTTCAAACTTTTGACTTCTTTCTTTAATAACTACATAACACAGTACTTGTACTTTTACTTTCAGTACTTGAGTAGCAATTTTTTTCAAAACTACTGGTACTTTTACTTTCAGTACTTGAGTAGCAACATTTTTAAAAAAACTACTTGCAATACTTAAGTACAAAAAATGTTGAATACTTTAGTACTTCTACTCAAGTCACTTTTTGATTGAGCACTTCCACTTCTACTCAAGTCACTTTTTGATCGAGCACTTGTACTTTTTTTTACTCAAGTATGGGTTTCGAGTACTTTATACAACTCTGCCAGAAATGACAGCTAATGTTCAGGTTTGAACCTGAACCCAAACTCATCTCCAATTATGGCTCCCGTGAGATGTCTTAAAGAAATATAAGTGTGCAAATGTAAATATCCACCTATCTGTTAGAGAAAAATACATCAGAATTTTAGCCAACTTACTTAGGATGGTCGCTGATCAGATTTTTATCCCAACAGGTCTGATCTGCAGTTGTATAAGCAATGTTCAAGGATTGCAGAAAGACGCATGTGACTTGGAAATTCACCTTTCCCATGAAGGTCTGGAGCTATTGATTCAAGAAAAGTGTCATCTAAAGAGGATTTGCTTGAGGCTGAGGCCAAGGAAAGTGAGTGATCCCCCATTGATTACCAGTCTCAGTGTCATCTGACTTTCATTTTTTGGAGAAACCTGGAATATGGGGTGGTGTTGTAAAGTGTTTTTTTGGTTTGCCCTGTTTTTTTACCCTTGTTTTAACTGACAATTGCGCGGCCATGCAACGCCGTACCCAAACGAAATTTACGTCCTTTTTTCCCCCACAAACAGAGCTTTCTTTTGGTGGTATTTGATCATCTCTGCAATTTTTTATTTTTTGCAATATTAATAAAAAATAGCGACAATTTTGAAAAAATAACAATATTTTTCTATTTTGACAGTTAAAAAATATCCAATATATTCAATGTTTGTCATATATTTAGGCCAAAATGTATTTAGCTACATGTCTTTGACAAAAAAATTCTCAATGAGCGTATTTTTAACCGCTTTAAGACCGGAAGATTTTACCCCATTCCTGACCAGGCCATATTTTGCGATTCGGCACTGCGTTACTTTAACGGACAATTGCGCGGTCGTGGGACACTGTACCCAAATTAAATTGATGTCCTTTTTTTCCCCCACAAACAGAGCTTTCTTTTGGTGGTATTTGATCACCTGAGCGATTTTTACTTTTTGCGCTATAAACCAAAAAAGTGCGACAATTTTGAAAAAATAACAATTCCAATTTGCAGCAAATTGCAGGACGCTTGCGCGATGCCATTACTTCCTAATGGCACCCAATCACTGCAGCAGGAGCTTATTTTGAGTGACAAGCATCGCGCGTTGTGATTATCCCTGATTGCAGCGCAATTTATCGCAGCAAAATTGCACCACGATTGAGTTGCCATTAAGAAGTAATGGCATTGCACAAGCATCCTGCGATTTGCCACAATTTCGAATCGCGGCAAATCCGCCCGCGATTCGGATCGCTCAGGTGTGAAAGGAGCCTAAGACTTTCATTGGGGTGTATTCATTTTTGCAACATGGTCTTGAATGAATTTGTTAGGAAAAATACTTTTTTGTGTGATGCAAATGAACAAACTGGATGCAATGATTGGCCCGCATTTGTGGGAGTATTTTGTAGTACAGTGACCCATAGAAAAGGTTGACTCTGAAAGGAAAGTAAAGGTTTTCTGACAAATCTGTTGGGGTGTACTCATTTATGCTGAGCACAGTATATATATATATATATATATATATATATATATATATATATATATATATATATATATATATATATATTGAATATCCATATCCAGCAACTGTCTCAACTTCCAGGTCAGACATAGCATCTGCATAATAATCTGTCCCTCTTATCTCCGCAGGATACACATCGTCCTGGTGTTGGAAAGGAAAGTCTGGCCACGTGTCATTCCACACTTAATGAATACTTATTAGACTGGATCAAAAGTGGTAGGCTCATTTTTTAATCTCTCTTCTTAGTAGAAATATCTCTATCTCCAAAAAGACTTATTCCTTGCAAGTTCTTGTTAGCTGAAGACCTTTGTATTGGAAGGAGTTTATTGCCATCTATACCCCCTGAAGAGATTTCCCCATTAACCACTTAAGCCCCGGAAGATTTTACCCCCTTCCTGACAAGGGCCTATTTTGCGATTCGGCACTGCGTGACTTTAACGGACAATTGCGCGGTCGTGCGACGCTGTACCTAAACAAATTTGACGTCCTTTTTTTCCCACAAACAGAGCTTTCTTTTGGTGGTATTTGATCACCTGTGCGATTTTTTGATCATGCGCTATAAATAAAAAAAGAGCGTCAATTTTGCAAAAATAACAATATTTTTCACATTTTCTTATATGAAATTCCCCAAAAAAAATGTAAAAATCTAAATTTTTTAACATTTTTGGCCAATTTGTTTTATGCTACATATTTTTGGTAAAAAAAAATCGCAATAAGCATATTTTGATTGGTTTGCGCAAAAGTTATTGCGTTTACTAACTAAGGGAAAGATTTTTGTCATTTTTGTCGTTTTTTTTTTTTTTAACGCGTAATGGCGACGATCTGCAATTTTTTTGCGGGACTGCGACATTGCGGCGGACAGATCGGACCCTTGACTGACATTTTTGACACTTTTGGGGTTACCAGTGGCATTACTACAGTAATCAGTGCTATACATATGCACTGTTACTGTAAAATTACACTGGCAGTGAAGGGGTTAACTTTTTTTTTTGAGAGGGAGGGGTTATGTGTGTCCCTAGGGGCGTGTTTCTAACTGTGATTGGCTGTGGCTTGAGGTGTAGGAACAGTGATCAACAGTCCTACATAGTAGAACCGTATGATCACCATTCTTACACAGGGGAGAATGACAGGCAGCTTGTTTACATTAGCCGCCTGCCTTTCTCCCGATGTCACGGACGATCGCGAGTGCCCGGCGGACATTGGGTCCGCCAGGCACACGCGCAGGGGGTCTGTGACCGAGCAGGAGCGCGTATTCAGCGGCGCGCGCTCGCTCCCCAGAGCCTCACAGGCTAGCGACGTAGCCCTACGTCGCTTTGCCTGTGAGGGGCTGACCGCCACAGTAAATATACCGTGGGCAGTCGGCAAGTGGTTAGCAGACTTTTCAGTGAGGGAACAATGCTGCAGTGTTGTCAGAGGTTCCCTTGGCAGATATCTGTCACTTTGAGCAAATATCTGGCCCTCCTCTTTTATTTATTGTAGTGCACTTTGATTCTTTGATTGTGTAGGAAGAAGTGTGGGAACATAAAAAATAAACATACATACACGTTGTTGTCAAAAGTATTGGGACGCCTGCCTTTACACGCACCTGAACTTTAATGGCATCCCAGTCTTATTCTGTAGGGTTCAATATTGAGTTGGCCCACCCTTTGCAGCTATAACAGCTTCAACTCTTCTGGGAAGGCTGTCCACAAGGTTTAGGAGTGTGTCTATGGGAATGTTTGACCGTTCTTCCAGAAGAACATTTGTGAGGTCAGGCACTGAGAAGGCCTGACTCGCAGTATCCACTCTATTTCATCACAAAGGTGTTCTAGGATTCTGTGCAGGCCAGTCAAGTTCCTCCACCCTAACATTGCTAATCCATGTCTTTATGGACCTTGCTTTGTGCACTGGTCCACATTATTTGGTGGGGGGGGGGGGGGTATTATGGTGTGGGGTTGTTTTTCAGGGGTTGGGATTGGCCCCTTAGTTCCAGTGAAAGGAACTCTTAAGGCGTCAGCATACCAAGACATTTTGGACAATGTCATGCTCCCAACTTTGTGGGAACAGTTTGGGAATGGCTCCTTACTATTCCAACATGACTGCACACCAGTGCACAAAGCAAGGTCCATAAGGACATGGGTGAGCGAGTTGGTTTGAAGGAACTTGACTGGCCTGCACAGAGTCCTGACCTCAACCAGATAGATCACCGTTGGGAGGAATTAGAGCAGAGACTTCTCCTCAAATATCAGTGCCTGACCTCACAAATGCACTTCTGGAAGAATGGTCAAACATTCCCATAGACACACTCCTAAACCTTGTGGTCAGCCTTCCTAGCAGTTGAAGCTGTTATAGCTGCAAAGGGTGGGTCAACTCAAAAATGAACCCTACACTAGAACTGGGATGCCTTTAAAGTTCATGTGTGTTGAAAGGCAGGTGTCCCAATACTTTTGACAATATAGTGTATTTACCTATCTGCTGCAGCATTGTTTCAGTGCTGCAGCTTTCCCCCTCTGGCCATAAATTATACAATTCTCTTGTACAATTTCACTTTAGATTTACCAAAACCATATATGAGGTCAAATACGGACACTTTCAATTTGTGTGCAATCAGACAGGCCCGTGCACTACATAGTTGAAGGTAAATCTAAAGGAAAATGAAAAAGAAAATTGTATGAGAGACCAGATTAACCACTTGCCGACTGCCTAACGCCGATCTACGTCGGCAGTCAGCCCCTCACAGGCAAAGTGACGTAGGTCTACATCGCTAGCCTGTGAGGGTCTAGGGAGCGAGCGCGCGCCGCCGGAGGCGCGCTCCCGCACGGTCACGCACCCCCCCCGCGCGTGTGACTGGCGGACCCGATGTCCGCCGGTCACTCTGCGATCGTCGGAGGAGAGGGAGAAAGGCAGGCTGCTAGTGTAAACAAGCTGCCTGTCATTCTCCCCTGTGTATGAAGGATGATCATACGGTTCTACTATGTAGAACCGTTGATCACTGTTCATACATCTGAAGCCACAGCCAATCACAGTAGAAAGCACGCCCCTAGGGACACACATAGCCCCTCCCTTTCAAAAAAAGTTAACCCCTTCACTGCCAGTGTATTTTTACAGTAACAGTGCATATGTATAGCACTGATTACTGTAGAAATGTCACTGGTAACCCCAAAAGTGTCAAAAATGTCAGTCAAGGGTCTGATCTGTCCACCGCAATGTCGCAGTACCGCAAAAAAAATCACAGATCGCCGCCATTACGCGTTAAAAAAAAAACAACAAAAATGACAAAAATCTTTCCCTTTGTTAGTAAACGCGATAACTTTTGCGCAAACCAATCAAAATACGCTTTTTGCGATTTTTTTTTACCAAACATAGGTAGCATAAAACAAATTGGCCGAAAATGTTAAAAAATTTAGATTTTTACATTTTTTTGGGGGGGAATTTCATATTAAAAAATGTGAAAAATATTGTTATTTTTGCAAAATTTACGCTCTTTTTTTGTTTATAGCGCATGATCAAAAAATTGCACAGGTGATCAAATACCACCAAAAGAAAGCTCTGTTTGTGGGAAAAAAAGGAGGACAAATTTGTTTAGATACATCGTCGCACGAATGTAGCCCCTATGTCTAATGACTGGCAAGCTGCAAAAAGTATGTAGGCATAAGACACACACCCTGCCATGCTCCCTTAAAGGAGAATTATAAAAAAATAAAAGCGTTGCACGACCTCGCAATTGTCCGTTAAAGTCACGCAGTGCCGAATCGCAAAATACCCCCTGGTCAGGAAGGGGGTAAAATCTTCCGGGGCTTAAGTGGTTAATATTGGACACAGGTTTCCGCTTTCAACTATGCCACTATGGAATAGTGGAGGTCTTGTTGGTGGTGTGTTCTGGATGCCTCTGGGTATCATAATAACCCCCTGGGCACCCTGCAGCAAAACATTCCTGCAACTGCCTAAAGGTGTCAGGTCCATCTAAATCTGCTAGTCCATCTAACACTCCCTTCCCCCCAGACTGACTATGCTGCTGTCCAAAGGTGCTCCCTGTGCTCCTTCATCCAGAGTGAGGGCACTCTAATACAGGAGGTGTGCTCTTGGCCAGATCACAAGGTAAAAACTGAGCCAAAAGAGAAAAGAAAACGAATGTAGCCCCTATGTCTAATGACTGGCAAGCTGCAAAAAGTATGTAGGCATAAGACACACACCCTGCCATGCTCCCTTAAAGGAGAATTATAAAAAAATAAAAGCGTTGCACGACCTCGCAATTGTCCGTTAAAGTCACGAAGTTCCGAATCGCAAAATACCCCCTGGTCAGGAAGGGGGTAAAACCTTCCGGGGCTTAAGTGGTTAAACATGATTGCTGATCGCCAGGGGCGTAACTACAGGGGTTGCGATTGCTACCGGGCCCCATGCTCCAGGGGGCCCAGTAGCAAACCAGTGGGTGAACTTCCAGGATTGCAAAAGTCACACTTGCGACCGGGCCCTGGCATTGCACCACTGTGGGGAGGCCCCAAGATGGCAGGAAGGGAGCCCACTGCAGAACTTGTGAAAGGATCCTGCTGCGGGACCGTAATAAAAGGCCATGCAATGAGAATAAAGAGCCCCAGGATTAGTGGGAAGAGCCCTGGGCTTGAAGGGAAGGGCCCCGGCCAGGGATCTGGGGGGGCCCTTCATGGTTTCTTGCATCGGGGGCCCTGAAGGCTCTAGTTACGCCTCTGCTGATCGCTCAGTTCTCGGGTCTGCCACACCTCTGCAGCACTTACTGAGAAGCTGAGCCAGCTGCCTGTAGGGCATCTCGGCGGATACCAACAATATTGTCAGGATACATCCAGTGTCTGGAGCCGCTCTCTAAAGTCAGCCAACAGTGGGCTTTAGACCGATGTTTATTGATTTTGGGTCACAGGAGAGCCCAAATAAGTGTACTCCTGTGACCCACATGAGACGTGGGTCATACTTCTCTTTTAATTTTTCACTAAACCCTTGTCATCTTTTAGACATACTAAAGCAAAATCTCGATCACGTGCACATAATATGCTGTCTGCGTGCTGAGGCAGAGCTTGTGGTCTATGTAGTGTGACTCGTGTGCCTTCTTTGTGCTTTGATTGAGTGTGTGTTCTGTCTGTGGGCTATAATTTAGCGTGCTTTTGGAGCCGTGATATTATCACTGCTAATGCTGGGCTGTATGTGAAGCCTGAGTAAGCCCTGTCCACCAACCAGAATCAGAGAGACAGGATATGGACTGCTGTGCCTTCAGGGAATGATAACATGCCTGCTGGGAGGAACTGGGGCTGATGGGAGAGGTATTCTCCATACTGCAACACAGTCCTGTGGAAGGAGCAGCAGGAGCTACCAGGGGAGGACTGGGCCAGGGGGCAGGGGGGCATTTGCCCCCCGGGCCACTCTGATGCCCTGCAAAAAGGCTGCACCGCTTCTGCCAAAGAAATGCCTAAAGGATTCCTGGTGAAGAGAAGTAAAAAGTTCCCACTGCTGACCTACTGAGTGCGGGATGAAGACAAGGACAGAGCGCAGACCCCCCAGCATGGATGGTGTAAGCTGTGTCTGTGCAGAGGCCGCTTACATGTCCCACTGGAGACTCTCCTCCCCAGGCAGCCCCAACCGAGCTGTCCCAGCTTCCCCCAACCACCCCCTGCTGGCTAGGTTGGGAACCCGGATTTGGCCGGTGAGTAGAGAGTACCCGGAGCAGAGCTTCAACCTGAAATGGGGGTCAAGGGGAGGCGGGGAAGAGAGAGAGTGGGAGGGGGGCAGAGTTGCTGCAGCATGCGTCTCTGGTTTGTAACTTGCCCCCTGGGCCGAAATTTGCCAGTCAGCCCCTGGGAGCTACATTTCCTGGGATGCCTAGGGAGAGCAGGCAGAGCAAGGAGGAAGAAAGACAGAACCAAGAGCCTGGGTGGAAAGCAGGGCTGGTGCAAGGATTTTTGACACCCTAGGTGAAACCTCATTTTGCTGCCCCGTTGGTGCCGCCCCCTTTGCCCCACCCCTGACTCCACCCCTTTGCCCTGCCCTTGTATACCCTTTTTAATAACTGGCTAGCTGCTGCTGTTTTCAGGGGGGGGGGAGGGGAGGCATCGTTTTAGGGTCACCAATGCTCCTCCCCTTTTCGACATTGTCCTAAAGGTGACGTCACCTCGCGAGTATTTATTTTTAAAGGGGAAACGGCAGAATTTATTTTTAAAGCGTTTGTTAACCTAAAAAAATATTGATCCTGTTCCCCTAAGGCATGTTATACAACACAGTGCTTGTGCTGTGTAATTTGTCCCCTTCTGTCACCTAAAGTACCTGGCTGATCCTACCTGGCTAGGTCCTCCCCTCCTGTAAACTGACCACGTCATACCATGACTGCTGAGCCCAAACACCATGGTCAGTCTATATGCCTCTGTCATCCGCAGCCCTCCTGTCCTCCTCTGTCCTCTCTCCCTGCCTGTCTGCTCCTGTCTCAATGCCTGCCCCCTCCCCCCCCCACACCTGCTGCTGTAGTTTCATTTAAAGTTTCATATCCTGTCTACAGTCTGTTTAATAATATTGTGTGTCCCCGTGTCTGTATTTTATAAAAAATAAACCATTCTTTACCAGTTTTCAGAGTGCTGATTGCCGCTCACGTGACCCGCTGACTCTCTCCTTCTCTCGGCTTCTCCTCCTCCTGAACTCTCAAATGACTTCCGCAGGGATTCCTCGGTCCTGCCCTGTCAGACGGGGAGAGAAGAGAGTCGGTGGGTCACGTGAGCGGCGATTGGCGCTCTGAAAACTGGTAAAGAACAGCTTATTTTTTCAAAACACAGACACAAGGACACAGGCACAAGGGATTATTAAACAGACTAGACAAGATGGTCAAAAGTGGCTTAACAACTACTTTAAAAAGAGGAAGTTAAGATTCATGGGAGGGGCTTTTGCACCCCCCCCCCCCCCTGCGGACACCCGTGCTTTTGAACCTTATTCACCCCCTTGATGTATTTAGAGATTTCTATCATGTCTCCCCTTTCCCTTCTTTCCTACAGACTGTTCCTGAAGTAGCTCACAATGTGTTTTATCCCTCAGACCTTTCTTAGTCCTTAGTCCGTAGGGTTCCATATTGAGTTGGCCCACACTTTGCAGCTATAACAGCTTCAACTCTTCTGGGAGGGCTGTCCACAAGGTTTAGGAGTGTGTCTATGGGAATGTTTGACCATTCTTCCAAAAGCGCATTTGTGAGGTCAGGCACTGATGTTGGACAAGAAGGTCCAAGAAGGAACAGGAAGTGGACATCCCCAAACTGTTCCCACAAAGTAGGGAGCATGAAATTGTCCAACATGTCTTGGTATGCTGATGCCTTAAGAGTTCCCTTCACTGGAACTAAGGGACCAAGCCCAACCCTTGAAAAACAACCCCGTACCATAATCATCCCTCCACCCAACTTTACACTTGACACCAGGGCCGGTGCAAGGATTTTTGACACCCTAGGCGAAATCTGATTTTGCCGCCCCCTAGCCCCCCCCCCCCCACCCGGCTCTGCCCCTGACGTCACCCCCTTTTCCCTGCCCATGTATACGGTGTAGGTGGCAGGGGTCATGAGTGTGTAATGCACAAGGGAGTGCAGGGTTGCAGGGTGCGCTACATAAAGAGTGCAGGGTTGCAGGGTGCACTACGAACTGCATGCAGGGTTGAGGGATGCACTATGTACTGCATACAGGGTTGCAGGGTGCTCTTCGTACTGATTGCAGGGTTGTGGGGTGCGCTAGGTACTGAGTGCAGGGTTGAGGGGTGTGCTATGTACTGCGTGCAGGGTTAAGGGGTGTACACTAGGTACTGAGGGGGGGGGGGATGGGGAGTAGAAGGAGAAAGGGGGTGGAGAGGAGGGAGTGTATGGAGAGGAAGGGGGGAGGAGAGGGGGTGGAGTTGTATGGAGAGGAAGGAGGGGAGGAGAGGAAGGAGAGGAGGGGGTGTATGGAAAGGAAGGGGGGAGGAGAGGAGGGGTGGATGGATAGGAGGGGGGGAGGAGAGGGGGGAGAAAAGAAGTGGAGAGGAGGGGGTGTGTGGAGAGGAAGGAGTGAGGAGAGGAGGGGAGGAGAGGAGGGAAGGAGGGGGTGGATGGAGAGAAAGGGGGGAGGGGGGGAGAAGGAGAGGACGAGGGGTGGAGAGGAAGAGGAGGAGGAGAGGGGGCTGGATGGAGAGGGGGCTGGATGGAGAGGGGGGGGGAGAAGAGGTGGACAGAAGGAGAGGAGGGGAGGGGGTGGAGAGGAGGGGATGTATGAAGAGGAAGAGGGGAGGAGAGGGGGTGGATGGAGAGGGGAGGGGAGAAGGGGGGGAGAGAAGAGGTAGAGAGAAGGAGAGGAGGGGGGTATATGAAGAGGAGGGGGGAGGAGAGGGGGTGGATGGAGAGGAGGGGGGAGGAGAGGGGGGTGGATGGAGAGGAGGGGTGGATGTAAAGGAGGGGGGAGGAGAGGAGGGGTGGGTGGAAAGGAGGGGGGGAGAGGGGGGTGGAGAGAAGGGAGGTGGATGGAGAGGGCGGTGGGTGGAAAGAAGAGGAGGTGGATGGAGAGGAGGGGGGGAGGAGGAGGGGAGTGGATGGAGAGGAGGGGGGTGGATGGAGAGGAGTGGGGAGGAGAGGGGGGGGTGGAGAGGAGAGGAGGAGGATGGAGAGGAGAGGGGGAGGAGGAGAAGGGGGGTGGATGGAGAGGAGGGGAGAGAGGGGGGGGTGGATGAAGAGGAGGAGTGGATGGAAAGGAGGGGGGAGGAGAGGAGGGGTGGATGGAAAGGAGGGGGGGAGGAGGAGGGGAGTGGATGGAGAGGTGGGGGGAGAGGGGGGTGGATGGAGAGGAGGGGGGAGGATGGATGAGGAGGGGGGAGGGTGGAGAGGAGAGGGGGAGGAGGAGGAGGGGGAGGATGGAGAGGAGGGGGGAGAGGAGGGGGAGAGGGGGGGGGGTGGATGGAGAGAAGGGGGAGGAGGGGTGGATGGAAAGGAGGGGGGAGGAGAGGAGGGGTGGGTGGAAAGGAGGGGGTGGATGGAGAGGAGGGGGGATGGAGAGGAGAGGAGGGGGTGGATGGAGAGGAGGGGGGGAGGGGGGTGGATGGAGAGGAGGGGTGGATGGAAAGGAGGGGGGAGGAGAGGAGGGGGTGGGTGGAAAGGAGGGGGTGGATGGAAAGGAGGGGGGGTGGAGAGGAGGAGGGGGAGGATGGAGAGGAGGGGGAATGGAGAGGAGAGGAGGGGGTGGATGGAGAGGAGGGGGGAGAGGGGGGAGGATTGAGAGGAGGGGGGTGAGAGAGAGACCCCTGCACTGTCTGCAGCCCCTGTCTGTGGGAAGGTGTATGTGACACAGGCAGTACAGTACCTTCCATACCAGCAGTGGGAAGGTCCCATTCTCGTAGCTGGGTGAGGACAGGTCGTGGAGCTGCTTCTTCCAGGGGATCCATTTGCAGGCAGATGCAGCTATCCCTGGCTGCCTGCACTTCCCGCCCATCCTCGTTCTTCGGCCCCCAGCAGCCTGTTCATCGGTCCTGGAAGGTCCCCCCCTCGCTGCTCTTCCTCCCCGCCGCCGCTGCCTCCTGGAGCCGGGTGCTGTCCCGCTCCCCGCACCCAGCACCTGCTGCCGCCTGACTCAATGCTTGTCCAGGGCAGCATCCGATTGGTCAGTCTGCCCTGAATGCTTGTTCCGGGCAGCATCCGATTGGTCAGCCTGCCCTGGGCTGGACCACAGAGTGCCAGTGGGGGGAGGCAGAGTCATCAGCGCTGACAGGGAGCTGCAGGGAGAAGTGTACAGCCAGCGTGTCCCCGTCAGGAAATTAGATGGAGCCAAGTGATGGAACAGCTGGGCGGTTGGGAGCTATGCCCGCAGCCCTCACCCCCATAACGCCACTGAGCGCCCCCGACTGAAGTGCGCTCTAGGCCGGCGCCTACCTTGCCTATAGGTAGCGCCGGCCCTGCTTGACACAATGCAGTCAGGCGAGTACTGTTCTCCTGGCAATCCCAGACACGTCCATCAGATTGCCAGACAGAGAGATGTGATTCGTCACTCCAGAGAACATGTCTCCACTGCTCTAAAGACCAGTGGTGGTTTGCTTTATGCCACTGCATTCGACTCTTTGCGCTGCACTTGGTGATGTAAGGTTTGGATGCAGCTGCTCGGCCATGGAAACCCATTTCATGAAGCTCTCACTGTTGTGCTAATCTGAAGGCCACACGAAGTTTGGAGGTCGGTGCTATTGACTCTGCAGACAGTTAGCAACTTCTGCGCACTGTGTGATTCAGCATTCGCTGACCCCACTTTATTATTTTACGTGGCCTACCACTTCCTGGCTGAGTTGCTGTTGTTCCAAGTTGCTTCCACTTTGCTATAATACCACAGTTGACTGTTGAATTTTTAGTAGCAAGGAAATTTTATTGATGGACTTATTGCACAGGTGGAAACCTATCACTGTAGCACTCTTGAATTCACTGGGCTCCTGAGACCGACCCATTCTTTCACTAATGTTTGTAGAAGCAGTCTGCATGCCTAGGTGCCTGATTTTATACACCTGTGTCCATGGAGGTGATTGGAACACCTGGATCCAATGATTTGGAGGGGTGTCCCAATCATTTTAGCAATATAGTGTATATGCATTCTGTATTTAGCTGTTTGCTTGGGGTTTTGCATGATTATTGTCATGTAGATAAAAATTGCCGTATCACCAATACATTTCCTCATGTCTATTCAAATCTTCTCTGTCTTTTTCAGAAGCCATAGACAATGAAGATTGTGAGTATATTTCTTGGAATCTTTTTATAAGACATAAACTCTCCATCTCTCCATCCCTGCTCCCCCACTGCCCTCACCTGTGTACAAACAGACCTCCCCACCATCTGCTCACCTCCCGTTCTCAGCCCTGCACACAGTCAATTTTTGGCTCTGCCTCTCCTCCACTTAACATCAGCAGGAGCGGCAGTGAGATCGTCCAGCAGGGGGCGTCTGCATCTGAGCCAGCAGGCTGTTTCTCGGCCAGCATGGGATGCCCTGTCTACATTAATCCGGCCCTGAATCCGGGGACAAAACCGGGGACAGACTTGGACTGGGGAAAATGTCCTCAATCCAGGGACTGAGAAAATGCTCACTGCTGTCTCTGATAACACATACAGTAGATAAGTGTAATTAACAATTTATACTACTTCTCTGCTCCCAACAGTCTGTCTGTCATTAAGCTCACCTGCCCAGTCACACACTCCTTCTGCATTACCACCTCACTCCCTTTCCCCAAGTGCCTTACTGGTTCCTGAAGTTATCACGGGGGTGGCAGTGCAGGGTCTTGGCTCTGGCTGTGCTGTGTTGGGTGCTGTTCCTTGACCACATCCACAGGAGACTTTCACTAGTTGATTCTCTCCATTCAGTGCAACAAGTGGTTATGGTGCTGTAGAAAGAACATTCCTCTCTGAGTATTCTTCTCCAGCCAGGGTAATAGAGGGTAGAGTCAAGGGAATTTCCTCTAGCGCCATGTCCATTGTCCAATTCACTCAGCCATGTGTGAAGCAGAACAGTACGAGATTAATGACCAGCAGTGGTGGCAACTCCATAAGAGGCACAGGGGCGCCGCACCCCCAAAGTTCCCAAAGTTAGTATGCCAAAAAAGAAGTCTTCTTTAACCACTTTACCACCGGAGGATTTTGCTGTCTTCCGTCCAGGCCACTTTTTGCGATTCGGCGCTGTGCGACTTTAACTGACAATTGCACGGTCGTGCAACGCCGTACCCAAACGAAATTTACGTCCTTTTTTTCCCACAAACAGAGCTTTATTTTGGTTGTATTTGATCACCTGTGCGATTTTTACTTTTTGCGCTATAAACAAAAAAAGAGCGTTTATTTTGAAAAAATAACAATATTTTTAACTTTTTTTATATGAAATTCCCCCCAAAAAATATGTAAAAATCTATTTTTTGTTTAATTTTTGGCCAATTTGTTTTCTGCTACCTATGTTTGGTAAAAAAAATCGCAATAAGCGTATTTTGATTGGTTTGCGCAAAAGTTATTGCGTTTACAATCTAAGGGAAAGATTTCTGTCATTTTTGGTGGTTTTTTTTTAACGCGTAATGGCGGTGATCTGCGATTTTTTTTGCCGGGCTGCGACATTGCGGCGGACAGATCGGACCCTTGACTGACATTTTTGACACTTTTGGGGGTACCAGTGACATTACTGCAGTAATCAGTGCTATATATATGCACTGTTACTGTAAAAATGACACTGGCAGTGAAGGGGTTAATTTTATTGGAGAGGGAGGGGTTAATGTATGCCTAGTGCTTACTGACCTGTTGGGGGGGAGGTGACTGTGTGACAGAAGGACAGTTCGGATGTCCAGCTATGCTGAACAGTCCGATCTGTCACTCCCTGTCACTATGGAGATCCGCCCGCTGTGTTTACACACAGCGGGCGGATCTCCAGACTCGATCCCCCCGACGATCGGGTAAGAGCAGCGGCGATCGCCGCTGCTCCTCCCCTGGCCCGACTCCCGCTGTGAATGAAAACAGCGGGAGCGCGCCTCCGGCGGCGCGCGAGCACCGCCTACAGGGGGAGGAGTCCAGCGACGTAGGTCTACGTCGCTGGACGGGAACGAGCCACTGTGCCGCAGTAGCAGCACAGTGGCCAGTGGTCAAGTGGTTAACATGTTAAAAACTGTTAGTCATATTATCATTAATTAAAAAATAAAAACTGTATTTCGTTCATATATGTGTGCACTGTGCAGGGCGCCAGACTATTGGGTGTCTTATTATTATTGTCTTTAGTCCGCCCCTATACTACCCTAGCCTGCCCCTACACTCCCCTAGCCCACCCCTTTACAGCCCTATCCCAGTGGCATATCATCTATGGGTGCAACGTGTTCACTGCACAAGGGCCCTGAGAGGTGGGGGGCCCACTGTGGTGACACACACTGCACCCACGGATGCCCTAGGGCGCCAAGATGAGGGAGTGATAACATAATAGTATGTCATATAACTTTGCATATAGACAAGGTGCTGTTGCATGTGAAAATGACCTCCTGATAAATGTAATCTTAGTTTTAATTATATTGATATAAAATAATGGATGTGGGGGCCTTTTGGAGGGTGTGATTTTTTTTTTTTGGGGGGGGGGGGGCATCATTTCATTCTTGGACCCAGGCAGCACAATGTCTTGGGCCAGCCCTGGCAGGGAACATACACCAGCATTTATTTTCACACAGTGAACAGCCCAAGAAGATAACGGAAGGTATGAGAGTTTGTGAAACTCCTTCTAATTCCATAATAAATTTACTATGATGTTGGAAAGTCTTGGGCAGATGAAAAACATTCTTGTTACATGGCTGAAATGTTGCCAAACAGCCAGGTTAGAGATGTTAAAATGGCATTATGTGATGGTGACAGATGGTGTCAAAGTCCTCCACCACTTTTCAGGTATGGTTCCAGTTTAATGTAGATGGCCTCTTTCAGGCATTTTGTAATTCAGTTGTCCTCTGTCCAAGTGTCCACCTCAAAGTCCTGGAAAGAATGTTCCTTTTCCTTAACCACTTAAGCCTCGGAAGATTTTACCCCCATTCCGACCAGGGTTTTTTTTGCGATTCGGCACTTCGTGACTTTAACGGACAATTGCGCGGTCATGCGACGCTGTACCTAAACTAATTTTTTCCCCCACAAACAGAGCTTTCTTTTGGTGGTATTTGATCACCTGTGCGATTTTTACTTTTTGCGCTATAAACAAAAAAAGAGCGTCAATTTTGCAAAAATAACAATATTTTTCACATTTTTTTATATGAAATTCCCCCAAAAAAATGTAAAAATCAAAATTTTTTAACATTTTAGGCCAATTTGTTTTCTGCTACATATGTTTGGTAAAAAAAAAAATCGCAAAAAGCGTATTTTGATTGGTTTGCGCAAAAGTTATTGCGTTTACTAACTAAGGGAAAGATTTCTGTCATTTTTGGTGTTTTTTTTTTAAACGCGTAATGGCGGCGATCTGCGATTTTCTTTGCGGTACTGCGACATTGCGGCGGACAGATCGGACCCTTGACTGACATTTTTGACACTTTTGGGGTTACCAGTGACATTACTACAGTGATCAGTGCTATATATATATGCATTGTTACTGCAAAATGACACTGGCAGGGAAGGGGTTAACTTTATTGGGGAAGGAGGGGTTAAGTGTGTCCCTAGGGGCGTGATTCTAACTGTGATTGGACATGGCTACTGGTGTAGGAACAGTGATCAACGTTCCTACATAGTAGAACCGTATGATCACTATTCCTACACAGGGGAGAATGACAGGCGGCTTTGTTTACATTAGCCGCCTGCCTTTCTCCCTTCACGGCGGACGATCGCGAGTGACCGGCGGACATCGGGTCCGCCGGTCACACGCACGGACTTCCCCGTGAATGAGCCGGGGCGGGCGCGTGCCTCAGCGGGCACGCGCTCGCCCTCTATTGGCTCACATGGAGGTGACAGGCGAGTGACATACCCATACGTCACTTTGCCTGGCCGGGGCTGACCGCCGCAGTATATGTACTTGCGGCGGTCGGCAACCGGTTAAGATATAGGACAACTGCCGAGTCCTGACTTGTAGAATGTACCATTCTACATAGGGCCATCTGTTTGTAGATCAAATGGTCTGACTCCCAATATGGTTTTTACATTTCTCAGTGCACTGCATATACCAAATTACTTCACTTATGTTTGGGTGTTGGGTCTTCTACAAGCTCCTCAGTTTTTTGCTGGGCTTTAAAATGATATGGATGTGATTTGTTCAAGATCCTTCTGAGTGGTTTTGACTCTCCAGCCACATACATGATGATTATGTTACTTCAGACCTGAGGAAACCACTTGGAGCAGCACATTGGGCCTTTTGAATGTGACTAACTACTAGTAATTCTACCATGACCTGGATACATGAGAACCCTAACCAAGGAGGTGAAGTAGTAACTAACCTTTCACCTATTGAAGGAAAACCATACACCAAGAAACATAGATGATGCCATTGCTGACCTCAGTTTGAAAGGATTTGATCCCTGGCTGTTTCTGGCCTCATTTTTTCTGAGTCACTAAACCAAAACAAGCATGCAGATCATAAAATCAGAATTGCATCACTTCTTGATCTGCATACTTGGCTTCAAGTCAGTGGCTTCTTTAACCACTTAAGCCCCGGAAGATTTTACCCCCTTCCTGACCAGGGGGTATTTTGCGATTCGGCACTGCGTGACTTTAACGGACAATTGCGCGGTCGTGCGACGCTGTACCTAAACGAATTTGACGTCCTTTTTTTCCCACAAACAGAGCTTTCTTTTGATGGTATTTGATCACCTGTGCGATTTTTTGATCATGCGCTATAAACAAAAAAAGAGCATCAATTTTGCAAAAATAGCAATATTTTTCACATTTTTTTATATGAAATTCCCCCCCAAAAAAATGTAAAAATCAAAATGTTTTAACATTTTCGGCCAATTTGTTTTATGCTACCTATGTTTGGTAAAAAAAAAATTGCAAAAAGCGTATTTTGATTGGTTTGCGCAAAAGTTATCGCGTTTACTAACAAAGGGAAAGATTTTTGTAATTTTTGTTGTTTTTTTTTTTTAACGCGTAATGGCGGCGATCTGCGATTTTTTTTTTTGCGGTACTGCGACATTGCGGCGGACAGATCGGACCCTTGACTGACATTTTTGACACTTTTGGGGTTACCAGTGACATTACTGCAGTAATCAGTGCTATACATATGCACTGTTACTGCAAAACGACACTGGTAGTGAAGGGGTTAACTTTATTTGAGAGGGAGGGGCTGTGTGTGTCCCTAGGGGCGTGATTCTAACTGTGATTGGCTGTCTGTTGAGCTGTAGAACCAGTGATCAACGGTCCTACATATTAGAACCGTGTGATCACGGTTTCTACACAGGGGAGAATGACAGGCGGCTTGTTTACACTAGCTGCCTGACTTTCTCCCTCTGCAGCGGTGATCGCAGAGTGACCGGCGGACATCGGGTCCGCCGGTCACACGCGCGCGGGGGGGGTGTCAGTGACCACGCGGGGGCGCACCTCCGGCGCCGCGCGCTCACTCCCTAGACCCTCACAGGCTAGCGACGTAGACCTACGTGGCTTTGCCTGTGAGGGGCTGACTGCCGACGTAAATCATCGTTAGGCAGTCGGCAAGTGGTTAAAGACTTCTATGGCTTGGCGTTGTATTATTGGAGCCACCCTGCACTCGGGCAGCTCATAGAGTGTAAAGAAAGTCACCCAGTGGGCTACTTAAAGCTGTAGAAAAGTCTAATCTAATCTCAGGACAGTATTGTCATACAGTGCCATGACTAAGTCACCTAGAACCCAGGGCGAACATTATTCTATTGTACAGGATTTGATAGCGCCGACAGTTTACGCAGCGCTTTACAACTTGAGGGTAGACAGTACAAATCCAATACACTTTAAAACAGTAGGAATCGCAGTAATACAGCTGAAACAGAATTTCACATTCAAATGGACAAAAAGAGCATTAAGATACCTGGGTACGCTCATACCAGCCAGACCAGAGCAAATCTTTGAACTTAATTTTATTTCGCTATTGACGGAAATTCGTCTTAAACTAGAGAAATGGAATACAGGCTTACACTCATGGTTTGGTAGGTATAATTTGATCAAAATGTCCATACTACCTAGATTCTTATATTTATTTCAAACACTACCTATTAAGATCCCAGCTTATTATTTTAAACAGATAAATTCAATATTCATTAAATTCGTCTGGGCACATAAGAAACCCGGTCTTTCAAGACAGCTACTGACACTACCAAAAAAATTAGGGGGAGCGTCACTACCAGACATGCGTAAATATTTTCAGGCTTCTCAACTAAGAAGGCAAATTGACTGGTGTCGACATGGGGACTCCAAATTATGGGTACAAATAGAACAGGCATTTTCCCCTATCCCCCTAAATAGAGCACTTCGGTGCTATGACTATCTTCCGATAGAGGTGAGGAAACATCAATTAATAGGCACGATGTTACAAATATGTTCACAAATCAGTTTTCAGAAATCTCTCTCCTCACGAGATTCGCCATTATTCCCAGTGTTAGGGAATCCAAAATTTATGATGGGTTTAGAGGCACAATCTTTTAGATCTCTTAGAGCAGGGGTCTTCAAACTATGGCCCTCCAGTTGTTCAGGAACTACAATTCCCATCATGCCTAGTCATGTCTTTGAATGTCAGGTTTACAATGCCTCATGGGATGTGTAGTTCTGCAACAGCTGGAGGGCCATAGTTTGAGGATCCCTGTCTTAGAGAGACAGGTCTTTTCCAGGCCTCTCACTTCCTGAGAGAGGACAAATGGCCAACATTAGAAATGTTGGTAAATGAGGCGGATATCTTTAGACTCCCTTTCTGGAATGCATTGCAACTTTCTCACTTTTTACGCTCAATTCCTAACCCTCAGAATTATAATCGCCAAATGACAACCTATGAAAAATACTGTACAGATACAGGAAGCTTTACACATGCGTTATCTAAAATATATAATCTGATAAATATATCTGAAGAGCAGTACCAATTGCCCTATTTGGATAGATGAGAGAGGGAAATGTCTAGAGTGTTCTCCCCCAGAACAGAGACAACAGATGATCAATTCGGTCTTTAAATCTTCGATATGTACTAAATATCAAGGGACAAATTTCAAAATTTTAACAAGATGGTACTACACCCCGCATAAGCTACACAAAATCTCAGTAAATAATTCTGATCGGTGTTGGCGGAGTCTGGAGGAGGAGGGCACGGTATTACACATATTTTGGGATTGCCCTAAATTGATAGATACCGGAGGATCCAGCTTTTTTTTCCTCCTACAATTAAATAACATACCAGGTAAAAGATATAGAAAATCGGTGATATGTCAACTAGCAAATGTGGCTAGATCATGTATACCTCTTAACTGGAAAAAACAAACACCACCAACAATAGCAGGGTGGATCCAGAAAATAGAAGAAATAAATAAAATGGAGGACTTGGTAATGTCAGCACAACATAAAAGGGAAAATATACAGAGACGTGGGGAGCATGGAACCTATTTATCCTTTCGAAAGAAGGGGAAGTTCTGCTTGGAATGTGACTCCTGGATCAGAAACAACACAAAAAGTTAAGAGACACTAGAGTCAATAGTATCTGGACATGACAAGAGAGAGAAGAGAGAGATTTTGTTTCTTCATTGTTAGCCTTTTGTTTCTTTTTTTTTTTATGTTGGTGGGTTATTTTGGTTAATGCTTATAAATAGAAAAGATAGGGTAAGTAGAAGCTGTCTAGACCGAGAGAAGTAGTAGATTACAGTAAGGGTAAGAAGTAGAGAGAGATTAGATGAAGGTTAAGAGGAGAAAGAAGAACCTGTTCGTTAGATAATCGTATTGAGTATGAGGAAATAAGAAACCTATACTGATTGTTAAACCATATGAATATATGATGCTACGATTTTTGTTTATTACCTCTGGTTGATTGTACAGCTTATTACAAACCCTTAATAAAAAAATTATATTTGAAAAAATAAAATAAAACAGTAGTAATCAGAGAGCCCTGCTCATTAGAACTATACATACTAAGAGGAAGGGTCAGGAAATACAAGTGGTAATAACTGTGGGGAGATGTGCTGATGGATAAACTAAATGTACAGTTGTTAGGTAGGGGCCATTTAGGCTTCCCTGAAGAGATGTGTTTTCAGGGATCATCTGAAAGTGGACAAAGTAGGAAATAGTCGGACAGATTGGGGTAGAGTATTCCAGAGGATGGGAGAGCCATAGGAGAAGTCCTGGAGGTGAGCATGGGATGAGGTGACAAAGGAGCTAGAAAGCAGATGGTCCTGGGAGGAACAAAAAGAACGATTTGGTTGGTATTTTGAGACCAGGTTAGTGATATAGCCAAGTTATGGATGGCTTTGTAACTTATGGTTAGTATCTTGAATTTAATTAGTTGGTTGAGTGGTAGTCAATGGAGGGATTGGCAAAGAGGGGTAGCAGATGCAGAGCAGTTTGTAAGGTGGATAAGCCTGGCAGCAGCGTTCATGATTAGCTGAAGGGGGGGGGGGTAGCCTATTTAAAGGTAAGTCAATGCGGAGGGAGTTACAGTAATCAAGATGAGAGATGACACGGGAGTGGATAAGAAGCTTTGTGGTGTTGTTGGTTAGGAAGGGGTGTATCTTGGAGATTTTGTGGAGGTTGAAGCGGAAAGCTTTGGACAACGACTTAATGTGGGGTTGAAAGGATAGTTCAGGATTACACCTAGGACCTTGGGGAACAGATTGATAGTTGAGCTGTTGATTTTGACAGACAATCAGGGAAAGAGGAACTTGGGGGAGGAAATATTATGAGCTCGGTATTGGATAGGTTGAGTTTGAGGAATTGATGTGACATCCAGGCTGATATGTCTGTTAGTAAGTTGGTGATGCATGAGGAGACTGATTTGGGTGTCGTCAGCGTAGAGATGGTATTGGAAGCCAAAGGAGGCTATTACCTGACCCAGGAAAGGGGGTGTATAGATAAAAGGAGAGATGCCAGAACAGAACCTTGGGGGACCCCAACAGAGAAAGGGAGAGGAGAGGAGGAATTAGAATTGTAAGTAATGCTACGGGTGCAGTTGGATAAGTAGGATGAGAACCAGAAAAGAGTATAGTAGCAGAAACCAAAGGCGTGGAGTTTTTTGAGGAGGAGGGGGTGGTCCACAGTGTCAAAGGCAGCAGAAAGGTCCAGAAATAGGTGTACAGAATAGTGTCCTTTGGTTTTGGTCATTAGTTGATCATTTGTGAGTTTTAGGAGAGAAATGTTGTGGCGTGTTGAGAGCGAAATCCAGACTGAAGGGGATCAAGAAGGTTGATCTTGACAAGGTGGTCACTCAGATAGTTGTAGACCAGACATTCAAAGAGATTGGATAAAAAGGGGAGCAGGGAGATGGGGTCCAGGGGCAGGTGGTTTGAGGGACGTTAGTGAAAAGTTTATCAACCTTGTCTATAGTGACGGGGTTGAATGAAGGAAGTAATGATTGTACCTGTGGACATGGAGTGTTAAGTGGAGAAGGTATCTTTACAGCCCAGATCTCCGCACAAATTGTATCAATCTTATGTTTGAACTGATTAGCGATCTCTTGGGCAGTGAGTGAGTTTGTGGGGGAAGAACAAAGTAGGGAGTTAAAAGTAGAGAAGAGTTGACGGGGACAGGATGATAAGTAGTTAATGTGATAAAATAGGTGAGTAGGCAGAAATCTTATTTTTGGTGGGCAGATTTATATTGATTGAAATCTTTCTGAGACTTTGTATTACGCCACAGGTCCTCAAAAACACAGCTATGTTTTTGTCAGACGTCTGGTGTCATCTGTTTGCCAAGGTTTTTAGGGGTCGAGCCTGATTCTATGTGTAGTGAGGGGGTCCAGTGTGTCCAGGAAGTATGACAGTGAAGTGTTTTTGACAGAAGTGGCTAAGTTGGGGCAGGATAGGGATGGGAGTTTGTCATAGAGGTGGTCAGGAGCAGAGTAGAGAAGAGAAGGGTTGAGGTGGCGAAGGCTTCTATGGTTAATTGTTAAGCAGTTAGAGGGATTGGTGGTGTAAGAGAGTGCAACTACTAAGGTAGTGGTCAGGGAAAGGGAAAGAATTGTTGGAGAGAGTGCATCGAGTGCATAGGTGGGAGAAAACAAGTCAAGGTCAAGGATGTTATCATCAGAGAGAGAGTAGAAGCATGGAGTAGCAGGAGTGTTAGTATTAATAGAGATGTTGAAGTCACCCAGAATGATTGCGGGAATTTCAAAAGATAGAAAGTAGGGTAGCCAGGCAGAGAAGTCATCAAGAAAGGCTGATACTTGTCCAACGAGTCGGTATATCACAGCTATCCTTCGAGAAACTGGAGAGAATAGACAAATGCAATGTGCCTCAAAGGAGGAGAGTGACAGAGAGGGAGGTGGGTGAAGTACCTGAAAGGTGTTATGTGGGGCTAGAAGGATTCCCACTTCCCCTCCCTTCCGTCCACTGGGTCTGGGGCAGTGAGTCCTGAGAGGGCCACTATGGGGGAGGGCAGCAGGAGAAGCAGTGTCAGATTCATAAAGACCCATTTGGTGATAGCTTCATGAGTCAAATGACCCTTTGCTGGTGGTGTTTTTTTACACATCTACAAATATTTTGATATAGAAGAGGAGGATATTTCTTTTTTTCTCTTTTTTCCTATTTTGCACATTGGACTTTTCCTATTTTACACATTGGACTTTTTTGCTGTCATACTTTTTTTTATGTGATGTAAACCCTTAAATTTGGTGTTATCACTCTCACTCTCTCATACTGGTCACTGGAAGTTCAACATGACACCTCATGGCAAAGAACTCTCTGAGGATCTTAAAAAAAGAATTGTTGCTCTACATAAAGATGGCCTAGGCTATAATAAGATTGCCAAGACCCTGAAACTGAGCTGCAGCATGGTGGCCAAGACCATACAGCGGTTTAACAGGACCGGTTCCACTCAGAATAGGCCTCGCCATGGTCGACCAAAGAAGTTGAGTGCACGTGCTCAGCATCATATCCAGAGGTTGTCTTTGGGAAACAGACATATGAGTGCTGCCAGCATTGCTACAGAGGTTGAAGGGGTGGGGGGTCAGCCTGTCAGTGCTCAGACCATGAGCTACAGCATCAAATTGGTCTGCATGGCTGTCATCCCAGAAAGAAGCCTTTTCTAAAGATGATGCAAAAAGCAAAGTTTGCTGAAGACAAGCAGACTAAGGACATGGATTACTGGAACCATGTCCTGGGGTCTGATGAGACCAAGATAAACTTATTTGGTTCAGATGGTGTCAAGCGTGTGTGGCGGCAACCAGGTGAGGAGTACAAAGACAAGGGTGTCTTGCCTACAGTCAAGCATGATGGTGGGAAAGTCATGGTCTGGGGCTGTATGTCAGGGTGCCAGGAAACCAGACGACATGAAAATGCAAGAAAAATAAAGTAGTTTATTTATGCAACAATAATAAATGCATAGCAAGAGAGAGGAGCAAAATCAAGAACAGCCAGGGTCAAGTTCAGAAGCAGGTAGTCATCCAAGCTGGGATCGAGTCCAGGAGCGGGTAGTCATCCAAGCCGGGAGCGAATCCAGAAGCGAGTAGTCTGCCGAAGCCAGGTCGTCAACCGATGCGGGATCGTCAACCGATGCGGAATGAGAGCCAGGAAGGTCATCAGCCAAGCCAAGTCATGCACAGAGAAAACAGAGAACAGAGGACTCCTAGCAGTGATGCACCTTGGAGTACAAACGCAAGGGCAAGGTCTGAAAGCCATCAGGAGATATACAGTATATAGTCAGGTGTGCAACATCATCACTGAGCGACACCCAGGCAGCAGACACGTGATAATGCAAACAGAGTTTATAAGAGACAGCAGTCTGCACATGTCCAAGATGGCTGCCAACAGAAAGGCAAGGTAAGACCTTGACACTGCATGAGAGCTGCTGCCATAACCCTGGTATTGTTTTTTACAGTCGGCAGCTGGCTTCTTTGCTACCTGGCTGTTTCCAGACTCATTTCTTTCAGAGTCACTGAATCGGGACAAGCATGCAGATCAAAAAAATCTGAACAGCGTCATCACTCCTTGATTTGCATACTTGGCTTCAAGTCTCCGGCTTGCCCTTGTATTATTGGAGCCACCCTGCACTTTGGTAGCTCAAAGAGTGTAAACAAGACCACCCCGCACTGTGGCAGCTCAGAGAGTGTAAACAAAGCCACCATGCACTCTGGCAGCCCAGAGAGAGTAAACAAAGCCACCCTTCATCCGAGCAGCTCAGAGAGAGTAAAAATAAAAGCCACCCGACGCTCGTACAGCTCAGAGAGAGTAAACAATGCCACCCTGCACTTGGGAAGCTCAGAGAGAGAGTAAACAAAGTAACCCCGCATCTGGGCAGCTCAGAGAGCGTAAACAAGGCAATCCGTATTGGGGCATTTCAGAGAGTGTAAACAAAGTAACCCCGCGTTCAGGCAGCTCAGAGAGCGTAAACAAGGCTACCTCGTGGGGTTAATTTGTTTACACTCTCACACTGAGTGTAAATAAAACCAGCCTGCGTTCGGGCAGCTCAGAGAGTTTAAACAAGGCCAGCCCGCACTGGGGCAGCTCAGAGAGTGTAAACAAAGTCACCACATGCTCGGGCAGCTCAGAGAATGTAAACAAAGCCACCCTCTGCTCGGGCAGCTCAGAAAGTGTAAGAAAAGCCACCCTGCACTCAGGCATCTCAGAGAGCGTAAACAAGGCCACCCCACACTGAAGCAGCTCAGAGAGTGTAAACAAGGCCACCCCACGCTCAGGCAGCCCAGAGAGAGTAAACAAAGCCACCCTTCACTTTGGCAGCTCAGAGAGCGTAAACAAGGCCTCCCCACATTGAAGCAGCTCAGAGAGCGTAAACAAGGCCACCCCACACTGAAGCAGCTCAGAGAGTGTAAACAAGGCCACCCCACGCTCAGGCAGCCCAGAGAGAGTAAACAAAGCCACCCTTCACTTTGGCAGCTCAGAGAGCGTAAACAAGGCCTCCCCACACTGAAGCAGCTCAGAGAGTGTAAACAAGGCCACCCCACGCTCGGGCAGCTCAGAGAGAGAGTAAACAAAGCCACCCTTCACTTAGGCAGCTCAGAGAGAGTAAACAAAGCCACCCGGTGTTTGGGCAGCTCAGAGAATGTAAACGAAGCGAAGGCAGCTCAGAGAGCGTAAACAGGGCTACCCCACGCTCTGGCAGCTCATAGAGTGTAAACAGAGCCACCCCGTTGAGCTATTTAAAGCTGCACAACTTATTCATCTCATCTCAGGACAATATTGTTATTCAGGGAAAGGGCAGGGGAGGGCTTTAGAAGTTTTCATTATGTAATTTCAGCTCCAAATTCATTGTTGTTGTTTTTTTTCCAGATGAACGTTTTGCTTATGAAGGTAAGTTTATTTATGTTAATAAATAGTTAATAAAGTATGAAATTAATTTATTAACCAAGTGAGTAATTATTAATTAATGACAATAATAATAAATAGTTAATTAAGTAACAAAATGTAGTCCTGCCCCTTGGGAAGTGGCAAAGTGAACACACATCCTCCTCACTTCTGTGGCCCTGAACGTTGTCCAACCCACTTGACACTATAGGCTCAGACATATTGAATGAGTAGACACTACTGGATTGGGGTAAAGAATCAAATTTACTTGTCTTTAACTTGTAGTTGAAAGAATGAACAAACAGTTTTAATAAAAAAAGATCAATAATACCAAAGTGATCCTGAATCCTCAACCCCCGAATTGTATAAGATTCAGCACTCAGGATCTAAGAGAGCAACACAAAGGCATATATATATATATATATATATATATATATATATATATATATATATTGCTATATAATTGAGGATTAGTATATCAGTAATCTGTCAATTGACTACTCAAATATAATGCGAGAGTGACCACGGAAATCAATGCTTTACCGTAATAAAGAATAACTCCAAACATTACTAACTTAACTCAGTAACTCTATTATCCTGAATCTAGGCTATGTATCAGAGTGCACTCTGTATCATATTATCCTATAGGGGGTCCCCTTTACTTCAGATTGCAAGAGTCTCCTGAATGAGCAAGGCCTTGTTAGTCCTCGCCGGCAAAGGTATCCTTAGTCATCCCAAGGGAAAGTATTTGTAATCCACGGTAAAGGCGATGATCCAATGTAATCCACCATAAGAGTAACGGTTAACTGTAATCCAAACTAAAGAGGAAGATAGGTTCCTGTGCCCAAATGACTGGTACCCAATCTAAGAAACTGGAAAGGCGGGGTGAGACCTCCTGATCTGCCACGCACTATTCAGCACTGCAGTGTCCTGTGGCAACCAGTGTATTACTAATGCAGCCTCCTGTTCAAAGCTGCGTTGCAAGCCTACCCTGTCTCGGTCCAGTAATTACAGTATATACTTCAGATCGGATCTCTCTCACCCAATGTGATGATTTCCGTGTCCCGCGGTCCACACCACCAGCGTCCCGCTCTCCTCAGAAGCACTCGCAGTCTCTCTGAGCGTTTCTCCATCCGGTCTGCCACCGAGCTCCGTCCGCACACCGCTCTCTCCCTCCGGTGTCTTTCCACTGGGCCTCCGGCCTATCATTCTCTGCACTCCGCGGCAGCTCTTTCCCCCTCCTCACAAAGCACTGTCCTCGAGGCAAGAGAGTGAATCTTGGTCCCGCCCCCTTCTTATAGACACTCCCATCTGCCCCTGCGAGTCCCAATGCTCCCTGGGAGGAAAGTCCTGGGAGGAAAGTCCAACAAACAGGACTACATCTCCCAAAACTCAACAGTCTGTTGCCTTGCAGAAACTTTAATAGTAGAAACAGAACAACCCTAAACAACTCCAGGTGAAATCTGCGACCAGGCTACAAAAATATAAAAAAATATGTTAATAAATAGCTAATAAAAATAACTGTACTTTTCATGTAACATCCTATATATACAATACTATATCATGTAATCGCAGCTATCTGGGCCTGTGTCCTAATGTTTTAAAGACTGGGATGGAATGTATCCATTCAGGTTCATGGGGCATCCTCTGGCTAGGAACAAGAGACAACGCCACTCACAGAGACAACGGACAGTAGAAGGACAGTAGAAGGTTGACACTTTTCACACAAATTTGGACACAACCACTCAGGCTGCTCGTAGAGCGTGAAAAAGGTCAACCTGTGCTCAGGCCACTCAGAAAGAGTAAACCAAGTTACCCTGCGCTCGGGCTTCTCAGAGAAAGTAAACAAAGTCACCCTACACTCAGGCCACTAGGAGAGAGTAAACAAAACCACCCTATGCTCAGACCACTCAGAAATAGTAATCAAAGTCACCCTACACTCAGACCGCTAGGAGAGAGTAAACAAAGTCACCCTACACTTAGGCCGTTAGGAGAGAGTAATCAAGGCCAAACTACACTCAGGCTGCTCTGGAGAGTAAACAAAGTCACCCCTCACTCAGGCTAGTCAGAGAGAGTAAACAAAGTCACTCTGCACTCAGGCCGCTAGGAGACAGTAAACATGGTCATCATGCACTCAGGCTGCTCAGAGAGAATAAACAAAGTCACCCTACACTCAGGCCTATAGGAGAGAGTAAACAAAGTCACCCTGCACTCAGGCCTATAGGAGAGAGTAAACAAAGTCACCCTGCACTCATAGTTGCCAACATTTAAAAAAAATTTCCAGGGACACTTTGCAGCACAGCTATCAATTACTTACCACACCCACTTCCCCGAAGCTCCGCCCACTCCGCATAATTAATCTCCGCCTACTTATCAGATTATAGGGTCTACTTCATAAAGAGAGAATTACAGGAAATTGAAAAGGGAATTGAAAACTTAAGGCCAAAGTAGCAGAGTTGGAATAATTCTCCCATTCAGCTGCACTACTTCTGCCTAAAGTTTAAAATTCTCATCACAATTCCCTGCAATTCTAAAGTGTGAAATGTGCTCTGGTGTGACCATAGAAAAAATGTAATATGGAAATATAAATAAAGTGCAAGGTGTAAATAAGTACGATTATACTATCTGGTATAATTAGGTTTTATCGTACTTATTTACACCTTGCACTTTATTTATATTTACATATTACATTTTTTGTATGGTCACACCTGAGCACATTTCACACTTTATTCACCTGTCTTTGAATTCAGCCCTCTATGGGGTGATAATTTTCATTTACATAAAACAATGTAGCATCCTTTCCTTCCTAACACATTACCCAGTCCATACCAGTATAGATCCTAACACATTACCCAGTCCATACCAGTATAGATCCTAACACATTACCCAGTCCATACCAGTATAGATCCTAACACATTACCCAGTCCATACCGGTATAGATCCTAACACATTCCCCAGTCCATACCAGTATAGATCCTAACACATTACCCAGTCCATACCATCCTAACACATTACAGAGTCCATACCAGTATAGATCCTAACACATTACCCAGTCCAAATTCTGCTCCATACCAGTATAGATATCCAGCATGAGATTTTTCCCATTGAGGATTGAGGTCTGTTTTCATTTTTTTGAGCAATATATATATATATATATATATATATATATATATATATATATATATATGCACACACATACACATACACGGATATGTACACACATTTATCTAGAGCTAGAAAACTATATATATGTATCAATTAACAGGTGTATAAATTATATCTATAAAAAAACATTACTGATAGTAGTAATTAATGGAGTGTGAGGCCTCCAGCTTGTCGGAAGGTGCTCTGCCTCCCCCTGATGGCGGATTTTGGAAAGTGCACAATGCTGACACCCTGCCTTCGGTGACACGTTAAATTTGCGACAGGTGGGAAGAGTGAGTGGGCACAGAGAGAGAGAGACAACCTGCTGCCAGAACTACAATTCCTAGCTGGGGTGAGAGTGACACTGTGTGGCACAAAATTAAAAAAAAAAATTTTTTTTTTTTTTTTTTTAATGATTTACATTGTCCCTGATTAACAGGGACACTGTAAAATACCCGGGACAGGTTCCTATTTGCCGGGATTGTCCCGGGAAAAAACGGGACAGTTGGCAGGTATGTATGGCTGCTAGGAGAGAGTAAACAAAGTCACCCTGCACTCAGGCTGCTAGGAGAGAGTAAACAAAGTCACCCTGCACTCAGGACTCTAGGAGAGAGTAAACAAATGCACCCTACACTCGGGCCATTCAGAGAGAGTAAACAAATGGCGCTTTTCCACTGCATGGAACCGAACGGTTCGGCACGCTTTTGTGCTTTTCCACTGCTGGTACCGCATGGTATAGTGTAGGAACGGTTCGGTACGGTACGGTACGGTACGGCGGCGCTTTTCCACTGCATGGAACCGAACGGTACGGCACGGTACGGCTCTGAAAAAACAGTACCTACTCGATTGTGGTTCCAACAGGTACCAAACTGGTACCATATCCCACAATCCTTTGCATGCAGTCACTACTAGCCACTGATTGGTCAGAGAATCCCACCCACCCCGTTGTTATCCCACCCACTTAACTTTAGTACTACTTTAGTGGAAAAGCAAACCATACCGTACCGTACCGAACCGAACTGTTCCAACACCGTACCATGCGGTACCAGCAGTGGAAAAGAAAACCGGGCCAAGCAGGGCCGAGTAGAGCTGAGCCGGTAGTTGCAGTGGAAAAGTGCCAAAAGTCACCCTGCACTCAGGACGCTCGGAGAGAGTAAACAAAGGATGCATCTGATGTCCGGACAGTATTTTTATTCTGGGCTGGAGAAGGGGGGGGGGGGCGGTGGACTTAATTTTTAAACCTGTAATTTCAACTTATATTTCTATATGATTTTTATATCCATAAGGAGGTTTTAATTATAGTGATAAGTTCCTGCATGTTAAAGTGAAATTCCAGCCTAACACCAACTTCTCTTAAAAATGTTACCTCCGCCTACCTCTCCTGCCTACCCTGTACAAAAAACATCTATATACTTACCTTTTTTAGTCTAGTCCAGTCACATGATCCCCCATCTTTGGCTCCCCCATGTCCTGGAGCACTTCACAGAAGCTGGGAATTCCAGGACCCGTGATGTCACCCCTAGGCTTCCATTGCCCAGCAGTTTTTGGTTCTCCCTCCTCCCCCCTGCAGATTCTGCTTACTGATACAGGGAAGCTGGAGCTAGAGCTGAAGCTGCTGGATCACATCTCCAGACTGGACCGGACTAAAGAATGATAAGCTTACCATCTTTTTTTTCACAGGGTAGGCAGGGGGGAGGGACATATAAGAATAGTTAGCAGGAGCAGCCAGGGCCGGTCCGAGGCGGGTGCTTAGGGTGCAGTGCGCCCAGGCGCCGCAAGGTGGGGGGCGCACTATCCTCTCCCGGCTGCAAGTCTCTCACTGCAGCCTCGCCTTTCACTGAAAAAATACATTGGTTATAGCTGCTCCGCCTCTCTGCTGCCTCCTCAGCCAATGGGAACACAGTGGACACGCCCCCTTCCCCAGCGCGCCTTGTTTGATATCTCAGCAGGAGATGCCGACCTGGAGAAGAGAGGAGAGGAAAGTACACTGCCTGCAGTGTGGGACGGGCTGCAGCCTTTATAGAAGAAGGTGAGCTGGGGAAAATAAACTAAATGTATTCTTGTCAGTGCTTCCCCTGCTGAGGAGGGGGGAGGGCTGTGTTTTCTCTTCCTGTCTCTGAGTCTGTTTTTTCTGTGTGAGTAGCAGTGCACTGCTTCTGGAGGGAGGATATGCTCTAACCTTCTCCTCCAATCTCTACTGCACCTCCCTACTCCATACCTGACCACCTCCCTCTCTTCTGCATTACCACATGCAATGTCTGTGAACTGCTGGAGCACTACAAGTACCAGCATGCCAGGAAATGGAGGCAGCAGCAGTGTGTTCAATCAGGCAGGCTGATATTTAGATGGAAAGTGCTGGTGTGTGTGTGTATACTGTGTGTGTATACTGTGTGTGTATACTGTGTGTATACTGTGTGTATGTGTGTGTGTGTGTATATACTGTGTGTATACTGTGTATAGTGTGTGTGTATATACTGTGTGTGTGTGTATGTATACTGTGTGTATGTATACTGTGTGTGTATATACTGTGTGTGTGTGCGTGTGTGTGTATATTGTGTGTATACTGTGTGTGTGTATACTGTGTGTATACTGTGTGTGTGTATACTGTGTGTATGTGTGTGTATATACTGTGTGTATACTGTGTGTGTGTGTATACTGTGTGTATGTGTGTGTATATACTGTGTGTATATATTGTGTGTGTGTATACTGTGTGTATATACTGTGTGTATACTGTGTGTGTGTATACTGTGTGTGTATACTGTCTATATACAGTGTGTGTGTGTGTGTGTGTGTGTGTGTGTGTGTGTGTGTGTATATACTGTGTGTGTGTGTATACTGTGTGTATACTGTGTGTGTATACTGTGTGTGTGTGTGTATACTGTGTGTGTGTGTGTATACGTGTATATACTGTGTGTTTGTGTACTGTGTGTGTATACACTGTGTGTGTTTGAGCTTTGGTTTGAGGTGCACACCCTAATGCCATAGGCTGCGCACGCCTATGTTTGTAGTTGTGAGCTGAGGGAAGGGGCGACAGTGGGGGAGGAAGACAGGACAGAGGGAGATGCCAGGTGAGAGTTCCAGCTTTAAAAAGGCAAGCACATGACAATGACAGATGATCAGGTGAGGTGGGAGGTGTAAACATTGATGGGATGGATCGCTGAGTGTAGTATAGCAGCTGCCTCTCCTTACAATCTTCCTCTCAGTCTGTTACTGCAAGCAGGCTGGGGGCTGCTCAGAGAGTTCCAGTCCAGCCCCTTTTTCCCATGCGGAGCTGAGGAGGAAGAAGTCTCATGGCATGTGTGTGAGTGACTCGGCCATGCGATCCCACAGCCTGAGCCTGCTGAAGTTTTAGTGTATGCTGGCAGTTTGTGACACTGATTAGCAGAGCCTGGGAGGGAGGCAGACTTTACCAGGGGACATATCTCAGTCCCACACTGACAGATGAATTAAAGTGCCTGCCTGTGTATGGGCTGATCACAGTGTGATCACTGGGTTTGATAAGTTACAGTCAGACCATGTAATGTACACTACACATACACTTCCATAACATGACGGTGATGTCACATTACCTTTATGGAAGTGTATGTGTAGTGTACATTACATGCTCTGACTGTAACTTAGACTGAAGTTTAATGCATAGTAAAACGTTTTAGGCTTATGGAAGTGTATGTGTACTAATAATGCGCATTGTACTGCACATTCACGAGCATATGGGGGGGCAGCAATTTTTATTTTGCCTAGGGGCCAAAAATCCTTGCACCAGCCCTGGAGAGGAGGAGCCATACAGAGGAAGCAATGGCTTTGCTCTCTACTGCAGCCGCCTACTTTCTCTGTACGGCTCCTCCTCTCACAGGCGGAGTGCATTTGATGTCACTCCGCCTGTGAGCCAGGACTATGGAGGCGCCGTTCTCACAGTGACATCCGCAGCCCCGCTGAGATGTCACACAAGAGCTTTACACCACAGAGCCCGGCACCACAGAGCCCGGCACACCACAGAGGAGCCAGGAATCAGGACAGGCAGCCAAGAATCAGGACCAGCAGCCAGACCCCAGGACCAGCAGCCAAGAATCAGGACCAGAAGCCAGCCCCAAGGCCCCAGCAGCCAGACCCCAGGACCAGCAGCCGGAATACAGGACCAGCAGCCTAGCCCCAAAAACCAGGACCAGCAGCCAGGAATCAGGAGGACCAGCAGCCAGACCCCAGGACCAGCAGGCCAGCCCCAGCAGCCAGACCTTAGGACCAGCAGCAAAGCCCCAGAAGCCAGGCCCCAGGACCAGCAGCCAGCCCCAGTACCCATTATTTAAGATAAGTGAAGTCTTCTAGTCTTGGGCCTGGGCATCAAAGTGCTATTAATATAATATTGTTTATTTTTCTATTGTTCGGTGACACTCTAATGTAGTCTCTCATCGGGGATGGAGGGGACTCTTTCTATCAGAGACTCTCCAATAGTCACAGAGAGGGCTTCTGTAAGATAAACCCCCCTCCAGGTCCCATTAGACTCCGTTGTAGTCTCTAATGGGGCCTGGTGGGGGGTCTTTCTAACATAGACTTTAAAATGCACACAAAGATGACCTCTGTTCGAAAGACCCCCCTCCAGGTCCCATGATACAACCCCATTGTAGTCTCTAATGGGGCCTGGTGGAGGCTCTTTCTAACAGACTCTCTAACAGAGGCCCTCTCTGTGTTCCTTGGAGAGACCCCCTCCAGGTCCCATTAGGAAAGGGGAGGGGTTAGTAAGATGACCACGCCCACACAGGGGGCGCCATAAATATTTCTGCACCCAGGCGTCTGTTACCCTAGGATCGGCCCTGGGAGCAGCTGGTCCATAAGGGGGACCTAGTTTGGATGTGTGGATGCATGTGGGGTGCCAGACTCTTATATTTCTATGAGGTTTTTTTTTTAAGCCACATGATTAGAGCCTGAGGCTCTAATTGGCTTGAAAAAGGTTGGGCTCGGGGCGCAGAGCACTGCGCCCGGAACCCACCCACTTGTTACACTAGCGAATCAATACTCGCTATTGTCTACTGGCTTCTCCTCCTGGCCAATCAGAACAGACAGGGAAGCTGCGGAGGGCTGAGTGCGGGGGACCATAGGGGTGAGTGTGGGGGGAACCATGGAGGAGTGAGTGCAGGGGAAACTGTGGAGGGCTGAGTGCGGGGGTGACCGCGGAGGGGCAGAGTGCAGGGACACTGTGGAGGGGCAGAGTGCGGGGGCACCGTGGAGGGGCAGAGTGCGGGGGAACCGCAGAGGGGAAGTATGTGTGTGTGGGGGACAGTGGAGGGGTGAGTGCAGGGGAATCGCGGAGGGGCTGAGTGCGGGAGGACTGTGGAGGGCTGAGTTGAGGGAGGGACTGTGGAGGCCCTAAGTGCGGGGGAACCCCGGAGGGGCAGAGTGCGGGGGAACCCCGGAGGGGCTGAGTGCGGGGGAACCCCAGAGGGGCTGAGTGTGGGAGAACCGCGGAGGGGCTGAGTGCGGGGGGAACCGCAGAGGGACAGAGTGCGGGGGGGATCGCAGAAGGGTGAATGCGGGGGACCCGCGGAGGGGCTGAGTGCGGGGGGGACCTGGAGGGGGGGGGGCTTGTTTACCAACCCCCCCCCCCCCCCCAAATGTTTAGCACCAGCTGCCACTGATAGTTAGTGGTAAGCTTTAATTCTACTTGTATTGAGTTCAATACTTTACTTCTCTACAACATCAACTATTCACATTGCACTGCAAAAATCTCCCCTCAATAGCACATTATACTGTATCATGCCATTGCAATCAAAGATGGAAAATAATTTATCAAACTGTAATAGCAAATCGCATCAAACAGCAACAGAAATATTATACGTAATGGCACTTGATATAATCCAGATTGTCCTGAAAAAGCAATTCATATGAACTCAAACTGCATATGATATCGTACCACTTACCATAGCACAATATTTGACAGAGCAGCTCCTTCCGGGTCTTTCCATGTCCAGTCGCTCTCATAAATAGATGGAAAACAATCTGCAAATTGGTCTTTAATCGGAAGATCGAACTGACTCAGTATACAAGTCATCTCTGGGAGTATTGAAGAACAATTTATTGATGATATTAAAAATGGGTTGCCAATATTGGAAACATTTGGGACATCGCCACAGCATGTGAACCAGATCACCTATTGAGGTACAACTTCTAAGGCAATTAGGGGAATCTCTGCATCCAAATGTATATAGTCATGGCTGGGTCCTGTATTCTCTTTAAAAGATAAACAACTGAGTGAGCCATTTAGTGTTAGAGTGGAAGTAAACCTCCTATCGTTTTCAGCCAAGGAAGCTGCCATCTTTTTCTCTGTTTAACCTTTAACTGCCATGATGTTGCACATGTGATTGGTTATGATGACACCAGCCATTGTATGGCTTCACAGTTTAGTTGAGAGCACAACCAATGTGACAGTTAAATTCCCTGCATGTGTCAGGAATGTAACTGTTTTTTGATACTGTTAATTCAATATGCTTACTTCCACCTTAAGAAGTATGGTGTTCCTTTTTTTCCCCAGAATTGTGTCTAAAGTTCCGTTCTCACTTAGCTTTACAGTGGAGAACTGTATTAGGTAGGGTTGCACCGATAGCAGCTTTTTAAGACTGAATACGAGTACTGATACTTTTCCTCAAGTACTCGCCGATACCAGTTACCAATACCTATTTTAAAATTTTTTTTTGTTATTAAATTTTTTTATTTACATTTTTTTTAAACACCGTATCTTTTAACTTTTTTTGGTCAACTTTATTGCTATTACAAGGGATAAACAATGTAACAGAAACTGACACCCATACTGTGCTTGTGGACTTCCGTCACTATACGGCTTCCTCCCAGTCTTGAACATAGATATCAGATTTTCCAGCCGCCCCCCATACAAAGCTAGCTGACAACTTAGCTTGTTCTGGAACCTTCTTCTTTATTGAATAACGCACATAGTTTAATTACAGCATGGACATCCCCCTCTTAAGATTACCACACACAGGTCAGGGGTTGCTTGATTACATTATCAAACGCAGATGAAATTGTATATAGAAATGGAATTAACCTAAACTAATTATCTAGCCATCTGGACAGAAACAATATGTGAGTTCATTAACAATTAACAATGGGACATACAGGCTTAACTAACAGATTCCACATCACACCTCAATATACAGACAATCTCTGACTTTGAAGTACAATACACATTATCATAAGTGTAAACACAGAACCCATTTGAAGCAATCCAAACCATATTCTCAGTGTCCATTAAGTATCTGTCTTTCACTCCCAGTGACGGTGAGTACCGTCACAAACAAAATTCCTTGTAATAGCATGGGCCATGGCAGGACCTCTTTAAGGAGAGATCTAGGGTCTATTAGACCCCAAATATCTCCGCTGGCCTCCAATGCAATCAATCAGACACAGATCGGATCAGGAGTCCCCCTTGGATTAGAGACCCCTTAAACCAGAGTCCCCTTTAGATAAGCAACCCCCCTTGAATAAGGAGCCCCCCTTAGATTAGAGACCCCCCTTAGATCAGCATCTCCCACTTGGATCAGGAGCCCGCCCCTTGGATTAGATACCCCTCTTAGATCATAGTTCCTCTTAGATCACCCCCCTCCCTTGTTCATGAATCCCCCTTTGGATCAGAGTCCACCTTAGACCAGCATCTCCCCCTTGGATCAGGAGCTCTCCCTTAGTTTAGAGCCCCCCCCTTAGTTCAGGGTCTCACAGATGGATCAGGAGCCCCCCTTAGATTAGAAATCTCTCTTAGAGCCCTGCCCCCCTTAGATCGGTGACTTATCCTTGGATCAGGAGTCCCACCTTTGGATCAGACACCTCCCTTAGATCAGAGTCCCCCCTTGGACTAGGCACCTCCCTTAGATCAGAGTCCTCCCTTGGATCAGGAGTCCCCCTTGTATTAGAGACCACTAAATCAGAGGCCCCTTTCGATCTGCATGCACCCTTAGGTCAGGAGTCCCACCTTGGATCAGGAGTACCCTCTTAGATTAGAGACCCCCTTAGATAAGAGACCCCCATTAGATCAGTATCTCCCCTTTGGATCAGGAGCCCCCCCCCCCCCAGATTAGAGACCAGCCTTAGATCAGAGTCTCCTCCTTGGATCAGGAGTCCTCCCTTTGATTAGAGACCCCCCTAGATCAGAGTATCCCTTAGATCAGCATCCTCCAGTTGTTAGCATTAGTTCCAGCCTAATCAAGGAGTCTCCCCTTAGATTAGAGACCCCCCTTAGATCATAGTCCCCCTTAGATCAGCATCTCTCAGTTGGGTCAGTTCCCCCCTAGATTAGAGACCCCCCCCCAGATCAGTGTACCCTGTAGATCAGCATCTTCCAGTTGTTATCATTAGTTTTAGTTCCAGTTTAATCTAGGGGTCCCCCCCAGATTAGAAACACCCCCTTAAAACAATGTCTCTGCCATTGATCACAAGTCCCCCCTTAGATAAGAGACACACCCCCTTAGATCAGCATCTACTCCCTAGATTATTAGTCCCCTTTAGATCAGTCTCCCCCCTTAGGTCAGTACCCCCCCCCTAAATTAGAGACCCCTCCAAGATCCCCTTACCTTACAGGGCTGGAGGCACCAGAAACCATGAGGCGTCAGCAGGGGCCGAGAGTTCAGGCAGCCTCTGTTGACAGGAGTCCTCAATTGGTGCAGTGTGTAAGAGCACAGTGGGCCCCGCCCCCCTTGGGGCCTATTTGCATGGCACACATTGCACAGATTGAGGATACGCCACTGAATCTTTTCTTTGAATTCTTTCTAGGAAGGCTGCCCACAAGGTTTAGGAGTGTGTCTATGGGAATGTTTGACCATTCTTACAAAAGCACATTTGTGAGGTCAGGCACTGATGTGGATGAGAAGGCCTGGCTCGCAGTCTCCACTTTAATTCATCCCAAAGGTGTTCTATTGGGTTGTGGTTAGGACTCTGTGTGGGCCAGTCAAGTTCCTCCACCCCCCAAACTCGCTCATCCATGTCTTTATGAACCTTTCTTTGTGCACTGGTCCAAATCATTTGGTGGAGGGGGAATTATGGTGTGAGGTTGTTTTTCAGCAGTTGGGGTTGGCCCCTGAGTTCCAGTGAAGGGAACTCTTTAGGCGTCAGCATACCAAGACATTTTGGACAATTTCATGCTTCCAACTTCGTGGATGGCCCCTTTCTGTTCCAACATGACTGCGCACCAGTGCACAAAGCAAGATCCATAAAGACATGGATGAGCGAGTTTTGAGTGGAGGAACTTGACTGGCTTGCACAGAGTCCTGACTCAACCTGATAGAACACCTGACGGGCAGCAAGGCGAGCCATGGCTTTGTAAGATCTTCTGAAATGGCCCGAGATTTTCCTGGCCTGCCGCAAGACATTCTGGACCACAGGGTATTTGGCAACGAATCGCTGCACGACCAAGTTCAGGATGTGTGCCATGCATGGCACGTGTGTTATTTTGCCCTGTTTCAGCACGCTCATCAGATTGGCACCGTTGTCGAACACCACTTTACCAACTGTCAAATTCAGCGGTGTCAGCCACTGATCTGCCTGTGAACGCAAAGGACCAGTGTGGCTCTTGGCTTCCAGGCACAACAGACGCAGAACAGCATGGCAAAGTCTCACCTGGCATGTGGAATACGTTCTGGGGATCTTGGGCGGCGCAGCGGAAGAGACAGTAGCAGCGAGGAGTCAGCCGAGGAGGAGAGGGAGGATGGAGGAGGAGAAGAAGAGGCAGGCCTGCATGCAATCCTTGGTGGTACAACCAAATCTACACGGGTGCCACGGGTTACATGCTTGACGGCCATCAGAAGGTTCACCCAGTGGGCAGTAAAAGTGATATACCTTCCCTGCCCGTGTTTGCTAGACCATGTGTCTGTGATCAGATGTATCTTGGCACCAACACTGTGTGCCAGAGATATATTCACTTGCCACTGAACATGGCCATACAGCTCTGGAATGCCCTTCTGCAAGAAATATTTCCTGCCTGGGACCTTCCATTGTGGTGTTCCAATGGCCACAAATTTATGAAAGGCCTCAGAGTCCACAAGTTGATATGGCAGTAGTTGGCGGGCTATCATTTCTGACAAGCCAGCAGTCAAACGTTGGGCAAGAGGGTCATCCGGCGTCATCATTTTTTTCCGCTCCAACATTTGGGATACAGAAGCCTGCCTTTTTCCAGAACAACCTGACGATGGCATCATGGAAGGTGGAGTGGAGGACAATTTGGAGGAGAGAGGAGAAGGTGAAGAGGCTGGACGGTGAGAGCCTGGAGTGTGGCTTTGTGGGTTCTGACGGTGTTGCTCCCACTGGGCTCAGTAATGGGAGTTCAGGTGCCTTCTTAAGGCAGTCGTCCCTAGGTGAGTGTTGGGCTTACCGCGACTTATGCGTTGACTGCAAAGGCTGCAGATGGCAACACTGTTGTCAGCAATGGACACACTGAAAAAAGCCCACACTGCGGAGCCATCTGCCGGCGTCCTGGGAGCGCCAGATGTGAATGTACATGGTTGATGGCTCGCTCTTGATACATTTGCAGTCTGCTTTGTATCTCTTGTGCAATGCAAGTTCTGCCTGCCTCTCCTCCCTATCTGCCGGTCCGTCTCTCCCTCTGAACTCCCCTCCTCTTCCTCTCTTGTGGCCACCCACGTGACGTCCATAGACACGTCATCATCCATGTCACCTTCCCCACCACTAACATTCGAGATCTCGGAGTAGGCAGCAAAAGCGGGGACCAACCTCCTTGGGCTGATCTGGGTACTGTCATCAGACTGCTGAGTGGCGGCTACCTCCTCTTCCTGATCCGATGCCAAGAATGGCTGCGCATCGAAAAATGTCATGTGATGGATCAGAAAATTATTCCAGTGACTCAAGCGGAGGGTATGTGGTGGTGGTGTTTGTGGTGGTGTCTTTGGGGGTGCACACAGCAGAGAGTGAAGAGGGTGCAGATAGAGAGGATGAGGAGGGTGCAGAAGAGGAAGGCTGAGTGAGCCACTCAACCAAGTCTGGTGCGTTCTTTGACGTAATCGAACGCACCTTCTGAAACTTCACACTTTGGCTCCGGCCTACTGCTCCTGCCCTACACCTACCACCCCTGCGTGTCTGCCTCTTCCTCTGCCTGTAATGTTTTTAAATTACCCTTTGACAAAAGTCTCCAGAGAATCGCAGTATGTCTGGAAAAAGGTATATAACACTCCGCTTCAATCTGTGGTATTGGGGGGGCCACAGGTTTATCACACCAGTTCTACAAATAATTGGCCAGTAACTGTTGTCACTGTGTGTAGCACAGTTAACACAGCAAAAGAGGCCACATTTTTGCAGGACTAAAATACAATCATAAAAAATGTACTGTTAAATAACACCCCACTTCAATATGTGGTATTGGGGGCCACTGGTCTATCACACCAGTTGTTCAAAAAATTGGCCAGTGAGTTTGGCACTGTGTGTATCAGACTTAATGCAGCAAAAGAGGCAATATTGTTGCAGTACACAAATACACTTAGGGAAGTATAATCAGATAACACCCGCTTCAATCTGTGGTTTTGGGGGAGCCACAGGTTTATTACACCAGTTCTACAAATAATTGGCCAGTAACTGTTGTCACTGTGTGTAGCACAGTTAACACAGCAAAAAAGGCCAAATTTTTGCAGGACTAAAATACAATCTTAGAAAAGTATACTGTTAAATAACACCCCACTTCAATATGTGGTATTGGGGGGCCACAGTTTTATCACACCATTTCTACAAATAATTGGCCAGTAACTGTTGTCACTGTGTGTAGCACAGTTAACACAGCAAAAGAGGCCACATTTTTGCAGGACTAAAATACAGTCATAAAAAATTGTACTGTTAAATAACACCCCACTTCAATATGTGGTATTGGGGGCCACTGGTCTATCACACCAGTTGTTCAAAAAATTGGCCAGTGAGTTTGGCACTGTGTGTATCAGACTTAATGCAGCAAAAGAGGCAATATTGTTGCAGGACACAAATACACTTAGGGAAGTATAATCAGATAACACCCCACTTCAATCTGTGGTTTTGGGGGAGCCACAGGTTTATTACACCAGTTCTACAAATAATTGGCCAGTAACTGTTGTCACTGTGTGTAGCAGTTAACACAGCAAAAGAGGCCACATTTTTGCAGGACGAAAATACACTCTTAGAAAAGTATACTGTCAAATAACACCCCACTTCAATATGTGGTATTGGGGGGGCCACTGGTTTATCACACCATTTGTTCAAGAAATTGGCCAGTGAGTTTGGCACTGTGTGTATCAGAGTTAACACAGCAAAAGAGGCAATATTGTTGCAGGACACAAATACACTTGTAAAAGTATACTCAGATAACACCCCACTTCAATATGTGGTATTGGGGGGCCACTGGTCTATCACACCAGTTATAATACATTAAAAGTGCTTTTGTCACTATTTGTAGTATTGCTGCAGCAACTCTCAGTCACCACACCTGTCACAATGCTGCACAGTGCACATAGAAATCCACTATAATATGCTTTCTATATTACAAAGTATATTATACCGTGGATTACACCCCTATATGGTGCACTGCACACCTAAACCAAATAAATTGTAGCCCTTTAAATGATTTTTGTGGACATTAACAGAGCGATTTGTGTCATTGCCGATCTCTCTCTGTCCCTGGAGCACAGATTGGATACCTGTCCCTAAACTGAAAAGAGACTGTAGTAGACCTATACCGAAATACCAGCCCTGAAAAGGACTTTTGTGCATCTTAACAGAGCTATTTGTGTCTGGCAGTCTGTCCCTGATGCATACAGCCAACCTTTCCCTACGCTGACAAAAAGCAGAATGTGAAATGGCTGCCTGCTCTGGTCTATTTATAAGGTAAGGGGCATGTCCATGTGCTGAAATGTTTCAATTGGCTGTCCCGTTCCATCTTACGGCTGTGTCATGGGTCAAAGTTCTGCCCAATGTAAACTAATATGGCCGCCGCAAACAATGCCATGTGTGCGCAAAATTGGCGGGTAGCAAACAAGCAAAATCTGCCGCAAACCGACCGCCGGGTGAACCGCAAGGCCACCTGTAGTGATTGGTCCAGAGCGGCTGCACAGGCGGTGGGGGGAGACTGAGAGGTAGAGTAGGGAAACCAGGGGCCGGGCGCCCTAGGTGGCAGTGCTCCCTAGGTGGCTGCCTAATTTGCCTAGTGATAGGGCTGGCCCTGGTGGAGGGAGAAACACACGTGAGGCTATAGAGGTTGTAGACACAGGTTGTGGAGTGTGCTGCAGACTGTGAAAAAAAGCATAGAAACATAGAAAAAATACGGCAGAAAAAAGAGAGTAGACCATTGAGTCTGCCCATTTTTTCCTTTTTTTTTTTTTTGCGCTATTTTTATTGACTGAGTATAGATCTATGTTTGTGCCAAGCATGTTTCAAGCCATTTACTGTTGACTGGCTCCTTAACTCTGCTGGAAGTTTATTCCAAGCATCAAATACCCTTTCAGAAAAATAATACTTTCTAGGGTTAGTTTTGAACTTTGGGTTTGAGTTCATGTCCCCGTGTTCTTGATTTTGGTTTCATATTGAAAAAACTGCCCTCCTGAACATGGGAGTCCACAGAACCTTTTCAGGGGGGGGGGGGCATCGTTTTAGGGTCACCAATGCTCCGCCCCTTTTCGACATTATCATGAAGGTGACGTCACCTCGCGAGTATTTATTTTTAAAGGGGAAACGGCAGAATTTATTTTTAAAGCGTTTGTTAACCTAAAAAAATATTGATCCTGTTCCCCTAAGGCATGTTATACAACACAGTGCTTGTGCTGTGTAATTTGGCCCCTTCTATCACCTAAAGTACCTGGCTGATCCTACCTGGCTAGGTCCTCCCCTCCTGTAAACTGACCACGTCATACCATGACTGCTGAGCCCTAACACCATGGTCAGTCTACATGCCTCTGTCATCCGCAGCCCTCCTGTCCTCCTCTGTCATCTCTCCCTGCCTGTCTGCTCCTGTCTCAATGCCTGCCCCCCCCCCCCACCTGCTGCTGTAGTTTCATTTAAAGTTTAATATCCTGTCTACAGTCTGTTTAATAATATTGTGTGTCCCCGTGTCTGTATTTTATAAAAATAAACCGTTCTTTACCAGTTTTCAGAGTGCCGATTGCCGCTCACGTGACCCGCTGACTCTCTCCTTCTCTCGGCTTCTCCTCCTCCTCCACTCTCGAATGACTTCAGCGGTGATTCCTCGGTCCTGCCCCCTGCAGGCGGCTGTCAGACGGGGAGAGAAGAGAGCCAGTGAATCACGTGAGCGGAGATCAGCGTTCTGAAAACTGGTAAAGAACAGCTTTTTTTTTTAAAACACAGACACAAGGACATGGGCACACAGGGTTATTAAACAGACCAGACAAGATGGTCAAAAGTGGCTTAACAACTACCTTAAAAAGAGGAAGGTAAGATTCCCGGGAGGGGCACTTGACCACCCCCCACCCCCACCCCGCGGACACCCATGCTTTTGAACCTTATTCACCCCCTTAATGTATTTAAAGATTTCTATCATGTCTCCCCTTTCCCCTCTTTCCTCCAGACTGTTCCTGAAGTAGCTCGCAATGTGTTTTATCCCTCAGACCTTTCTTAGTCCTTAGTCCATAGGGTTCAATCTTCTTAGTCCTTAAGGTTCAATATTGAGGTGACCCAAACTTTGCAGCTATAACAGCTTCAACTCTTCTGGGAAGGCTGTCTACAAGGTTTAGGAGTGTGTCTATGGGAATGTTTGACCATTCTTCCAAAAGTGCATTTGTGAGGTCAGGCACTGATGTTGGACAAGAAGGTCTGGCTCGCAGTCTCCACACTAATTTTTCCCAAAGGTGTTCTATCGGGTTAAAGTCAGGACTCTGTGCAGGCCAGTCAAGTTCCCCCACCCCCAAACTCACTCATCCATGTCTTTATGGACCTTGCTTTGTGCACTGGTGCGCAGTCATGTTGGAACAGGAAGTGGACATCCCCAAAGTAGGGAGCATGAAATTGTCCAACATGTCTTGGTATGCTGACGCCTTAAGAGTTCCCTTCACTGGAACTAAGGGACCAAGCCCAACCCTTGAAAAACAACCCCGTACCATAATCATCCCTCCACCCAACTTTACACTTGACACAATGCAGTCAGGCAAGTACTGTTCTCCTGGAAATCCCCAATCCCAGACACGTCCATCAGATTGCCAGACAGAGAGATGTGATCCGTCACTCCAGAGAACATGTCTCCACTGCTCTAAAGACCAGTGGTGGTGTGCTTTACACCACTGCATCCTACTCTTTGCGCTGCACTTGGTGATGTAAGGTTTGGATGCAGCTGCTCGGCCATGGAAACCCATTTCATGAAGCTCTCACTGTTGTGCTAATCTGAAGACCACACAAAGTTTGGAGGTCGGTGCTATTGACTCTGCAGACAGTTAGCAACTTCTGCACTCTGTGTGATTCAACATGCGCTGACCCCACTTTATTATTTTACGTGGCCTACCACTTCCTGGCTGAGTTGCTGTTGTTCCAGGTTGCTTCCACTTTGTTTTAATACCACTAACAGTTGACCGTGGAATATTTAGTAGCAAGGAAATTGTATGGATGGATTTATTGGACAGGTGGCAACCTATCAGGGTAGCACACTTGAATTCACTGGGCTCCTGCGAACAACCCATTCTTTCACTAATGTTTGTAGAAGCAGTCTGCAAGCCTAGGTTCCTGATTTTTTTTCACCTGGGTCCATGGAGGTGATTGGAACACCTGAATCCAATGATTTGGAGGGGTGTCCCAATAATTTTAGCAATATAGTACAGCCCGGAGCAAAAAATAAGAAAAATAGGCGCAGGGCGAGCATGACTGGGCCATCAGTGGAATTAGCAGAGAAGGGGTTAAAAGAATAAGAAAATTTTGTTGGGGTTCTTCCCTATTGGCCCCTATTAGTTGCTGTGGGAGGGGCCGAATAGAGGGGAGTTATGCTGACCAGCAGTTCCCGGGCATCAGAACAGCGTGGCTGGAGGATGGTTCCCGCCCGCTCCTACATTGGGAAAAAATGTTCTACTGTGATTGTTTTTCTGATTTGACGGTTGGGGTCTTTGGAGGTGTTTTGGTAAAACCTGCTGTGCTTAGGGACCCATCTAAGGTTTGGAGTCACCTGGGGAATGCCAGTTAATAGATGGGTTAACTGGTAGTTTAAATTGGGAGGTATCTGCTTTGTGTTGAGGTCGTCTCCGAGCCGGTGTGGTGCGTCTGGGGACAGGTAAGAGTTACGCAGATACTAAAATGGTATTTGATATTTTGGGCCTCCAAATATCGGCAACCTTATGTTTATCTTTTATTACATTATTTTGGTTCCTGTTCTAAGGAATGTGTTATATATATTTTTGTTACTGATTAATAAATGGCCGTCTCGGCCAATTTTACTCCAACAACGGTGTCTGCGTATTTACTGCAGGAAGTTTTAGGTAGAGGGGTTGGGTTGTAGGATAACGGTTATGTTGGGGGAGATAATTACATCTGGGGTGCCTTAGTCAAGTGTATATGCATTCTGTATTTAGCTGTTTGCTTGGGGTTCTGCTAGATTATTGTCATGTAGATAAAAATTGCCATATCACCAATACAATTTCCTCATGTCTATTCACTCTGCATTTCAAATCTTTTCTGTCTTTTTCAGAAGCCATAGACGATGAAGATTGTGAGTATATTTCTTGGAATCTTTTTATAAGACATAAAAAGTACAGCAGCCAATACAACACACTGTGTGTACAAATATGCAGTAATGTTGATAGGACATAGAGTTAGATTTTTTTTTTCTGCACATGGATACAAAGTATAGTGTAAGTAACATCTTCAGGTATTTATCTCTCACAGAGATCGCTGTACTCCCTCTTTTAAGGCCTTCACCTTCCTCATTTCCTAGATAGCCAGCACCATCTCTGTATTAGGCATCAGTCGGGGTCACCAACTATCTCCTAAACGAAGATGCCGGCTCAGAGATAACACAATTACAGTATGTAAATTCCAGAGCCTATGCAGCATCCTGTATGTTTTTGGATGTGTGTAATACAGATGTGCCCCAAGCTTAAGGTGACCAGATTTTTAAAATGAAATCCGGGGACATATTTTTTTTCTTTTATTGGCAAATAGCACAGGACTGCATAATACACAGAGCACTGGGCACAGGACTACATAATACACAGAGCGCTGGGCACAGGACTGCATAATACACATAGCGCTGGGCACAGGACTGCATAATACACAGAGCACTGGGCACAGGACTGCATAATACACAGAGCGCTGGGCACAGGACTGCATAATACACAGAGCACTGGGCACAGGACTACATAATACACAGAGCGCTGGGCACAGGACTGCATAATACACAGAGCGCTGGGCACAGGACTACATAATACACAGAGCGCTGGGCACAGGACTGCATAATACACAGAGCGATGGGCACAGGACTGCATAATACACAGAGCGCTGGGCACAGGACTGCATAATACACAGAGCACTGGGCACAGGACTGCATAATACACAGAGCACTGGGCACAGGACTGCATAATACACAGAGCACTGGGCACAGGACTACATAATACACAGAGCGCTGGGCACAGGACTGCATAATACACAGAGCGCTGGGCACAGGACTGCATAATACACAGAACGCTGGGCACAGGACTGCATAATACACAGAGCGCCGGGCACAGGACTGCATAATACACAGAGCGCAAGGCACAGGACTGCATAATACACAGATTCCTGGGCACAGGACTGCATAATACACAGATCGCTGGGGACAGGACTACATAATACACAGAGTGCTGGGCACAGGACTACATAATACACAGAGCGCTGGGCAAAGGACTACATAATACACAGAGTGCTGGGCACAGGACTACATAATACACAGAGCGCTGGGCACAGGACTACATAATATACAGGAGGGTGTTAGGCATAGATTGCAGGGTTCAGAGGATTGCCATGCACAGAGGACACTTCTGCCCCCACATCCATAGCTCACCTCTGCACCCTTCTCTCGCAGATTATCTCTGCAGCCACCTCTTAGTCCTTCCCCCACAACAGCTAAACTCTCCATCTCTCCACCCCTGCTCCCCCACTGTCCTCACCTGTGTACAAACAGACCCCCCCCCCCCCATCTGCTCACCTCCCGTTCTCAGCCCTCCACACTGTCAATTTTTGGCTCTGTCTCTCCTCCACTGAAGAGCAGCAGGACCGGTGTTCCGTTAAACCCTACCCATGGAAATTCGCTACCCTCGTCACTTCCTGTTAGGGTACGTCAGTCATCAGCTGAGCCGCTTCCCAGTGCGCATGCGTGCACTGTAAATAATCTCGGCTTCCGTGAAAAAACCCTACCCTCCTTCCCAGCCCTTAAAGTGGTGGCTTCCCTTCAAAATACCCTACCCTCATTCTCCGGAGGGTCCAGAAAAATTTAAAAGTGCCTCCTAATGGAAGAAAATGTATATATATTAATCGAAATGGAATGATAAAAAATATATTTATATATTTTTAAAATTTTCCTTCATTAGGAGTAGGGATGATCGAACGGTTCGGGTCCACCATCGGTTCGGCCCGAACATTGGGTGTTCGAGGTTCGGCCGAATTTAGAACTTTTTGCCCAAAAAGTTCGGAATTCGGCAACC